>NC_074666.1:60690526-61290526 GCF_029448725.1 Salvelinus fontinalis
CAGCTGATCGACACCACTTGCAAAGACTTCTACGAGAGGTAAGTTACAGTAGCATGCTTTACTATCAATCACATTATCTGTCATTCTGCGGTAGCTTCTGCACAATGCCAAGAGTGCACGTCTCACGCAGTTCCGCATCTTTAATTTGGCTACATTAAACGTAATGTCTAACTGATGGGCGTCGTCAGAATTTGCAAAGAAGAGGATAGAGCAGCAGCAGAGGGCTGGTGAAGTTGCATATCAGCAGCCGCAGCTAGTTTCAATAGTTGGCTGCCTCTCTACAGGCATGGCCGTAATTACACACGAGGACACGGAGTTGCGTACTGTTTTTTAGGAACTCAGTCAGGGTCTCAAATTACTGTTGAGAGTTAGAATAGTGAATAGACGAGGTGCAATTTCGAAATTTAGTCGTGCATCAGCAGTTTTCCTCTTGCTATATGTCACTCACTGACAGTCACTCAATTAGCCCATGTCATAAAACATTTTTGGATTAGTCTAGGCCCTAGTCTAATCCAAAAAGAAGGAGGCGAGGAGCGTAATTATACCCTAGGGTATAATTACGCTCCTCGCCTCCTTCTCAAAACCCATTGGAGGAGAAGGTCAGAGGGGAGGGATCTCTGCCTTTCTCAGTCAATAGGTTTCGGGAAGGAGAGAGGACGTGAGGAGTGTGCAATTGAGATTCTACCTAGTTAGTCTAGCCAGCTATCTACATTTGTAGTAATCCGGGCTGAATTACTGACAGGTAACGCTGGGCACGAGCCCAGGGGCCCTGACCTCCAATTGGCCCCCATTGATTTTGATTGTCCCTCTCACTCAGATATCATATTAACATGACATAAGTCATGGCAAAATAGGTAGAATTGCATGGAATTAGCTTTAAAACGGCAAAAATGTATCCCCACCCCATTGTAAAATATGTAGAATACCTCCCTCTGTATGTATTAAACTATAGTTTGTTATCCAGGTGCTGAGTTAATGTGTAGCGGCTAATTGTATAGCTAATAGGCTATGTGTTTGTAGGTCGACTGAGGTACATGAAGCTACAGGATGGTAGGGGTCATTTTTGCTTGTTTTTGCTGTTTTCTAAATAGCATTTTAGACTTTTTAAATAGTTAAGAAATGCAGTAAATGAGCTTCAACGACTTAATATTTTCAAAATTTCACAGTATTTTTCCAACATCATTATATATATAAAAACAGGGAAATATAATTTTGGACTGCACTGGGCCTTTAAAAATGCACTATGCAGAAACGGCTCCGCCATTTCCTGGTTGCTAAAATTCTAATAGTTCGCCTAATTTCAGTTTATGTGACAAAACAAGCAAGTATAGTGTAGAGAATCATTGTACCATTTAAACCACTGTGAAATACACTATATACACAAAAGTATGTGGAGATCCCTTCAAATGAGTGGTTTCGGCTATTTCAGCCACACCCGTTAATGACAGGTGTATAAATTTGAGCACACAGCCATGCAATCTTCATAGACAAACATTTGCAGTAGAAAAACTTTACCGGAGAGCTCAGTGACTTTCAATATGGCACCGTCATAGGATGCCACCTTTCCAAACAAGTTCCAAACTGCGTCTGGAAGCAATGTCAGCACAAGAACTGTTCGTTGGGAGCTTCATGAAATGGGTTTCCATGTCCTAGCAGCATCACACAAGCCTAAGATCACCATGCGTAATGCCAAGCATCAGCTGGAGTGGTGTAAAGATCGTCGCAATTGGACTCTGGCGCAGCGGAAACGCGTTCTCTGGAGTGACGAATCACGCTTCACCATCTGGCAGTCCGACAGACGAATCTGGGTTTGGCAGATACCAGGAAAATGCTTCCTACCCCAATGCATGGTGCCAACTGTAAAGTTTGGTGGAGGAGGAATAATGGTCTGGGGCTGTTTTTCATGGTTCGGGCTAGGCCCCTTAGCTCCAGTGAAGGGAAATATTAACGCTACAGCATACAATGACATTCTAGACGATTCTGTGCTTCCAACTTTGTGGCAACAGTTTGGGGAAGGCCCTTTCCTGTTTCAGCATGACAATGCCCCCGTGCACAAAGCGAAGTTCATACAGAAATGGTTTGTCGAGATTGGTGTGGAAGAACTTGACAGGCCTGCAAACAACCCTGAACTCAACCCCATCGAACACCTTTGGGATGAATTGGAACTCCAACTGCGAGCCAGGTCTAATCGCCCAACATCAGTGCCCAACCTCACTAATGCTCTTGTGGCTGAATGGAAGCAAGTCCCTGCAGCAATGTTCCAACATCTAGTGGAAAGCCTTCCCAGAAGAGTGGAGGCTGTTATAGCAGCAAAGGGGATACCAACTCCATATTAATGCCCATGATTTTGGAATGAGTTGTTCGACGAGCAGGTATCCAATTCATTTTGGTAATGTAAGGTAAGGCCATATTTGTCCATATTACTTTTCCGTATGTGGCATCTTGCTCCGAGATCCTAATGTACATGATTTATCTAATGCAGATTAGTCTACTGATGCATTCCACTGGCTTTATTAACATGTTCTCTAGTCTAGCACACCACCATATCATATAGCTTTAAACCCAGACTGTACCATGTCATATGCCAAGTCAAACTTGATTAACTATGCTTGTGTTACCATCCCCTTGGTCCAGGACTGCAGGCCAGCTTTGCTGTAG
Organism: Salvelinus fontinalis; assembly: GCF_029448725.1. Classification (NCBI taxonomy): domain Eukaryota; kingdom Metazoa; phylum Chordata; class Actinopteri; order Salmoniformes; family Salmonidae; genus Salvelinus; species Salvelinus fontinalis. Next base: position 60,693,185 of record NC_074666.1, read on the forward strand.
TGTATGGATATTAACTCAAACAACGTGTGCTGGATCAGCTGAATCCTGATTCATGAAGTCAGTCTTTAAGCTCTGTTTGCTCGAGAGATCTACCCAGTGTGCATCCCAAATGGCACCCTATTCCCATAGAGCACAACTTTTTTGACCAGGGCCCGAAGTACTGCACTATGCAGGGTATAGGGTGCAATTTGGGATGGCGTCCAAATGTCCATCTTTCAAACTGTCAAATGTAACTCTGTGGCACAACTGTCAACTAAAGAGGCTGAACGATTTAAAGCACTCCTTACTATCAAATGAATGTAGTTATTTCTGACCCTTCGGTAGTAACGAAACATTTGGCACATAGCTAGCCTGTACAATCAAAAAAATGATCAAGATACTGTACCTCAGTACACTTCACAAGTTTACATGGTTCACATGTTTGGCGGAGATGAAGCATTTCCTTCTACAGACACCTATGCTGTATCGCGTGCATATGACCGTCAACTTTGATTGGATTTTGAATGGACAATCCCAGAAAAAGACCTTCAAGATCATTCAGATGTCTGCAGATCATGGATATTTATTCCAGGGACATTATGGAAGAAGCTATAGCATTGCTATACTTTTGGTTTGTGGATGAGAGTCACACTAGTGTTTCTTCCGTGGATTTTCATTGGACCATTGGCCCTATGTTCTGTCACTGCAATGAGCTATGGATCTAAAATGGCACCTTAGTATAACAGCTGTGTTGCACTGTCTGTCTGACACTAAAGGGCTGGCATCATTGAAAATGACCAATAATGGTCATGGTTTGAATCGAAGCTGCAGACAACAACAGTGGTTGCTGTCTCATGGAGAGTTCATAGCTGGCTCGTGTTCATCATTCCTAAACCTTCCCTGCTCCCCTCTATGCAAATATATGGTATGTTTTCTCTGGATCCAAAATCCTCTTTTTCCCACTCTCCTGGAACAGCAGTGGGACACGTAATAATTCACTTACTAAGCAGACTCTGATATTATAGTAGATGTTTTTTCCCCCCATCTTATTCATGTGGATATTCATTAAACCACTATAGCAGGGGGTTCCCAAACTTTTTTTTGCCCACGACCACATTTTGATATCTGAAAATTATTGCAACCTCCCAACCATGTGAAAAAAATTCATGTAATTAACAGCCAATGTTTACTTTGTTAATTGGGGCTATGGCAGTCCATTGTAAAACATTCTAACTGTATTTCTGATTGTGTTCTCGAATCACAATCACATACTTTTAATGTGGGGCTATGACAGTCAATTGCAAATTAGTCTGACATCATTTCTCTTATCTCACCACCCCTAATTAGATGGCTGTGCTTGATCCATGTCGCGTCGGAGCTTCTCAGAGTCAGGGGGTGTGGTGTACTGTGCGTACCTCATCTCTCCTGTCACATCCAACCTGGATCAAATGTATTTTCTTCTACTACAGACGAGAGCACCGAATGAGCGTACCATGAGTTTTAATATCCGGAGGGAGACGGAACAGTATTCCCTTTGAGTCATAAACCAAAACTCCTCCATAGTGACCCGTGAATGCCTTGTCTACAGCATTCAGTCACATGACAGCTCGATCAGCTGCTCAATTTCACTTACTGGCATGTCAACTAAGCCAAGGTCACAGTTATATCAGCAAAATCCATTTGGTCACTCATCTGTAGAAATGTTTTGTATTTCCCCTCCATGCTTGCGTTCAGTTCGTTCAGTTTCACAATTATGTCTGTTACATAGGCAAGGAGAGAAATTTGAATTGTCATTACACAGAAAGATTTACTTCCATTGCGAATGACAACAGTTCCTCTCTCAATTCAAAAAAATCTTTCCAACACTCCCCCTCGATAACCAACAAGCCTCGGTGTGAAATAGAAGATTGTCATGCTCTGATCCCATATCTCCACAAAGTTTTGCAAACAGACGTGTGCAATGTAGTTTGCAATCAAAGTCACCTGCTGCTTAAATCTCTGAGTTCTGCGCTCAGCTCTTTTGCCACAAGTTGCTCTCGGTGTACCCGTTATAGCTCAGTGGGTGTATCATACAATGCATCCATATGGCAGAGGGAGAAACATGTATAAATCTTGTTACGGATAGGGGTCAGCATTTTCATGTTTGGATGAAAAGCGGGCCCGGAGTAAACTGCCTGCTACTCAGGCCCAGTTGCTAAAATATGCATATTGTTAGTATATTTGGATAGAAAACAATCCGAAGTTTCTAAAACTGTTTGAATGATGTCTGTGAGTATAACATAACTCATATGGCAGGCAAAAACCTGAGACAAAATCCAACCAGGAAGTGGGAAATCTGAGGTTGGTCGTTTTTCAACTCATTCCCTATTAAAGATACAGTGGGATATGGGTCATGTTGCACTTCCTAAGACTTCCACTAGATGTCAACAGTCTTTAGAACCCTGTCTGATGCTTCTACTGTGAAGTGGGGCCGAATGAGAGAGGAATGAGTCAGAGGTCTGGCAGAATGCTTTGAGCTCGTGACGCTCGTTCACGTGAGAGCGAGCTCTGTTCCATAGCTTTTCTACAGACAAAGAAATTCTCCGGTTGGAACATTATTGAAGATTTATGTTAAAAACATCCTAAAGATTGATTCTATACTTTGTTTGACATGTTTCTATGGACTGTAATATGACTTTTCGTCTGAACTTTTGCCTGGACCTGCCCGTGCGTCGTGAGTTTAGATTGTGTACTGAACAATATAACAACAAGGAGGAATTTGGACATAAATGATGGACTTTATGGAACAAATCAAACATTTATTGTGGAACTGAGATTCCTGGGAGTGCATTCTAACAAAGATCATCAAAGGTAAGTGAATTTTTCTAATGCTATTTCTGACTTATGTTGACTCCAACATGGCGGATATGTTCTTGGGTTGTGTTGTTTTCTGAGCGCCATACTCAGATTATTGCATGGTTTGCTTTTTCCGTAAAGTTTTTTTGAAATCTGACACAGCGGTTGCATTAAGGAGAAGTATATCTTTAAATCTGTGAATAACACTTGTATCTTTTATTTATGTTTATTATGAGTATTTCTGTGATTTGATGTGGCTCTGTGCAAATTCACGGGATGTTTTGGAGGCAAAGCCAAATGTAAACTTTTTGGAGGTTTTTGGATATAAATATGAACTAGATCGAACAAATCATACATATATTGTGTAACATGTTGTCCCGGGAGTGTCATCTGATGAAGAATATCAAAGGTTAGTGATTCATTCTATCAATATTTCTGCTTTTTGTGACTCCTCTCTTTGGTTGAAAAATCGCTGTATGCTTTCTGTGACTAGTTGCTGACCTAACATAATGATATGTTCTGCTTTCGCCGAAAAGCTTTTTTGAAATCGGACACTGTGGTTGGATTAACGATAATTTTATCTTTAAAATGGTGTCTAATACTTGTATGTTTGAGAAAATTGAATTAGGAGATTTCTGTTGATTGAATTTGGTACCCTGCAATTTCATTGACTGTTGGCGAGGGGGCTCCGCTAGACAGGATAACTAGAGTGCAGATGCCTGCCCGCCATCCCGTGATAGATGGAGCCCCATCTGTGCAAAATCCCACTATTCAATCCCATGGAATCTCTTTTCCGTCAATATAGCCACGCAGCACACTAATCATCCCCTGTGCCGTTTCATGCTCGGGAATACTGAGACAGAACAGTATGTCCTCGTGAAAAGCATCCGACGACATGTAGCGAACAAAGGTCAATGCATGGGCATCTCGGCCCTCACAGCTAACATCCATTTGGAGAGAATAAAGTCGTTCAGTCAGTTTCCTTTTGATTGATTGCTATAGCATCAATTCTTAGTTTCACTGTATTATCTGACAAGGGTATTGTTTTCACCATATCAATTGAGGCCGGCAATGTCAAAGTCTCTGCAATAGTGTGTGGTTTCACAGGTTAGCAGGCTTAGCCAATCACCATGGGAATGATTCAAGTGCAGTGGTCAAGTGCGACCTTTTCCCACTATCTAAGGGCGCTCTCTGGTTGAATTGTAACTTTTCTTTTAGATTTTTAAGGTTATCCAAATTACAATGATTTTGAGAGACAAAAACGATATAATATATATACAGTACCAGTCAAAAGTTTGGACACACCTAGTCATTCAAGGGTTTTTCTATATTTGTACTATTTCCTACATTGTAGAATAATAGTGAAGACATCAAAACTTTTAAATAACACATATGGCATCATGTAGTAACCAAAAAAGTGTTAAATAAATGTAAATATATTTCATATTTGAGCCACCCTTTGCCTTGATGACAGCTTTGCACACTCTTGGCATTCAACCAGCTTCATGAGGTAGTCACCTGGAATGCATTTCAATTAAAAGGTATGCGTTGTTAAAAGTTAATTTGTGGAATTTCTTTCCTTAATGTGTTTGAGCCAATCAGTGGTGTTACAAGGTAGGGGTGGTATACAGAAGATAGCCCTATTTGGTAACAGACCAAGTCCATATTATGGCAAGAACAGCTCAAATAAGCAAAGCGAAATGACAGTCCATCATTACTTTAAGACATGAAGGTCAGTCAATCTGGAAAATTTCAAGACCTTTGAAACTTTCTTCAAGTGCAGTCGCAAAAACCATCAAGCGCTATGATGAAACTGGCTCTCATGAGGACCGCCACAGGAACGGAAGACCCAGAGTTACCTCTGCTGCAGAGGATAAGTTCATTAGAGTTACCAGCCTCAGAAATTGCAGCCCAAATAAATGCTTCACAGGGTTCAAGTAACAGACACATCTCAAAATCAACTGTTCAGAGGAGACTGCGTGAATCAGGCCTTCATGGTCGAATTGCTGCAAAGAAACCACTACTAAAGGACACCAATAAGAAGAAGAGACTTGTTTGAGCCAAGAAACACGAGTAATGGACATTAGACCGGTGGAAATCTGTCCTTTGGTCTGATGAGTCCATATTTGAGATTTGTAGTTCCAACCGCCGTGTCTTTGTGAGACGTAGAGTAGGTGAACGGATAATCTCTACATGTGTGGTTCCCACTATGGAGCATGGAGGAGGAGGTGTAATGGTATGGGGGTGCTTTGCTGGTGACACTGTCAGTGATTTGTTGAGAATTCAAGGCACACTTACCCAGACTGGCTACCACAGCATTCTGCAGCGAAACGCCATCCCACCTGTTATGCGCTTAGTGGGACAATCACTTGTTTTTCAACAGGACAATGATTCAACACACCTCCGGGCTGTGTAAGGGCTATTTGACAAAGAAGGAGAGTGATGGAGTGCTGCATCAGATGACCTGGCCTCCACAATCCCCCGACCTCAACCCAATTGAGATGGTTTGGGATGAGTTGGACCACAGAGTGAAGGAAAAGTAGCCAACAAGTGCTCAGCATATGTGGGAACTCCTTCAGGACTGTTGGAAAAGCATTCCAGGTGAAGCTGGTTGAGATAATGCCAAGGGTGTGCAAAGCTATCATCAAAGCAAAGGGTGGCTACTTCGAAGAATTTCAGTTATAAGATATATTTTGATTTGTATAACACTTTTTTGGTACTACATGATTCAATATGTGTTATTTCATAGTTGTGATGTCTTCACTATACAATGTAGACAATTTAAAAAATTGAACCCTTGAACCCTTAAACCCTTGAGTAAGTAGGTGTGTCCAAACTTTGACTGTTACTGTGTATATATTTACAGTGGAAGTCAGAAGTTTACATACACTTAGGTTGGAGACATTAAAACTTGTTTTTCCAACCACTCCACCAATGTCTTGTGAACAAACTATAGTTTTGACAAGTCGGTTAGGACATCTACTTTGTGCATGACACAAGTAATTTTTCCAACAATTGGTTACACACAGATTATTTCACTTATAATTCACTGTATCACAATTCTAGTGGGTCAGAAGTTTACATACACTAAGTTGACAGTGCCTTTAAACAACTTGGAAAATTCCAGAAAATTATGTCATGGCATTAGAAGCTTCTGATAGGCTAATTAACATAACTTGAATCAATTGGAGGTGTACCTGTGGATGTATTTCAAGGCCTACCTTCAAAGTCAGTGCCTCTTTGCTTGACATCATGGGAAATGAAAAGACCTCAGAAAATAATGGTAGATCTCCACAAGTCTGGTTCATCCTTGGGGGCAATTTCCAAATGCCTGAAGGTACCACGTTCATCTGTACAAACAATAGTACGCAAGTATAAACACCATGGGACCACACAGCTGTCATACCGCTCAGGAAGGAGACACGTTCTGTCTCCTACAGATTAATGTACTTTGGTGCGAAAAGTGCAAATCAATCCCAGAACAACAGCAAAGAACCTTGTGAAGATGCTGGAGGAAACAAAGTATCTATATCCACAGTAAAACGAGTCCTATATCAACATAACCTGAAAGGCCGCTCAGCAAAGAAGAAGCCACTGCTCCAACGCCATAAAAAAAGACAGACTACGGTTTGCAACTGCACATGGAGACAAAGATCGTTCTGTTTGGAGAAATGTCTTTTGGTCTAATGAAACGAAAATAGACCTGTTTGGCCATGATGACCATTGTTATTTTTGGAGAAAAAAGGGGGAGGCTTGCAAGCCGAAGAACACCATCTCAACCGTGAAGCACGGGGGTGGCAGCATCATGTTGTGGGGGTGCTTTGCTGCAGGAGGGACTGGTGCACTTCACAAAATATCATGAGGAAATAAATGATGTGGATATTTTGAAGCAACTTCTCAAGACATCAGTCAGGAAGTTAAGGCTTCCTACAAATGGGTCTTCCAAATGGAAAATGACCCAAGCATACTTTCAAAGTTGTGGCAAAATGGCTCGAGGACAACAAAGTCAAGGTTTTGGAGTGGCCGTCATAAAGCCCTGACCTCAATCCTATAAAAACTTTGTGGGCAGAACTGAAAAAGTGTGTGTGTGTGTGTGTGTGTGTGTGTAAGTAGGCGTACAAACCTGATTCAGTTACACCAGCTTTGTCAGGAGGAATGGGATGAAATTCACCCAACTAATTGTGGGAATCTTGTGGAAGGCCACCCGAAACATTTGACCCAAGTTAAACAATTTAAAGGCAACTCTGCCAAATACTAATTGAGTGTATGTAAACTTCTGACCCACTGGGAATGTGATGAAATAAATCATTCTCTCAACTATTATTCTGACATTTCACATTCTTAAAATAAAGTGGTGATCCTAACTGACCTAAGACAGGGAATTTTTACTAGGATTAAATGTCAGTAATTGTGAAAAACTGAGTTTAAATGTATTTGGCTAAGGTGTATGTAAACTTCCGACTTCAACCGTATGTATGTATAAATATATATATATATATAAGTACATTTATTTTACCAATTTTGGAGATTCTCCCTTGACCCCATTTTCATATAAAACCGACCACACATGGGGTCGTTACCCCTAGTTTGGGAACAGCTGCATTATAGTATCATTTACCCTACTCATGGGATAACATAAATACCTCTTTGTCATACTTGTTTTTTCTTCGTGCTCGAGTCAATCTGTGTCGCTGAAGTTCAGCACTATAGCATGAATTAAATTTAAAAGTAATTTCCGATTCTGCCTACATATGCAGTGTTTACCGTGAATGCAGTCTCCACTCATGTGTGGAACATTGCTTTTAAGCTTCTATTGCGCTACGCATTGAATCGAGCCTTTACTATTTGAGTTATGTAATAGACAACAATGTAGAATCTCATATGATACTGGAATTAAATGGTATTTCTCTCCACTATGAGTGCTTTATTTATTCTGTCAGCAGGACCAATTTACAACTGTACCTTTATGTTTATAATAACAAACACCACTGTCAATGGGACTTCGGTATAAGCCAATCTTGGATATAATCCCCTCAAATAACTCTCCTTGTCCAAAGATTTACAGCAGTTACAGCACAAAGGTTGTGTCTAATCTGCCTGTTGCCTTTCCTTGTCCTCTCAGGTGCAGCAACCATGTTTGACCACCTCCTCCTCCTGAGCCCCGTCCTCCTGTTCCTCCCCCTGGTCATCGCTGTCCCGTCCCCCGGAGGTGCCCCTCCTGCCCCCTGCCGCCGCTGCTGTGACGACCTGGAGCTACAGAAGGGCCCACCAGGCCCTCAGACGGGGGACCAAAAGAGTGACCTGAACCAGATGCCTGAAGTCCGCACCTACATCAACATGACCATCCTCAAAGGTGCGCCTGGATTGTGCCTTTACACCTGCAACACACATAGCTTGATCCCAGGTCTCTTTGTGTTGTTTTGCCAACTCCTATGGTGGTTGTCATGTCAAAGACTAAACAGTTTGCCAAACATCACAAAAAGATCTGGGACCAGGCTATCCTGTACACAATGACTGAATTCCATTTGATTGGATTATGATTATGTGTATTCCAATCCAAGGCTCTACTCAATTGGACCTCTACAAAACTATAGAGTTAGGCCCTGCTCGCATTTGACACATTTAAGAGACTTGGTAGGATTCTAGACACTAAGATTGGTTCGGTGTACATTTGATTCACCAGGGGAGAATGGCTGCCCCTGGACTTAACGAGGTTGTCGGGTTTCAAACGGACCTTTTCATTGAAGGAATGCTGTAAAAAAAAATCTCCAGTCATTGGGACTAGAGGCTAAAAAGTCTGCTGCTATTTCAGAACATTAACCTGGCACGGAACTTGCTTATGTGGCTGAAAACATGACCAATAACGTAACAGTTTGTGTGTGCGTGTGTGTGTGCGTGCGTGTGCTCACCAGAGAGTATGACCTGGCTTGGAAAAACATGCTGTGGCCTTCCAAAAATAAAGTAGCAGAAAAAAATATCCTGTGAAAGATAAGCATAACTCCGGAACCCTAAATTCTCATATACTGAATGGGCTACAATTATGAGAAGTCTGGAGTGACTAAGTTTATGTAATATTCCCATCTGGAGAAAATCATAAACAATCTATCTACACATAGTCTTCTATGATCCATGTTGTACTAACTTTAATCTCAACATTGCCCCATTTGGACCTTTAGTCTACATTACTGTGTCATAGCTCTCTAAGGACTCATGTTCTGTATATTTTCCATCTTGCCTCACAGGGGACAAGGGAAACCGCGGGGACAGGGGGACACCTGGGAAGTCTGGTGAGGAAGGCGCTACTGGATCCCGAGGGCCCATGGGCCCCAAAGGAACCAAGGGCCTGGTGGGTCCCCCAGGGGACCCCTGCAAGACCCAGGAAGCAGCCTTCTCGGTGGGGCGTCGCAAGTCCCTCCACAGCGTGGACTACTACCAGGCCCTGGTGTTCGACACAGAGTTCGTCAACCTCCACGGCCACTTCGACATGTTCAAAGGAAAGTTCAACTGCTTTGTCCCTGGGATCTACTTCTTCAATGTCAACATCCACACCTGGAACTTTAAGGAGACCTACCTGCACATAATGAGGAATGACAAGGAGCAGGCCATCGTGTACGCCCAGCCCAGCGAGAGGTCCATCATGCAGAGCCAGAGCCTTATGTTGCCCCTTGAGCTCAATGACGAGGTGTGGGTCCGGCTGTACAAGAGGGAGAGGGAGAACGCTGTGTATAGTGACGATGTGGATATCTACATCACCTTCAACGGATACCTCATCAAGTCCACCCTGGAGTGAGATGACCTGCTGGGTCATGTTCAGTAGGCACAAAACGGAAGAAAATGCTCTAAGCAGTGTCAAACGGGGAGGTATTATCTGGACTTGTCCAGGAAGAAATGCTTGTTTTCTTTTTCCGTTGCAAAATGTTTAAGATGTTTTGGTACGGTGTGCCCTAATGAACATGATCCCCAACTGACATGAAGGGAGGGGGCTAGAGGTCAGAGTTCAGGAGGTTCCGATTGGAAGAGGGGCCTCTTTATGCAGGGTTTTCACTGATGCACACACCTACTTTTAAGTGCCTCTATACGCTGCAAAGGGATACTGGGGGCTTGTAAGGTAATGACTCCATATACATATCCATAGACTCCTTGTCCCCTGTATTGAAAAAGCAATATTATTAGATGTATATGCTGACAAGGAGGCTGGGAGGGAAAAGACCTATGACACAAGGAATGAGATGTCCCCTTAAAGACACAACCCCCTTTATAAACATCTGGCTGTAATGGACTTCACTGTTGGTTGTTAGCTTTATTAGGAGTTGTCACAGTGAACTGACACACACATCGAAGTGCTTTGAAGCCATTAGTGATGCAAGAAAGCCTGGTTGTCTTCCCAAACTCCCAGATTGGTGCTATACCTTAATACTGTCATTTGTCTCAGATGTTTTGTCTGGACACTAGTCTAGTTTGTATGCTGTTTTTTTTGTGTTCAGTTTCTGAGCTCTTGGATCAATTTTGTCTGGTAAATCTTTTCATCAGATCCTGATTTTTTTCCAGCTGGATATGAGTTGCACAGTTGTATAAATGAAAAAGACTACAGTAGTCACTACAGTAGGCACATTTGATCTCACAAGGCCAAATAAGAATCATATGATAATAGTTCAACAGGGATCCCTTGGTAACAGGATACAGAACATTTATTTACAGTTTGGTGCTGTTTTTGTTTGGTCTTATCTAGTCAGAACCTGATGTGGCAGACTAACAGTGCCAGCTGGAATAGGGTACCATTGCACCATTCAAATAGGGTCGACATGGATCAAGTATTCAATAGCACAAAGAAGCCCTCTGAAGTAGAAAGATGAATTGATTGATTCCAACAGTTCTCTTGGCCTGTATTTCCTTCAATGACAGCAGCTGAGATAAGTGTTGTGAGATTTGGCGCCTTGCACATCGGGGAATATGGATTTTTACGGAAATATCAGAGGTTCCTTGTGTGATACTATTTTGCCAGGTACTCTGAAAAGTGATGGCGTGAAACCCAGTAAAACTCCAACAGTGACATTGCTTCAGGAAGTAGAGCATTTCTGAGGCTAAAAGTCAACACAAATCCAGTTGCCAGGAGTAGCCTTTTGCTGAAATACCCTACATAATACATGGTGCTAAAACATCCTTCAATCGTTTTTAAAATCACGCTAGAGTTGCTTGCAAATGTGTGGTTTTACTGCAGGTTTATGAATGTCCGTGTGCGAGGGAGGGGGGGCTGTTTTTTTGTAAAGATTCCAAACAGGATGTCAGAGGTGCAGGTGAGTTTCCTCTAGTCAGTCATCCAGACACAGCTCAGCCCTCATTTCACAATGCAGAAGGGAGTCCAGAGATCAAACAAAGATAAACTGTTGATCAAAGGGTTGATTAAGTGCAAAGATACAGAGAGTGAATGAAGGACTAAGCAAGACTTTTATATTTGGAACTGAATTGCAAATATAATTCTGTATGTGTTTAATGGTGTGACAGACAGTTGCTTTTCAATGGAATGGGGGGAAAAAAGTGCAAGCTATCCAAAACCCTTCCAAGTACTTACAGTACTGTGTCCCATAAACCAATTCCTAACCATGCAGGTCAATGATTTTAACAGCAGGTGGCATCCTTCAGCCAAGTTCAAACCTCTTCTCACAGCACTTCGTTGAATGTTGTTTTTGTGTCAGAATGGGGAATGATTTGATAAGAAGTTAGCTTTGAGAAGCTGGCCATTCAGGGGTGAACTATTCATTTAGAACGTTAGCTAGTAGACACAGGTGTAGAGATGTAACAATTCGAGAACTATTCTTCCTTTATTCATGACAAAATGCTCCAATGAATTCAGAGCTGTTTTGCTGTTCAAGTTACTTGATTGCTTGTCTCCTTATGGTGCTACATAATGTTTAAAAAGGTGCTACATTATATTTCGTTTTGTAATTCAAATAAATGTACATATTCTGCTTGAACATGGATGACATTTGACCAATACATATTTGACATTCACTTTGCAAACCTTTGTTAATAAAGATATTGACACATCTTTGTCTCAACCTCAAGCTTGATTGTGCCACACATCTTGTCAAACAGTTGCAGTCGAGCAAGGAAAGGTACATAAGAGAAGAGGGCAACACCCATTGTACATGTCTCCATAATTCAACAACCTCCATTGTTATATGGCCTGTCATCTGTTCTTATGAGTGTTGAGGGATTATTGTATTCTTCTGCCAAAGGCAATACAAATATAATGGTTGGATGGACCGGTTAGTGCGCTAGAGTGGAGTTCAGGTCGGCAACCTCCCAATTCTCTATGTCACAAGAACACCCTTGAAATAACTAGGGCCTCCTTTGGAGATAGAAAACACAGCAATAAAAACATATTTCATGATTGTTTTTGATGGAGCATTCCTATCCTTTTCTATAGTCGAGTTGACTGAGACATTAGTGGTTTAAATGCAACCCGACCACACTGGGCAGGCATTCCCTCTTTGGTCTGGTTTTCTATGTGTTGTCCCAAGGAGCATATACTTTCCTCTTGACTTAATACAAGTCTTCCGCCACACCACAACACTCACTCAGCCAAGACACGCAATGAGCATTCCAGGTTTTTTTTCTTGGTTCAATCTGCAGTGGTGGCCAGCTACGCCCTGTCCTCAAACCACAGCCCATTCCACTGCTGTTGCAATGGGGGCTATATATTTGCCTAATATGTACAAACTCACTGCTTGGCAATGGCATGCTATGATATCCATCTGCCACACAGACTCCTCTCAAGCAGGACTCCACCTGACTTGATATTCTGTAGTATAGTTGGTAGAGCATGGTGTTTGCAATGCCAGGATAGTGGGTTTGATTCCCGGGACCACATACGTGAAAGGTCTTGGCCATAGTACAGTAATCTAAGTGCATGTGATAGTCAAATGTATGCTGTAAATCCCATGTCTACGGTAACCACAAGTAGAGCTCATATACAGGTGCCAGACAGCAATTGTAGTAAGGCGACATCCCAAATGGCAGTGGTGTAAAGTACTTAAGTAAAAATACTTTAACGTAGTTTTTGGGGGGTATCTGTACTGTACTTTACTATTTACATATTTTAAATAATAATAATAATTTGAGTTTCCAAGTACTAACTAGGCCCGACGGTACAGCCACAAGCGTATTATTTTTTGGGTTTGGCAGATGCCAGGAGTACTCTAACTGCCCCAATCCATAGTGTATTCTGCAATATAAAATCCATGTGTACGTGTCATTTTTTATTTATTTATTTGTACCTTTATTTAACTAGGCAAGTTATGTCTGACGTCTAACAAAACAACTCCCACAATCTTTTTATCGTGAATTTCTCTCAGCCAATCATAAGTCATTTGTTTAAGTGCTGTGCTTGTTGAATGTCCTCCCTATAAGTGTGCTGAAAGTCTGTTGTCAATTTCTTTACAGTAAGACAGCATTGTATCTGGTCAAACACAATTTTTCTCAAAAGTTTACTAAGGGTTGGTAACATTCTGATTGGTCAGCTATTTGAGCCAGTAAAGGGGGCTTTACTATTCTTAGGTAGCGGAATTACTTTTGCTTCCTTCGAGGCCTTAGGGCACACACTTTCTAGTAGACTTAGATTGAAGATATGGCAAATTGGAGTGGCAATATCGTCCAATATTGTCCTGAGTAATTTTCCATCCAAGTTGTCAGAACCCGGTGGCTTATCATTTTTGATAGACAACAATAATTTTTTCACTTCTTCCATACTTACTTTACGGAATTCAAAATTACAATGCTTGTATTTCATAATTTGATCAGTTATTCTTGGATGTGTAGTGTCAGCGTTTGTTGCTGTCATGTCATGCTTAAGTTTGCTAATTTTTCCAATGGTAAAAACATTAAAGTAGTTGGCAATATATGTGGGCTTTGTGATGAATGTTTTGAATTTTGAATCTGATTCAATGAATGATGGAGCTGAGTTTGCCTTTTTGGCCGAAATTTCATTTAAGGTGCTCCAAAGCTTTTTACTATCATTCTATGAATGACATCATTCATCTTTGTTTCATAGTATAGTTTCTTCTTCTTTTTATTCTGTTTAGTCACATGATTTCTCAATTTGCAGTATGTTTGCCAATTGGTTGTGCAGCCAGACTTATTTGCCATTCCTTTTGCCTCATCCCTCTAAACCATAACATTTTTAAATACCTCATAAATCCACAGGGATGTAACAGTTTGTCAATGGGTGCATGCTTATTACTAACTGTGATAAGTCATTTCATAAATGTGCCAAGTGCAGCGTCTGGTTGCTCCTCATTACATTGCACAGACCAACAAATAGTCTTTACAATACATCAACAACATAGGTGACTTCCGCCGAGGTCGGGTCCTCTCCTTGTTCGGGCGGCGCTCGGCGGTTGGCGTCGCCGGTCTTCCAGCCATCGTTGATCAACTTTTAATTTTCCATTTGTTTTGTCTTGTTTTTCCACACACCTGGTTTCAATTCCCTCATTTACTTGTTGTGTATTTAACCGTCTGTTCCCCCCATGTCTTTGTGTGGGATTGTTTATTGTAGTGCTTGTGCACGTTCCCCGTGAGCGCACTACGGGTTATTTTTGTGCCTATTTATCTTGTTGTTCTGGATGCCGTTGGTTTTGCTTAATAAATCTCTGGTTATTACCCAGTTCTGCTCTCCTGCGCCTGACTTCTCTGCCGCCAATTACGCACCCCACTACAATAGGAATCACTACAGAACTTATTGTATGACCTCTTATACACTATGTTAGGCTCAGCCTTTGGAACTTTGGTTTTCGTAGATATGGCTACTATATTGTGATCACTACATCCAATGGATTTGGTTACTGCTTTAAAGAAAATGTATGCAGCATTATTAAAGATGTGACCAATACATGTTGATGATTTCATTCCTGTGCTGTTTGTAACTACCCTGGTAGGTTGACTGCAGGCACTAGTTACAGTTTGAAGTTTTTTTTGTGAGTGGGAATCTTATTGAAAGCAAGTCAATATTTAAATCAGCCAGAAAATATAAAACTGTTGATATCACATACATTATCAAGTATTTCACACATGTTATCCAGATACTTACTGTTAGCACTTGGTGGTCTATAGCAGCTTCTCATCAGAATGGGCTTTAGGTGAGGCAGATGAACCTGTAGCCATATTACTTCAACAGTATTTAACATGAGATCCTCTCTAAGCTTTACAGGAATGTGGTTCTCAACATAAATGGCAGCACCTCCACCTTTGGCATTTCTGTATTTTATGTAGATGTTATAACCATGTATTGCTACCACTGTATCATCAAAGCTATTATCTAAGTGAGTTTCAGAAATTGTAAGAATATAAATGTCATATTGATTGATTTCATGATCCTTGTTTCCTAATATGTTAAGGTGGGCTATTTTTAGCACTTCTCTGGGATGCTTGATTTTTTTCATTGCTTTACTGGGAAGCTTAGCAGAAGTAGACATGCTCATGTTAGTTATGTAAGTGCAGGGTGAGCTACACACGGTGGACCTTCTACTAGGTCACACAGCTTCAGTTCTAACAGTATAACTCTGGTTCATAGGCACTTGCACTTACTACATACAATAGCTGTGGGGTCAGCAGAGGCATTCAGGGCAGTAAGAGGGACATACATTAGGTTACTTACATTGTGTCTTCCAGTGCCCCTATGATAATGTACATGTGCTTTGGCATTATGACAACTCAGCAACACAATGGTAGGGATTAACTGAGCTGGGATTGGGTCATTGATAAATCATTGTCTTAACGCAGCCTTATAATGCTGTGAAAGGATCCAGGAACCAAAATGATTTGGTTGGATCCCATCCTCCTTAAAAAACAAGCTTTGTTTCCAGAAGGTATCAAAATTGTCAATAAATGTTACACCCACAGAGCTCCAATAGTCTCGTAGCCAGTTATGGAGGGCTAAAAGTCTGCTGAAACATTCAATACCATAATTTAGGGAGTGTTTGTGCTACAGAATAAACACCTCCTCGCCATAAATCAACAATGACACACATAATTGAAAAGTTTCACCGAAGACCTATAAGACCTATATAGACATTATCAAATGTTTTGTTCAAACAGAAAAGACTGTACTGTAAATGGGATAAGGCTATGAGTAACTTGTTTTTTTCATTATTTTATTGTTCATCCTTTATTAGGAATAACAGAGTATCAATTGTATAAGACCCAATATCCAAAGCACCCTGATAAAAATGTCATTTTAAGAATTAACATTCGGCTTTCTTCCTCAAATAATCCACCAGAAGTATTTCTTCAAATTCAAATTTTGCTTCTAGACTGCCATCTAGAGTTCAGGCATGGTATCCAGTCTTGCTCTACAATATTCTATGAAAGAAAGACCTAACCTAACCAGAGTCCCTGGCAGCGTGGTATTTCTGTCTAGACTCTAAATGTAACTTAATAATGCCTTTCCTGATTATCACTTGTTGACGTGAAACTAGTTGGTGAAACCAAAAGTGTCCTTAATTAATACCCGTGTCTTTAGACGGTCGTTAGGCAGGCACAATGTAATTATAGTGTAGTGAAAAAAAAGTGCATTGAAATGTGTTGTTTTACAGGGTCAGCCAAAGCAGTGCGGCACCCCCGGAGAAAATTGGTGTTAAGTGCTTTGCTCAAGTGCACATCGACAGATTCTTCACTTGTCAGCTCTGGTATTCAAACCGGCAACCTGTAAAGACTGATGCTGGAGATGAGAAGCAGGTACTGGGAGTCAACATTTATTCCGGAACAGACAGGTAACCAAACAGGAACAGCATCAGCACACGGGTAAACAACAACAAACGACAATGCCGAAGTGGGGAACAGAGCGGGGGAACAGACAGATATAGGGGAGGTAATGACAGAGGTGATTGAGTCCGGGTGAGTCCAATAATCGATGATGCGTGCGACGGGGGGAAGGCAGGTGTGCGTAATGAAGGTTGCAGGAGTGCGTAATGCTGGGGAGCCTGGTGCCCTCGAGTGCCAGGGGGGAAGAGCGAGAGCAGGCGTGACACCATCTTTCAGTTACTGGCCCAACAATCTAACCTCCAGGCTACCTGCCACTCTAGTAGGTAGGTAATGCTAGGTAATTAACACATTCACTTTCATTATGGCTGTTAAACGACTCGTTTTTGTCAGTCACTGAACAGCTATTTCTGACACGATTCACATTGAGACATTGGGACATGTACAATAAAATATGTAGCGGAATGATTGATAAAGGAAGAGGAAAGAGACTCAGGTCTTGCGCAAGATTCAAAATAAGTCACCTTAGTTGTTGATTTATTTAAACAATCTGTTAATGAAGTTAGAACCCAGGAGCTATACCTCATAGTGGCACAAACATTATTGGACACCATCCAGAAATGATAAATGACAAAAGACCATGCAGATGTCTAAATCCCCCTAAAAACGCAGTCAACCACATCCAAGGCTTTTTTTTTGTCAATGTGAACATGCTGCCTCATTGAACAACAGTGTAGTCCCTGTAGTTGGGATGCCATTCCTTAAGATTCCTGAGATTCTGGTCTTTAAATGTAGACACTGTGGCTGAGAATGTGTGCAAACTGCAAGTCAGAGCATCAATTCACAAGCATCAGATTCCAAACAGAAACATCAGCAATAACCAATAAATTATTATTATCCCCTTATTCCCAAACTTATTCTCCCAAGACAAGGAGGTGCTAAAGCTAATTCTGAGCAAAAGTGTCCACATTGACATGACTCTATTTCATACAATAGAGTCAATCTATCAAAGATTTAACAACAGTTAACAGCAGTCTTAAACCCTCCTAATATTGTATATTTATCTGGGGATAAATAGACAGTACTTGACTTGGAACCGATTTCAGTACTCATTTTGGGTGCTGGCACTGTTTATATTTAGGTGCAGGAGCGCCACAATACTTTTGAGCTAATATTCTATAAGATGTGTAGGAGCTCAAGCAGTAGAACATTTAAGGTGCCAGTACTCAGCTCAGCTGAGCTCCTGCCCAAGCCAAGCACGGTAAATAGAGGCATGATTAAAAAATAAATAAATTTAATAAATGACCAAAATGGAAGTAAAAATATACTAATAATTATGTAATAAAAGTAATAAATTACTTATTTTTGTGAACTTTGTCTGTCTTTATGTCGCCCTGTTACTGCTTTTACTGCCAATAGGTTTGGATTCATGTACTGTAGCTATTAAACAAAACAATGTCTACAGTGCAAAACAGTGCAAAACAAGAATGAACTAAGATATTCATTACATCATTCATTTTTGTTTCTTTTGTTAATCACCAGTTTCCACTGAATAGGCCTCTCAGTGTACTCTAGGCGGAAACCAATGACTTGCAGCGTATCAAAGGTTGACCTGATTGATAGCAGACAGTCTGTTGTTTCTTAACTAAGCAATAAAATTGCAATAAACTCTCAATTACATTCATCGGTGTCGTTGGTATACATCCTGTTCACAGGGAACATGTCCGTAGGAGCTGTAAGAATAGTATTCTCATGGGGAATGGTTTTAAATTGTGAAGAATTACAATGCATTTTGAAAGGACAAAACCAAGGAAACCATTATGTTTGCTTATGAATGTAAAGCTGACTATCTAGAACAGATTGAAATACCCGACGTGAATCACGAGACCATAGCAGAAGAAGAAGGATTTTGTTTCTCAAGAAATGTCTCTCTCAATGAACAATGCATGCAGATTACAAGAATGTATAAAAGCATTGTGACAACTGTTTGGCAGGATCACGTGGTTCTAATTACATATGCTTTTTGGCCTCAAATTCATTCATCTGTGCACCATAAATGATCTGTTTACAAGAAGTCTATAAGATAGTTATGTAGTCAAAGCAAGCGACGGCTAAGATAAACCAATAGTGCATTAGTGAGGGATACCTGGGTTTGTATTAAACAATATAAAACCGACTTTCCCTTTCCTGCTATATTTCCCTATGTTGTTCGAACAACCAACAACCAACAACCACAGTAACACAGTTTTACCACCACCACCACAGAAAGGTGCACTGATCGTTTTTCAGGTCTCTTTCTTCACAAAGGTCTCTGGAAACGCAAACTGGTGGCACTAGAATGTCCTTCATCACCCCTCCTCTTAGACAGGAAGTGGACAGCCTGAAACTTCAATCAGAGGGGAAGGTGGAGGTTTCATAGATCCAAATTCAGAGAGATGTTGTGTTCAGGAAACATCCCTTGAAATTAATCATCCTTCCATTGAAATCAACAATGAGAATATAATCCTCACCAGTTTTCTACAAGATTCAAGCATATGGGTTATCAAGTATGTAGCGATACAGCTGAAAGTACTTTAATAGATATTTGGGTGCGTACATAGGGTCTTTAGGGTCTGTGGGTGGGTACTCCCCCACCGAGCCATCGAACCATCCCCCAGTCCGGATCAAGCCCTTGATGTAATTCAGGTCTCGTTTTTCCACATAGTCGCCCCAGCGGGGGAAGTCTCCATTCTGGGCAGAGATGAGCTTTTGGGAAATTCCCTCTGGTCTGAAGCACCAGGAACAGTGCCAGCCTGCGTAGTGGACGGGGCTCCCAATGGACCAGTGCACCAGGATGTGTCCACTCTCCCTCTGATAGTTCCGGAAACCCGGCATGGAGAAGTAATCCCTGCGCCTCAGTAATATCCCGTCTCCATTGTAGACAGTGAAGAGCATGGCGACCGTGCAGACGGAGTGGACTTCCAGTGTCCCGGGCTGCCTCCAGAAGAAACCATAAAGGGACTTTCTCATGTGGATGGACACAGGTTCCGTCCAGCCATCGTAGAGTTTGAGGAAGAGGATGCCCTCGCGGGCAGGGATCTCATCTGCATCGTTGATGAGGAAGACATCATCTGGCCTGGCGCCTTGCACCCTGGACATTCCGTCACGGCTTAGAAATGTTCGCAGGTAGTCGTCAGCGATCCACCCGTTCTGCTGGCCACCTTTAGGGAAGTGATCGAGGAATACATAGAGGATCTTGTGGTGCACATAGTTGTAGGTTCCGTTAAGCAGAAGGCGCAGGAAGTGCAGCGGCTTGGAATTTCCGTAGGCTGTGAAGTTTGACTCACACACCAGGAAGAGGTCCACAGCGTCAGCCAACTCGTGAAAGCGGGCGTGGAGGAGATCAAACTCGTGGTTGATATTAATGGCATTGATGACCCTTCGAGGAACCTTTCTCAGTGTCAGATGCGCCTTAGTGGGCAGGTTGGAGTGTTGCACCATGGTGGGGATGCCACAGTGAGGGCCGTGCCAGCCTGGGCGACACATACACTTCCCCAGCCTTTTCCCCCAGGCTGTTTTCTCCTGGGCTGACTTGGGTTCCTCTTGGTGTGCATGCAGGATCTTACGCTGGCCCTCTCCGGGTTCCAGGACCTTTTGTTCTAAATGGTCTTTGAGAGAAGCCATTTCCGTCCCCTCTCTGAAGCAGTATGCTCCAGACTTGGTGCGCACAAAGAACGGGGTGGGGTCATCGCTAAGATGGAAGCTCCGTTTGTGAAGTTCCCTCCATGGTCCTTTGGGGTCTGGGAGAGTGACCGTCATTCTGTTTACATTCACTGAGTCAGGCTGCTCCTTACCCCACGGGTCCTGAGTGGGAGAACAATAGGAGTCAAATGAAACATATCAATGACAATGTCATATAGACCCAAAACAATGTATGGGGAAAGTCATGTCATCTGTCCACTCACCTCACTGCCACGCCCAATCTCTCTCCCCACCTCTGCGTTTCCCTGGTCCTCTCGGTATGCCTCTGGTTCCCACAGGCCAGTGTCGGAGGGTACAGGCCCAGGTAGAGGCCTCCTCTCTGGGTGAGCATTGTTTGAAGGGTTCCCATTCCCTCTCCAGAGGAAACTCAGGGCATTGACGGAGGAGGCATACAGCTCACTCAGTATAGGCATGTGGTGGAGGGCCTTGTAGTTGTGAAGCTGGGAGAAGACACACAGAGCAAATGCGCAGAAGAAAAAAAACTTGTGCCTTTGCATCTTCATCCTGAAAAACAAACACACATATACAACTCTTTAGCTAAACTGAAGTTTACAAACTCCTTACTTAACTGTAACTCAGGCATGTGCACATATATGGTTCTACCTGTACAGTCTCCAAAGTAACCTTTTAGGGGGTGGTATAATTTCCCACCGAAATATATTTTTTCGTATACATTTTTTGTCATTGTTGTTCGTATCCCCCCAATCCGTCCGTTGGTTCCCCGTCCGTTCCTTACCAGAAGATTCTACCATTACGCTTGTTTAAACTGAGCTGCACTGGGGTCAGGACGCAATCATTTTTACATTAACCCTTTCTAACCCATAGCGGCCATCAACGGCCTTTCTTTAAATTACTATAGCGGCCGCGAATGGCCTTGTTTTTCTAACAATAATATCTGTGTCAATTTCGCAAAATTAATTTGCTTAACACCTGTTGTTGTATTCACATGGTTGTTATCAACAATCAGGAACCGGAAATATGGTATGCTGTCATTTTACTTTTCAACGTTTTTTTAAACTTCATTACTCAAAATGAGTAAGAGGCTGTGAAAGAGGCTTTATCTACTTTATCTATTTTGGTTGCAGATACGGATGTGATACGGATTTGCACACGTCCTTGCACTTGATGCGATGATGTTGAGGTGAGTGAAATAAGTAAACAGCAGATATATGTTTGGTGTTGTCGATGTTTGATGCTGTGAAATTTGGGGAATAGATCACAGATTAGCAAGTCATGTCATGATAACTTGGTTGGTACAGGCAAGCACATCAGCGGTGGAGCTCGAGTGATTGGCTAGAGTAATTTGTGTTTATGTTTGGACTTAGGTTATGGTTTGTCGTGTTTGCTAGGTGCAGATATTCATAGGCTATACATTGCCTTGTTTTCCTATTATTTGACTGCTTAGTTGTCGTGTTTGGGTAGTAGATGCCCGCGCAGTGGAGCGCAAATGGCTAGTTGGATATTTGTTTACATAGCCAGCTAACAGTGCCGCAAGATGGCGCCGACAAACATGACAGCTCTGCTTCTAGCACCTAAGCAACTTTGCAGTATTTTATTATTTCGTATGTTATTTCTTACATTAATAGTTCAGAATGTTTTTTGGTGTTATTACATACAGCCGGAAATAACTTTTGGATATCAGAGCGGCGGTAACTCACCAGCAGTATGACCAGGAATACAACTTTCCAAAATTGTATCCTTTGTTTGCACCCCCCACGGCAATTGAACTTATAACAGAGGCTGTTTTAAAACGCGGTCGGCGGAGAAGAGGTACTTGCAGTGGACTTTTAGTCCGACTCAGGAGGCGAGCACACCATTCACCGCTTCTGAGTATATTACTCACGAATGTTCAGTCTCTGGACAATAAAGTAGACGAGCTCAGGGCGAGGGTCTCCTTCCAGAGAGACATCAGGAACTGTAACACATCATGGCTCTCTCCAGATATACTGTCCCGTCCATACAGCCAGCTGGGTTCTCAGTACATCACGCAGACAGGAATAAAGAACTCTCCGGGAAGAAGAAGGGCAGTGGTGTGTTTCATGATTAACCACTGATTGTGGTAACGTACAGAAACTAAAGTCCTTTTGTTCACCCGACCTAGAATACCTCACAATCAAATGCAGACCGTATTACCTCCCAAGAGAATTCTCTTCGGTTATAATCACAGCCGTGTATATTCTGCCTCAAGCCGATACCACGACGGCCCTCAAGGAATTACACTGGACTTTATGCAAACTGGAAACCACATATCCTGGGGCCGCAATTATTGTAGCTGGGGATTTTAACAAAGCAAATTTGAGGAAATCGCTACTGAAGTTCTATCAACACATTGACTGTAGTACTCACGCTGGGAAAACACTCGACCACTGTTATTCTTTTTCCCTTTTAGGATAACACAGTGCCATCAAAGCGACCCGCTATCCAGGACTGTGGGCTCTCATTCTCTGTGGCCGGTGTGAGTAAGACATTTAAACGTGTTAACCCTCGCAAGGCTTCCGGCTCAGACGGCATCCCTAGCCGCGTCCTCAGAGCATGCGCAGACCAGCTGGCTGGAGTGTTTACAGACATATTCAATCTCTCCCTATCCCAGTCTGCTGTCCCCACTTGCTTCAAGATGTCCAGCATTGTTCCTGTACCCAAGAAAGCAAAGGTAACTGAACTAAATGATTATCGCCCCATAGCACTCACTTCTGTCATCATGAAGTGCTTTGAGAGGCTAGTTAAGGATCATATCACTTCTACCTTACCTGACACCCTAGACCAGGGGTGTCAAACTCATTCCACGGAGGGCCTAGTGTCTGCAGGTTTTTGTTTTTTCCTTTCAATAAAGCCCTAGACAACCAGGTGTGGGGAGTTCCTAACTAATTAGTGATGTTAATTCATCAATCAAGTATAAGGGAGGAGCGAAAACCCGCAGATACTCGGCCCCCCGTGGAATGAGTTTGACACTTGTGCCCTAGACCCACTTAAATTTGCTTACCGCCCCAATAGATGCAAAGACGATGCAATCGTCCTTGCACTGCTCACTGCCCTATCCTATCTGGACAAGAGGAATACCTGTGTAAGAAGGCTTTTCATTGACTATAGCTCAGCCTTCAACACCAGCGTACCTTCCAAGCTCATCATCAAGCTCTGGGCCCTGGGTCTGAATCCCGCCCTGTGCAACTGGGTCCTGGACTTCCTGATGGGCCGCCCTCAGGTGGTGAAGGTAGGAAACAACACCTCCACTTCACTGATCTTCAACACAGTGGCCCCACAAGGGTGTGTGTTCAGCCCTCTCCTGTACTCCCTGCTCACCCATGACTGCGTGGCCAGGATGGAAGCTCCGTTTGTGGGGTCCAACACAATCATCAAGTTTGCAGATGACACAACCACAGTAGGCTTGATGCCCAACAATGACGAGACAGCCTACAGGGAGGAGGTGAGGTGGCGGAGTGGTGCCAGGAAAATAATCTCTCCCTCAATGTTAACAAAATGAAGGAGCTGATCGTGGACTTCGGGAAAAAGCACGCCCATCTCCACGTTGACGGGACTGCATTGGAGAAGGTGGAAAGCTTCAATTTCCTCAGCGCACACATCACTGACGATGTGAAATGGTCCACCCACACAGACAGTGTGGGGAAGACCCTCACAAACTTTTACAGATGGCCTGTATCACCGCCTGGTACGTTAACTGCACCGCCCACAACCGCAGGGCTCTCCAGAGGGTGGTGCGGTCTGCCCAATGCATCACCGGGGACACACTGCCTGCCCTCCAGGACACCTACAACACCCGCTGTCACAGGAAGGCCCAAAAAAAAGATAATGAGGGACATCAACCACCTGAGCCACTGCCTGTTCACCCCGCTATCATCCAGAAGGCGAGGTCAGTAGAGGTGCACCAAAGCTGGGACCGAGAGACTGAAAAACAGCTTCTATCTCAAGGCCATCATACTGTTAATTATGGCTGCAGTCCCGGTAACGGGACCGATATGACAACAGCCAGTCCAAGTGCAGGGCGCCAAATTAAAAAAATATTTTTTTTTTAAATATTTAACTTTCACACATTAACCTGTTGGGGATGGGGGCGCTGTTTAGACTATTTATGCTAATTGGGTAATTTTTGAAACGGCTTCCCACAAAATCCTTGATCGTACAATATGCATATTATTATTATTATTCGATAGAAAACAGTCTATAGTTTCTATAGGAGTTGAAATTTTGTCTCTAAGTGGAACAGAGCCCATTCTACAGCAATTTCCCTGACATGGATTCAGATTTCAGAAATGTTGGCCACTGTTCTGAAGTCAGTTAAAACGGCACTGATATTGCTATGACTATACGGACACTTCTTACGTCTTCCCCTGGATGCCTTTACGTGATGACGATTCCAATGGGGTCGATTGCGCGTTCACAGGCCCCACAAATGAAAAAACCCTGAAGCTAGTCATTCTTTTGGAGCTGCGTCATGCGCCTAGAGGACACCGGCCCGCTCCTGTTCCAAGCATTAGTGAAGGGGGTAATATTACTCGGGTCATGTTTCTACTCGTTATGGGAGTTAAAAACATCATAAGGTAGTTAATTTAAAGCGTTTTATAGCTATTTATATCCGTTTAGTGCGATTTTGGGACATTTATTTTTGCAACGATGTGAATAGTTGGGCACGCTTTTCAGTTCATCCCGAACGCAGTAGGCATTTCCACATGGCAAGAGGACAGCTTTCCACCAAAAGACGATTGCTCTCAAGAAAGGATCCTTTGCCCAAGATACTGATGGAAGAACAGCTCAAGGTAGGACATTTTTATTATGATAAATCGTGTTTCTGTCGAAACATTTTAGTGGCTTAGGACGCCATGTTTTATGACGTAGCTTCGCTAGGCGCAAACTGTATTGAAAAGTAAGGATAAATTAAAAAATGTTATTCCGCAATTGTATTAAGAATTAAATTGTCTATCAATCCCTGTCCACCCTATATTTTTTAGTCACGTTTATGAGTATTTATGTATAAGAGTAGATCACTGTCTAAGTGGCGCAAGGACTTTTTCTGACCAGCTTGTCTACATTTCACATTGTCTAACCATGATTTTGGTGGCTAAATATAAACATTTGCGATCAAACTCTATATGGAATGTGTAATATGATGTTACAGGAGTGTCATCGGAAGAATTCTGAGAAGGTTAGTGAAAAAATTAATATCTTTTGGCGATGTTGACTTTTATCGCTCACTTTGGCTAGAATCAATGCTGGGCTGCTATGTGCTATGTGCTACGCTAATATAACGATTTATTGTGTTTTCGCTGTAAGACACTTAGAAAATCTGAAATATTGTCTGTATTCACAGGATCTGTGTCTTTCGATTCGTGTATGCTGTGTATTTTTACGAAATGTTTGATGATTAGTAAGTAGGTAAACACGTTGCTCTAAGTAGTTTTTCTATTCCATTTGTGACGGTGGGTGCAATTGTAACCTATGCCATCTACCTGAAATATGCACTTTTTTCTAACAAAACCTATCCCATACCATAAATATGTTATCAGACTGTCATCTAATGAGTTTTTTTGTTGGTTAGGGGCTATAAATATCTTAGTTTAGCCAAATTGGTGATGGCTACTGGTGTTGGTGGACAAATAAAAGATGGTGGATTATGCTAATGTGTTTTTAGGTAATAGATGTACATCTTTACATATTGTGTCTTCCCTGTAAAACATTTTAAAAATCGGACAAGTTGACTGGATTCACAAGATCTGTGTCTTTCATTAGCTGTATTGGACTTTAATGTGTGAAAGTTAAATATTTAAAAAAAATATTTTTTTTGAATTTCGCGGCACTGGTTTTTCAGTGGGGGGGGGGGGGGGGGGTGCCGCTAGCGCCACGCTGATCCTAGACAGGTTAAAGTCCAATACAGCTAATGAAAGACACAGATCTTGTGAGTGAATCTCTATTGGTGGTTGACATCTAGTGGAACCCCTAGGCAGTGCAACATCATTCATAACTAATGTGGATTTCTTAAGGGACTCTGGTGAATACAGACAAGCTCAGATTTCTGACTTCCTGTTTTGATTTCAACTCAGGATTTTGCCTGCCAATATGAGTTCTGTTAGACATAATTCAAACAGCTTTAGAAACTTTAGAGTGTTTTCTATCCAATACTAATAATAATATGCAAATATTAGGAACTATGACTGAGGAGCAGGCCGTTTGATATGGGCACCTTTCATCCAAGCTACTCAATACTACCCCTTCAGCCATAAGAAGTTAAATAGCCATCACTAGCTGGCTACCAGCCGGTTACTCAACCCTGCACCTTAGAGGCTGTTACCCTATATGCATAGACATAGAATCACAGGTCACTTTAATAATGGAACACTAGTCACTTTAATAATGTTTACATACTGCTTTACTCATTTCATATGTATATACTGTATTCAATTAGTTAATGCATTGCTTGTCCGACATTGCTTGTCCTAATATTGATATATTTCTTAATGCAATTATTTTACTTTTAGATTTGTGTGTATTGTTGTGAATTGTTAGATATTACTGCACTGTTGGAGCTAGGAACACAAGCATTTTGCTACACCCGCAATAACATCTGATAAATATGTGTATGCGACCAATAACATTTGATTTGATTTGATTTGCTTGTTTTGTCCTGTTTCTACTGATACAATTCATTTTGAAACTGTCCCATCTTCGTAACTAATCAGCGAACTCTGTAATTAGTCTGTCAGGCAAAAAAGCAGGAGTTGATGTGGAGTAGAGAGCGTGTGTGTGTGTGTGAGTGTGTGTGTGTGTGTGTGTGTGTGTGTGTGTGTGTGTGTGTGTGTGTGTGTGTGTGTGTGTGTGTGTGTGTGTGTGTGTTTGTGTGCTTGCGTGCGTGCGTGCGTGCGTGCGTGCGTGTGTAATACGAATTTGTGCTACAAATCTTTTATTGTCTCTGAACAGTTGTTGGGTTTGTATCTTCTCTCTTTATCTGTCTCTATCTACTTGCTGCATTCACTGAACTGTTGTCAAAGTAGTCTACTATTTCTACGTTTTGTTTCAGGCCTGGTCTGTAATAAATCTTATTGAGAGAGGTTACCTACATTTTGAAATAGCCTCTGAATAGTTGTTTGCATTTTTACATTGTAACATAAGTATGAATCGTTGCCAATCCAATAGCCTTGTCACGCCCTGATCTGTTTCACCTGTTCCTGTGATTGTCTCCACCCTCTCCAGGTGTCGCTTATTTTCCCTGGTCTATTTATCCCTGTGTTTCCTGTCTCTCTGTGCCAGTTTGTCTTGTATGTTTACTCAAGTCAGCCAGCTTGTTTTTCCCATACTCCTTTTTGCTGTTCTCCTTTTACTAGTCCTCCTGGTTTTGACCCTTGCCTGTTTCTGGACTCTGTACCCACCTGCCTGACCTTTCAGCCTGCTTTGACCACGAGCCTGTCTGCCGCTCTGTACCTCCTGGACTCTGCTCTGGTTTTGACCTTTTGCCTGTCCACGACCATTCTCTTGTCTACCCCTTTGGATTATTAAACGTTGTAAGACTCCAACCTTCTGCCACCTGTGTCTGCATCTGGGTCTCGCCTTGTGCCTTGATTAGCCTATTTTGTGTGGGTTTTGAAATACTTTCTGAATATTGTCCTGTGGTCATATTTTGGTATTTATATGTAAATATTCATAAGTATAATATATTATATTTGGTACATTTTTACTGAGTAATTTTGTAAAATGTAATACAACTTAAATACTCTATTCTCAGTAATCTACAGCAGCATTGTAAAATTCTATTGGGGTCTTAAGGGTTTTTAAACACTGTGGAGCCGGTGTGAAACATGGGTCTGAAAACATACCTCAATGCAATGATGGTGTATGCCACTGTACTCAATGTTACCATTATCCACACTGATACATTGAAATACTGCTAGTTTTTCCAGAACTTCTATTTTCATGCTAGCTTGCAGTAGCCACTGCAGCCATTTTGGAATGGAACAAAGGAGCTGATTGGCTGACAATGCCATTCCAAAATGGCTAGGGTGGCTACTGCTAGCTAGCATGAGGACAAAAAGGGCAGCTTTTTGGGATGAGTAAGCTCGATTTATCTAACTAACAGATTTACACCAACGTCAATGATCAGCTGATAGCCCACCCTCTTTTCCCGATACCAATCATGTCTTTAGGAGGGACTGTAACTAGCTTGCTTACAAGTTGTGGTGAGTGTGGTGTGGCCCATTTTCCATTTTGAGCACCTGCCCACTGAAAGGTAGGCCTACAAACTTTGAAGAGATTTTGGTATTGTATGCCTGCTCATATCTCCCGAGTGGCACAGCGGTCTACGGCACTGCATCTCAGTGCTAGAGGTGTCACTACAGACACCCTGGTTCGAATCTAGGCTGTATCACAACCGGTCGTGATTGGGAGTCCCATAGGGCGGTGCACAATTGACCAAGCGTTGTCTGGGTTTGGCCGGTGTAGAAAGTCATTGTAAATAAGAATTTTTTCTTAACTTCACTAAGGTAGGGGGCACTATTTTCACTTCTGGATGAAAAGTGTGCCCAAAGTAAACTGCCTGCTACTCAGGCCCAGAAGCTAGGATATGCATATAATTGGTAGATTTGGATAGAAAACACTCTAAAGTTTCCAAAACTGTTAAAATAATGTCTGTGAGTATAACGGAACTGCTTTGGCAGGCCAAAACCTGAGGAAAATCTATTCAGGAAGTGGGATTTCTTTTATGTTTGTAGTTTTCTATTGAATGCCATTCCAGTATCCATGGACTTAGGACTCAAATTGCACTTCCTATGGCTTCCACTAGATGTCAACAGTCTTTAGAAATTGTTTCAGGCTTGTATTCTGAAAAATGATAGAGTAAGACCACTCTGAATGAGTGGACCCTACAGTGTCCCAGAGGTTTTTCATGCGCAAGACCGAGAGCGTGCCTTTCTTGTTTACTTTTTATATTGACAACGTTATTGTCCAGGTGAAATATTATCGATTATTTAGGCTAAAAAACAACAACATGAGGATTGATTATAAACATCGTTTGACATGTTTCTACAAACTTTACGGATACTATTTGGATTTTTCGTCTGCCTGTTGTGAGCCTGTGGATTACTGAACAAAACTGTGGTTTTTGGATATAAACAGGGACTTTATCAAACAAAACAGACATTCATTGAGTAAATGGGAGTCTTGTGAGTGCAACCATATGAAGATCATGAAAGGTAAGTGATTAATGTTATCGCTATTTCTGACTTGTGTAACTCCTCTACTTGGCTGGTAACTGTTTGTAATGATTTGTCTGCTGGGCGGTGTTCTCAGATAATCGCATGGTATGCTTTTGACATAAAGCCTTTTTGAAATCTGACACCGTGGTTGGATTAACAAGAAGTTAATCTTTAAACCGATGTATAACATTTGTATGTTTTATGAATTTTTCGGAGAATTTCTGTTTTTGAA
Source organism: Salvelinus fontinalis (assembly GCF_029448725.1). Classification (NCBI taxonomy): domain Eukaryota; kingdom Metazoa; phylum Chordata; class Actinopteri; order Salmoniformes; family Salmonidae; genus Salvelinus; species Salvelinus fontinalis. The sequence goes on from NC_074666.1 coordinate 60,722,918, forward strand.
TTTGGCGCTCTACAAATTCGCTAGCGTCCCACGTAGCCTAGTGAGATTTTAATTGACTTGATTAATTAAATGAAGGTTAAATAAATATCTGGGATGTTTACAAACAAATGGAAATATCTACCTACATAATGTCTAATAAAAACTTGGCTAAAAGAAACACAAAAGTGTGAACTAGATGTGAATCCTCTTTATTCGTCAACCACTGTTCATAAATGAGACTGGTGATGAAACAATCAGAAGAAACCAACAGAAACCAAAAGTACACAGACAGATTCACAATCCAGGAATAGCATATGGAGAAGTTACACTGAAAATATAGTTTACAAAGCTACCAATTACTTCATGCTGGAAGAAGTTAAGCTACACTAAAGCTACCCCAACAAAAAATATAGTGTACATTATTTTTCATGTTATACTAGAAATATTACAAAACCTTCTCTGATATTGATCACCAATATTTACATTTCCAAACCGACATAATCGTGGAGATGGATGGGTATGAATTTGTAGACACAATGAAAATGATACCACATACATTTTCACAAAATGGTGTCAGTTTATCACAGGACCATAGCATATGTAAAAGGGTTCCTTTGTGCTTTTTGCGTCTCCAACAGAGATGTGACATTTCTGGGAGCATTAATCCAGCAGAAATCCTTCTGACAGAAGTGTAGTAAGTCCTATGAATTATCTTAAATTGAAGGAATTAATGTCTTAGGTTGTAGGAGCAGGTATAAACATTTTCACATATCTGTGACTAATGGCCTCCTCAATTTCTTCTTTAACATTTGTTTCCCATTTTGCCCTTATGTGTTCTGAACTATCAGGTAAAGTTTCAATCAACCCTTGATATAACTTGTAAATGAACTTCTTTGGCGTAGGAGCTTCTTTCAGTACTTTTTCTGCGCTAGACACCTTAGATTCATCCAGATTCTGTTGAAGCGATTTAATAAGATTTCTGAGTTGTAAGAGCTTAAAGAAATTGGCCTTGGATATGAATGACAGTCGAGAGCCATCATAGTACACATGCACAAAAATCACGATGCCACTTTGGAACCAGGACTTAAAGGTGTTGTCATTGTAACCCCCAAAACTGTGCCCCTACTGTAACTGAGCTTTGTAGGATGTAAAACAGGGGTGACCACATACAGTACCAGTCAAACGTTTGGACACACCTACTCATTCCAGGGTTTTTCTCCTAAATTACTATTATCTATATTGTAGAATATTAGTGAAGACGTCAAAAACTATGAAATAACACATATGGAATCATGTAGTAAGCAAAAAAGTGTTAAACAAATCAAAATATATGTTATATTTGAGATTCTTCAAAGTAGCCACCCTTTGACACGATGACAGCTTTGCACACTCTTGGCATTCTCTCAACCAGCTTCATGAGGTAGTCACCTGGAATACATTTCAATTAACAGGTGTGCATTGTTAAAAGTACATTGTGGAATATCTTTCCTTAATGCATTTGAGCCAATCACCTGTGTTGTGACAAGGTTGGTTTGGTATACAGAAGATAGTCCTATTTGGTAAAAGACCAAGTCCATATTATGACAAGAACAGCTCAAATAAGCAAAGAGAAATGACAGTCCATCACTTTAAGACATGCAGGTCAGTCAATGAGGGAAATTTCAAGAACTTTTAAACTTTCTTCAAGTGCAGTCGCAAAAACCATCTATGATGAAACTGGCTCTCATGAGGACCGCCACAGGAAAGAAAGACCCAGAGTTACCTCTGCTGCAGAGGATAAGTTCATTAGAGTTACCAGCCTCAGAAATTGCAGCCCAAATAAATGCTTCACAGGGTTCAAGTAACAGACACATCTCAACATCAACTGTTCAGAGGAGAATGCACGAATCAGGCCTTCATGGTTGAATTGCTGCAAAGAAACCACTACTAAAGGACACAAATAAGAAGAAGACTTGCTTGGGCCATGAATAATGATCAATGGACAATAGACCGGTGGAAATCTGTCCTTTTCAGTTCCATCCTCCTTGTCTTTTGTGAGATGCAGAGAAGGTGAACGGATGATCTCCGCATGTGTGTTTCCCACCGTGAAGCATGGAGGAGGAGGTGTGATGGTGTGGGGTGCTTTTCTGGTGACACTGTCAGTGATTTATTTAAAATTCATGGCACACTTAACCAGCATGGTCATCTGGTTTGCGCTTAGTGGACAATAACCTAACACACCTCCAGGCTGTGTAAGGGCTATTTGACCAAGAAGCAGAGTGATGGAGTGCTGCATCAGATGACCTGGCCTCCACAATCACCCGACCTCAAACTAATTGAGATGGTGTGGGATGAGTTGGAATGCAGAGTGAAGGAAAAGCAGCCAACAAGTGCTCAATGTGGGAACTCCGTCGAGACTGTTGGAAAATCGGGGGACACCGATCCCGTAGAGGTAAAATAAATATTTTTAAGCCTTGAGGCAATTGAGACAGGGATTGTGTATGTGTGCCATTTCGATGGTGAATGGGGCAAGACAACATATTTAAGTGGCTTTTGAATGGTGTGTGGTGGTAGGTGCCAGGCTCATCGCTTTGAATGTGTCAAGAACTGCAACGCTGCTGGGTTTTTGACGCTCAAAAGTTTATTGTGTGTATCAAGTGCAATGTATCACTCTCACAAACCCTGCGTGGGGGAGCATGCGTATACTGTCACATACATTTGTTGACCCATTCCACCATTATTTGCATGGTTCCATTTCTGCATTCCATGGAAACTTCTGTTGTTGACAGTTGCTGTTAGACAAATACCTAAGAACATGTCAGAGCAAATTGACTTATTTCCATTGCTCAACACTGCAACCTCTAATCTTTTGTGTGTGTGTGTGTGTGGGTGGAGATGTTATCAATTAAGATAGTTTTTCTCAGACACAATACGAGCACTGTGGGAGTGAGGAGATAGCCTATCCCTACACTTTATAAAGGAGCAGGGTGGCAGGTAGCCTAGCGGTTAGAGCATTGGGCCAGTAACCGAAAGGCAGCTAGTTCAAATCCCCAAGCCAACAAAGTACACAATATGTGTCATTCAGCAAGGCACTTAACCCAAATTGCTTCAGGGTTGCTGTTGATAATGGCTGATCATGGCCATGATCCCACTCTCCTAGGGTGTCTTTGGGATATGCAACAAAGAAAAACATTTCCAATTAATACACACTTGTACACGTGTGAAATAGGACAAATAAATATAGACACCCACTTAATCCACTGTGCACACTTTGCAACTTCCTACCTTTATTTATAGCTTATAAGAAATCCTGCTATGCCTTCTGACGAACCATCAAACAAGCACAGCGTCAATACAGGACTAAGACGCTCGTCGGATGTGTCAGGACCTGCAAACCATTACAGACTACAAAGGGAAGCACAGCCGAGAGCTACCCAGTGACATGAGCCTAGCGGACAAGCTAAACTACTTCTATGCTCGCTTCGAGGCAAATAACACTGAAACATGTATGAGAGCACCAACTGTACAAGGAAGACTGTGTGATCAAGCTCTACACAGCCGACGTGAGTAAGACCTTTAGACAGGTCAACATTCACAAGGTCGCAGGGCCAGACAGATTACCAGCATGTGTACTGCGAGCATGCACTGACCAACTAGCAAGTGTCATCGCTGACATTTTCAACCTCTCTCTGTCCGAGTCTGTAATACCAATATGTTTTAAGCAGACCACCACCGTGCCCAAGAACAATAAAGGCCTGCCTAAATGACTACCGACCCGTAGCACTCACGTCTGTAGCCATGAAGTCCTTTAAAAGGCTGGTATTGGCTCACATCAACACCATCACCCCAGAACCCCTAGACCCACTCCAATTTGCATACCGCCCCAACAGATCCACAGACGATGCTCTTTAATTACTTGTTACTTTTATCTCTTATTCTTATCCATTTTTTTAACGACATTGTCGGTTAAGGCCTCGTAAGTGTGCATGTTGTATTCGGCGCATGTGACTAATAACATTGGAATTGATTCGATTTGATTTACTACCTGCGAACACACGTCTTATCTAAAAGCTGAAAGCATGATCTGACAGTTTACATTGTAGTAGTGTTAGGTTTAACAGTACCTATCACCATTCTGGAATTTTATTTGAACGACCAAAGAGAAAAATAACTATTGCATGTGAATGCAAGTTCAACTCAATTGCAACTGAATGTTTTGTAAACAAATGGAGAAAACGTGTAGGTAAAACTGGTCCATGCGATTACAGAATGGAAGAACAGCGTGATAAGTTGACCTGAAGAAACCTTTAGCCCTGCTGCATGGGAGCCCTTACTAGAGAAGGGCAGGCAGAACTGCGTACACACACACTTGATCCTCCGTTGAGCTGCTTCGTTAAAACGGGTGGGGACAGGCTACTTCTGCAGTCTCACAGTGCTCGTAGTGTGTCTGAGAAAAACTATCATCAGTGATGACATCCACAACCACACACACACACACATGCAGAGGCTGCAGTGTGTTGAGCAATGGAAATAAGTCTGTTTTCTCTGACACTTTCTTACGTTTTTAGGAACACAAGATTCGGTGGGAATCAGAATTGCAACCAGGCCAATTATGGTGGAACGTTACCAGTGGGACGTACTACTACAGTACAATGGGGGAAAAAAAGGGAACAGACTTAATATGTGCCCTGGTCAAAAGTAGAGCACTATAAAGGGAATACGGTGCCATTTGGGATGCAGCCTTAAAGGAAGGTCACAACTACATAGTTCACATAAAAACAGATCATATAGGAGATATGAACCCCACCTCCTGGTCCACAATATACTGTGAGACTGAATGACCCGCAGTATCAGTTCACGGACCATCGGACCATTTCCTGACCAATCGCTCTTTTTGCTCTCGACAATACACCTGCCGTAAGCAGCATGATCCAAAAATATCCCCATGACAAATCCAAATCAGAAATCATGGTCTCACAGTATAATGGGAAGTTTCAGGTGAACCAAAAGGAGAGCAGTTGTTGATAATATCCAAGTATATTACAAGAATTCAGCAGGAACACCTCCAGAGCAGAAGCAAATAGATTTTGTCACGAGGCAGCCCTTATACATTAATCACACAGCATTTTCAATGTTCCGTAAACATCAGACCGCGAGGCTTGTAGGAAGTCTGTAACAGTCCTGACCTGTTTTTTGTTGTTTTTTATGTGTTTATGGTCAGGGCATGTGTTTTGGGTGGGCAGTCTATGTTATCTGTTTCTATGTTGGTTTTGGGTTACCTGGTATGGCTCTTGATTAGAGGCAGGTGGTTTGCGTTTTCCTCTAATTAAGAGTCATATTTAGGTAGGGCGTTCTCACTGTTTGTTTGTGGGTGATTGTCTCCTGTGATGTCTCTCGTGTTGTCGATGTTATTCACTTACGGGGCTGTTTGGCTGTTCGTGCGTTTTGATGTAACGTTCCTGTCCGTGAGTTTACGTTTAGTGATGTGAGTTTATGTTCAGGTTTCGTTCTACGTCGTTTTCTTATTTTGTAAGTTTGTTAAAGGGTTTGTTTTCGTGTTGCCATCATCATCAGTTTTCGTTGTTATAAAATAAAAGATGGCTTATTTCCCTGAAACCGCATTTTGGTCTGAAGATCCTTCTCTCCTCACCTCATCCGAGGATGAGGAGAGCGTCAGCCTTTACAGAATCACCCACCACTCCAGAGCCAAGCAGCGGAGGCAAGGGAAGGCTCGACAGGGCAACAAGGATTTCTGGACTTGGGAGGAAATATTGGACGGGAGAGGTCCATGGGCACAGCAGGGAGAATATCGCCGTCCCAAAGCTGAGCTGGAGGCACGGAGGAGAGCAGAGGCTACCGGAGAGAGGAACCGGAGCTATGAGGGAACGCGCCTGGCACGGAAGCCAAAAAAGCCCGTAAGTAACACCCAAAAATTTCTTGGGGGGGGGCTAGGAGGTAGTGGGCCAAGGGCAGGTAGGAGACCTGCGCCCACTTCCCAGGCTTACCGTGGAGAGCGGGAGTACGGGCAGGCGCCGTGTTACGCAGTAGAGCGCACGGTGTCTCCTGTACGAGTGCATAGCCCAGTGCGGGTTATTCCACCTCCCCGCACTGGGAGGGCTAGATTGGGTATTGAGCCAGGTGTCATGAGGCCGGCTCAACGCGTCTGGTCTCCAGTGCGTCTCCTCGGGCCGGCATACATGGCACCTGCCTTACGCATGGTTTCTCCGGTTCGCCTACATAGCCCGGTGCGGGTTATTCCACCTCCCCGCACTGGTCGGGCAACCAGGAGTATTCAACCAGGTAAGGTTGGGCAGGCTCAATGCTCAAGAGTGCCAGTACGCCTCCACGGTCCGGTATTTCCGGCGCCACCTCCCCGCCCCAGCCTAGTACCTACAGTGTCTACACTACGCACTAGGCTACCAGTGCGTATCCTGAGCCCTGTTCCTCCTCCACGCACTCTCCCTGTAGTGCGTGTATCTAGCCCGGTGCCTCCAGTTCCGGCCCCACGCACTAAGCTACCAGTGCGTCTCCAGAGCCCTGTACAAACTGTATTTTCTCCCCCTACTAATCCTGATGTGCTTGTCCTCAGCCCGGCGTCACCAGTGCCGGTACCACGCATCAGTTATAGAGTGGGCTTTGAGAATACAGTGTGCCCTGTCCCTGCTCCCCGCACGAGTAGGAAGGTGCTTATCCTTAGCCCGGTGCCTCCAGTTCCGGCACCACGCACCAGGTCTACAGTGCACCGTATCCGGCCAGAGCCATCCGTCTCCCCAGCGCCATCTGAGCCATCCGTCTCCCCAGCGCCATCTGAGCCATCCGTCTACCCAGCGCCATCTGAGCCATCCGTCTCCCCAGCGCCATCTGAGCCATCCGTCTCCCCAGCGCCGTCTGAGCCATCCGTCTGCCCGGAGCCTGCAAAGCCGCCCGTCTGCCATGAGCCTGCAAAGCCGCCCGTCTGCCATGAGCCTACAGAGCCATCCGCCAGACAGGAGCCGCTAGAGCCGTCAGCCAGACAGGAGCCGCTAGAGCCGTCAGCCAGACAGGATCTGCCAGAGCCGCCAACCAGACAGGATCTGCCAGAGCCGCCAACCAGACAGGATCTGCCAGAGCCGCCAGCGAGCCATGAGCAGCCAGAGCCGCCCGCGAGCCATGAGCAGCCAGAGCCGTCAGAGAGCCATGAGCAGCCAGAGCCGTCAGAGCGCCATGAGCAGCCAGAGCCGTCAGAGCGCCATGAGCGTCGAGAGCCGTCAGCCTGCCATGAGCGTCGAGAGCCGTCAGCCTGCCATGAGCGTCGAGAGCCGTCAGCCTGCCATGAGCGTCGAGAGCCGTCAGCCTGCCATGAGCGTCGAGAGCCGTCAGCCTGCCATGAGCGTCGAGAGCCGTCAGCCTGCCATGAGCGTCGAGAGCCGTCAGCCTGCCATGAGCGTCGAGAGCCGTCAGCCAGCCATGAGCATCGAGATTCGTCAGTCAGCCATGAGCTGCCCTTCAGCCTGAAACGGCTAGATACCCAGAACTGCCCATCAGTCCAGAGCTGTCTCTCTGTCCGGAGCTGCCTTTCAGTCCGGAGTTGCCCCTCTATCCTGATCTCCCTCTCTATCTTGATCTACCTCTATATTCTTATCTATCCCTCTGTCTTGATTTATCTCTCTGTCCCGGTGCTGTCCTTATTAGTGATGTTATTAAGAGGATTTTGTGGGGGTAAAAAGAGGGTGGACATTCTTAGAGGGAGGAAGCTAGGATGGATTATGGTGGGGTGGGGACCTCGCCCGGAGCCTGAGCCACCACCGTGGTTAGATGCCCACCCAGACCCTCCCCTAGACTTTGTGCTGGTGCGTCCGGAGTTCGCACCTTATGGGGGGGGTAATGTCACGTTCCTGACCTATTTATGTTAGTTGTTATGTGTGTTAGTTGGTCAGGACGTGAGGTTGGGTGGGCATTCTATGTTTTCTGTTTCTGTGTTGGTTTTGGGTTGCCTGGTATGGCTCTTAATTAGAGGCAGGTGTTTGGCGTTCCTCTAATTAAGAGTCATATTTAGGTAGGCGTTGTCACAATGTTCGTGGTGGGTGATTGTCTCCTGTGATGTCTTCCGTGTTTGTGTTATGTCTGCACCATACGGAACTGTATTCGGTTTGTTCGGTTTATGTAGTCTGTTTTCCATTCGTGCGTTCTTCGTGTTTATGTAAGTTCTCATGTTTAGGTCAGTCTACGTCGTTTGTTATTTTGTATCATTTCAAGTGTAGTTCGTGTTCGTTTTTCCGTCTTGTCATTAAATTCATTATGTGTTCAAACTTCGCTGCGCCTTGGTTCAATCCCTGCTCCTCTTCGGATGAAGAAGAGGAGGACAGCCGTTACAAAGTCACAACATCAGCTGCTACATAACCACACAGTGTCATAGATAAACTATCAGTGTGTCCTTGAATCCAGTCTGGCGTCAAGCCTTAACCACAACATGCAACACTTTCACACTTTGATACTGACAGTTAAACAGGTAAGAAAATCAGTACTTAGTTACAACAGATAATCATAAACTAACAAGTGACAACTACTTAATTAAATATGGTACTTAAACATATATGGTTAACCCCTGTTTCGCTTCCTCCAAGAGAATATGTATCTGTCTGTGTCTTCCCGCACATACAATCATGTTTTTTTTTATATATCAATTCATAAACACAGGAAATAAAATACAGGAAAAATACAAATCAAATAATGTCCTATTGCACACAGCCTTTGAGTAATGTGACAGATGAAACGTGGAAATGTGACAATGCCTATCAGGGGTTGACATTAAGGGTTGCCCTAATACCCAGAGCAAGGGAATGGAAGTTGAACTCAGCAGTCAGGCAAGTTGAGTTTTCTCTGTGGGTGACATTTTTGACTGAAAACAACTGCAGAAAATAACAGAAGCCTAAAACTGCAAAAAAATATTTTTTGTATTTTTGCGTGTAAATAGATAATTTATCGTTTCGAGGAAAGTGATTATAATATTCCAGCAGCCATAAAATACTCCTGACTTTCCTGATTGGCAAGTGCATTTCTATCCCTGCCTATGAACATTAAATATAGATGTTATAACAGAGGAATTGACTGAAAAGTTGCCTCACTTATACCTTAAGTATACTACGTCCCAATATCAACTTCCCCACAACACTTCCCCATGATACTGTAATAGCTGTCATCATTGACTCTATAGAATGAGTGCCAGTCTGTTTGTGCCACCATGCCAACTCATTGTCACACATTGTCATGGCAAATGTGTAAGTAAGTGAACTATGTAGCTTGTGGAAGGCTACCCGAAACGTTTGACCCAAGTTAAACAATTTAAAGGCAATGCTACCAAATACTAATTGAGTGTATGCAAACTTCTGACCCATTGGGAATGTGATGAAAGAAATAAAAGCTGAAATAAATCATTCTGTCTACTATTTTTCTGACATTTCACATTCTTAAAATACAGTGGTGATCCTAACTGACCTAAGACAGGGTTTTTACTTGAAGTAAATGTCAGGAATTGTGAAAAACTGAGTTTAAATGTATTTGGCTAAGGTGTATGTAAACTTCCAACTTCAACTGTAAGTACGTGAAAGTGAAAATGAATAGCAACAAATCTAGAGAGGTATCTTATTAATAATTAACTCCAAACAGAACAAAATCCATTGAAACGTTTCCAAATACTGTAAAAAGAGAGAGGGAGAAAAAAACTGAGATTGCGAGAGAGAGGGAGAAAAAAACCCACTAAAGGTGATAAAACATACCTCCCTTGCAGGAAAAGTCTAGCCATGCTGGTTTGTTGGCAAGTGGAGCCCAACTGTTATTTCAGATTTTCTTTACATTGTACGGTAGGTCTCCAAAGCTTCCTTAGTTACTGTACTTCGCTACTCTGCTATTTGAACTAGTCGGTAGAGCTTCCATACAGCGGCAGGTGGTAGGTGGCATCAATAATGACTGATGCCATTCAGGCTATCAAACTGGATTTACAACAGCACAGAGAGAGAGAAAGAAAGACAGGGTGGAACCTTTGGTGGAACAGCTACACATCCTTCCTGTACTTTGCCTCTGGGATCTTCATGTCCGTCACAAGTAAGTGCACGCACATGCACAGTACTCGCACAAACAAGCGCACACACACCTACACACCCACCCACCCACACTGACACAAAAACACACAGGCACGTGCGCGCACACAGGCACGTGCGCGCACACAGACACAGATGCATGCACACAAGCATAGAAACACAAGCATGCACACAAAAAAACACACACGCATGCACACACGCACGCACACAGGTGGCCATTCCAAAACAAATAAGGAACAGCTTTACATATCACTCCACATTCACTCTTACCAATCTGCAGCACAATGAATGAAGACTGTCTGTTCACTGTGCTGCATAAGATTTGTGAGAATGGGGAAATATGACAACAAGAAAGCAATGGGCTGACAAAGTATCCAGGCTTCATTCCCCCATACATGCACGTGGTAATGTTGTGCAACACTAAATAAGGAACAATTAACTTATTAATAACATACTCTACACTTCCTCTCCACTCTCCTCTCCTCTTACCTTCTACTAGATGTTCTCAGAAGTGCTTGGCAGAGTTACCAGGGCAGAACCAGAGGACCATGTAAGCATAGGCCCATCAGACTGAAGGGGCATTTGTAATCTCCTCAATGCCCACTGAGCAAATATGCTAGCTGGGATTTGTTGGGGATGAACTAGGTTGGACCCCCCCCCCCCCCCCCCCCACACACACACACACACACATACAGTACAGGCACGCGTGCACACACAAAGATGCACGATTACAAGTACACACACACAGATGCATGCATGCAAGCACAGACACACAAGCTTCCACACAAACAAGCACGAACGCACGAACGCACTCACACATAAACACACACACGCTCAACTTCTCCCTCATGCAGCATACCTTGTGCTCTGCAGTATTCTAACTGTGGTAGAGAAAGCGGACGGGATCACAGATGGATATGAAAGCACACATTTCCTACCTACACATGTAACATGCATGGACATCAGTGGAGGCTGGTGGGAGGAGCTATGGGAGGACGGGCTCATTGGAATGGTTGAAAAGGAATTAATGGAACGGTATCAAACACATCAATCATATGGAAACCATTTGTTTGACTCATTCTCCTTTTATTCCATTCCAGCCATTACAATGAGCCCATCCTCCTATAGCTCCTCCCACCAGCCTTCACTGATGAACATGCATCAAGCCAAACTCTGGATTAAAGAATATATCCCAAGTGTTTTAATTATGTGATAATCCTATGAAAAACACCAACAATAAAGCATGTAATACTAGTGTCCTACTACATTATAAACCAATTATTTAACAATGGGAGAGAAATGTATGTTTGACACCCATGTTTGACACTGCTGAGTTGCCTGAGTGACTTCATTGACAAGTAACAATTGCCAAAATGTAGATATTCTCTTCAGAGCACAAGCACTCATGGCATGTGTCGCCACTTCCCAGGGCTGGTGTTAGCCAACAGTGGTCCCTGTGCAAATTACAATTAAAACAATTAGCCCTTCAAAGAATATGCACAAAAGACCATGCATTACTATCAACCTCCAGTGACTGCTCCTTATTCTTGGAGATGTGATACAGTATTTAAAAAAGAAAGTGATGACCATGTTAGTCTGTAACAGGAATGTCCAGCAGAACAAAAGGAGAGCAGTCGCTGATCATATGAATCAAAGATCAATACAGAGTTTAATACAAGAATTCAAGGAGACACCTCCTGAACAGAAACATAGAAAATGTCTGACGTGCGTCTTGGACACAGGCCCTTTAGTCAGATAGTACCATATGTTCTCTAAACATCAGCCAGAGAGGGTTGTACGAAGTCAAAACAAAATACAGTGAATTTGCCAGCTGCTACAGAATCACACAAGGTTTATAATGTCATCGACAGGTACATTAACAATCAGTGTGTCCTTTGGAAAAAATCATGAAAGCATAAACTTACACTTAATCTTACAACAAATACCAACACAACAGCATCTGTAAATCAAGGAATACTAAGTAAAAAATGCACATACTAAAACAGCACAATAAAGTATTGGACAACAGCAGTGCGTGTGTAAAATCACTGGGGAAGCCAAGCCAGAAAAAAAAGTCATATTACAACCGATCTGTCGTGATAACTGCATTGTTTGCTCTATAACCTGTTAGTTAATATGCCTTGACAACGTGACATAAAGGCCTAAGGCAGAGACAAAAAGAAGACACATTGGCAGAATAAATTCAGCCACACCTTTGTTTCATCATTAAACCCGGAGAGCCCACAAAAGATATTGCATGTAACAAACAGTTCGATAACCTACAGCATGGTCAAGCATGTTAATGTTTCCGACATTTTCCGGACTTCTAAACAACTATTGAATTAGAACTAAAGTAAGTCGCAAAGAAACAGACAGTGCCAAATGTTCTCTAAACATCAGCCAGAGAGGGTTGTACGAAGTCAAAACAAAACACAGTGAATTTGACAGCTGCTACAGAATCACACAGTGTTCATAATCTTTTTGTTTTACCTTTATTTAACTAGGCAAGTCAGTTAAAAACTAATTCTTCTTTACAATGACAGCCTAGGAACAATGGGTTCAAGGGCAGAATGACAGATCTTTACCTTGGTCAGCTCAGAAATTTGATCTAGCACTCTAACCACTAGGCTACAATAATAATCAGTGTCCTTTGGTGAAAATCATGTAAGCATAAACTTAAGAGAAGGCGAGAGCCAAATCGGCATATTCAGGGGGAATGCGCACGTTGGAGACCTGGTCTGGACTTTCCACCGTAGTAGCACCAACGGAAACCCCTGAACACGTACCTGAGCACTCTCGCAACCACCCCGTGAGAGCCCTCTGTGGCCAAGAAACAGTGGGGTTATGACAAGCTAACCAGGGTAGGGCCAGCACCACGGGAAACGCAGGAGAGTCAATAAGGAAGAGACTAATTCTCTCCGTATGACCCCCCTGCATCACCATGCCCAACGGCCTTGACCCTAATGGTCGGCTATCTAAGGCGTGAACGGGGAAGGGTACATCCACGGGAACAATAGGGATCCCTAAACTATAGGCTAAAGCACTATCAATAAAATTCCCAGCCGCGCCTGAATCAACGAGCCCCTTATGCTGGGAATGCGGGGAAAATGCGGGGAAAATTCAGGGAACGTAACAGACACAAACATATGAACAACAGAGGGCTCTGGTTGAGAATGGTGCTGGCTCACCTGGGGTGACGCCAGAGCGCCCTGCCTGCTTCTCGATTCCCAGAGGAACCAACCAGGCACCGATCGGCAGTGTGACCTCTGCGGCCACAGATGGTGCACGAGCGGGAACCCCCTCTGGTCTCTCTGCGCACCACCCTTCCCAGCTCCATGGGTATTGGAGAGCGGGTGCGGGAGGATGGAACCACGGGACCCCGATCTGAACGTCCGGGAGTAGCCAGCAGGTTGTCCAGCCGGATGGACAGGTCCACCAGCTGGTCAAATGTGAGGGTGGTGTCTCTGCAGGCCAGCTCCCGACGGACGTCCTCGCGCAGACTGCAACGATATTGGTCGATCAGGGCCCTGTTGTTCCATCCCGCACCGGCAGCCCGGGTCCTAAACTCCAGGGTGAACTCCTGGGCGCTCCTCGTCTCCTGCCTCAGATGGTAGAGGCGCTCACCCTCCGCTCTACCCTCGGGCGGGTGGTCGAAGACTGCCCGGAAACGACGGGTGAACTCCTCAAACTGGTCCAACGCCACATCTTCCTCTCTCCACACGGCGATGGTCCACTCCAGGGCTCTCCCTGTGAGGCACGAGACGAGGGTGGACACCCTCTCACGGTCCGATGGAGCTGGGTGGACCGTGGCCAGATAGATGTTTAATTGAAGGAGGAACCCCTGACAGTTGGCAGCCCTCCCGTCATACTCCTGTGGCAAGGAGAGACGGATCCCACTGGGTTCAGGCAGGAAAGGGGCGCTCAGGGGAGACCCCGGTTGTGCTGGTGGAGGCGCTGGAAGAACTCCCTGTCTCTCCCAGCGGTCCATTGTCTGGACAACGCGGTCCATGGTGGCGCCAAGATGGTAAAGAAAAACTGCATGCTCCTGGACGCGCTCCTCCACCTCAATGGCCGGGGTACACTCCCCTGCTGACTCCATAGTTTTGGGTCGGAGATTCTGTAATGGGTGCGTGTCGGTGGCAGGGAAGTCAAGCGCAGGAAAACGAACTTGGTATAAACAGAGTCGTTTAATAAGTGCTCATACAACTCCAAAAACCAAAATATACAAAATAATTACATAATTGGGTACAAAACCCGTCGCACACCGACACATGACTTGCACAAACATACAATAAAACAATCTCAGACAAAACATGAGGGGAAACAGAGGGTTAAATACACAACATGTAATTGATGGGATTGGAACCAGGTGTGAAGGAAGACAAGACAAAACCAATGGAACATTTTTAAAATGGATCAATGATGGCTAGAAGGTCGGCCGCCGAACACCGCCCGAACAAGGAGAGGGACCGACTTCGGCGGAAGTCGTGACGCCTTGGCACAATAAAGTTATTATATTCTACTCTATCCATAGGCTTGATTAATGCCATTCAGACTGGAAGTTGACACAACAACTATAACTATAACTATAACAACTGAGGTTCATAGATCGGTATGAATATTAGTTCAGAACCTAACGTTTTAGGGTCCATACACAGATTTGCTACATACTGTAGCTAGCTACACATCCATAGGCATACAGTCATTTGTATCCTCCACTACACAATAAGCAAGTAAATAGTTAGCTAGCTATGTTACTTCAGCTGCATTGCAAGGCAAGCTTACACAATTGTACATTAAATTTGCAGTAAATGCTTTAGCTAGCTAGATTCTTTACATACACTCTTTCACAAGAAGACAGCCTGGTTTTCTGGTTTATCAGGAGTCCCTCAACTCTAAATAACACACATTTTCAAATTCATTCTCCTAACACTAGCTAGCTGGCTAATGTTAGCTAGTCAGAAAACTTGCTAAATAGCGATTTTCTTAAATTAACTTTATGACAAAAAAATATGCACAAACGTTTCCTCTCAATTGTACATTTTTTGCTTGACTCGTTATGACGTTATAACAACTTACATCTGGTTCCACCGTAACATTTTGTCAGCCATCTTTGTTGAAGAACAACACAAGGCAAGGGTGGCTCGTGTCAAAATTCGTTATTGGAACCACTCGATATGGTTGACCATATAAAAACATTGGGACCCAAATGCATAATGAGGGCTCTAACTTCCCCTTGTGGTGGTCTGGAGCAATGAAGCCGTGACACTGGGTACCTCTAAAAGTTGTGAGCTTGCACTGCGGGACTTAAAGGAGGAACCACTGTATGCTCGCTTCGAGGCAAATAACACTGAAACATGCATGAGAGCACCAACTGTACAAGGAAGACTGTGTGGTCACGCTCTCAGCAGCAGATGTGAGTAAGATCTTTAGACAGGTCAACATTCACAAGGCCACAGGGCCAGATGGATTACCAGGATGTATACTGCGAGCATGCGCTGACCAACTAGCAAGTGTCTTCAAAGATGATTGTGATTGCTTCCTACAAGAGCACAAAACATATGCATTTCTAGACATCTTTGAAAAGTGAGTCAGGTAAAGAGTTTTTTTTTATCTTACAGGGGCAGTGTTGTATTTTGAGGCAGGCTTGAATAAGCTAAGAGCCAATAGACAGAGGTACCATCATTTGTCTGATTCTCTAATAATGGCATGGGAATAATAATGCATTTAATTTTGTAAAGTGTTTTTGCATCAAACAACAAAACAACATTTTCAGTCACTTCCTATAAACAGGTTAATGTCGAGCCCTGCATGTTTTTTCTTCAAAAGCACACACACCTACACACCTACACACCCTTCAAAATGTTCTCCATTGTTTTTGACGGTATGCCACTCTGGTAGGCGTTCATTATGATCAGATAGCCACCTACTTGACCACTGTTAAAACTAACTTAAAGCGGGTACAATCTTAGTGTTCACAATAAACATGCGCCTGAAGTTGCATAGAATTTTCAGAATGTTCAAGTTTGCACTCAGCAGACCGCAATCACGCTTGTTCCCCACCAGGAATGGAACTTAAGGATTTTGGGCACTGGCTAAAGTGCATGCTTTTGCATACTCAAAAGGCCTACTATTTAGGACACAAGTATGGGTATTTGAACAGGGCCTGTATGTTGGGTCTATATGACCAAGTGTTAAGCCAATTTACAATCCTATTGCGCTGATTGCCTTACAATTGTATGTTGAATCAACAAACTCTCCTCGAAGGGAGCTGAATTTGAACAAACTTGTTGGGTAAATTTACAAATGTATGTTTGTTGAAAACCACTCCCATCCTCATAATATTTCCCAGCATGCTCTATTTCAGAGTAATTGTTTTGCAATACGTTTTTTACATGTACATTGATTGGTTGATTAATCCTATTCCACACAAACATAAATAACATACATTCTTCTAAACTATTCCAACCTGTTAGTAGTTGAACTTTTTGCACCCGTTATTGAGATGGTTGTTCCAGTTTATATGATTTAGGCAGTCTCAAGATTTTTTTTTACTACTGTGGCAGTCATTTTTAATGCAGTCATTCTCAAAGTTCCAATTGTTGGTTTACCCACTCTTTACCCACTACATTTCCAATAGGAATTTCCAATAGGAAATGTACACTTAACTTTGCAAGCATTGAGGTTGATTCAATGTACAAATTTACGGCAATCAGCTTCAATAAGATTGCGAGTTTTGCTCAATAAAAGGGCATTGAACTTGATTCAAAGTACAAATGAAAGGCAGCCAGCTCCAATAGGATTCTTCCGAAGGCTTTGAGGAGTACACCACATAAGTCAGTGGCTTCATCAATAAGTGCATCAATAATATACCCCAACCAGAAGCCATGGATTCCAGGCAACATCCGCAGTGAGCTAAAGGGTGGACGTGCTGCTTTCAAGGAGCAGGACTCTAACCCGGATGCTTATATGAAATCCTGCTATGACCTCGGACGAACCATCAAACAGGCAAAGTGTCAATACAGGACTAAGATTGAATCATAGTACACCGGCTCCAATGCTCATCGGATGTGGCAGAGCTTGCAAACTATTACAGACTACAAAGGGAAGCACAGCCGCGACCTTCCCAGTGACACGAGCCTACCAGACGAGCTAAATAACTTCTATGCTCGCTTCGAGGCAAGGCGGTGTCAGAGGAAGGCCCTAAAAATGGTCAAAGACTCCCGCCACCCTAGTCATAGACTGTTCTCTCTGCAACCGCACGGCAAGCGGTACCAGAGTGCCGAGTCTAGGTCCAAAAGGCTTCTTAACAGCTTCTACCCCCAAGCCATAAGACTCCTGAATGGCTAATCAAATGTCTACCCAGACTATTTGCATTGTCCTGTTGCCCCCTCCACTCACTGCTCCTACTCTCTGGTTATTATCTGTGCATAGCCACACTTTATCTCTACCTACATGTACATATTACCTCAATTACTTTGAGTAACCTGTGCCCCCGCACATTGACTCTGTACCGGTACCCCCTGTATATAGCCTGGTTACTGTTATTTTACTGCTGCTCTTTATTTGTATTTTTTAGTCGTCTATTTTTTTACATAACACTTCATTTTCTTAAAACTGCATTGTTGGTTAAGGGCTTGTAAGTAAGCATTTCACTGTAAGCTCTAAACCTTTGATTTGATTGCGAGTTTGTTCCACAAAATGTCAATGAGGTTGAATCAATGTACTATTGTTGTAAGGCAGCCAGCTGCAATGGGATTGTGAGTTTGTTCAGCATTTGGTCGTAAGGCAGCCAGCTGCAATAGGATTGTGAGTTTGCTCAGCATTTGGTCGTAAGGCAGCCAGCTGCAATAGGATTGTGAGTTTGCTCAACATTTGATTAATGAAAGTTGAGCAAACTCACAAACTCACAATGCTCTCCAATCCTATCCTATCCTATTTTCATATTTGTTTTACAGCGCAGGTAATTCAAATGAAGTCAAATAAATTCAAATTCTTATTCAAAACAGTCAGCAGAAGTAGGCCTACCACTGTGCAATTTTGTGTGTGCGTTTGCTCACAAACTGTAAAACAGAAAATATATATATATTTTTTTTACGCTGAATTATGTAATTATTCAGATAGACAGAACTTGTGCTTTCAGTGTAGTCTGCACGCCACTGGAAAATTCACCTCAGAGCTCTGCTACCATCTAGTAGAGATAAGGGAATATTTCCTTGTGAATCATTAGAAACTAAACTGAGAAACCGTGAAGATTGTGACTTTAAGGCAGGGCTGCCCAACCCTCTTCCTGGAGATCTACCGTCCTGTGGGTTTTCAGTCCAATCCTATTTTAACACACCTGATTCTACTAATTAGCTGCTCAACAACACCTTTGCTAGCTGAATCAGATACGCTAAATTAGGGACAGTAGATCTACAGGACAGTAGAGCTCCAGGAAGAGGGTTGGGCGGTGATTGGGCGGTGATTGATTTCCCTAATGGGTTCACACCTTCTTATTATAGCTCATTGTCTGTGTTATGGACAGCAGTCTACTCACAACATCAATGCGAACTCACAGGACCAACACTGAAGGCTCTGGACGCTCATGACTGGCTGACGGCTCTGGACGCTCATGGCTGGCTGACGGCTCTGGACTCTCATGGCTGGCTGACGGCTCTGGACGCTCATGGCTGGCTGACGGCTCTGGACGCTCATGGATGGCTAACGGATCTGGCCGCTCATGGCTGGCTGACGGATCTGGACGCTCATGGCTGGCTGACGGCTCTGGACGCTCATGGCTGGCTGACGGCTCTGGCAGATCCTGTCTGGTTGGCGGCTCTGGCAGATCCTGTCTGGTTGGCGGCTCTGGCAGATCCTGTCTGGTTGGCGGCTCTGGCAGATCCTGTCTGACGAATGGCTCTAGCGGCTCCTGACTGACTAACGGCTCTGACGGCTCGGGACAGACGGGCGGCTCTAATGGCTCGGGACAGACGGATGGCTCAGACGGCACTGGGGAGGCGGATGGCTCAGATGGCGCTGGGGAGACGGATGGCTCAGATGGCGCTGGGGAGACGGATGGCTCAGATGGCGCTGGGGAGACGGATGGCTCAGATGGCGCTGGGGAGACGGATGGCTCAGATGACGCTGGGGAGACGGATGGCTCAGATGGCGCTGGGGAGACGGATGGCTCAGATGGCGCTGGGCAGACGGATGGCTCTGGCTGCTCCTGTCTGGCGGAAGGCTCTAGCGGCTCCTGTCTGGCGGAAGGCTCTAGCGGCTCCTGTCTGGCGGAAGGCTCTGTAGGCTCATGGCAGACGGGCGGCTTTGCAGGCTCATGGCAGACGGGCGACTTTGAAGGCTCAATACAGGCGGGCAGTTCATGCGGCGCTTGGCAGACGGACAGTTCAGGCGCCGTTGGGCAGACGGCAGACTCTGGCCGGCTGAGACGCACTGTAGGCCTGGTGCGTGGTGCCGGAACTGGAGGCACCGGACTAGAGACACGCACTTCAAGCCTAGTGCGGGGAGCAGGGACAGGGCACACTGACCTCTCGAAGCGCACTATAGGCCTGGTGCGTGGTGCCGGCACTGGTGGCACCGGGCTGAGTGCAAGCACATCAGGACGAGTACGGGGAGAAGGAACAGTGCGTACAGGGCTCTGGAGACGCACAGGAGGCTTAGTGCGTGGTGCCGGAACTGGAGGCACTGGGCTGGAGACACGCACCATAGGGAGAGTGCGTGGAGGAGGAACAGGGCTCTGGAGACGCACTGGAAGCCTGGTGCGTGGTGTAGGCACTGGTGGAACTGGACTGGAGCGGGAAGGTGGCGCCGGAAATACCGGACCGTGTAGGCGTA
Source organism: Salvelinus fontinalis (assembly GCF_029448725.1). Taxonomy (NCBI): domain Eukaryota; kingdom Metazoa; phylum Chordata; class Actinopteri; order Salmoniformes; family Salmonidae; genus Salvelinus; species Salvelinus fontinalis. The sequence continues at coordinate 60,742,786 of NC_074666.1, forward strand.
CTGGCTCCCTTGAGCATTGAGCCTGCCCAACCTTACCTGGTTGAATGCTCCCCGTTGCCCGACCAGTGCGGGGAGGTGGAATAACCCGCACCGGGCTATGTAGGCGAACCGGGGACACCATGCGTAAGGCTGGTGCCATGTAAGCCGGCCCGAGGAGACGCACTGGTGGCCAGATATGTAGGGCCGGCTTCATGACATCCGGCTCAATACTCAATCTAGCCCTGCCAGTGCGGGGAGGTGGAATAACCCGCACCGGGCTATGCACACGTACAGGAGACACCGTGCACTCTACTGCGTAACACGGTGTCTGCCCGTACTCTCCCTCTCCACGGTAAGTACAGGGAGTAGGCGCAGGTTTCCTACCTGACTTCGCCACTCTCCCTTTAAGCCCCCCCCCCCCCCCCCAAGAATTTTTTGGGGTTTTCTCACAGGCTTCCTACCGCGTCGTCGTGCTGCCTCCATACGCCGGTATCCCTCCTCGCACATCGCCAGAGAATCCCAGGCTGGCTCTGGCACTCGCCCTGGGTCGATCGCCCACCTGTCGATCTCCTCCCACATAGTGTAGTCCAGATTATGCTCCCATTTCCATTCCTCCTTGCGCTGCTCCTGTTGCCGCTTTTCGCGCTGCTTGATCCCGCATTGGTGGGGAATTCTGTCACCATCGTCAAAGGGACTGAGAGAGGACCAAGGCGCAGCGCGTGGAAAGTACATCTTCCTTTTATTTAAAGAAGGGAAAAACAAAACAACAAACAAACGACCATGAAGCTATCAAACATAAGTCCTGACACAAAACACTTCGACATAGACAATTCCCCACAAACAGCTAAAGCCTATGGTTGCCTTAAATATGGCTCCCAATCAGAGACAACAATAACCAGCTGTCTCTAATTGAGACCCAATTCAGGCAACCATAGACTTTCCTAGAACCTACACTCAACCATAGACACAGCTAGACACATTCACTCAACACAAACCCATACACTACACCCAACACCCCCTTTACCATATAACCACCCAAAACCGACAAAACACAAACATTCCCCATGTCACACCCTGACCTAACTAAAATAATAAAGAAAACAAAGAATACTAAGGCCAGGGCGTGACAGTGACGTCAACTTACCATCACTACGACCAGGAATACGCCTTTCCCGAAGCGCATCCTTTGTTCAAACCACCCAAGCCATTCGAACTGATTCCAGAGGCTGACCCAAAACAACTTCGCCGCAGAAGAGGTAGACGGAGCGGCCTTCTGGTCAGACTTTAGAGGCTCGCACACCACCCACCGCTTCCGAGTATATTACTTCCTAATGCCCAGTCTCTAGATAACAAGGTAGACGAAATTAGGGCAAGGGTTGCTTTCTAGAGAGACATCCGGGATTGTAAGATACTCTGTTTCATGGAAACATGGATCTCTGTGTCACGCCCTGATCGTAGAGAGCTTTTTATGTCTCTATTTTGGTTTGGTCAGGGTGTGATTTGGGTGGGCATTTCTATGTTCATTTTCTATGTTTTGTATTTCTTTGTTGTTTGGCCGGGTGTGGTTCTCAATCAGAGGCAGCTGTCTATCGTTGTCTCTGATTGAGAACCATACTTAGGTAGCTTTTTCCCACATGGTTTTTGTGGGTAGTTATTTTCTGTTCTGTGTTTCTGCACCTGACATGACTGTTTCGTGTTGTTCTATTTTTGTTATTTTTGTTAATTAGTGTTCAGTTGAAATAAAAGCATGAACACTTACCCCGCTGCGCTTTGGTCCACACCTTCTTCAAGAGACGATCGTTACACTCTGGGGATATTCTGTTGGAGTCGGTACAGTCACCGGGATTCTTTGTGCGTTGCGCCGACAGGAATAAACATCTATCCGGGAAGAAGAAGGGTGTATGTAACAACATACAGGAACTCAAGTCCTTCTGTTCACCTGACTTAGAATTCCTCACAATCAAATGCCAACCGTATCATCTCCCAAGAGAATTCTCATTGGTTATTGTCACAGCCATGTATATCCCTGTCACGTTCGTTATATGAATCGGACCAAGGTGCAGTGTGGTATACGTACATTCTTCTTTTATTAAAGAAAGAACACTGAACAAACTACCAAAACGAACGAAACGTGAAGCTATATGAATAGTGCAGACAGGCAACTAGACATAGAATAAGAACCCACGAACACAAAAGGGAAAATGTCTACCTAAATATGATCCCCAATCAGAGACAACGATAAACAGCTGCCTCTGATTGGGAACCATATCAGGCCACCATAGACCTACAAAACCCCTAGACATACCAAAACTAGCATACCCACCCTCGTCACACCCTGACCTAACCAAAATATAAAGAAAATCAGAGATATCTAAGGTCAGAGCGTGACAGTACCCCGACCCCCCCCCCCCCAAAGGTGTGGACTCCCGGCCGCAAACCTGAACCTATAGGGGAGGGTCCGGGTGGGCATCTATCCTTGGTGGCGGCTCCGGTTCTGGACACAGCCCCTCCTCCTTACGCTGATCCCTCCGCCTTTGTAGAACCGGACCGTGGATCATCGCTGAAGGCTTTGGACTGCGGATCATCGGCGGAGGCTCTGGACTGGGCACCCTCGTTGCGGGCCCCGGACTGGGGACCGTCGCTGAGGGCTCCGGACTGGAGACCGTCTCTGGAGGCTCCGGGCTGGGGAACGTCGCTGGAGGTTCCGGGCTGGGGAACGTCGCTGGAGGCTCCGGGCTAGGGACCGTCGCTGGAGGCTCCGGGCTGGGGACCGTCGCTGGAGGCTCCGGGCTGGAGACCGTCGCTGGAGGCTCCGGACTGTAGACCGTCGCTGGAGGCTCCGGACTGGGGAGACCTACTGGAGGCCTGGTCCGTGGAGGAGGCACAGGATGAACCGGGCTGTGGGGGAGCACTGGAGATCTGGTGCGTAGCCTTGGCACCTCTCTTCCAGGCTGAATGCCCACTCTAGCCCGGCACCTCAAGAGGGCAGGCACAGGTTGAACCGGGCTGTGGGGGAACACTGGAGCTCTGGTGCTTAGCACTTGCACCACTCCTCTTGGCTGCATGCCCACTTTAGCCCGTTGCGTGCAGGGAGCTGGAACAGGCTACACTGGGTTCTCCTTGCGAATTGGGGAAACCATGCGTAAACCATGCGTAGAGCCGGCGCAGGACTCAACGAGCTGTGGAAGCGCACTGGAGGTATGGAGCGCCACGCTGGCACAAGACGTGCAGGGCTGGGGAGGCGCACAGGAGGCCTGGTGCGTGGGGCTGGCACAGTCTTCACCAGACGGCTAGCACGCACCTCAGGACGAATATGGAGAGCTGACTCAGGTGACATCAAACCGAGGACATGCTCCGTAGGGCGAATGTTGTGCCTCATGCACCAACACAGCAGCTTTCTCATAGCTCTCTCCTCCAATCTCCCCATCAACTCCTTCACTGTCTCTGCTTCACTACCTTCGCTCCCCTCCAAGTTCACCCCGACTGGCTCTGGTTCCATCCTCGGCTCCGCCGACCATCCCGTGTGCTGCCTTTCCTGGCCATGCTGCTTGGTCCTTTGGTGGTGAGTAGTTCTGTCACGGCCGTCATTGGAAGAAGACCAAGGTGCAGCGTGGTGAGCGTACATATTCCTTTTATTTTTAGAAAATGACGCCAACAAAACAACAAACGAAGAAAACAACCGTGAAACTTACAGGGCATTAGTGCCACAAACAAAGTTAACTACCCTTACTGAAAGGAGGGAAAAAGGGCTACCTAAGTATGGTTCCCAATCAGAGACAACGATAGACAGCTGTCCCTGATTGAGAACCATACCGGCCAATACATAGAAATAAAGAAACATAGAAAACAAAAACATAGAATGCCCACCCCAAATCACACCCTGACCAAACCAAATAGAGACATGAAAAGGCTCTCTAAGGGCAGGGCGTGACACAAGTTGCATGACATGGAGCTCTCGCTCACTCTGGTCAGAAGAAACACAAACAAATATCAACAAGTCCACCACAGGTTGCCTTCACTGATTCAACTGCACCCAACTCCTGGATTACTTCATGGAGCAAAAATGTGTTTATTTTAATAAAGGACAAAAAGTCTTTGGGTAAATCACATTATCTGGTGAAATAATCTGTAGTTACAGTTCTCTGTACTTGTGTGTCTCTACACTTGAGACACAATTGGACACACTGAACTGTACTACACTGTTCATACATTTTTTTGTATGTTACTTTTACCATATTTCATTATTGTTGAATACCCAGTTCTCTTTTTGAGTTAGCATTAAATAGTGTACACTCCTCTGTATTTTAGATTTTGACAAATAAACATTCTCTGTACATATCTGAATGTCTAGCATCTGTATGAAGCTAGAGATCCCTGTACAGCGTATATAAATATCTTCTGTGAATCCATAAAGGCAGGCAATTTTAGAAGATTGATAGAAAATATGAGTATTTATTTTATGGTGGTTCTACATGGTCTTATTCAGATATTTTTTCTACTAATTGGTTTTAATCACATCAGATATTTTCACATCAGATATTTTGCAGAACCAATTAGTGAAAAAAAGACCAGAATTAGACTTCCTGTATAAACGCAGCCATAGTCCTTTATCCGGCTTCGGTACACTGGTAATGGTGTTCGGCATGGTGGGCTGGGGAAGCTGAGACTCTTTGTGCCTATGGTGAATGGTCTTGTCCTCTCTGCGGTGAACGGCCAGCTAAATAAGACTCTGACAAAAGTGTGGTAGGGCTTCTTAATCACCAACTGTTTGGTCCTCTTGCAGAAGATTTGCCGGTACTGCACATCTCCTGGAAATACATGGCTGTGGTGTTAGCATTTTACACTTTTTGTGTAAGGGACTTAGAGCAACACACCTTTGTTGGTAAAGATGTCCACTGTATGGGAACGGCTAGCATATTGTTTAGGGACAATGAAGGACACTGGGAGCTGCTTCTGAGAGGAAAGATCAGTCAACAAAGTGAATGGGCTGGAGGGATAAAGAAGATGTGAAAAGTCTTAGGAGGGCAGTTCTTACACAGTAGGAATTATTGTGTATGGGAGATTAAGGAGAAATGGTACCTCTAAATCACTCTCATACTCAACAATACATTTGCTGTCTCTAAGCACAACCTTGCACAACCAAAACTCCCTTACTCATCTCAAAGATCTGTCTGTAAACCTCCCCCATCCCCTTTGTCTTTGACAGATCATTCTTGTCAATAGTAGCCCATTGCAGGGGATTTTGCATTTAGTTTTACTTGCATGTAAGAGAAGTTGGAGGCCACGGAAGGAGAGTTGTATGGCATTGAAACTCGTCTGGAGGTTAGTTAGCACAGTGTCCAAAGAAGGGCCAGAAGTATACAGAATGGTGTTGTCTGCGTAGAAGTGGATCAGAGAATCACCAGCAGCAAAAGCAACATCATTGATATATACAGAGAAAAGAGTTGGCCCGAGAATTGAACCCTGTGGCACCCCCATAGAGACTGCCAGAGGTCCGGACAACAGGTCCTCTGATTTGACACACTGAACTCTATCAGAGAAGTAGTTGGTGAACCTGGCGAGGCAGTCATTTGAGAAACCAAGGCTGATAAGTCTGCCGATAAGAATGTGGTGATTGACAGAGTCGAAAGCCTTGGCCAGGTCGATGAAGACGGCTGCACAGTACTATTAGGCCTATTTATTGCCTTACCTCCCTAATCTTACTACATCTTATTACATTTGCACACACTGCACATATATTTTTCTATTATGTTATTGAATGTACGTTTGTTTATCCCATGTGTGACTCTGTGTTGTTGTTTTTTCAACTGCTTTGCTTTATCTTGGCCAGGTCGCAGTTGTAAATGAGAGCTTGTTCTCAACTGGCCTACCTGGTTAAATAACGGTGAAATAAAAATAATTAAATAAAAATGTGTAGGATACCATTTTATGGATGGGACATTAAACGGTTTCCAATTGGCTTCCAATTGGCTCATTCACCCCCCTCCCCCCTGTAACTATTCCCCAGGTTGTTGCTGTGAATGAGAATGTGTTCTCAGTCAATTTACCAAGTAAAATAAGGGTTAAATAAAATTGTATTGAATAAAAAGTCCCATGTTACAGTAAAGAGAGCCATATCAATGACAACTCCTATGCTTTCCCTGTCAATTCTGCCACAATGATCTCCCAGAATTATTTCCTTCAAATTCATATTTTTCTAATAGACGGCCATCTAGTGTTCAGGCATGGAGAAGGCATCCAGTCTCGCTATACATTGCTTTAGGAAAGACAGACCTAACCGGAGTCACTGGCAGTGTGGTATTCCTGTCTAGACTCAAGAGGTACCTTAGTAATGCGTTTTCTGATGACTTTTGGATTTGAAACAAGTTGGTGAAACAAAACGTGTCCTTAATTAACACCTGTGTCTTTACATGGCCGTTGGGCTGGCACAGTGTAATTACAGTGTAGTATGTAGGTAATACTAGGTAATAAACACATTAACTTTGACTTGTCAACTGAACAGCTATTTCTGAAAAATTACCCACATTGGGACGTACTAGTTCAATAAAAATATATAGGTGAATGATTGATGAAGGAAAAGACTCAGGACTTGCACAAGATTTAAAATAAGTCACATAAGATTAGTTATTGATTTTTATTTTAACAATACATTTTTTAAGTTAGAACACAGGAGCAGTACCTCATAGTTGTACAAAAAATATTGGACACCATCCAGAAATTACAAAAGAATTCCCCCTAAAAAAGCAAAGTCAACAACATCTAAGGCATTTTATTGCTGTAAACATGCTGTGGACCTTAAACAACAGTGCAGTTTGTATAGTTGCCATTCATGCCATTCACATGCCATTCTCTAAGATTCCTGAGATTCTGGCCTTTAAATGTAGCCACTGTGGAAGTCCCACTTTTCATAATGTGGACTCCAGATAGAAAGATATCGAAAAGTGGCACCTTACAAATAATGTCTAACAAGATAGATAAAATACATATTCAGACACACACACACACACACACACACACACACACACACACACACACACACACACACACACACACACACACACACACACACACACACACACAAAATAGGGCAGAGGGAGTTTAAAAGTTGAGTGCACGAATAATCAAACCATGGATTGAGGAACGAGAGGTGTTGAGAAAAAAGAGGTGTATCTGAGTTCAGAGTAAGTCGTTTTAAAGGCTGTGAGAGAATGTGTGCAAACTGCAAGTCAGAGCATCAATCAACGAAGCATCAGATTCCCAAGAGAAACATTGTCAACACACCAATAAATTATTATTATCCCCTTATTCCCAAAGTATTCTCCCAAGCCAAAGTAGTGCTTATGCCAATCCTGAACAAAAGTGTCCACATTGACATGCAGTCGGGATCCATGGCTTCATAAAATCTATCAAAGATTTAACAACAGTGAACAGCAGTCTTAACCTTCCTAATATTGTACCTTTATCTGGAAATAAAGATGCAGGATTAATAAAGTAATACATGTAATAAATGACTCAACATTTAAGTAAAAGTATACTAATAAATTACTCCTTTTTATGCACATTTGTCTGTCTTTATGTCATCCTGTTACTGCTTTTACTGCCAGTAGGTTTGGATTCATATAGCTACTCAACGAAACAATGTCTGCAGTGTGAAACAAGAACAAACTAAGATATTCACAACATAATTATTTTGTTTTTGTTTTGCTGAGGCACTGGTTTCTGTTGAATAGGCCTCTCAGTGTACTCTATTGTAATTCAGGCAGGAACAATTTACTTGCAGCGTATCGAAGGCTGATCCGATTGATGGCAGACAGTCTGTTGTTTCTTAACTAAGCATTAATACATTCATAATTGTCATTGCTATACATCCTATTCACAGGGGATATGTCCCTAAGATCTGTAGGAATATTATTATCATGTTCATTATTTGGTTGTTGAAGAATTGTAATCCATTTTTAAGGACAAAACCAAGGAAACCATTGCGTTGTCTTATATACATGTCAAGTTGAGTGTCTAGAACAGATTGAATTACCAGACGTGATGTGAATCACTAGACCATAGCAGAAGAAATGGATTTTGTTTCTCAAGAATTTTTGCTCTCAATGAACAACGAATACAAATTACAGAAATGTCTAAAAGCAATGTGTCAATTGTTTGCATGATTCCATGGTTCTAATTACATATTCTTTTTGGCCTCACATTTATTCACCTGTAAACCATACACAATCTGTTTACAAGAAGGCTATGAGAAAGTTGTGTAGTCAAATTAAGCGACGGCTAAGATAAGCCCACATTAGTGAGGGAAACCTGGATTTGTATTAAACAATATAAAACCGACTTTCCGTTTCCCGCTATATTTCCCTGTGTTGTTCGAACAACCATTTCAGCACAGTAACACAGTTTTACCACCACCACCACAGAAAAGTGCACTGATCCTTTTTCAGGTCTCTTTCTTCACAAAGGTCTCTGGAAACGCAAAACTGGTGGCACTAGAAGCACATTGTTGATCTGACTGAGGGAAAACTACAGTATCACTGGCCATTGGCCATCATCAGATAGATCTTCTATACATATATACCTGTCTGCCATCACGTCTACAGTTAGGAACTGTACAAAAGTCAACAGTCATCATGTCCCAAGCGTAAACCGGTCCTTGAATGCTCTGGAGTAGAAGAGGCCTTTGTCGTTGAGGATTGTTAAACTATCATTTAAATATTGGGATTGAAAAGGGATAGAATTGGATAGAATGAGTCTCAGATGTCACTCATTACAACAGGAAGTGACTGTTGTAATGACAGGAAGTGGAGATTGCCCTTAAATCAGAGGCGTAGGTGGAGTTTTCATAGTTGTGTTCAGACAACACCCCTTGAAGTTAAAAATCCTTCCATTGAAATCAACAATGAGAAAATAATCCTCACCGGTTTTCTACCAGATTCAGGCATATGGGTTCTTAAGTATGTAGCGGTACAGCGGAAAGTTCTTTAATAGATATTTGGGTGCGTACATAGGCTCTTTAGGGTCTGTGGGTGGGTACTCCCCCACCGAGCCATCAAACCATCCCCCAGTCCGGATCAAGCCCTTGATGTAATTCAGGTCTCGTTTTTCCACGTAGTCGCCCCAGCGGGGGAAGTCTCCATTCTGGGCAGAGATTAGTTTGTGGGAGATTCCCTTTGGTCTGAAGCACCAGGAACAGTGCCAGCCTGCATAGTGGACGGGGCTCCCAATGGACCAGTGCACCAGGATGTGTCCACTCTCCCTCTGATAGTTCCGGAAACCCGGCATGGAGAAGTAGTCCCTGCGCCTCAGTGATATCCCGTCTCCATTGTAGACGGCGAAAAGCATGGCAACAGTGCAGGCGGAGTGGACTTCCAGTGTCCCGGGCTGCCTCCAGAAGAAACCATAAAGGGACTTTCTCATGTGGATGGACACAGGTTCCGTCCAGCCATTGTAGAGTTTGAGGAAGAGGATGCCCTCGCGAGCCGGGATCTCATCTGCATCGTTGATGAGGAAGACATCATCCGGCCTGGCACCTTGTACCCTGGACATCCCGTCACGGCTTAGAAATGTTCGCAGGTAGTCGTCAGCGATCCACCCGTTCTGCTGGCCACCTTTAGGGAAGTGATCAAGGAAGACGTAGAGGATCTTGTGGCGCATATAGTTGTAGGTCCCGTTAAGCAGGAGGCGCAGGAAGTGCAGCTGCTTGGAATTTCCATAGGCCGTGAAGTTTGACTCACACACCAGGAAGAGGTCGACAGTGTCGGCCAGCTCGTGAAAGCGGGCGTGGAGGAGGTCAAACTCGTGGTTGATGTTAATGGCGTTGATGACCCTCCGTGGAACCATCCTGGGCATCAGACTTCCCTTAGTGGGCAGGTTGGAGTGTTGCACCATGGTGGGGATGCCACAGTGAGGGCCGTGCCAGCCTTGGCGACAGATACACTTCACCAGCCTTTTCCCCCGGGCGTATTTCCCCTGGGCTGAATTGGGTTCCTCTTGCTGTGCATGCAGGCTCTTACGCTGGCCCTCTCGTGCTGCTTGGACCCTTTGTCCTGAGTCGTCTTTGAGAAAAGCCATTTCTGTCCCCTCTCTGAAGCAATATGCTCCAGACTTGGTGTGCGCAAAGAATGGGGTGGGGTCATCGCGAAGATGGAAGCTCCGTTTGTGAAGTTCCCCCCATGGTCCTTTGGGGTCTGGGAGAGTGACCGTCATTCTGTTTACATTCCCTGAGTCAGGCTGCTCCTTGCGCCATGGGTCCTGAGTGGGAGAACAATAGGAGGAAAATCAAACATATCAATGACAATGTCATATAGACCCAAAACAATGTATAGGGAAAGTCGTGTCATCCGCCACCCTCACCTCACCGCCATGCCCAGTCCGTCTCTCCACCTCCGCATTCCCTTGGTCCTCCCGGTCATCCCCTGGTTCCCACAGGCCCGTGTCTGAGCGAACATTCCCTCTCCAGAGGAAGCCCAGGGCCTCGAGGTTGACGGAGGAGGTATACAGCTCTCTCAGCATAAGCATGTGGTGGAGGGCCTTGCAGTATTGCAGCAGGGAGAGGACACACAAGGCCAATGCGCCAAAGAGAAAGACCTTGTGTCGTCGCATCTTTGTCCTGAAAAACAGATACATTAACAAAACTCTTTAGCTAATTGGAAGTTTACAAACTCCTTAGTTACTTAACAGTTAGGCCCACATAATCATTCCGGTTGTTTTGGCATTGTATGCATGCTCATCAATAACTATTTGCATAAAGTAAAACAACAACTTGGCATAAAGAAACAAAAAGCATGACCTATAGTAGATTTGAACCCTTTCACCTCATCACCCATTGTTAATAAATGACACTGGTAAAAAAAAAAAAAAGTATCTGGAAACCAGAACAAACTAAACAGGAAATCAGAAGAACCTAACCAAGTGAGAAAATGAGAAATGAGAAGAAACCACCCTCTACACTATCTGGGCAACAGAGCGTTGTGCATGTGAGCCCTGAACAAAAGTAGTAGAACTACATAGAAAATGACGCTCCACAGTCCAGGAATAGCATACAAAACACAAAGGGAGTTCAGTTACCAATTTCTTATTTTTTGAGATCTCGTCCTGTATTGGTAACCTGTTTGGGTTTTCAATTACAAGCCACCACTCACTGTAAGACTAGTGCTCCAACTGACTTTTTTGCTTGTGATTTTCCTACATGGACTGCAGGCACTCTGGCTATTTACACTTTAACCCCATTTTGCATGCTGGGCATGGCGGTGTAGGGTTAATATTGGGCAAAAGCAAAACACGTGTGAAACTGGGTTGGTTATTATCTGCTTATAAACTCAGCAAAACAAGAAACGCTCCCTCACTGTCAACTGCGTTTATTTTCAGTAAACTTAACATGTGTAAATATTTGTATGAACATAACAAGATTCAACAACTGAGACGTAAACTGAACAAGTCCCACAGACATGTGACTAAGAGAAATTGAATAAATGTGTCCCTGAACAAAGGGGGGGTCAAAATCAAAAGTAACAGTCAGTATCTGGTGTGGCCACCAGCTGCATTAAGTACTACAGTGCATCTCCTCCTCATGGACTGCACCAGCTTTGCCAGTTCTTGCTGTGAGATGTTACCCCACTCTTCCAACAAGGCACCTGCAAGTTCCCGGACATTTCTGGGGGGAATGGCCCTAGCCCTCACCCTCCGATCCAACAGGTCCCAAATGTGCTCAATGGGATTGAGATCGATGCTCTTCGCTGGCCATGGCAGAACACTGACATTCCTGTCTTGCGGGAAATCACGCACAGAACGAGCAGTATGGCTGGTGGCATTGTCATGCTGGAGGGTCATGTCAGGATGAGCCTGCAGGAAGGGTACCACATGAGGGCGGAGGATGTCTTCCCTGTAACGCACAGCATTGAGATTGCCTGCAATGACAACAAGCTCAGTCCGATGAAGCTGTGACACACCGCCCCAGAAAATGATGGACCCTCCACCTCCAAATCAATCCCGCTCCAGAGTACAGGCCTCGGTGTAACGCTCATTCCTTCGACGATAAACGCGAATCCGACCATCACCCCTGGTGAGACAAAACCGCGACTCGTCAGTGAAGAGCACTTTCTGCCAGTCCTGTCTTGTCCAGCGACGGTGGGTTTGTGCCCATAGACGACGTTGTTGCCGGTGATGTCTGGTGAGGACCTGCCTTACAACAGGCCTAGAAGCCCTCAGTCCAGCCTCTCTCAGCCTATTGCGGATAGACTAGTAGCCTACAGTAGATGTTTTTATTGTCTACATTTCATAACATTACACGGTAGTCTATAACCCAAAGGTGACCAATTAAATCTGTTTATTGAAATAAATAATCTCACGTTTCTTTAGTACTGTTGTTATATTGTTACATCATAATGCCTTTGGTGCTGGAGTATAATGTTGTTTCATCCACCAGCTAATGCCAGCAGTGCTGCTGGTCAGTGGAAGGTGAGTATGAAGACATTGGGGTCTTCAAGTCGTGGGAAGTACTGTCTTTGTAAGAGCTGACACGTAATGGTTGACATGGCTCCTGACACTACTTGTGCATAATCAGAAGTTGGTTTGAAGGTCAGCCATTCTAAGCTGTGTTTGTGAAAAGGACTGTACACTGTACTGATTACTTATTGTTGTTTTGCCTTTATCAAAGACACAGTTGAAGTCGGGAAGTTTACATACACTTAGGTTGGAGTCATTAAAGCTCGTTTTTCAACCACTCCACAAACGTATTCTTAACAAACTATAGTTTTGGCAAGTCGGTTAGGACATCTACTTTGTACATGACACAACTCCTTTTTCCAACAATTGTTTACAGACAGATTATTTCACGGTATCACAAATCCAGTGGGTCAGAAGTTTACATACACTAAGTGGACTGTGCCTTTAAACAGCTTGGAAAATTCCAGAAAATGACGCAATGGCTTTAGAAGCTTCTGATAGGCTAATTGACATCATTTGAGTCAATTGGAGGTGTACCTGTGGATGTACTTCAAGGCCTACCTTTAAACTCAGTGCCTCTTTGCTTGACATCATGGGAAAATCAAAAGAAATCAGCCAAGACCTCAGAAAAAAATTGTAGACCCCCACAGGTCTGGTTCATCCTTGGGAGCAATTTCCAAATGCCTGAAGGTACCACGTTCATCTGTACAAACATTAGTACGTAAGTATAAACAACATGGGACCATGCAGCCGTCATACTGCTCAGAAAGGAGACGCGTTCTGTCATAATGACCATCGTTATGTTTGGGAGGAAAAAGGGGGAGGCTTGCAAGCCAAAGAACACCATCCCAACTGTGAAGCATGGGGGTGGCAGCATCATGTTGTGGGGGTGCTTTGCTGCAGTAGGGACTGGTGCAATTTACAAAATAGATGGCATCATGAGGAGGACAATTATGTGGATATATTGAAGCAACATCTCAAGACATTAGTCAGGAAGTTAAAGCTTTGTCGCAAATGGGTCTTCCAAATGGACAATGACCCCAAGCATACTTCCAAAGCTGTGGCAAAATGGCTTAAGGACAACAAAGTGAAAGTATTGGTGGCCATCACAAAGCCCTGACCTCAAGCCTATATAAAATTTGTGGGCAGAACTGAAAAAGCGTGTGCGAGCAAAGCGGCCTACAAACCGGACTCAGTTACACCAGCTCTGTCAGGAGGAATGGGCCAAAATTCACCCAACTTATTGTGAGAAGCTTGTGGAAGTCTATCCGAAACGTTTGACCTAAGTTAAACAATTTAAAAGCAATGCTACCAAATACTAATAGAGTGGATGTAAACTTCTGACCCACTGGGAATGTGATGAAATAAATAAAAGCTGAAATAAATAAATCTTTCTACTATTATTCTGACATTTCACAATCTTCAAATAAAGTGGTTATCCTAAATGACATAAAACGGGGAATTTTACTAGGATTCAATGTCAGGAATTGTGAAAAACTGAGTTTAAATGTAATTGGCTCAGGTGTATGTAAACTTCCGACTTAAACTGTATACGGTCACACTTTATTTGAAGGGTCCATAATAAACCATTTAATAGGACTTTATAAGGCATTTACAAACACTTTTCTCACCATTTATTAATCATTACTGCCACATTAGTACATTTTAGTAAGGTAGTTATTCACATATGTATATATATCTCCTTAAACACCCTGTGTTGTGTGCTTATTCTATTACCAGGTACTGCAGGAATGTCTACCAATGGCATCACCATCTTTTTGTGAGAAATTGCACTGGTAACTCAAAACATTTATAGTATTTCTAAAGTGAAAATAGCGTCCACTTTAGATTAGGGAAAATAAATCAAAATCAAATTAAATTTTATTTGTCACATGCTTACTTACAAGCCCTTAACCAACAATGCAGTTTTAAGAAAAAATAAGTGCTAAGAAAGTATTTACTAAATAAACTGAAGTAAACAATAAACAAATAAAAATAAAATGAAAAAAAAATAAGAATAAAGAAAAATAACAAATATTTAAAGAGCAACAGTAAAATAACAGTAGCGAGGCTACATACATGGGGTACCGGTACAGAGTCAATGTGCGGGGGACACAGGTTAGTCAAGGTAATTGAGGTAATATGTACATGTAGGTCGAGGTAAAGTGACTATGCATAGATAATAAACAGAGAGTAGCAGCAGCATAAAAATGGGAGGAGGGGTTCAATGCAAATAGCCCAGGTAGCGTTTTGGTTAGCTGTTCAGGAGTCTTATCGCTTGGGGGTAGAAGCTGTTAAGAAGCCTTTTGGACCTAGACGTGGCGCTCTGGTAATGCCTGCTGTGCGGTAGCAGATAGAGCAGTCTATGACTAAGGTGGCTAGAGCCTTTGACAATTTCTTGGACTTCCTTTGGTACCACCTGTTTTAGAGGTCCAGGATGGCAGGAAGCTTGGCCCTAGTGATGTACTATGGTGGTCTGCTTGAAACATGCTGGTATTACAGACTCGGTCAAGGACAAGTTGAAAATGTCACTGAAGACACTTGCCAGTTGGTCAGTGTATGCTTGGAGTACACGTCCTGGTAATCTGTCTGGCCCTGCAGCCTTGTGAATGTTGACCTGTTAAAAGGTCTTACTCACATTGGCTACGGAGAGCGTGATCACGCAGTCGTCCGGAACAGCTTGTGGTCTCATATATGCTTCAGTGTTGCTTGCCTCGAAGCGTGCATTGAAGTAATTTAACTAATCTGGTAGGTCAGGGCTGTGCTTCCCTTTGTAGTCCGTAATAGTTAGCAAGCCCTGCCACATCTGACAAGGCATCGGAGCTGGTGTATTACGATTCAATCTTAGTCCTGTATTGATACTTTGTCTGTTTGATGGTTTGTCGGAGGGCATAGCGGGATTTCTTATAAGCTTCCGGGTTAAAGTCCCGCTCCTTGAAAGCGGCAGCGCTAGTCATTAGCTCAATGCGGATGATGTCTGTAATCCATGGCTTCTGGTTGGGGTATGAACAGTCACTGTGGGGATGACGTCATTGACGTCTATGTGTGTGGAGTAAAGGTGGTCTAGAGTTTTTTTTCTCCTCTGGTTGCACATGTAACATGCTGGTAGAAATGAGGTAAAACGGATTTAAGTTTCCCTGAAATAAAGTCCCCGGCCACTAGGAGCACCGCCTCTGGATGAGCATTTTCTTGTTTGCGTATGGCCTTATACAGCTCGTTGAGTGCGGTCTTAGTGCCAGCTTTCGGTTTGTGGTGGTAAATAGACAGCAATGAAAAATATAGATGAAAACAGTCACCCACACTCTGGATAACATGAAAACTGCCTAACCAGCTCTGCTAGGGGGAGTAAAATTGTTATCTCTCATTATGTGTCTGGAAGTAGCTAGCCAATGTTAGCCAGTTAGCTTGGTTGCTTGACTGTCGTTGTGAGGTCAGAGCTTTCGGAACAACCCTACTTATTGGCCAGAGAGTCCAGTGTGCGCTGAACGCGAAACACTCTGAATATACAAACGGACAATCTGACAGGACAGTTGCAGTCCCCAACGCTCTGGATAACATAACAGCCTAACCAGCTCTGCTAGGGCGAGTAATGTTCAGTGAGCTGTTCTCTCTCCCTTAGATGTCTGGAAGTAGCTGGCAAGTTAGTACAGAATGCTTGGATCAACCCTTAAAGAGATGGGTGGGGCTAAGGCTTAAGAGGGTGTGAACAATGCTGAATGGGTATAGACAAAGAAAGGCTCTCCATTAGTAATACCGAAACATTGAAAGACAGTTTTCTCAAAAGGGAGTTGACAAGCTGATCAACTTTCAAAGCAAAATTACTTTCCCATTGTTTCCTCAAATGCAGTGTATGATATACCATTTTGTACAGAAATTCTGTAGCTGTAATGTGGTATACAGCTTATCATGAGATACTCTACCTCAGGCGTGCAAAACCTAGAGACTTCATTAATATTAGATTTTGAGCACCAGCTGTTATTTACAAATAGAAAGAGAGCGCCACCCCTTGTCTTACCGGAGAAAGCCGTTCTATCTTTCCGATGCACGGAAAACCCAGCCAGCTGTATGTTATCCATGTCATTGTTCAGCCCCAACTCGGTGAAACATAAGATATTACAGTTTTAATGTCCCGCTGGTAGGATAGTTTTGATCGGAGCTCATCCAGTTAATTATCCAATGATTGCACGTTGGCTAGTAGGACTGATGGTAGAGGCGGGTTACCCACTCACGTCGGATTCTTACAAGGCACTCCGACCTAAAACCCCTGTATCTCCGTCTCTTCTTCATGCGAACGACAGGGATTTGGGCCTTATCCGGTGTCTGAAGTAAATCATTCACGTGCGACTCGTTTAAGAAAAACTCTTTGTCCAGTACGAGGTGAGTAATCGCTGTTCTGATATGCAGAAGCTCTTTTTGCTCATAAGAGACAGGGGCAGAAATATTATGTACAAAATAAGTTACAAATAACATGAAAAAACACATGCAATAGCACAATTGGTTAGGAGCCTGTAAAACGACAGCCATCTCCTCCGGCACCATTATAACTTTACTAATGATTGGTAAATTGTTTATACATGTGGGAGTAATGATTAATAAATGCTGAAAACACAACATAGAAATTCCTTAGAAATGATTTATTACAGGCCCTTCAAATAAAGTATACCATATATACTGTACACATCATGTAGATAGAAATTAATGCACAAGTTTAATATATCACTCTCTCAAACCCTTCACGGGGAGCATGTTTTTACTGTCACATAAATACAGCAGCCCCAAACTGTAATGCTTGTCATCCCTTCAGTCACCCACCTTATTTGATACATCCTGACATGAAATGTCCCTCTACAACTTGCTAAAATAACAAC
Organism: Salvelinus fontinalis; assembly: GCF_029448725.1. Taxonomy (NCBI): domain Eukaryota; kingdom Metazoa; phylum Chordata; class Actinopteri; order Salmoniformes; family Salmonidae; genus Salvelinus; species Salvelinus fontinalis. The sequence continues at coordinate 60,760,077 of NC_074666.1, forward strand.
AAAAAAATTATATGACCTGTTTCCATATCTCATTCCATGTGACTTATATATGGAGCAAGAAGGTAGAATTTTGACAATAATTATTTAATCATCAAAGTGTATTGAAAAGTATGATGAAATGTTAATGTCTGACAGACAGGTAATAATGTCAACAGTCAGGTCCTTTTTGTATAGTTTTTCTCCAATATGTGTGTACACAGTCTACTGTGTACACTTACAGGAACACCTGCCAATTTCCTTATGTGCTTCCTGCTACTATTGTGAAACCTGGATTCAGGATCTGGGAGTCTACTCAACCTCATAGTGGTGCAACAGTACCTAAATCCATTTTGGGATTTTATTTGACCATATATAGGACAAAAATAGCTATTGCAAGTTCAACTCAATTGCACCCAGATGTTTTGAAGGCGATGGGTCACTTAGTTGGGTTGTTTTCTTTGCAAACTGCTGGGTTATTGATGCTGGGTGCTGGGTTATTGATGCTAGGTTATTGAGATATGACCCAGCGGGTCAGTTCAGAAGACTGGTGTTGCTTAGTAGGGGTGTGGCTTTCAGATAATTTTGGCCACCTGTGAGTGTAAATGTCATTCCGATGAATCTGTTTTGTTGTATTGTTATCACATATTAAGGTTGAACACTGAAACTATTGAAGCTTTGATGAGGCTTACACTAGTGTATGAGTTCCTCGAGCCTATGCATATCTCACTGTTGGGTTATGTAAATAATACATGTTATGAATTTTATATGAGAATATGTAATGTGCAAAGATATTCAAGGAACGTTTTTAATTTGCATTGTACATGATGAACAAGTGACAAATCATTTTCAAATAGGTCGCAATTTCTGAAAATAACCGATGGTTTACATGAAAAAAGACCCAGCTGCTGTGTCAACCCAACTGATGGTTAAAAAAAACAAAACAACTAAAGGTTAAATGAACCCATGTTTGGTTCAACCAAACAACCCAACATTTGGGTTATTCACACAACCCAACTGGCTGAGTCAAAATAACCCAGCGTGTGTTCTGTCCAAAATGTACCCAGTGCTGGGTTACCAAATAATCCAAGAATGTACAAGCCAAGAATTCTGTTTGAGCTGCTCTAGGAGCTTACTGACATGTATAAAGATAAGAGCATGTGAAACTGGGTACAAACTTCATTGCAGCACACACCTTAGGGTTGGGCACCTATTCAGAGCATGAGTGCTGATAAATATGACTACGTCTTCCTCCTTACTGATCTTCAGTGAGTGAAATTCTGCTGATTGGTCACACATGGAATTAGTGTACTGTAGATGAGTGACTGAACGTTAAGATATTTGAGGGTGCATGTGGTGGCACATCACATGTTCATTCCTGGGTGATGTGAATGAGACCTTGGACTGTTTACAACTGTGCAGAAAGGCAGTGGAGGACATGTGATTGATATCATAAAAGTCATAGAAGTTACACATTAAACATTAGTCTGTGACAAGGAAGTCTCAGCTTCATCCTCTGGACGAGAGAGAGCCAGCCCAGTGCCCTTTTGTACAATGAAAGCTATTCTCTCCCACTCACCATGCTCAAATGTCACCCTCTTTTCTCTGTTACTCCGTGCACAGTGCACTACAATACTTTCCTTCTCCAAACCTCCCCCCTCCTCCTGTCCCCCTTCCTTTACCCACATACCCTCCAACCTACTGCTCTGCTCATTCCTCCTGGTCCTCTAGCTTCGGGTTACACACACACCTGATCCTCCTGTGTGCTGCTTCCTTACAAAGGTTGGGGATAGGTTACCTGGGCAGACCCACAGTGCTAGTATTGTGTCTGGGAAAAATTATCATCATTACATAACATCCCTGCCCACACACACACACACACAAATGCAGAGGCTACAGTGTTGCGCATTGGAAATAAGTACATTTGCTTCGACAAGGTATTTGTCTAACAGCAACCATCAACAACACAAGCTTCCGTGAAAGTCAGAATGAAAAAAATACCAACCTGGAAAGTCCCGGAAAGAAATGTGAACAGGGGAACAGACAATGTGTGTTATGGGCCCTGTTCAAAATGTGTACACTATAAATGGAATAGGGTGCTATTTGGGATGCAGACTTAGAGTAAGTTCACAGCTACATAGGCCTATAGTAGTTGTGTTATTTTATTATGACCCCCATTAGCTGTTGCTAAAGCAGCAGCTACTCTTTCTGGGATCCTCACAAAACATAGATCATGACATAATAGAGAACATCAATAGACAAGAACAGCTCAAGGACAGAACTACATACATTTTAAAATGGCAGACATAGCCTACATATCAATACATGCACACAACATATCTAGGTCAAATAGGGGAGAGGCGTTGTGCAGTGAGGTGTTGCTGTATCTGGTATTTTTTAGCAGGTTTGCTGTTAATTTGAGCAATATGAGATGGAAGGGAGTTCCATGCAATAATAGCTCAATAAAGTACAGTACGCTTTATTAAAAAATATATATATTTCACCTTTATTTAACCAGGTAGGCCAGTTGAGAACAAGTTCTCAGTTACAACTGCGACCTGGCCAAGATAAAGCAAAGCAGTGCGACAAAAAACAACAACACAGAGTTACACATGGGATAAACAAAAGTACAGTCAATAACACAATAGAAAAATCTATATACAGTGTGTGAAAATGGAGTAAGGAGGTAAGGCAATAAATAGGCCATAGTAGCGAAGAAATTAAAATTTAGCAAATGAACACTGGAGTGATAGATGTGTAGATGATGATGTAAAAGTAGAAATACTGGTGTGCAAAAGAGCAAAAAAGTAAATAAGAACAATATGGGGATGAGGTAGGTAGTTGGATGGGCTATTTACAGCTGCAGCGATTTGTAAGCTGCTCAGATAGCTGATGCTTAAAGTTAGTGAGGGAGATATGAGTCTCCAACTTCAGAGATTTTTGCAATTCGTTCCAGTCATTGGCAGCAGAGAACTGGAAGGAAAGGCGGCCGAAGTAGGAGTTGGCTTTTGGGATCACCAGTGAGATATACCTGCTGGAGCGCGTGCTATGGGTGGGTGTTGTTATGGTGGCATGTGAGATGAGATAAGGCGGAGCTTTACCTAGCAAAGACTTATACATGACCTGGAGCCAGTGGGTCTGGCGACGAATATGTAGCGAGGGCCAGCCGACGAGAGCATACAGGTCGCAGTGGTGGGTAGTATATGGTGCTTTGGTGACAAAACGGATGGCACTGTGATAGACTGCATCCAGCTTCCTGAGTAGAGTGTTGGAGACTATTTTGTAAATTACATCGCCTAGGTCGAGGATCGGTAGGCTAGTCAGTTTTATGAGGGTATGTTTGGTAGCATGAGTGAAGGTGTCACGATCGTCGAAATAACCTTCGGACCAAGGCACAGCGTGATATGGGTTCCACATCTTTTTATTTGTGAAACGCAAAAAACAAGAAAAAAAGCTAACGATACGTGAAGCTATGGCGTGCTCACAGGCAACTACACATAAACAAGATCCCACAAAACACAGTGGGGAAATGGCTGCCTAAATATGATCCCCAATCAGAGACAATGATAAACAGCTGCCTCTGATTGGGAACCATACCAGGCCAACATAGAAATAAAACAACCTAGATTACCCACCCTAGTCACACGCCGACCTAACCAAAATAGAGAATAAAAAGGCTCTCTATGGTCAGGGTGTAACAGAAGGAGGCTTTGTTGAAAAATAGGAAGCTGATTCTAGATTTAATTTTGGATTGGAGATGCGTAATATGAGTCTGGAAAGAGAGTTTACAGTCTAGCCAGACACCTAGGTATTTGTAGTTGTCCACATATTCTAAGTCAGAACCGTCCAGAGTAGTGATGCTAGTTGGGCAGGCGGGTGGGGGCAGCGATCGGTTGAAGAGCATGCATTTAGTTTTCCTAGCATTTAAGAGCAGTTGGAGGCCACGGAAGGAGTGTTGTATGGCATTGAAGCTCATTTGGAGGTTTGCTAACAGAGCCTTAGACATCAGTCTCTCAGATGAGAAATCAATTTCCGATGATGATGATGAAGATTATCATCCACCTTCAGAGTTGGATGTTCCACCACAAGTTGCAGCTGAGCCTATGGACACAACTCCAGACAACCTATCAAACAAGAAATCCAAGATTTCACCAATGGGTAAGCCATGTGATCCCAAATGCAAGAGGCAATGTACTCAGAATATTTCAGAGGGTAGGCAAAAGCAAATATGGGGAAAGTATTCAGGGATGAAGTATAAGGATAAGAGGACATGGATCTTCCACATGGTGGCACAGCAATCTAAGAAAAATATCACTGTTGGCGCTGACAGTCGACGCAGCAGGTCCTTTCTGTACCATCTTCCAAACCAGAGCAGTTCTGCACAACAGGTGTGCAAAGTGTTTTTTTTACAACATTGGGCTACCACCCCAAAAATGACAGGCTGATTGTCACGATGATGGGCAAGTCAATCACCACCAAACTGATTCCACCAAAGGATCCGAGGGGAAAGAAATCTTCAGCGAGCAAATTGAACATGAATCCAATCCTGCAACACATTGAGTCCTTCCATCCCCAAATCAACCACTACAGACAAGAGCCTGCCCCACATCGCCTCTACCTCCCTAGTGACGTCAATATTCGGTTCATGCATAATGACTACAAGGAGAAGAACAAAGATGCCAGCTATGGTTACGAGACCTATCGCAAGGCGGTAAAGGGAAGGAACATCAGCTTGTGAAGCTTGGAGAGGAGGAGTGCGAGCTCTGTTTGGTGCAGTGTCATCATCTGAAGATGGAGCACAGGGAGAATGAGGCCATGGAAACCCAAGCCTGCCAAGACAACAGCCATGCAGCACCTGAATTCACCATCACCAACCCCGACTGCATGCAATATAGGAAATATGAGGAACATAAAAAGTCTGCAGGGCAGAGCAGAAGCCATTACCAGGTTGATACACAGAAAGATTGGCCTGAGGACTGGTCTGTGAGCAGCGTTGATATGCAAAAAGTCATCATGCTCCCTCGCATGCCAGGTGTGGAAACAGGCAACGATCCTTCTTGTGAACAATGCTATCCCGAGACATTCGCCACCATTGATAAGAAGTCTCAAAAGAAGAAGAAAACAATCTCAGTGGTATGACATGAAGGAACAGCTGGTCGGAAGGCAGAGGAGATTACTTCATTTTACGTAACAGCAATGGAGAGGGAGAGAGATGTCAAGCATGCAGTGTATTGGGTGGATAACTGCACTTCTCAAAACAAAAACGGGTGCTTCCTAACATCACTGGTGAGTGTTGTCAATGCTGCCTCAACTTTGATGGAGGAGATCACCCTCAAGTTCTTCGAGCCAGTGCACACCTTCATGAGTGCAGACAGTTTCCACCATGGCGCGGAACAGGAGATGAAAGAACGACCAGGAAATGTGGTGTACGACTTCGGGGACTGCCTCCATGTGGTCGCCACTTCCAGCGCAGGCAAGGTGGAGGTGGTCGAAATGAAAAAGGAAAACATCCTGGCATGGAAAGCTGGCCATTCCATCGTCAAGCTGAAGAAGGCAGCAGCACCAAAGCTGGCAGAGTTAGCTGAGATCCAGCTTGAGGCGTGGATCCAGGAGCCTCTTCTACAGTCTTCCATGACGAAAATGACTTCAAAGAGCTTGACTTTATCATGAAGAAAGTCGCTCTAGAGACATCTTCGACGCTACGTACACAGGATAGAAGAGTCCAAGAAGATGGACATAATCACCAAGCTGTGTCCTCTGATGCCTGCGAATCGAAGGCAGTTCTGGAATGCCTTGGCTGTGAACAGCATTGCTGAGGATGAGGAGTGATATGGAAGAGCACTGAAGAAGTTTTACTTAAAAATGAAATGTTACTTAAAAATGAAATGTACCTATTCAGCATTTTATCAATTGTAGCTAAATGTAATTTGTGTCCTCTTATGAATATGAACATGTAAATATATTTAAATTGTATTCTTAAAGCTGTTATTTATTTATTAATTCAAAAGTGTAATTTGAAAAAAATACTAATAAAATGTTTTTATTAGCAATCTCATGGTAATTTTTTTATCATTTGTATTACCCTATGTCATACTTCTATCATGTTCCATCATTATATATTACAAGACATGTAACCATTTCATGTAATTTAAACAATTGCAGTGCTGCTTTTCACATTTATTCTTATAACAAGACATGGGCTACTTGTCAAACACAGTATGTAATGTGACTGATGCAGAACCTACATCTCTACGTAAATGCAACTGGTATCTTAGTGGAAGACACAAAGGATGCAATGTCAACTCTTACACTGTCAGTAATTACAATGCTCTTGTATTAATAGCATAAATGAGAAGTATAGTAAACTAACAAATGAAAATGGCAGATACTGCTCTTTGCTTTGGTATTACCCTGCAATTTATAACATATCATGCCAAGGAAGAAGGCAGTAACTGCCGTTTAAGGGTCAAAGGTCATGTCAGAGGTCAGGGTCAACATGAATAAAAACAATTACTCATACTAAGGCAACAGATCTCCAATGATCTCCCTATAATTAATTTGGCTGGACAATTAAGAAACTTTGAAGACATTTTTCTCAGTTCCACGCTATGAGCAGTTACTGCCTTTTTGCTTGGGAGGGCAGTACAGACAGGGGTATGGTAGGGTGCGGATAAAGTGGAGGTAAACCTAGGCACTGAGTGACGATAAGAAAGGTTGCATCTCTGGCGGCAATAGTTATGCTAGGTGAGGTCACCCCATGCGTGGGAGGTGGGACAAAAGAGGTATCTGAGGCACGTTGAGAGGGGCTAGTGGCTCCACAGTAAAATAAAACAATCATAACTACCCTAAACAACAGTATACAAGGCATATTGACATTAGAGAGAGACATAAAGCGAGGCATAAAGCAATCACAGGTGTTGATTGGGAGAGCTAGTTAAGACATCAACGGGTAAGACAGCAACAGCTGAATCAGCTAAGACAACAACAACAGGTAAAATAGCGATGAATGGGGCCGACAGATAAACAAAATGGAGTACCGTGATTAATGAACAGTCCAACAGACATCAGCTATGTAGCCAGGTGATCATAGGGCCCAGTGAACAGCAATAGATGAAACAGGGAAGTCGTTACTACGCTAGCAAGTGGGAGACATGCCGTTCATAAAGTTAGCAGGCCGGGACTAGCAGAAGTGTCTTCACCAACGTCCGAAAAAGGCCGGTTGAGGGCACATCAGACGGAATTACGTCGGCAGACCAGTCGTGATGGATTGGCGGGGCTCCGTGTCGACAAAGGGTCCAGGCCAATTAGTAAAAGAGTTATTGTAGCTGGAGTAATTTATTTTGCTAGCCGGGAGATGCGCCTGGCTCGAGGCTAACTGGTGCTAGCTTCGGGACAAGGGCGTTAGCCACTATAGCCACTCGGTAGCAGCTAGCTAGTTGCGATGATCCGATGCAAAGGTCCAGAGCTTACGGCAGGAATCTGGCGATGTAGTGGCTTCTAGTAGTGTTAGTGAAGAGTCCGGGAGGCATCAGCTGTGTAGCCGAGTGATCATAGGGTCCACTGAGCAGGCCGGGAGATGGGCCTGGCTCAAAGGGTAACTTCGGGGCTGGGCCACTCGGTAGCAGCTTGCTAGCTGCGGTGATCTGGAGTACTGGTCCAGTAATGGAGTAATCTGGAGTAATGGTGGCGAAAAGCAGTCCTATATGCTCAGGGTTGATATCGCGCTGTGCAGACTGGCGGGTATTATCCAGGGTAAAAGCGGCTGGTGTCTGAGCTAGAGGTAAAGGTAGTGGCTAACAATGACTAAATAGCTAATAGCTGGTTAGCATCTGACAGCTAGCTTCTGATGGAGGTTCTAGCTATAAGGTCTAAATATAGCAGATCCGTATCACATTGGGTGAGGCGGGTTGCCGGGAGGTATATTTAATTTAAAAATGGAAAAAGAGATAGAAATATATTGAAATTTAAACAAAGAAATATGAAAAAAGACCACATTTACATGGGACAACACCAAACACATCTGCACCACTACTACCATCTTGGTATAGGTTGGTTCTTGAATTTGTTCTGTTCTGGATTAGGGGACTGTTAAAATACCCCTGGTGGCTTGTCTGGTGGGGTAAGTGTGTGTGTCAGAGATGTGTGTAAGTTGACTTGCAAATTTTCCACACATTAACGTTTCTTATAAAAAGAAGTGATGTGTTCAGTCTCTCCTCAGCTCTTAGCCAAGATAGACTGGCATGTATAGTTTTTATATTAGCCCTTTGAATACAATGAAGAGCAAGCACCTGACCACATGACTGGACAACAATCAAGATAAGACAAAACTAGAGCCTGCAGGACTTGATTTTTGGAGCGTGGTGCCAAAAAAGCAGAGCATCTCTCTATTATGGATAGACCTCTCCCCATCTTTACAACCACTGAATCTATGTTTTGATCATGACAGTTTACAATTTACACCAAGTAATTTAGTTTCCTCACCTTAGTACATAAAAATAGATCATATATATGAACCACACTTCCTTGGACCACAATATACTGAGAGAATGACCCACAGACCCCATGAAAAATCAAATCAAATCAAATGTTATTTGTCACATAAACATGGTTAGCAGATGTTAATGCGAGTGTAGCGAACTGCTTGTGCTTCTAGTTCCGACCATGCAGTAATCTAAACAAGTAATCTAACAATTTCACAACAACTACCTTATACACACAAGTGTAAAGGAATGAATAAGAATATGTACATAAAAATATATGAATGAGTGATGGCCGAACGGCATAGGCAAGATGCAGTAGATGGTATAGAGTACAGTATTTACATATGAGATGAGTAATGTAGGGTATGTAAACATTATATAAAGTGGCATTGTTTAGCTAGCCAACCACACTTAGCTAGCCAAAAATATCCCCATTACAAATCAGATATCATGGTCTCACAGCCTGTGTTAATGTGGAAATGTGACAGAGTGCCTATCAGGGCTTGACTGTAAGGCTTGCCTTAAGAAAAGGGAAGTTGAACTGAGCAGTAGGGCCAGTTCAATCACCCACAACTCAAATTCCCCATGAGTACAGCTGTCAACATAGGGAGTCTATAGACTCAAAAAAATGCTGGGCTAAAAACAACCCAATTTGGTTATTTGGTAACCCAGCACTGGGTAAATATTGGACAGAACACATGCTGGGTCATTTTGACCAAGTTAGTTGAGTTAATTTAACTGTCAGTTGTTTTGTTTTTTTAATTGTCAGTTGGATTGTCAGCAGCTCAGGTTGACCGCAATGGAGTTGACATGATAGCACAAACAGATTTGGGACAAGGAAGTCTAGGCTTTACACACCGATAGAAGTTTGTACAACCAGGAACAACGATGTCTATGATGTGATGAGTGAACCTGAATGCTAGATAAAACGGTTGTGTTTTATTGTGTCAACACTGAAATATGCTGTTGTAGTAAAGAGTATGTTGAAATACCCGTTAGCAAATGCAGCTCAAAGCAGTTGCGCATGAAAGTAAAAGTTAGAAATACATCTACATAGCTAGCTATTTATTTGTATTTTTTATTAAACAAACATGTAGCTCAAAATACAATGCATCCAAACATTACCATGTACTGTAAAATGAGAAAGGGAGAGAAAAAAAGAACGTGTGAGAGAGGGAGAGAAAGAGCAGGAGAGAAAGAGAGAATGTCATTTAACATACTCTACCTCCCTTGCTGGTAAAGTCTAGCCATGCTGGTTTGTTGGCAAGTGGAGCACCACTGTTATTTCCGATTTAGAATTCTCTTTTCAACATCCCCAATACTTGCACTACTCCGTTAAGCTACGTTGTTTGAACTATTTGGTAGAGCTTCCATACAGCGGCAGGTGGCCTCAGCAATGAATGATATGACAACAACCACCAGGCTACCAAACTGAATTTACAACAATGCACAGAGAGAGAGAGAGAGAGGGAGCGAGAGCGAGAGAGAAATGGGAGGCTCGTGACACAAAACGGTCGCTTAGGCACCCCCAGCCACTAGGCCCCGACCCAAATTATTATTATTCGTTTTTTAGGAACTCAGTTGGGGTTTCAACTTACTGTGGAGAGTTAGAACAGCAGAATACTTATGTAAATAATGTATTTCAGTGTTTTTATTTTTAATACATTTGCAAAAAAAAATCTAAAAACCTGTTTGTGCTTTGTCATTATGGGGTATTGTGTGTAGATTGATGAGGGAAAACATATATTTTAATACATTTTTGAATAAGGCTGTAATGTAACAAAATGTGGAAAAAGGGAAGGGGTCCGAATACTTTATGAATGCACTGTATATTTAATTATGGAATCAACGCAAGATAACACTGGCCAATTTGCTGTGGAGGCATGCACTCACACACACATACACAACTTCTCCCTTATGCAGCACATTGAGCTTGGACCTGTAACGATGTGCGCTAAGAGTCGGGAAGCAAGTTTAGGGAGTGAGTGTTTTAATAAATAAACACAACATAATACAAAATAAGAAACACGGCAACGCAGACATGACACACGAACAGAAACAATGACGCCTAGGGAAGGAACCAAAGGGAGTGACATATATAGGGAAGGTAATCAGGGAAGTGATGGAGTCCAGTTGAGTCTGACGACACGCAGGTGCACGTAACGATGGTGACAGGTGTGCGCCATAATGAGCAGCCTGGTGAACTAGAGGCTGGAGACGGAGCACACGTGACAGGACCCAGCTCCACAAGGAGGCAAAAGGGGGCTTAGGCCCCTCAGTTGAAACTTGTACCCCCTCAGTTGTTTTATGTCCCTATACAAAAATAGCAAATGGGTTAAAATAATTGAGTGACAGGTTTTCGCAATATCTGTATCTCCGCTGCGCTGTGTCAGCACAATGGACAGAGCACACCGTAGGGTGTGTAGAGGGGCTATGGAAATCCACTGTGGTGGTTAGGTATGACTCCTTGAGTTTCCATAAAAAGCGGGGAAAAACAAGCTTCACTTAGTAGTAGTTCACGCAATGTTGTCTGAGAATGCGCTCGAGGACTTTCTTAATGTCTGTGACTCACTACAAATTCTTAACCAACAGTGGCTGCGTTGTACACTGCAGAAACCTTAAAAAGGCTCCTGGATCAAAGGTGGACCGGACACCTGGCTACTGTGTCAATGGGTGTTAAAAGTTTTGTGATGTGATGATGTCAGAAGTTCCTCTGACATCATCATATTACAACACATAAGTAAGATTAGAGGCTACAGGGCTGTTGAAGGCGGTGACAGACCCCGAATTTAGGTTTACAGCCCCCATGGTGCACAGAATCCCCAGTCTTCTCGATCCTCCAAGCAAATGACTTCAGGCAAAAGCAACAGATTTTTACACTAGAGTCAAAGTGGTCCACAGTGCGTTGGAGTGCATCGAGAAGCTGAGGTGTAACATCGAGTTCAAAGCCATTTGGGCATAGTGCAGTGCCTGTGGTACTGACGCACAACCAGCTCCAAGCAAATGACAACATTATGTAAGTGTAATATCCAGCAATACGTGGTGGACAGTACAGTAGACCAACACAGACAGAGGAGTAAAAACTGAGTCTAAAAGACTGTTCTTCAGCACGTTGGATCCTGTCATTGGTGAAATGTCAGAACGATTCAGTGAACGCAGCAGCCAACTGGTAGAGGCCCAGAGAGCCGACTTTCTAGACGTGAAAAAGATTAAACCATTCGTCTTTTATTACCTGAATTTGTTTACGTCATTAGCCTAAATATAGATTGTGTCATGACTTTATGGATCTGATATTTTGTTTACCTGGCCTACTACGAGACAACACTGTTTTTGTTCTGTTCGTATTCGTTCGTTTGTTCGCATTTGCAGTTGTGTTGGTATTGTAAGCCAAAGTGCTATTCAGTATTTTTGTTTGCATGCACAAATAACTAGACTACTACTTTCAACATTTAGTTTGCATTATTTTGGTAAGACAGCTGTGTGCATGCCTATATTCCCATAGGCTGTTTGTAATAGGTGAATTACCCTGTCTATCTCATAGCCTATATTCATTACCAAAATGGCCTTACGCTGTTCATTGTGCTGATACAGCGCAGCGGAGATAGGCTAAGGACTTCACACCAACCTGTCACTGCAAAAGGGCTCAATGTCACGATCGTCCATGGGAGAGAGAGAAGACCAAGGCGCAGCGTGTAAAAAATGCATCTTCTCTTTATTAAGGAGATGACCAAACGAAGCAAAACAACAAATCGAAGACTGTGAAACCAAAACCGACTAAATGCAAAACATGCAAACTTGACACAGACCTAGACACAGACTAAGACAATGACTAAGTCAATGACCCAACAAACACATGATGCCTATGGCCGCCTAAAATATGGCTCCCAATCAGAGACAAATGAAAGACACCTGTCTCTGATTGAGAAACCACTCAGGCAACCATAGACATACCTAGAAACCCTCACTAAACCATAGACATACCTAGACATACTCACTCAACACAAAACCACAAACACAAAACCCAACAACCCCTTAACCATATAACCACCCAAACACAAACCTTCCCCATGTCACTCCCTGACCTAACAAACATAATAAAGGAAACAAAGATAACTAAGGCCAGGGTGTGACATAACCCCCCCCTTAAGGTGCGAACACCGGGCGCACCAACACAAAGTCTAGGGGAGGATCCGGGGTAGGCCTTAATATGGCGGCGGCTCGGGTGCAGGACGTGGCCCCCACTCCACCATAGTCGATCTCCGCTTCGGTGTCTCTGGTAGATCCTGGCTGAATGGCGGATTCAGCCGATCATGGCTGGCGGGCGACTCTGGCTGATCATGGCTGGCGGGCGACTCTGGCTGATCATGGCTGGCGGGCGACTCTAATGGCTCGTGGCAGACGGATGGCTCAGATGGCGCTGGGTAGACGGATGGCTCAGATGGCGCTGGGCTAACGGATGGCTCAGATGGCGCTGGGTAGACTGGCAGCTCTGACGACTCGGGGCAGACTGGCAGCTCTGACGGCTCGGGGCAGACTGGCAGCTCTGACGGCTCGGGGCAGACTGGCAGCTCTGACGGCTCGGGGCAGACTGGCAGCTCTGACGGCTCGGGGCAGACTGGCAGCTCTGACGGCTCGGGGCAGACTGGCAGCTCTGACGGCTCGGGGCAGACTGGCAGCTCTGACGGCTCGGGGCAGACTGGCAGCTCGGGGCAGACTGGCAGCTCTGACGGCTCGGGGCAGACTGGCAGCTCTGACGACTCGGGGCAGACTGGCAGCTCTGGCCGGCTGAGACGCACTATAGGCCTGGTGCGTGGTGCCGGAACTGGTGGTACCGGGCTAGGGACACGCACCTGAAGGCTAGTGCGGGGAGAAGGAACAGGGCATACTGGACCCTGGATACGCACATTAGGCCTAGTGCGTGGTGCCGGAACTGGTGGTACCGGGCTGGGGCCACACATCTCAGGGCTAGTGCGGGGAGCAGCAACAGGACACACTGGGCTCTCAAAGCGCACTATAGGCCTAGTGCGTGGTACCGGCACAGGTGGTACCGGGATGAGGACACGCATCTCAGGGCGAGTGCGGGGAGAAGCAACAATGCGAACAGGGCTCTGGAGACACCCTGGAATCCTGGGGCGTGGTGCCGGAACTGGTGGTACCGGGCTGGGACGGGAAGGTGTTACAGGAGGTGTAGAACTAGGAATGCACACAGGAGGCCTGGTTCGTGGGACTGTCATTCCCAGACGGTTAGCACGCAACTCAGGACGAGCATGGAGAACTGACTCAGGTAACATCACCTCCCGCACACGCTCTGTCGGGTGGATGTCGTGCCTCACGCACCAACACTGCAGGTCCCTCTTTTCACTCTCCTCCAAACTCCTCAATAACTCCTTAACAGTCTCTGTATCCTTCCCATTGCTCACCTCCAGTATCTGCACAACGGGCTCTGGTTCCCTCCTTTCACACTGCTTGGTCCTGAATGGTTGGGTCATTCTGTCACGATCGTCCATGGGAGAGAGAGAAGACCAAGGCGCAGCGTGTAAAAAATGCATCTTCTCTTTATTAAGGAGATGACCAAACGAAGCAAAACAACAAATAGAAGACCGTGAAACCAAAACCGACTAAATGCAAAACATGCAAACTTGACACAGACCTAGACACAGACTAAGACAATGACTAAGTCAATGACCCAACAAACACATGATGCCTATGGCCGCCTAAAATATGGCTCCCAATCAGAGACAAATGAAAGACACCTGTCTCTGATTGAGAAACCACTCAGGCAACCATAGACATACCTAGAAACCCTCACTAAACCATAGACATACCTAGACATACTCACTCAACACAAAACCACAAACACAAAACCCAACAACCCCTTAACCATATAACCACCCAAACACAAACCTTCCCCATGTCACACCCTGACCTAACAAACATAATAAAGGAAACAAAGATAACTAAGGCCAGGGTGTGACACTCAATGATCTCGGAGTCTCCACATTTGAACTTTATGTTTATTGTGGTATAGCGTGAAATAAGCAGAATTCAATATAATTCCAAAGCAAGAAGGCAACAAAAATTGTGCCCCCTCGTCAATTTCAACTGCCCCCTTAGTCACTCTATCCTGGCGCCAGGTCTGATTGTGCTCTGTTGTATTCAAACAGTGGTAGAGAAAGTAGACGGGAACACAGATGGATATGAAAGCACACATTCTGTACATTCACATGTATCTGTAACGGCAGCCTCGAAGAGGTGTAGCAGGGATCGGACCAAGACGCAGCGTAATTCGTGTTCAACATGTTTAATAAAAGACGAAAAACGTGAACACTACACAAAATACAAAATAACAAACGTGGCAAAACCGAAACAGTCCTATCTGGTGCAGGGAACACAAAGACAGAAGACAACCACCCACAAACCCCAACACAAAACAAGCTACCTAAATATGGTTCCCAATCAGAGACAATGATTAACACCTGCCTCTGATTGAGAACCATATCAAGTGCCTCCCGGGTGGCGCAGTGGTCTAGGGCACTGCATCGCAGTGCTAACTGCGCCACCAGAGTCTCTGGGTTCGCGCCCAGGCTCTGTCGCAGCAATTGGCATAGCGTCGTCCGGGGTAGGGAGGGTTTGGCCGGTACTGATATCCTTGTCTCATCGCGCTCCAGCGACTCCTGTGGCGGGCCGGGCGCAGTGCGCGCCAACCAAGGGGGCCAGGTACACGGTGTTTCCTCCGACACATTGGTGCGGCTGGCTTCCGGGTTGGAGGCGCGCTGTGTTAAGAAGCAGTACGGCTGGTTGGGTTGTGCTTCGGAGGACGCATGGCTTTCGACCTTCGTCTCTCCCGAGCCCGTACGGGAGTTGTAGCGATGAGACAAGGTAGTAATTACTAGCGATTGGATACCAAGAAAATTCGGGAGAAAATGGGGTAAAACATTTTTTTTTTAAAAGAGAACCATATCAGGTCATACATAGAAACGGACAAACTAGACACACAACATAGAATGCCCACCCGGCTCACGTCCTGACCAACACTAAAACAAAGAAAACACAAAAGAACTATGGTCAGAACGTGACAGTATCATACATGAACATCCATCAAGCCAAAATCTGTCTTAAATAATCTATCCCAAGGGTTATAATCCTATGATCATCCTATCAAAAATACCAACAACAAAGCATGTAATACTACTGTACTACTGTTCCTACTATACTACTACTTTATAAACCCATTGTTTTGCAAGCACCAAACAATGGCACGAATGTTTGACACCTCTGATTTGCTTGAATGACTTGCCTGACAAGTAACAATTGCTGAAATTTAGAGCACAATCACTCATGGCAATGTGTTGCCACTTGCCAGGGCAGGTGTTAGCCAATAGGGGGCCCAGGACAAATTTAAACAATTAAGGGGCCTAGCCCTTCTAAAAATATGTACAACAGACCATGCATTAATATCAACCTTAAATGACTGCAGTCTATGGTTTGGTCACATTACTTGGTTAAGTCTAATGTGCTTGTGAGTGTTCATTGTCTGTTTGCAAGCACACTCTCCAACTTCATAGATGATTAATGTGCGGGTGGTTTTGCAGGGGACGAAGCCCTTAACCTTTCCCCCTACCTTACCCAACCCTTTATGAGCTGACTGAGCCATGACATGCTTAGGCACAGACAAACAGACCAAAAGCACACTGTAAAACATTTGCTATAATTTTTACAGTAAATTACTGGCAGTACAGTAGCCAGTAGGTATCTGCAAATGTACAGTAAAATAATGGCAGCACAGAAGCCAGTAAATTACTGTAGATTTACAGGACCTTTACTGACACACAAATTTAAGCCATATATTACTGTAACACCTGACTACACCAACATGTTGTATTTCTAGAATTCACAGTGCATTAGTGGAAGCACAGTGGTTAATAAACTGTTGTAGATTTACAGTGTAGGTAACTAGTGCCAACTACGTGCACTATTTCTGTTAAAAGCATTTGATATAGGTATGTCAATACCTATTTTGTCATTTGTATTTCACTGGCCTGACGTACAATTCATCTATTTTGTAACAGTTTTTTTGAATATATGTATTTTGTGTTTTCTAACACAAAAATAAACTTGCAAATAGCCCACTTAACTTTAACCTTCTAAGTATTGGTAAAACAATGTTTACTTGCTATGACTGTGATATGTTCTTGTTTATCATTTTTACATTTAAATTTTGGTCATTTAGCGGACACTCTCCAGAGTCATAGCAAGTAAAAAGTTTCTGTAACCGTTACTGAGAATGTTTTTGTATTGAAGGATACATTGGTCTTCAAAGTATTTTGTATTTGTGAAAAGATACCTTTTGATGTATTTTTGACCGTCTCTGACTAGTGCAAAGTATGATATGGTAATATTCACAGTAACTTACCACTAACTTTCTCTAATTTACTGTAATAGCATAGCAACAATACAGAACAATACTGTAAAATTAGCCTACTACACTAAGTAATTGCTACTGTTATTGCAGTATTGGTATTTTACTCTAGTTACATGGGATTGATGCGAGGAGGTTGGCTGCTAGGTATTTGTATATTACAGCATATTTATGAATATTTGGTATTTTATATCACTTGCACTTCTAGGCCTAACACAAAGGCTTCCAAACTGGCTGTGATTACAGGGAAAAACAGACTAAAATGGCTTGGCAAAACACTTGCTGCCACTCTGATCTGTCCCTTATACACATTAACTTGATAGGAAACTACTACCACATTTCAGTTAAATTGGTACAGCACTCTTTAAAAAAAATGTTTGTTTGTTGTCACCTTTATTTAAGCAGGTAGGCCAGTTGAGAACAAGTTCTCATTTACAACCGTGACCTGGCTAAGATAAAGTAAAGAAGCGCGACAAAAAACAACACAGAGTTACACATGGAATAAACAAACATACAGTCAATAACAGTAAAAAAAGTCTATATACAGTGTGTGTAAATGAGGTAAGATAAGGGAAGGCAAAAAATCGTCCATAGTAGCGAAATAATTACAATTTAACAATTAAACACTGGAGTGATAGATGTGCAGAAGATGAATGTGCAAGTAGGGATACTGGGGTGCAAAGGAGAAAAATAAAATAACAGTATGGGGATGAGGTAGTTGGATGGGCTATTTACAGATGGGCTATGTACAGGTGCAGTGATCTGTGAGCTGCTTGGACAGCTGGTGCTTAAAGTTAGAAAGGGAGATATGAGTCTTCAGCTTCAGTGATTTTTTTTCAATTTGTTCCAGTCATTGGCAGCAGGGAACTGGAAGGAAAGTCGGCCAAAGTAAGAATTGGCTTTGGGGGTGACTAGTGAAATATACCTGCTGGAGCGCGTGCTATGGGTGGGTGCTGCTATGGTGACCAGTGAGCTGAGATAAGGCGGGGATTTACCTAGCAAAGACCTATAGATGACCTGAAGCCAGTGGGTTTTGCGACGAATATGAAGCGAGGGCCAGCCAACGAGAGCATACAGGTCACAGTGGTAGGTAGTATATTGGGCTTTGGTGACAAAACATATGGCACTGTGATAGACTGCATCTAATTTGCTGAGAAGAGTGTTGGAGGCTATTTTGTAAATGACATCGCCGAAGTCAAGGATCGGTAGGATAGTCAGTTTTACGAGGGTATGTTTGGCAGCATGAGTGAAGGATGTTTTGTTGCGAAATAGGAAACCGATTCTAGATTTAATTGTGGATTGGAGATGCTTAATGTGAGTCTGGAAGGAGAGTTTACAATCTAAACAGAAACCTAGGTATTTGTAGTTGTCCACATATTCTAAGTCAGAACCATCCAGAGTAGTGATGTTGGACGGGCGGGCAGGTGCGGGCAGCGAACGGTTGAAGAGCATGCATTTAGTTTTACTTGCATTTAAGAGAAGTTGGAGGCAACAGAAGGAGAGTTGTATGGCATTGAAGCTCGTATGGAGGTTTGTTAACACAGTGTCCAAAGAAGGGCCAGAAGTATACAGAATGGTGTCGTCTGCGTAGAGGTGGATCAGGGAATCACCAGCAGCAAGAGCGACATCATCGATGTATATAGAGAAAATAGTCGGCCCGAGAATTTAACCCTGTGGCACCCCCATAGAGACTGCCAGAGGTCCGGACAACAGGCCCTTCGATTTGACACACTGAACTCTATCAGATAAGTAGTTGGTGAACCAGGCGAGGCAGTCATTTAAGAAACCAAGGCTGTTGAGTCTGCCGATAAGAATGTGGTGATTGACAGAGTCAAAAGCCTTGGCAAGGTCGATGAATACAGCTGCACAGTATTGTCTCTTATCGATGGCGGTTGTGATATCGTTTAGGACCTTGAGCGTGGCTGAGGTGCACCCATGACCAGCTCGGAAACCAGATTGCATATCGGAGAAGGTACGTGGGATTCGAAATGGTCGGAGATCTGTTTGTTAACTTGGCTTTCGAACACCATAGAAAGGCAGGGCACGATAGATATAGGTATGTAGCAGTTTGGGTCTAGAGTGTCGCCCCTTTTGAAGAGGGGGATGACCGCGGCAGCTTTCCAATCTTTGGGGATCTCTGATGATACGAAAGAGAGGTTGGACAGGCTAGTAATAGGGGTTGCAACAATTGCGGCGGATCATTTTTGAAAGAGAGGGTCCAGATTGTCTAGCCCGGCTGATTTGTAGGGGTCCAGATATAAAGAGAAATGGGGGAGGCTTGGGCAAGTTGCTGTGGGGGGTACAGGGCTGTTGACCGGGGTAGGGGTAGCCAGGTGGAAAGCATGGCCAGCCGTAGAAAAATGCTTATTGAAATTCTCAATTATCGTGGATTTATCGTAGGTGACAGTGTTTCCTAGCCTCAGTGCAGTGGGCAGCTGGGAGGAGCTGCTCTTATTCTCCATGGACTTTACAGTGTCCCAGAACGTTTTTGAGTTTGTGCTACAGGATGCAAATTTCTGTTTGAAAAAGATAGCCTTTGCTTTCCTAACGAACGTTCCAAACTTCCCTGAGAGTTTCATATCGTGGGGGCTATTCGATGCTAATGCAGTACGCCACAGGATGTTTTTGTGCTGGTCAAGGGCAGTCTGGTCTGGAGTGAACCAAGGGCTATATCTATTCCTGGTTGAACATTTTTTGAGTGGGGCATGCTTATTTAAGATGGCGAGTAAAGCACTTTTAAAGAATAACCAGGCTTCCTCGACTGACGGAATGAGGTCAATATCCTTCCAGGATACCCGGGCCAGGACGATTAGAAAGGCCTGCTTGCTGAAGTGTTTTAGGGAGCGTTTGACATTGATGCAGGCAATGAAGCAGTGATCGCTGAGATCTTGGTTGAAAACAGCAGAGGTGTATTTGGAGGGCGAGTTAGTTAGGATGATATCTATGAGGGTGCCCATGTTTACGGATGTGGGGTTGTACCTGGTAGGTTCATTGATAATTTGTGTGAGAGTGAGGGCATCTAGCTTAGATTTTAGGACGGCCGGAGTGTTTAGCATGTCCCAGTTTAGGTCACCTAACAGTACGAGCTCTGACGATAGATGGGGGGCAATCAATTCACATATGGTGTCCAGGGCACATCTGGGGGCAGAAGGTGGTCTATAGCAAGTGGCAACGGTGAGAGACTTATTTCTGGAACGGTGGATTCTTAAAAGTAGAAGCTCAAATTGTTTGGGCACAGACCTGGATAGTATGACAGAACTCTGCAGGCTATCTCTGCAGTAGATTGCAACTCCGCCCCCTTTGGCAGTTCTATCTTGTCGGAAAATGTTAAAGTTAGGGATGGAAATTTCTGGGTTTTTGGTGGCCTTCCTAAGCCAGGATTCAGACAAGTCTAGGACACCAGGGTTGGCAGAGTGTGCTAAAGCAGTGAATAAAACAAACTTAGGGAGGAGGCTTCTAATGTTAACATGCATGAAACCAAGGCTTTTACGGAAGTCAACTGTTACAGAAGTCACTAAAGTGTGCAACAAATATAGCCACTTACAAGGCACGTCTCAAAATATGTTAATGAGCCCGAAACAACAATAGCATGCACCCACTAGTGTTCAAAAGGATTTTTGCGCTCCTCCTAAAATAAATCTGGTACTGTATTCTGTGGGGTGGTACTGAATTACAGTAAATTACTGGCAGCATAGTAGCCAGTAAATTACTTTAGATTTACAGGAAAAAAGATTTTAGATTGAAAAGATATGGTATGGTACTGTATTTTGTGGGGTACAGCATTCTCACTAAGGGGTGCAACAAATATAGCCACTTACAAGGCCCCTCTCAAAATATGTTAATGAGCCAGAGATTCTTTCATCGCTCACAACATTTTCCCACAATGCACCATAATTCTCAGAATTATACTACTTTACTGTAAAATGTTATTGTAAATTGGAATGCCAGTGAGCCAACATAATGCATTGCTCTTTACAGTACTGTAATATAGAATTACAGTAGCTAACTGTAAAAAAAAATATGCTTTAAATGTACAGCAATTTGTTACAGTGTAAGGTGTAAGGTCCACACAGTCAGAAAGGAGAATAAAGAGACTACAAGCTACTTTGTCAACCTTGGCCGATTCTTTCCTTGGCAAACAGCGTGGTAACAAGGCACTGTTTCTGTAACACAATCAAATGGGCAAGATAGGGTCTATGAAAACTGTATATTGACGCCAATTACACCACTACATACTTGTCATCTACAAAAACCCTTTTCTCAGGAAGAGAGATGGAAATACTTCCTTGTTCTTGTAAGGATATGTGATACAGTATTTTAAAATGATGTCACGTGTGTTTCAAGTTCAGATGAAGCATGTTCTTGAGCTGGTGGTCAATTTTAAATTAGTGGGAACTCAGTGGACGATGAGATAGCCTTTGATGAAAATCATGTAGACAATCTTACACATAATCTTACAACAAATAGGCTTAGCAACACAACAATCGAGGAATATTAAGGAATATTAAGTGGAAAGTGCACATAATAACTGCATATTCAAGTATATTCCTGGATTGATCATTTGACCATAAACTATCATATTGACAAATGTTATATTTCCAATTTCCCTCTCACATTGGCATTATATTTAGGGCTACCAAACAACTGTGGACAGATAATAAGCTTCAATGAGTGATGTAAGGTTCTGTATTTATTTTCTTAGTCAACCTTGTGTTCTGTTTTGTTGTGTGCCTTCGTGGGGTATTGTTCGTGTTGACTCTACTAAGCCTTTTCCAAGCTCGTTTGTGAGAACCAGTTATAGTCTTCAGTCCTAGTTTTGATTCACCTGCCTGTTTGCCTACCTGTGTATGACCATTGCCAGCCTGTGACCACGATTGCTGACTTCTGAGAACGCGAAATAAACACCTGCCATGCTCTCTGCGTGAATCTACACCTTTTTCTCCCCGAGTATTCATTACAGGACGATTTCTCTGGTGTGCAGATGTGCTCGGGCTCATTTATAAACGTTGTGTATACACAAAATATGTCCCAAGAAATGCAAGTCCATTTTTCACGCAAAAGTTGGCATTTATAAAAACTGAACTTGATTTGAGAATGTGCTTATTCCCCAAAAAACTTTAGACCATGCGTAGACTACACACAATTTCTAATGGTTGGAAGTATTGCATTGCAAGAAGGAAAAAGTAGCCTAGTAGTCTTGTGCAGGAATATAAAATGACTCTTATTCATAACAAAAAAATGTTAGTGCGAATACAAAATCGATATGTTATCTTTGCATTCTACAATAACTAGAAATAGGCATCTATTTCCTATCATTAATTTCATTTCCATGATCATTTCAGAATAAATGCCCCATCTAAACTGTCTGTGATGGTTTCATATTCGCGAAATGCCTATCTGCCTACAACAAGTTAGGATAGGCTACCATGTGTCCCATCTCTAATTTAATTGGACCCACTTCACAATAGTAGGCTAAATAGATAAGCTATTTCATGTATTTTGCTCTATTTGCCTCCATCCGAAGCACAGTTTAATGGTACAACAGACGGTTAACCTTTTCCATTGACGTTTTTAGGCTAGTGCATCTGAATACTGTAACGTTAAATTCTCGAGTAGACACTTTAATTTATAAACATAATGCATACACACTATCATAACCATTGCAAAAATAAATTCCTCACCTTTTCTGGCCATGGTGAGTTCGTATTCCCAAAGTAGACGTACAACAAATTACCATGCGCATCTTTAATTGTGCCTATGTGACAGGTTAAAGGAAATACTAATAGCCTGTTATACATTAAAAAGTATTAGTAAGTTCATAGTATGTGAGGATCTTAAAACATCTAAGGTTAAGAAGATCATGCATTCAGTATTAGTTGATAGATTGATAACATTTATATAATTGTGTTAAAATCCGTCAAGCATACAAAGGGTACGAATTGTGAGAGGAATGTGTAAACGTTATGTTGATTACTTTATGTTGTCGTGGGTAAAAGTGTTAATCTGTGATCTACTAAATGCTCTTAATCTATGAGCCTGAGATCGATTGCTCTGGTCTCCACTCAAGTTCAAGGAGAATTCGGGTCTTTTTCTCATTGCACTAAAAGTTTAATGAGTAAACATTCCGTATCACAATTGTGATTCTTTCTCCCCTTGTTCAGGTACGTTATTGATGATTAAAAAGAGTAATTTAAATGTAATAACTTGCTAACATGTCAAGAGTGTTTAAGGTGTGTCGTAGTAACATATTGAGGACGTTAGTTAAGTTTGCAGAGAGTAATGTGAGCCGTGCTCGGTTGCAGCTAGCTTCGTACTGCTACGTAGCTGCCATTTTATGTCGATTGTGAATGAACAGGTGCGTTGTTAATAATATATTTTGCGGTGTTATTTGTGTAATGGTTTTTCAAACAATTTATTGCCTGTTGATAAATTGAGTTATGGTTTACTGAGTTAAAGCTTATATTATTATATTATATATTGAAAATAGTATTTGTTTCAGTGATGTACAGTGTATACTGTTGTGACTTGAATAAGCCTTGTACCCTACAAAACTATCTATTTCCTGTAGATCTGTTATTCTGTAAAATGTGTTACTTATGTAAAATGATTGCACTAAAAGTTCAATGAGTAAACATTCCGTATCACAATTGTGATTCTTTCTCCCCTTGTTCAGGGGTGTAACATTTTTGGAGGCTCCGCTGAGATTCGAACTCAGGATTTCCTGTTTACCAGACAGGTCGCTGAATTCCGAGCCAGCTAAATCCCCACATAATAACTCAGGCAGGCTGCAGTGAGGAAAGTGTTGCTGTTCGAGGAGAGCTGGAAGTTGGTGGTTAAGTACGTGTCACCTGAGGCCATTGATCGACCATCAGAGACAGTAAGGACCATCTAATTCAGAGTCAACTCCTGCACAGTAAAAGTTCCTCCTGTTCTGTCAACATGACAACCGCCTTGGAAGAACTACAGGAAGAGGTAGTAGGAGAATTGCGCACCCTGATTAAAGACAAGTTACTAGAGATATGTGATTTCCTTGACATATCAGGCGAACAGAGAAGAGATGTTAAAGACAAATCCCGCATATCATTGATGACTCACATTATGATGTTCCTTGAAAGAGAGGAAATTGCAGAGTTAGAAGATGGCGGCATGTCGGAATTGTTGCTACTTAAAGACAAAATGACAGAGATGTTCAGTGAGATAGATAACAAAACATGGCAAACTGACCATCATATTGAAACAGCCGGAATACATCACAGAATAGAGGAACTGAGAACTGTAACCCCACAACAAAGGGTGGGAACTGAGCAGATTACTGCAGCCAAAGCCAGTGATTCTCTGCGTCAGCCCCAACCCCATGCCAATCTTCGGGGGAGCGTGCCGCTCTCACCCAATGCACAGCCCAGCTCATATTGGCGCAAAGAGTTTAAAATTTCTGGTCAGATAGGTGAACCGGGCCAGAAAGATAAACTGATTTTTTTCCAGCCTTGCCCATCAGATCGAGAGTGGACTTAACAGAGGCTATCCTGAGGTAGAAATAGTAGACGCAGTAGTCAGGGCTATTTCTCCAGGCTCACAGCTACGCAGTTACTTGGAAGGTAAACCCCAGCTAACTCTTCCCACACTTCGATGTATCCTGCGTTCCCACTTCCAAGAGAAGAGTGCAACAGAGCTTTACAAACAGCTAGCTTCAGAAGCACAGCATAGCAAAGAGACCCCTCAAAGCTTCCTGATGCGCGTCTTAGATTTGAGGCAGAAAGTACTGTTTGCATCCGAGGAGTCAGAATCAGAGCTTAAGTATGACCCTGCTCTAGTCCAGCGCATGTGTTTACACAGTCCTTACAGGTCTCCAGAGTGACAGTATCAGGATAGACATGCAGCCTCTCCTGCTAGATAGCGAAACATCAGATGAGGTTTTGCTAGAGAAGCTTAACATTGCTTGTGCTAATGAGATAGAAAGACGAAACAAAAAGTGGTTTCATGCCCCACAGCCTGCTACAACTGTAAGTGTAGTCCAGTTAGAAGATACACCATCCGCAAAGTGTCCTGTGAAGGAAGCCAAAGTTAAGATACCCGCAGAACTATTAACAGAGTTAGCTGAACTTAAGACAGGTGTAGCTTCTCTAAAAGGTCTCAGTGCAGAGATTGCTCAGATTAAGGAGACATTACAGCAGCCTATGTTTCGGTCACCGCCTTGTGCCTATGCCCCACCTCCAGTTAGGAGGCCAGATAGGGACCCCCAGCCACCTGTGTCCCAGCAGCAGTATTACAGCAACTACAGTCAGTCCCAAGCACCTGACCCTGTGCAGTATCAATATGCAACTAACCGGTATGCCAACCGCTCTGCTCAAGCTCCAAGGAGGTGTTTTGTCTGCCAGCAGGCCAGAACAGATGCACGCTGCACACACTGCTTCCGATGTGGGAGTGGAGAACATTTTCAAGCTGGATGTAAAATCCGGGGAGTCAGACCTTCAAGGGAGGCCCCTTTAAACGGGCAAGGGTTACCGCTGAGGGACGAGTGTTAACCCGTAGCTACCAAAAAGTCCCAGAAATGTGCAAATTGTGCCAGAGAAGATTCATTTGAGAACCTGAAACAATGTTCATCATGTAAAGAGACACTGTACTGTTCCAAAGTATGTCAAAATCAACATTGGATTAAACATAAGGAAAAATGCACTCACCTGAAAATTGACTCTACCAGTGAAAGGTTTTCCTGCACAGAGGAAAATGCCCACTCCTTACCATCCCTAGCTCAAGGTTGCCACCCCCGTAAGGTCACCTCGCTAGTCGGCAGACAGTGCCTTATTGAGTGTCACCTGAATCGCCACCACCTCCAAGCTCTATGGGACACAGGCTCTCAGGTATCGGTCATTGATAAACGATGGAAAGAGGAATCTCTCCCAAACGCAAGGCTGAGAGATGTTTCAGAAATCCTGGACTCACCTGCTGATCTAAGGTTGACTGCAGCAAATGGGACTGAAATGCCGTACCTGGGATGGATTGAAACAGCTTTTCGGCTAGCCTCTGAAACTGACGAAACAAAGGAACTGATCATCCCAGTGCTGGTAATGAAAGGCTGTCACCTATCTCATCCCATCATAGGTTTCAATGTTATCGAATTGGCTTATAGCCTACTTGTTGGATGGATCGGATGTGTATTGGTGTCTAGCTGAAGGCTAGTTGTCTAGTGGTATTGTCGATCATCATCAGCTGATCCAGGAAAGAAAACAAATATTGATACAAAATAATAAAGCTAAATAAATGGTCTACTTCTTGTGGCCACGGACGACACGGAGAATATCAATGCCCGTGCATACCTGAAAAACAAAGCAATGAGCACTCTAAACAGCTGACTGACAAAAGCAACTGATTGCATGCAGCGTTACTGCATGCAGCGTTACTGCAAAAACGGAGAAGGAAAGTGCAATGGGGAGAAG
Organism: Salvelinus fontinalis; assembly: GCF_029448725.1. Classification (NCBI taxonomy): domain Eukaryota; kingdom Metazoa; phylum Chordata; class Actinopteri; order Salmoniformes; family Salmonidae; genus Salvelinus; species Salvelinus fontinalis. Next base: position 60,786,386 of record NC_074666.1, read on the forward strand.
CTAAGGAACTTGTCTGTCGGCCCTGCATTAAAGACCAAAATTGGTAAAACAAAAACACTATTGTCTACCAGTTCCATTTAAGGACCCAAAAAATAACAGCTGCGCTATACAGTTTTCAAAATAGATGGGAAGATATTTTCAATATGCCGATTCCATGGCACATGGTTTATGAACTGATATACAAAACAATGTCGGATTCAAAAGGTAGAGTTTTTCCATTTAAATTATTATACAAAATTCTTGTAACCAATAGATTTATCAGACCTCAGGATAAGACCCAGATGCAGACAGTTCGATATAGCAGATGTTTATTTACGAGACAGGGTGCAGACAAACAACAGGTAAAGGGCAGGCAGAGGTCAGTAATCCAGGGAAGAGTCCGTAAGGTACAGAACGGCAGGCAGGCTCAGGGTCAGGGCAGGCAGAACGGTCAAAACCAGTAGAACTGGAAAAAACGCTGATAGGCTTGACGAGACAAGACGAACTGGCAACAGACAAACAGGATAATGGGGAAGATGGGCGACACCAGGAGCAGGGTGGAAACAAGCACAAAGACAGGTGAAACAGATCAGGGTGCGACAAGAATGTCATGTACTGTATATGGGGAATACAACCATTTCAGAATCATTACATAACTTGTTGCGGTACTTGCTTGTTTTTAGTCACTGGGGAATAGTTTAAAAATATCTACTCTGCAAATAGCACTGCTGAGTGACTTTAAAAGTAATAGTCATTCATAGCTAGCCAGCTAGGTGTGTCAACACACACTATGAGTAACGTGAGTTTCTTTTTCAATGTAGCTAAACACTAATTTATTAGTGTTAGCACAGATAGAACGATCAATCAATCAATCAAATGTATTTATAAAGCCCTTCTTACATCAGCTGATGTCACAAAGTGCTGTACAGAAACCCAGCCTAAAATCCCAAACAGCAAGCAATGCAGGTGTAGAAGCATGGTGGCAGGAAAAACTCCCTAGAAAGGCTAGAACCTAGGAAGAAACCTAGAGGAACCAGGCTATGAGGGGTGGCCAGTCCTCTTCTGGCTGTGCCGGGTGGAGATTATAACAGAACATGGCCATGATGTTCAATTGTTCATAGATGACCAGCAGGGTCAAATAATAATAATCACAGTGGTTGTAGAGGGTGCAACAGGTCAGCACCTCAGGAGTAAATGTCATTTGGCTTTTCATAGCCGATCATTCAGATTATCTCTACTGCTCCTGCTGTCTCTAGAGAGTTGAAAACAGCAGGTCTGGGACAAGGTAGCATGTCAGGTGAACAGGTCAGGGTTCCATAGGAGCAGGCAGAACAATTGAAACTGGAACAGCAGCACAACCAGGTGGACTGGGGACAGCAAGGAGTCATCAGGCCAGGTAGTCCTGAAGCATGGTCCTAGGGCTCAGATCCTCCGAGAGAGGGAAAGAAAGAAAGAAGGAGAGAAAGAGAGAAAGAGAGAGAATTAGAGAGCATACTTAAATTCACACAGGACACCGCATAAGACAGGAGAAATACTCCAGATATAACAGACTGACCCTAGCCCCCCGACACATGAACTATTGCAGCATAAATACTGGAGGCTGAGACAGGAGGGGTCGGGAGACACTGTGGCCCCATCTGACGATACCCCCAGACAGGGCCAAACAGGCAGGATATAACCCAACCCATTTTGCCAAAGCACACCACTAGAGGGATATCGTCAACCACCAACTTACCATCCTGAGACAAGGCCGAGTATAGCCCACAAAGATCTCCCCCACGGCACAAACCCAAAGGGTGGCGTCAACCCGGGCAGGAAGATTACGTCAGTGACTCAACCCACTCAAGTGACGCATCCCTCCTAGGGACGGCATGGAAGAGCACCAGTAAGCCACAATGGCCCAGCTGTTTCACCGGAAGTATAAATGTGAAGCATCCGGTTGGAGTTTCCTCTCCCAGACAAATATGGTGGGGAAAGGAAGCTCAGTCGCTGGCAGTGGGAGATAAGGAGCGAGATGGAACTGGACATTCTGCTGATTAAACCGTCAATCTCAATACAGTGTTCTGTTCCCAAGACTACAATATGTTACAAACAGACTCAGTGGTCTAAGTTTTGTAGACTTTACCCTTTGCCAAAGTTTTAAAAAATGGTGTTGTTTGGAAGGGCGAATTGAGTTATTGCCCACGCACACTACACAGAGTAGGCGTTCCCTAACATAATATGCAGGATAACACAAGAACTAGCTAGGTAGCTTGCTAGGCCTCTCTAGCTATAGGTCTAAACTATTGAACACATGATGATGATAACTAGCATAGGGTAACGTAGTGTCTAATGCTAAATTGTCATACATTCTTCTTCTCTACCACAGATTTTCACATGGTCTCAGACTCTAGGACAAGAAAGAAACAAAGGAAGACAGAGACAGAGTTGTTCATTTCCATTGTTACTTGTAATATTAAAAACTGGAGTAAAAGACAATCCAATATTTCTAAATTAGCTATCTGACTACTCACGATTCTATAGGCTACATATTTGATTCACCACTAGAATAGTTATTTTGATGTTATATCTTTGCTTAATCTAATTAATCAAATCATTAATCTAACAATAAAAATGTAACAACAATAAAACACATTTTTTGCAAGAAATGTAAGGTATTTTTACATGTTGCAATAAAGTTGACGAAAGTAGAAGCTCATCTGTTGTTTGTATGTATTTTCACTTGGTAATGAGTAGTAGGCCTAAGTAATTATAGAAATTGTCATATCCTGTGTAACGCATAGTAATTACATTGAACTTATGCAGATATTACATGTACTCTGTGGTGTACTAGTGTGTTTATTTGTCAGTTGGATGGCCCTTCCAGAAAGTCAAAAAATGAGGGCCAGGTTGTCAGGACGGGTAATGTACTGTATAAGTACACATTAGTTACAAGTAAGTACCCCACAAGATACACTTCATTTTAACTAGCTAAATCCTGTGTAAAAACGAGTAATTGGTGTCTTATTCCTCATCTGGATCTTTTTTTGTAAACTCAACCAAGTTAATCCAGTTGGTACGCTTTATTTTTGGGGCAAGTGCTAGCAACAACGTTGACTGGAGATATATTTTGAACAGTGCATTTTCATGGGTGGTAAGTAATTAGAGCCTATTTAACATTGGCTATAATCAGTCAGACACAAACGGTCCCAACCTTTGTCACAGTTGCTAATGAATCGGAGCCAGCTGAGAAGTGAAACAATAAATTGGTGAATTTAGTAGAAACCTGCCTATTTTTAACAAGCATGGTAACAAGCATTCATTGTTACACTTCTGTAATTACAGAACACAATTACACTAACTATGGGGTGATACAGTTAACTACAATACTTGTTACAGCATAATTACGCATGTAATTACAATTCAACAAGGACCCCTTTAAAGGAAGTGTTACCGTAAATGTATTCAGTTGTTTTCGCTGAAGTATGTAATTATTTAGATCAGACAGAACATGTGATATAAATGTAGTATGCGCCACCTGAAAATTCACTTCAAAGCTTTGTCGCCATCTAGTGGAGATAAGGGAATATTTGAGTAGTGAATCATGAGAAACTAAACTGAGAAATTGAACGTGTTGTGACTTGAAGGTAGGTAGAGGGTTGATTTCCCTAATGGGCTCACACCGATAAAGCTACTCACATCAATGCGAACGCACGGGACCGCCACTTGGGTTTTGAACAGCGACGTCACAATGGCTATTGCCATAGAAATATAATTCTAATGAAATACAATTCTAAAGTTCTAGTGTCATGAACTGTATTCTAAAATAGGTTTATCGTTCACTTCTCTCACATACGCATATCTTGTTATCTGTAGGCTGTTGTGGATTCGTATATTTTAAGTATATTTTTAGGTCCTTGGAACAACAACTGAAGTAAGAAATTCAAGAGATCCCATGAGTAATAATGATAAATTATGAGATTAAGATGATGTTCTCTTGTTTTTAGCTTTTCTCGCAAATTAATTGTATTTTATAATTCCAGTTGCCTATATGACTGATACAAACCCTAAAGTCCCAGGGCTGGAGGACCAGCATAGAACTGTAAGTAGCCCATAATGTTTCATTGTTTTAACAGCAGATGCATGGTTTTGTAATCTGCCTATCTATCAGGTAATTGACAGCACTTGATCTCTCTTATCACTTTACTCAAGTACAACTGGCAGTTTTCTGACATTTTGCCCATTAATGTATGTGTTGGGTTGCTTGACTGGAGGGAGAAATGTAATTTATATACACTGCAAATAGTTTTTTCATAAGTCACACATTTAGTCTAAAATGGCACGCTATTCACTATGTAAGTCACTGCTTTTGGCTAGGGCCTGACTATATTTGAACAGGCCTGGTCAAAAGGAGTGCACTATATAGTGAATAGGGTGCCACTTGGAATGCAGCCATGAGTGATGATACTGTCCACCTCCAGTCTTCCTCCAGTTCCTCTGGCTGTAGGGAGACAAGTCAGGCTGCAGTGACCTCTGGATCCAGAGTCAGTGGAGAGCAGCGTCCTCAGGAACCAAGCAAACAGCGCGCCCAACGGGGCTTCAGTCTACTACAGAAACTGTCTGCGGAGTAAGTTCACTTACAGTGTATGTAAACTGTTGTTTTTTATATGTGTAGTTTTTTTCTTGTACATTACCACTCCATAAAATAATTTTTTTTTTGTTTTATTTTAATTAAATCTAATATAATAAGAAGCCTAATGTGAAATATGTTACAAATGAACAAAGTACAGGTGGTCCCGTGTGGCTCAGTTGGTAGAGCATGGCGCTTGCAACGCCAGGGTTGTGGGTTCAATTCCCACAGGGGGACCAGGGTTCAATTCCCACGGGGGGACCAGGATGAATATGTATGAACTTTCCAATTTGTAAGTCGCTCTGGATAAGAGCGTCTGCTAAATGACTTAAATGTAATGTAAATGTAATCATATCACCCTACTCTATGTAGGGGAAATTATAACTACATAATTTCCCTGTTGACAATCTCAGAGAACGGAGGATCGCGAATGAATGTCTACATGGTGTGGTGAGTCTAATCATTATGTAGAGTTTAAAGGGGCAATCAGTCGGTGCTATATCTATTTTTGAACTTATAAATTAATGATATATTCAAGAATCAATGGGTACATTGAGCTTAGTTTGACTGTTTTACCCCATCACAACCCAAAATATAATCTTGTTTTACTCTAATATTTGTAAGCAAAGTAAATGTAAACACACAGGCCCAAAACATGATCAAAACAATAGTCTTGATATCATGGATGGTCAATACTTGGCATCCTCTATTTATGAATTTTGAAAGTGGTTACATTTCTCCAAACCCATCCCTCAGCTTTTTATTGAAACAGGGGCATTCTGTTTTGTTATTGTTTCTACTGCTGATTGCCCCTTTAAAAGGTATTAGTTATTAATATAAGATATTAGTTCAGAGATTTCAGTAACTATCCTTTCAGTCACATTGAAAAAGGTTCCCATGTATCTCATTGCCGACTAAAGCATTATGAATTGATTCAACGTCCCAACGACACATCGGTAAAAAAAAGGAACCTCCAATGAAATGTTTTCATTTGCTCCTTTCTTCAAAAATTCAGATCAGTTTGGAGGACCTGAGTCACGCCTCGGATGGCATCATCGACTGGGTGTTGACCGTCACCACTGAAGTTCTCCTCCCTTCCATCTCCCTGTGCAAAGCTCTGAGAAGCAGATCCAGCTCCGGATCCTCTCGGACCTCCTCCAGCACTAAGCAGGATCCACAGAGAAGGACTCCATCAGAGGCGTCGCTACCACAGGCCCCATCAACATCAACATCAACACCTCCACACTCTGGTACCTCCCTAGAGAGACTGAGAATCATCTGCAAAATGTCCAGCTTCATCACAGGCCAGGGTGAAGCTACTGGTCGCCTTCTGAGTGGACAGCCCCCTGGATCCCTGATAGGTGGAGAGGTGCGGACGGATGCTGAGTTAGAATACATGGCCAGCAGGGTATTGGCTGTGGTTCTACAGGGGGTCTGGGCTATGACATCAGAAGACACCAGCGACCCTGAGATGGGGGCTCTTCTCTCAGGCATTCTCAAGAACATTCCCATGGTGTTGAATTCTGCTGCCGCTGCAGATAGAGAAAGCTCTGAAAGTCAGAGTCCCTTGGAGATAGTTGACATTGGGCAGAGAATCAACCCAGGGTCTTTCCTCTCAGACAAGCACATCAGCCGTGTTTGCTCAGACATGGTGACCAGTGCGTACAGCACCGCCAGGTTCTCTGTGTTGGAGGACAAATCTCTAGGCTTCACTGATGACAGAACCCTGTCTCCTCCATCACCGCTGTGTCAGCAGGCCCAGTGCTGCCTGACTGCTGGGGAAGAGACAGGCAGGGCTCCCTCTCTCTCATGTTCCTCACACTGCAGCCAGACGTCAGGGCAAAGTACTGCCTCCTCCTCCTCTGGTCGTCAGAGTCCAGATGAGTTCTTCACTCCTGAGGTGAAGCAGAGGCTTATCATGGCTGTGGAGGCGATCATCACAGAGGGCAGTGAGGACGAAGCCTCTGGATCCACTGATCTGTGTGAAGCTGTGTCACCAGGCTCTCGCCGCACCACTCCCACTACCAGCCTGGCAGCCAGCAACATGTTGTCTGTTGTTCTGCACGGCCTAAAGGACACTATCGGTGCTGTTCTGTCCAAAGAGGTCACCAGGCCAGAGTTGGAAAAGGCTATCAGCCTAAGCCTGGTCAACTCTGTGATGGTGACGGTGAAGAGTCTGCTGATGCTAGATGCCCAGTTTCCTGTGGTGCAGGGGGACAACTCAACCCTGAAGACCACAGAGCAGATCCCACATGGAACCATAGAGACCCCAGAGCTGATCCCAGCTGTAACCATGGAGAGCTCAGAGCTGATCCCAGCTGTAACCATGGAGAGCTCAGAGCTGATCCCAGCTGTAACCATGGAGAGCTCAGAGCTGTTCCCAGACAGCACCATGGAGCCTCCAAGGTGTTCCTCAGACATAGCTGTGGATAAGAACCACATCTCCCTCCAAGATGAGGACATGGCTTATGAGGCCAGCATCACTGCCAACTCTATCTTTTCCTCCATCGTGGATCTGGTGAATCCCAAAATGGACAGAAGGTCCACCTCATCTGGGGGGGGCTCTCAGTATCCACGCCCCATGCGTGCCTTCTTGGACTCCAAGGACCTAGCAGGCTTCCTTCGGAGCCCTAACCTCCGCCGCTTCTCTCAGCAACTGATCTGGCACGTGGCGCGACTGATCCTGGATTCCAAAATGGCGAAGACGAAGTCTGTGAGAAAGTGTTTTTCATACACGACAGTCACCAACCGGAGTGGCCTTGACTTGTCCACAGAGTTCTGTAATGAGCTCCTCTACAGCTTTGTGGAAGGGGCGGTCAAGAACCTTCTGGAGACCTTCCTGAGTGTTCCACACAGCCCTCCTGTGGAATCCTTCATGGAGGATTACAGATGCATGGAAGAGAGGAACTGGGTGGTCTCTCCCACCCTCTCTCGAAGCAGTAGTGCATGCCTGGAGAGTGATAATAACTCCACAATCACACAACAGCCAGGTGAAGTGGGCGTCATCAAGCCCAGCTCTAGCAAAACCGTCAATGCTCTACTATCTGACATTCTCATTGACAGTGTCAGAGAACTTCTCCAAGAGGGTTGTGATGAGGGTGAGCTTGCTCAGACTGCTGCCAGAGTGGACGAACGTCTCCAAGAGGCTTGTGATGATGACGAGGTTGAACGTACTTCAAACAACGGTAAGGTATCTGTACAAGCATATTTGGTTTGATCATCATAGGCCTGTCCATAAAGTCTCCATACATAGCTAAGATGATTAATAAGTCAGATTTGCTGTACTGGAGAGAAAAAAATCTCACTTTAACAACATGCTTTTTATATGGTGCACAACCATAGCACTGTCACATTTCTTTAAGATATGTGCATGTATAGAGTATTGATGACATAAGGACACAATTGTCTTTGTGATGTAACTGTTGTGCATCTCCAGATTGCATGATGCCGGCCATGATGTCAGAGACTTCGTCTAAGTATAGTCTCGAAGCTGAGGCCACCAATAGTGATGTCACTGGCTGTGAGAAGAACCTTGACTCCCTCCCCATGACAGGGGAACTGGGCGAGTGCAGAGCTGAATCAGTGGACTCAGTCAAGACAGAGCACAGCACCTCATCCTTCTGGCAGTCAATTCCCAGCCATGCTTCCTTCAAGGCATCAGATGCCTCCTCACTGGAGACGGTTGTAAACCTCAGCTCTGCTAACAATGCTGCATTAACAGCTGGCCATCAGAATATGGCCGTAACTCAGAGCAGGACAGGGGCAGCAGGTCACAAAGGCTGGCGCTGCATCCGCTGCATCCGCTGCTGCCAGACTGCTGAGGGGACTTCCATTGAGGTGACAACACTTTTATCACGATATCTCACAGACTATTACACCTTCAAATGAAGTATCTTCATTTCAATGAATTGATTAGAGAACTACATTATAGCAAACACATGAACGTCAAGTCAATGTCACGTTGTACGTCTGCTGTTAACAGCAGCCTGAGGTGCCTACAACGCTATCGAAGACGGCGAAGTTTCAGAACAAACGCCAGATGAAATCTTTCAAGCCTCATAAAGGAAAGAAATTCAATAATTCAGTGGCACCTCTGCACGGTAATTTTTCCTAACATAACAAATGCTCACTTGCAGGTTACCTTTTCATTTGTTGTGGAAATCAGCTAAATCCATTGTGGGGAATTGTGTTAATATGTGTACCATTTAAATACAGGGGACAGAAGCTATTACAGGCCTGTCAGAGTACTGATCTCTTGTTGATCTGTAGTTTCAGCTGCTGCAGAGAAACCCAAGAAAGCCTCGTTCGGCTCCCGCTTGTCCGCTGCCTTCGCCGGGTTCTTTTTTGGATGCTGTGGTATCAAGAAGAAGATCAGACAGTAGAGAATCATATCAGCCACAAAGGTTAACACCAGACATATTTCAACGCTGGGTTTAAATAGTAAAACCCACATGAATAAATAAACAAACATAGTTGCACTCAAGTTCAACCATACCACAGCTTTTCCTTTATTGATCGTCTCCCGACAAAGTCCACCACATCTACATCAGATCTTTCACAAACAAGCAACAAACAGGAAACAGTTATTTAAATGTATCCCTAATTAATTATCTGATTAATTTAATCAAAAATCATTACATCAAAAGCATTACAACTATTTTTTTTTTTCCCAACTCTGTAGTAGCACACAAAGACCACATAATTCTTACACAATGTCTATATAATTGGTAGTTTTGTCCCGTTATCCCAGTTTATCTTTATAATTGTTGGTCACACTTTATTTGTATAGTCCCATATAGATGAACTACAGATGGTTATAATATCAACTAAGTAGCTGTTGATAAGCAAATGTCTGCTAAGGTTACAGTTAGGGTTACGTTTAGAATAAGGGTTAAGATTAGGGTTAGTGAATAGTTAGTTGAAATGTTGTTGACAGTTACTGAACATCTACTGACCATCTACAACCCATCTACTTCGGACTATCCAAACAAAGTTTCACCTAAATGTTTCGCCCCAGAAAGGTTTGCAACAGTAAAACAGCAGACAAAGAAAATGTTTCCTGATTCAGAAAACAATACCGTACCTCACATAATGAAAGCCGAAGATGTCAGTTATTTTTGAAACACATACACTTTAAATGCATTAATACATATAGACATATGCTATTTTAACAATAGGTACAATATATTATCTAAGTTTATAACATAGTAATATCTGGTTAATAATAATGTATTAAAAATGTTATTTCATACATATATAATTACACTTTTTATGTATGCCACAAAATAAAAATGTCCTGTTTTTTTTCATAATATCTGTAGTATATGCATTACCAGTCAAATGTTTGGACATGCCTACTCATTCAAGGGTTTTTCTTAATTTGTTACTATTTTCTACATTGTAGAGTAATAATGAAGACATCAAAACTATGAAATAACACAATCATGTAGTAACCAAAATCAAAATATATTTTATATTTGAGATTCGTCAAAGTAGCCACCCTTTGCCTTGATGACAGCTTTGCACACTCTTGGCATTCTCTCAACCAGCTTCATGAGGTAGTCACCTGGAATACATTTCATATAACAGGTGTGCTTTGTTAAAAGTTACTTTGTGGAATTTATTTCCTTCTTAATGCGTTTGAGCCAATCAGTTGTGTTTTGACAAGGTAGGTGTGGTATACAGAAGATAGCCCTATTTGGTAAAAGACCAAGTCCATATAGCATATAGCAAGAACAGCTCAAATTACTTTAAGACATGAAGGTCAGTCAATCCGAAACATTTCAAGAACTCTGAAACTTTCTTCAAAGTGCAGTCGCAAAAACCATCAAGCGCTATGATGAAACTTGCTCTCATGAGGACCGCCACAGGAAGGGAAGACCCAGAGTTACCTCTGCTGCAAATGATAAGTTTATTACAGTTACCAGCCTCAGAAATTGCAGCCCAAAAAATACTTCACAGAGATCAAGTAACAGACACATCTTAACATCAACTGTTTAGAGGAGACTGCTTGAAAATCAGGCCTTCATGGTCAAATTGCTGCAAAGAAACCACTACTAAAGGAAACCAATAATAAGAAGAGGCTTGCTTTGGCCAAGTAACACAAACAATGGACATTAGACCGGTGGAAATCTGTCCTTTGGTCTGATGAGTCCAAATTTGAGATTTTTGGTTCCAACCGCCATGGATTTGTGAGACGACGAGTAGGTGAACGTGTGGTTCCCATGAAGTACGGAGGAGGAGGTGTGATGGTGTGGGAGTGCTTGCTAGTGACACTGTCAGTTATTTATTTAGAATTCAAGGCACACTTAACCAGCATGGCTACCACAGCATTCGGCAGCAATACTCCATTCCACCAGGTTTGCGCTTAGTGGGACTATCATTTGTTTTTCAACAAGACAATGACCCAACACACCTCCAGGCTGTGTAAGGGTTATTTGACCAAAAAGGAGAGTGATGGAGTGCTGCATCAGATGACCTGGCCTCCATAATCACCCGACCTCAACCCAAGTGAGATGGTTTGGGATTAGTTGGACTGCAGAGTGAAGGAAAAGCAACCACAAGTGCTCAGCATATGTGGGAACTACTTCAAGACTGTTGGAAACGCATTCCAGGTGACTATCTCACGAAGCTGGTTGAGAGAATGCCAAGAGTGTGCAAAGCTGTCATCAAGGCAAAGGGTGGCTACTTTGAAGAATCTCAAATATAAAATATATTTTGATTTGTTTAACACTTTTTTGGTTACATGATTCCATGTGTTATTTCATAGTTTTGATGTCTTCGCTATTATTCCACAATGCAGAAAATAGTAAAAATAAAGAAAAGTGCTTGAATGAGTAGGTGTGTCCAAACTTTGGACTGGTACTGTATATATACTTAAAAATCTCAAACATATATATATTTTTATGTATATACAATTCTTGCGCATGTTTTGCCTTGAAAAAAAAACACTCAGTCACACATACATGGATCATTACGAACATTTGGAAAGAAATCACTAAAGTCTTCAGCTGTTGGCATGAAAGAAGAGATAACAAGCACTGGTCTGTCTGAAATCAATTGCTGGTATTCTAGTGAAGTCAAATGAGAGATCCCACCCCTCTGACTTTCTCCTCCAATAGGTTTTGAGAAGGTGAGGAGAGAGGACAGGAGTATACAATGGACATTCTCACTTTGATTTTAAGGACATACTCTAGGTCAGTTACTAGTGTCAAGCCAGTGTTGGTCACATTTTGGTTGGCTGTCAACGTTGGTGCATGGGGGTTGGTTATTGGCAGAAAAGGACTTGGCTTTTAAGTTGGTTATGTACGTTGGTCTTCTTTATTGGTGCTTACACGTCATCATTATAGAATTTGGTTACACATCTGTAACGGCTCAATATGTGTAATTGTGGCTTGTCTATAGTTGTGCTTTACTGTTAGTTGTTCGGTTCCTGTATGTCATACCCTGTCCTTTGGCCTGTATGATGGGATAACCTTTCAGATTTAGCACTGTTAACAGTAGGTTTGGCTTGGGTGTTAACTTGGCATAGATAGGCAGAAAACATTAATCAATGCAGTCCTCCATGACCAATAGTAGACACCAAACAAAGAAAGCTAAACTGTCAGAAAAGATATGGCAAGCAGGTCCTAGGTCATTGTGCAATGACCGGGCCACAGTGTTGAGGCCCACAAAACACAGTGGTGTTACGTAGGACTTGTGTTGTTCAGGTCTCATCACCTATATCATCAGGCGACTATCTGGTCCCTTTATGTTTTCCAGAAAGTAGTTATGCACATCAATTGTATTCCTAAGGTTCCTTCTTTAATTTGTGTTGATATATTGTGGGAGTATTGGTGTGTGAGTTCCAAGACTGCATCCCAATTCTCCACCTCTCTCAAAAAGTGAGCACTTGCGCACTCCCCATCAAGGGTTGGTGGAAACTCCTTCCAGCCAATGCTTACACCAATCCCATTTTATCCATGATGGGGAGTATGATAGTACACACTTTGGGAGAAGGGTGGACAATTGGGACACACACAAGTGAATTAAGGCTGCAGACAATAACCCCACTTCTGGTTAGAACTCTGTCTGATCCCATGGAGGTGGCCAACCAAAACTGCACCCCCCCAAAATGTTGTAGCACTCACTCACACACAGTGATTGCCAACCCTTGATCCTGTTCCACCCCGTTAGCCACCCAAAGTCCCTGTCAGGTATTCAAGTCTCAGATCTGTTAGTGCCATATTGCCAACTCCTACATTGCCTTCAGAAAGTATTCATAGCACTCGATTTATTCCACATTTCGTTGTGTTACAGCCTGAATTCAAAATGGATTAAATAATGTACCTTCTAATGACAACGTTAAAACATGTTTTTAAAAAGTTTAGGAAATGTATTGAAAATTAAATACAGAAATATCTCATTTACCTAAGTACTTACTCCCCTGAGTCAATACATGATAGATCCTTTGGCAGCGAGTACAGCTATGAGTCTTTAAGAGCTTTGCACACCTTAATTGTACAATATTTGCACATTATTCTTTTTTAAATTCTTCAAGCTCTGTCCAGTTGGTTGTTGATCATTGCTAGACAGCCTTTTCCAGTCTTGTCATAGATTTTCAAGTTGATTTAAGTCAAAATTGTAACTAGGCCATTAAGGAACATTCAATGCCGTCTTGGTAAGCAACACCAGTGTATATTTGCCCTCGTAACTTTCCTGCTGAAAGGTGAATTTGTCTCCCAGTGTATGTTGGAAAGCAGACTGAACCAGGTTTTCCTCTAATATTTTGCCTGTGCTTAGCTCTATTCCATTTATTTTTATCAAAAAATAAAGAAAATCCCTAGTCCTTGCCGATGACAAGCATACCCATAACATGTTGCAGACACCACCATGCTTGAAAATATGAAATGTGGTGGTCAGTGCTATTTTGTGTTGGATTTACCCCAAACATAACACTTTCTATTCAGGACATAAAGTTAATTTCTTTGTCACATTTTTTGCAGGTTTTACTTTAGTGCCTTATTTCAAACAGGAATATTTTAATTCTATACAGGCCTCCTTTTCACTCTATCATTTAGGTTAGTATTATAGAGTGACTACAATGTTGTTGATCCATTCTCAGTTCTCCCCTATCACTGCCATTAAACTCTAACTGTTTTAAAGTCACCATCGGCCTCGTGGTGAAATCTCTGAGTGCATTCCTTGAGTTAGGAGGATGCCTGTGTCTTTGAAGTGACTGGGTGTATTGATACAACATGCAAAGTCTAATCAATAACTTCCCCATGCTCAAACTAAGCAAATTTTTACTCCTGAACTTATTTAGGCTTGCCATAAAAAAAAAAATGGTTGAATACATATTGACTCAAGACATTTCAGCTTTAATTATTCTTCTTTTTCTTTTTAAATATGTAAACATTTCTAAAAACATAATTCTACTTTGACATTATGGGCTATTGTGTGTCAGCCAGTGACACAATCTCAATTTAATCAATTTGAAATTTAGGCTGTAACACAACAAAATGTGGAAAAAGACAAAGGGTTTGAATAGTTTCTGAAGGCTCTGTATTTCATTATCACACCTAACACAAACAGATCTGGGACTTGGCTACTTTTAAAGCCACCCCATGTCCCATAAACCACAAACATGTCCCCTTAAACCACCCCTAATGCTGAATACCCCTCCCTGGGCCTTCTACTCCCTTGGCCCTCTGGCTCAGTACTCCTGGCCCTGGTAGCCAGTGGAGCCGTCAAAGGCTAGCTCTGTGCTGGCCGTGGGGTCAGTGTCGGCGGTGTAGCCCGTGTAGTCAGTGCCCATGGGGGCCGCAGCGTTGGGGTCGGCGGTAGGGTCAACATACTCCTGGGAGAAGAGGGCCGAGTCAGCCCCCAGCTTGTACTTCTGAAAGCCCAGGAAGGCCTGCACCGCCTTCAGAGCAGAGAGGGTGTTATGGGGTGGGCGAGCAATTGAAAAGGGAATGGGCAATAGTATAGAGGCGATAGCAAAATAATGTATGCGTGGAGAAGGGAAGAGGGAGCACAGACCATAGGGGGCAGCGAGCGATTGGAAAGGGGATGGGAAACAACATGAAAGCAATAGCAAAACAATATGCGGGTAGGTGGAATAAACAGGAAAGGTGGAGACATGGGGTTGTGTGGGTGGGATTTGAATATGACAGATGGGCAGAATGAGATGACACGATAGATTCAACCAATGATAGTTGGGGAGGGGGGTATGTCAGGTAGCATGCCATTGATTAAAAAAAGGTATGAAGTAAGATTAGGAGGATGAATGGTAGTTAGATGATAAGAGTGGTGGGATAACGAGAGAGAAAAAGAAATGGAGGAAGGAAGGAAGGAAGAGAGAAAATGTTAGAGCGGGAGGATTATTCCGTTAGTCGGCTTTAAGTGGGGAGTGTCAAAACAGATTACAGTCACTGGTCTTGGAATGAAGTGAGTAACCTTTCACCTGATTAGGCACCGTCTTTGTTTTGTCTTTTCAACACAAACATTCACAAATGATCCAAGTGTCATAAACAAAGCAAAAATACCCAAACAAAATTTTAAAAATCTGATTTGAATCCTAACTCATAATACAAAATAACAGACGAAGATTCACAGTGGTTGCAGCCAGCTGGGCCAGGTAACACTAAAGGCACGTCATTAAGCTGTAGTAGTTAGCTACAGCTGTGGTATGTGTGTATGGGGGAGCATAAGGCTAGATTAGGGAGAGGAGGTGAACAGAGTTCATAGCTAGGCTTTTCCTTCACAGATTTGCAGTTTTGGCATTGAAATACAATGTGAAAAATTAACAATACAATTACTACATATCTAAGTAACAATCTAACAAGGTCTGGGGTCAAACTGGTATGAACTCTGTAAATATTTGTCACTTTCTAATAATTTCCTGAATTGACCCCAAACATGCAAAGTGGCTACAACAGAAAATGTTCAATCTAATTTGAATGGTACCATGAAATCAAATGATTTTACCAAAAAGTTCTTAACAAAATAATACTTTCCATAAAAATAAATTGAGACAACCAGCAAAGGTAAACATAGATAAAATGGTGGCTTACTATGCCAGGCAATGAGAACCTGATATGTCAACAGAACCACTGTTTTAACACCACAAAGACTCTCATTTCCGGCAATGGTTTAATATCAAGCCACTTTGGAAGTGCAATCTGAATCCAGCAAGCATATCCTAGCTGTAAACACTAGCCAATCATAGTAAACAAATACAAGGTACTCCTTCACTGTGTTTGGACATCTACGGAGGACATCATTCAGACAGCCTGAAAGGGAAGTTGGTGTGAGGGAAATTATGCTAAGGATGAGGGTCAGGATATCTATCATTAGGCTAGTGGTGGTGTGGGCTGTGGAATGAACAGCTTGTTGTACTCTTCTTCGAACGACACTCTCTTTATCCTCTCCAGGGACAGCAGTGTCAGAGCACCCTAGAGAGAGACAGACGGGTATGTCAGGGACTGGGTCAGTGGACAGTTATGGTAGAAAGGGTGGTGAGGATGACCCCAATATTCACCAGATACAATCCTTCCATAAAGTAACATTTTATAACAAAAACCTTAAGCTTTTTCTAAAAAGACAGAAGCAAAGATTCAATTGGCAAAGAGGGAGAAACTTAGTCCAGATCTAGCTAAAACAGAGATGAGGCGTTATTGTAGACAACAATATAGCATAGACAAAGAATAAAATGGAGAAAGAGAGGAATCGAAACAGACCCAAAGGAGAAGATAAAATAAGGAGAGAAGGTTTAGATCCAGGTTACAAAACTGCAGAAAAACAGAAGACAGTAGACACTTTTAAAGATGAAGAAAAGCAGTGTTAAACAGAGGTAAGTTAAGACTGACAAAGAGGGGCAGAATGTTAGGACCAAGCTTCAGACAGAGCAGAATTAGAGCCTGATGAAGAAGGCAGAGGTGTTATGTAACCAATTTATTTGAAGGGATGGAAAAATGTGATATGAATACATTTTGTGTAATATACATCATCTTTTCTATATTGTAGACGCACAAATGGCCATTACGCCAGACAGGAGGGTTAATGAAATGGTGGGCTGTTGTACTGTACGTACCCAGGTGAAGATGGAGAAGAAGGCGAAGGTAATGGCGGCTCGGGCTGCGTCCGCGCCCTCCCTTAAAGGGTTGTCCTCCTCCTTGGCAACCTGCCACTGGTTGGCCAGGAAACAGAACCCCACAAACCAGACAAATGACCAGAATGCTACAGGAAGGATGGGGTGAGAGAGAGAGAAAAAAAAGGGAGAATTACAAAACAGAAACCATTAATACTATGGGTGGCAAAACTAAAGAAAAAAAATCTGCTCTTAAAATGTAACATACTCAGTAATACCAGATTACAAATGACATGCAAATAACAGACTGGTCATGCGACAATATAAAAACATTAGATCAACTACTGATACACAACATATTTTTTGCAACCATTTTACAAGCCTCACAGTAATCAAAACCGAGCCTCTAAGTTCATAACGGGTATGTTAGGGTATATCAGTCACACCACAACTAACCAGAGGGGGGCACCTGTGCACATTCAAAATGGCACCTACAGTCCTCAAGTCTGCCAATGCCCTAGAGCGTGATTCAAATTCCAGGGCTCTGTTCCAATACTATTAATATGCATCCTTCCTTAATCCTTTCCTTGAAGTAATCACCAACCTGATATAATATACATTTGTGAGAGCAATGCAGTGAAGAGCTTGCTTCTACGCCAATCCAGTCACGTCGGAGTGATTGCATCAAGGAAAGGAGGGATTATACATACAGGGCCCAGCACACCTAATGGCTATTGAAGAAACAAGACCTTTATCAATGTCCATGTATTGATCAGTGTTTCCTAAGAGTTTAGAAAGGCTAAAGACAAAGGCCACATCCCCCTCCCCACCCCTGAACTGAATCTCCACAGAGCCCCCAGAAAAACAACGTGCCTCCAAACACACACCAAACTCTTATCATGACCAACTTAACACTAAAACAACCCGTCTTTGCTGTTAACGAACACACAATAACCTCCACCATCCCCCAGTCAAAGATAGTGTAGACCCACACCAACAACCCAAAACAACATCATTCCTATGTGGGGTGAAGTTGTCCCTAGATACTGATCTGGGTTCAGTTTTGCATTTACCATAGTAATGGTTAAGGTTAAGCTTGGGGGAGGAGAAGCTGTTCATAGATCGGTGCCTAGGGGAAACTACACCCCAGAGCTTACCAGACACGCCGATGTCAGCAAGCACAGCCTTCTTGCGGTCCTTGACGCTGCTGATCTGGGGGAAGTAGACATCCAGGGCCAGGAAGGCAGCACAACTTAGGAAAGCCAGGGTGCCCATCCCCACGGCGTAGTTACAGGCATTCTGGTTCCTGTTGAAGATGCAGAACTCCTCAATCTCGTCAGGCCGGTTCACATAGCCCTCGTTGGCTATACAGCCAAAGATCACGATGGAGAAGAGCTGGGGGAAGATGAGTGGAAGGGAAGGTAGAAAGGGTGTGAGAAAGAAGTGGATTGAGGAGAGTAGAGTAGGGAGAAAAGGAGAAATGCAAAGGAGAAGAACCCGGCAAAATCAGTAGATCCAGTATTAAATTCATGTTTTTCCTCAAATCTACACACAATACCCCAAAATGACAAAGTAAAAAGTAATTTTTTTCTTCAATATCTAATTTACATAAGTATTCAGACCCTTTACTCAGTACGTTGTTGAAGCACCTTTGGCAGCGATTACAGCCTCGAGTCTTCTTGGGTATGACACTACAAGCTTGGCACACCTGTATTTGGGGTCTTTCTCCTATTCTTCTCTGTAGATCCTCTCAAGCTCTGTCAGGTTGGGAGCGTCGCCGCACAGCTATTTACAGGTTTCTCCAGAGATGTTTGAGCTCTGGCTGGGCCACTCAAGGACTTGTCCCAAAGCCAATCCTGCGTTGACGTCCTGTTGGAAGGTGAACCTTCGTCCCAGTCTGAGATCTTGAGCAGGTTTCCATCAAGGATCTCTCGGTACTTTGCTCCGTTCATCTTTCACTTGATCCTGACTAGTCTCCCAGTCCCTTCCGCTGCAAAACATCCCCACAGCAGGATGCTGTCACCACCATGCTTCACCGTAGGGATGGTGCAAGGTTTCCTCCAGACGTGACACTTGGCATTCAAACCAAAGAGTTTAATCTTGGTTTCAGACCAAAGAATCTTGTTTTTCATGGTCAGAGTCCAAGCTTGCGGTCATGTGCTTTTTACTGAAGAGTAGCTTTTGTCTGGCCCCTCTACCATAAAGGCCTGATTGTTAGAGTGCTGCAGAGATGGGAGAACCTTCCAGAAGGACAACCATCTCCACAAAGGAACTCTGGAGCTCTGTCAGTGGGACCCTCGGATTCTTGGTCACCTCCCTGACCAAGGCCCTTCTCCCCCAATTGCTCAAATTTGGCCGTGCGGCCAGCTCTAGTAAGAGTCTAGGTGATTCCAAACTTCTTCCATTTAAGAATGATGGAGGCCACTGTGTTCTTGGAGACCTTCAATGCTGCAGCCATTTTTGGTACCCTTCCCCAGATCTGTGCCTTGACACAATCCTGTCTTGGAGCTCAACGAACAATTCCTTCGACCTCATGCTTTGGTTTGGCTCTGACATGCACGGTCAACTGTGGGACCTTATATAGACAGGTGTGTGCCTTTCCAAATCATGTCCAATCAATTGAATTTACCACAGGTGGACTCCAATCAAGATGTAGAAACATATCAAGGATGATCAATGGAAACAGGATGCACCGGAGTTCAATTGAGTCTCATAGCAAAGGGTCTGAATACTTATGCAAATAAAGTATTTCTGTACCTTTGTCATTATAGGGTATTGTGTGTAGATTAAATAAATGTTTTTCTTCATCAATCAAGGCTGTAACCTAACAAAAGGTCAAAAAACTCTAGGGGTCTGAATACTTTCCGAATGCACTGTAGTAATGTATGGCATAATGCAGAGAAGACACAACATGATCATATCGTCGCACCACCCACCTCAATTAGGCTGACACTTTGGGGTAAGGTGAATCCAAAACCTACACATCCACAGTCACATTTGTACCCAGTTGTCTACATTCAGATACATGTATGACAGGACCCGATCTGACATGAGTGTAGATGAAGGAAGATCCTAATGGCACAATGTGAACCAGTAAGCAAAGTCAAAACTGGCTCCTCTTGCACCAACGCCAGTAACTAAAATCATAAAAACATCTAGCATTATAGCAGCATTAAAAGCCTCTACTCATTTAATTCACATGCATTAGAAAAATGACTCATATACTGGAGTACGTCCCAACTGCTTTAATCCAGGTTGATGTTTGTTTTGTTGATGATGAGCTGGAATGATATTAGGGGGCTTGTGTATACTACTACATCTATTACGCTCAGGCACGTGCACAGACATGAGTCAACCTGTGCCCAACATATGCCCCTTTGAACTCCCACTCGCCAAGTGCCCTTTTGCGTGGTGGTATAATTATTATTTTATGTATAAGGTTTTGTCGTTGTTGTTCTGAACCCATTGCCCACAAGTCGTTGTGATGTTGTCAAGTGCGCCACCTCCAAAACCCGTCCGTTGGTTGCACCTGAGGTCTGCCCTGTACTGAGATTGGATACTGGGCGTGTGCAAACATGCATGGTTTAAGTTGAGGTCACCGGTCGAGTGTGTGTAGCAAGCCAACTAGTTTAAACAGTGCTGCCTCAGCAGCATGACATTTGATTAACACTTGATTTACATTATTATTAATAGTCGGTCTGGTTGGCTGATTCTCTGCTGCGTGTAAGGCAGAAAGAGAGGAGCAGCTGCATCAACGACCCTCGCTCCGACCCGACTCCATCCCTTCCTCAGTCAGCAGCAGCATCACAGGTAGTCTAGACTAGCTAACCACCATATACTAAAATATCCACACAAGCCAGCCAGCCATATATCATGAGTTAGAAGACTATGAATATTATGAAATTATCTTTGAAAGCATAAGACATAAATCACAAACTGTAAAAAAACAACAACCAGCTGATAGCCCTCCCTCTTTTCCCAAAGTCAGTTTGAGCACCTGCCCGCTGAAGGATCAGTGCACAGCCTTGACTCCACTTGGGTCATGGGGGCCGTCCTGGCAAAGCCCAGCGGTTTTAACTAGGGATGCATGATATAGCGGTAAGTATATCGGAGAAAAAAAAAAGATTTTTTTTTTTGGCCGATATTAGCTAAAAATGCCAACATCGCGCTGCAAAACCGATGTCAAAGCTGACGTGCATACCTATATAAACGTAGATAGATGAAAAATACAGCGCTACACAGCATTCATAACCTAACCCACAATGTCTGCTGTGTGGATCTATTTTGAAGTTTCAAAACCAGATAACATATGCAACGTTTGTGCTGCTATTATTTCCCGATGGTAGAGAGAAATCTTATACCACAAACCTAATTACTCATTTGAAAATGCATCACCCCCAGACGTTCAGCGACTGCTTAGAACAAAAGCAGAAAAAAATTAAGTGCACACTTCCAACAACTAAACAAGTTCAAGTCGAGCAGTCATTTTAAAGAGTAAGAAAATTTCAGCGTGGCAACTCAAATGACAAGATAATGGAATTCATTGCCCTTGACCCGCCTTTCTTAAAAGTATGGGTAGCGACCCAACGTGGGTCGCGGACCTGTTAATGGTGGGTTGCGACGTGTCAGTCTACATCTTTAATTGTTTCATTAATTACTGGAATTGATTTGGTCACGTGCATCTGCGCTCTCTGTTCAGTGCGCTTTCTGCTTAAGCAGTGGCCTCTGCTCAGTTTGGCAGCTGCGTCAGTTTGAGGGAGACGCCCGTGTGCTTCGCGGTTTACCGGATCTTTTTTATGCAGTCTTCTTGAAGATCACCCCACAACACACACGATGTAGCACTGTTGTTCAGGCAGCAGATGTGCTGTCAGTCACTGACTTGTCATTCCCACTCGCCATCACTCACCGCTAGCATCAAATGTACTCATGCTAGCCACAAGTTCTGACTGAGCTCAATTGTCATGAAACGCATATACAGCGATTAGTTTCTCTCTTTCATACACACTTATAACGAGGAGCGCCCACAATGTGTATTGCGTGTAGAAGTGCTTATTAGAAACTCGCATAATGAACAAATTAATAAAACGACACATACTGCCCAAACATCCACAAGGAGTTCTTTCAGAACATAGCAGAATGCGTCAGGAAACAGTGCTTCGACAGTGGAAAAGTCAACTAGCAAGGCATTGTTGTCATTTTATAAACAGGTGATAAGCAGTAATAAAGGGAGTACTAACTAACTCTCATAGTAGTATATGTGAGTTTCTGTTTCAAACAATCCCATGGCCTTGTACACAGCTAATAGCTAACATTCGCCAAAGCAAGCTAGCTACTTAGGGTTGCACTAAGTAACAGTACAGCTGAAGATGAAAAATTCAGGCCTACTGTAGAAATGATTGTTGAAAACTAGTCTACGTTGGAACTGTTGCTGTTAAAATACAATAATCATTTTTATTCTTAACTGGAATAAACTGATTGATGCAAGATGCTTTTTGAGGCAAACACTCACAGTTCGGGGTTGCTCATCTACAGCAGGAAGCAGCCCCCTGCCTGACTGAGAAAGCAGTAGATGTTCTGATCCAGTTTGGTACCACATACCTATGCGAGTCATTGTTCTCAACTCTGACATACTTAAAGAACAAGTACAGAAACGGTCACATTGCCGAGTATGACCTCAATGTTGCACTGTCAAAAACTGAGCCCAGAATAGACATGCTTGTTGAAAACTTCAACCAGCCACACACACACTCTCATTAGGACTGTGTGTTTATTGTCTGGTCTACAGATGTGATCAATCAGTTTATTTAGTTCAGAATAAAAAAAGATGTATTGTATTTTAACAGCAACAGTTCCAACCCAGATTTTCTTTTAACAATAATTTCTACAGTAAGAAGTACAGTAAGCCTGATAATTTTTCATCTGTACTGTTACTTAGGGTTGCACTATCAAAGATCTTGTGTGTGTTGTTATTCATCTGTGTGATGTGATCAATCCATTTCTTCCAGTTCAGAATGAAAATTATTTATTGTATTTTTAACAGCAACAGTTCCAACCTAGACAGATATGTAAGAGTGTTTTTAAAATGGGGGAAAATAAACATGAATACATATTTATATGGAGATGTAATTTTATTGTTTTGTTTTTGTCTATATTGCATTTGTTTTAGGCATAAGGGCAATGAAATTAGAGGTTGGCCGATTATGATTTTTCAACGCCGATACCGCTTATTGGAGGACCAAAAAAAGCCGATACCGATTTAAAAATCGGCCGTTTAATTTATTTGTAATAATGACAATTACAACAATACTGAATGAACACTTATTTTAACTTAATATAATACATCAATAAAATCAATTTAGCCTCAAATAAATAATGAAACATGTTCAATTTGGTCTAAATCATGCAAAAACAAAGTGTTGGAGAAGAAAGTAAAAGTGCAATATGTGCCATGTAAGAAAGCTAACGTTTAAGTTCCTTGCTCAGAACATGAGAACATATGAAAGCTGGTGGTTCCTTTTAACATGAGTCTTCAATATTCCCAGGTAAGAAGTTTTAGGTTGCAGTTATTATAGAAATTATAGGACTATTTCTCTCTATACGATTTGTATTTCATATACCTTTGACTATTGGATGTTCATTGGCACTTTAGTATTGCCAGTGTAACAGTATAGCTTCCATCCCTCTCCTCGCCGCTACCTGGGCTCGAACCAGGAACACATCGACAACAGCCACCCTCGAAGCAGCGTTACCCATGCAGAGCAAGGGGAACAACTACTCCAGGTCTCAGAGCGCGCACCCCGCTAAATAGGAGGAGTTGATAGACTTGAAGTCATAAACAGCGCAATGCTTGAAGCATTGCGAAGAGCTGCTGGAAAAAACGCACGAAAGTGATGTTTGAATGAATCCTTACGAGCCTGCTGGTGCCTACCATCGCTCAGTCAGACTGCTCTATCAAATCATAGACTTAATTATAACATAATAACACAGAAATACGAGCCTTAGGTCATTAATATGGTCAAATACGGAAACTATCATCTCAAAAACAAAACGTTTATTCTTTCAGTGAAATACGGAACCGTTCCGTATTTTATCTAACGGGTGGCATCCATAAATCTAAATATTCCTGTTACATTGCACAACCTTCAATGTTATGTCATAATTACATAACATTCTGGCAAATTAGTTCGCAATGAGCCAGGCGGCCCAAACTGTAGCATATACCCTGACTCAGCGTGCAATGAACGCAAGAGAAGTGACACAATTTCACCTGGTTAATATTGCCTGCTAACCTGGATTTCTTTTTGCTAAATATGCAGGTTTAAAAGTATATACTTCTGTGTATTGATTTTAAGAAAGGCATTGATGTTTATGGTTAGGTACACGTTGGAGCAACGACAGTCCTTTTTCGCAAATGCGCACTGCATCGATTATATGCAATGCAGAACACGCTAGATAAACTAGTAATATCATCAACCATGTATAGTTATAACTAGTCATTACGATTGATTGTTTTTTATAAGATACGTTTAATGCTAGCTAGCAACTTACCATGGCTTCTTAATGCATTCGCGTAACAGGCGGGCTCCTCGTGAGGCAGGTGGTTAGAGCGTTGGACTAGTTAACCGTAAGGTTGCAAGATTGAATCCCTGAGCGGACATGGTAAAAATCTGTCGTTTTGCCCCTGAACAAGGCAGTTAACCCACCGTTCCTAGGCCGTCATTGAAAATAAGAATGTGTTAACTGACTTGCCTAGTTAAATAAAGGTGTACATTTTAATTTCATTTCAATTAAAACAATAAAAAAACAATTTTAAAACATAAAAAAAAAAAATCTAATAATTTTGAAAAAAAGATTGGCAAAAATGTACCGATATTTATGTATAGCTGCATATTTTCCTAAGCTTGGGTCCCAGTAAAACACAGAATTTCTCATTTTGGTCTCAGGCTGAAAAAGTTTAAGAACCCCTGCCCTTGACAATCAACCGTTCTCTTTCGTGGATGATGTTGGCTTTCGCCAACTGGTCGAGCACCTCAAGCCCCGGTACACACTACCAAGTAGGCGCTATTTTTTAGATGTTGCCCTACTGGAGTTACACAGTAGTGTTGAAACGCACATCCATGAGCTACTTGTTATGGGCGTCTTGTTACTACTTGTTATTTGGACCAGCAATGTCAGCCCCATGAGCATGCTGAGTCTGACAGCACAGTGGGTCGGCGAGGATTTCGTACTGAGGAAAGCCCGTATTGCATGCTCAAGAATGTGCTAGTTTTCATACCGCTGCTACCATTTCAATGGTATTTGAGAACATGAACACACTCCAAGCTCCATTCGAACAATTGACTCGAGAAATAAGCTCATCAACTGCATCTGCAGCAGATGTGATACTCTCTCACGGCATCGAAACGCTACCCCCCTAAAACTTGCGAAAGTACTCTACTAGAGGCTGTGAACAAGCGATTCGGTGGCGTTCTGAGCCTCTTTACGGTGTCGCCACCATGCTCGATGGTAGGTACAAGGACCGCTACTTCGATGCAGACAAGTAACAGGGTTTACGTGAAATGTTACAGACACATCTGGACAAGATGGAAACGGACACAGTGACAGTACGCACTGAGGAAGAGGACCCACGACAGAAGAGGCCACGGACAGACAGAGCTGAAACTTCACTGCTTGACATGTATGATGAAATCCTGGTTGAGAATGAAACGACTGAACAACGAAACAGCACAGCAAGTAAGTGAGAGAGATAATCCAAACCTGTGTTTCACTGGTAATGGGGACATACGTAAATGCCAACAAAATAACTTTTTGGTCTGTGTGCGTGTCTTTCAACTATTAAACTGTACTAGAATGCTTAAAAGTCCACTACAATTTTAAACATCTGTGTCGGGATTTTTTTGGTAAGGAAAATATCAGATATCGGTATCGGCCAAAAATTTCATATCAGCGCATCCCTAGTTTTAACAGCTGGCCTCTTCAGACAGCACTGTGTGTGTGTGTGTGTAAGACAGAGAGAGCATGCACGAGGGGGTGGGGTGGTATGACAGAGCATCTCTGACGTAATACTGTGTGTGTTGGTGAGCCGCGAGTGAGAATGCAAGTGTGTGTGTTTGATCAGAAAATACACACTGTAGTGCCTTTGCCAAATTACAATCTATTTTGTAGAGTTTTTCCATTTGCTGTGAATCAATTCCCTATACACGGTGCGAGTGTGTGTGATGGTCACCCAGCCATCTGTCAAGTGAAGCGTGGGAATCTGATGGATCGTGGCTGGTAAGCATCCAGATGAGTGGATAAAAACACCATATGTACGAGAGGAAGGAGAGAGAGAGGAAGGAGAGAGAGAGGAAGGAGAGAGAGAGGAAGGAGAGAGAAAAAGAAAGCTAGAGTGTAATGGCCTTTAGCCTGCTTTCAATGTGCATCTTTCCCATTGAACCATCATTAGCTGTGCTGAAGCTGGCCCACCCTGGTTGCCAGGAACTCCCCCAACACCTCAGGCTCATAACCAACTGAGTGCTGTACGCTCACTGCTCTTTGACTAAACTGATACTCATTCAATGTGAATATGCTACCTTCGAAACATACACAATATATAGGTGTGTATACAGACAATGTATATACACAATATGTCGAAGGTACAAGGCGAACTGAATGCTGAATACTACTGTATATAACCAGATCCCTTGACAGAAGAGAAAGCAAGGGGGCACTTCATGTTATTACATTCTCAAGGGTACAAGGTGAACTGAAAGCTGAATACTACAAAGACGATATAACCAGATCCTTTGACAGAAGCGGTATTACATTCTGAATACTTTCAGTGCTCACATGCTTGTTAGCATCTCTTCACAATGCCTAGTTTCAACCTGTCCAGTATTTATATGAAGATTGTATCGTCGCCTCCTTTCTTCCATGTTCTGAACATTTAAAATAAATAAAGAGTACGGCACCTTGGCTGCTATTTTGGGCTCCCGAGTGGCGCAGCAGTCTAAGGCGCTGCATCTCAGTGCAAGAGGCGTCACTACAGACCCTGGTTCGATTCCAGGCTGTATCACAACCAGCCGTGATAGGACGGCGCACAATTGACCCAGCGTCGTTAGGGTAGGCCGTCATTGTAAATAAGAATTTGTTCTTAACTGACTTGCCTAGTTAAATAAAAGGTTAAATAAAAAAAATCTGCTCCATAATTTCCTGCTTTATTTGATCGCAATAGTGATAGTTTTCCTTTGCCCTCGTTTCTCATCCCAAACTCCTCTTAACCATGTTTTATTGTTCATAATGTAAGCATTTCATTGCACCGTTTACACTGTACACCTGTGCGTATGACAAACTTTGATAATGCAAAGAGGATAGCGGCTCTGCTTGTGTACATGATCTTTGGTCAGGATTTCGTAAATCTGTGAATTCCCTACTCTCTAGTTGTCTGCTGGTGTGGTCTCCCTCCTGGTCCATTAACCTACTCCGATCTATAATTACCAGGCTAGCAGCACCGCTCTCAGTCCTGTCTGGATCACAAGGCCCCAGCACCTCACAGACATATGAAAGCAGGCATTGTGGCTGGCACCACGTGAGATCCTGAGATCATTAGCAGTAGGCCTTTTATGCTCCTGGTGGGATTTAGTGTGTGTGTGTGTGTGTGTGTGTGTATCATGTGATCAAAAAAGAATACAACTTTGCTTATGCATGACTTTCTCAAGATGAGCAGCACTGGCTGTCTGTTACAGTTTCACTGCTGCACCACTACAACCTAACAATTAAATACATCCTATTGGATTACTGTCTGAGTTCCAGGTTGTGCCCATATGTGTGCAGGGTGTCTTTCAGGCAGGCCTACCAGTCAATGCACACCATCACAGCTAGAGCCCCTTAGCTTTGCTGCAAGCTACAACAGAGGCCATTCAGTCTTGCTGTCATAGCAATACTGTGAGCAGACTGCACTGGATGCCCTCTCTCCTCTCAATTAATCTGCTTGTGCTAGTCTCCTTCAGTCATCAGTGTAGTCTCCTCCATCATGGAGTACCATTGATACAGATGTACACAAAGGAGTCCTTGACAAACAAACATGGACACACACACACACACACACACACACACTATCACACAGACCGCTTGCTGGCCAGGCACCACATTTCTGCCCTCCCCCACAATGATTCCATTTTAATCTCTGCGACCTTGTGTTCACACACAGATGGAGAGAGAACGAGCCGGAGCAACCAAGACTGGAAGTCTTTCTCCATCCTAATGCCCACGTAAGTACTACCAGGAAACCAGAAACGCCAACTCCCTACATAGAGATGACTATTTGAATATAGGCCTACCATGAGGTTACAGGTTTACACTTGCACGCATAGTTAGCATACAGCTCAACAAAAACAAAACACAGGAGGAAAAGGCACATCCATCCTAGACAAACCAACCTTCAAACCCAACGTTTGCTATGGAAATAAAACGGAACAATGTTTTCAACTAGTTACAGTAAAAACAGAACGAAAACCAGTTACGAAATGAAAACCGATTGATACAGCAAGGTTGGTACTTGCAACTTCAAAAACAAAACAGCGTTTTTGAACACACCACTACCGACCATAACCATGTCCCTGGAAAGCGAAGCGTTGTCCATATTCTCCACTAGTCTTCCCGGAGTAGATTGGCCTCAGCTACTTACATCATAAGCCCTTATAAAATGTCCCAGTCCATCTGCACCTAAAAGGCTGTGGCGAAAACCCCGTGCCCAGTAGAGCGTCTAGATCCAGATGCTGGTTTTGGCATGACAACTCTTATCCCAAAACAAGTGTGAAAACCACACTCAATGACACTGTCATTGTTGTTTTGGGTAACTGTATTAGAGCTCTGCTCCAATGAGCCACAAACACACACACACAGACTCAGAGGTCCTCTCCACATCGCAGCAACTCATCATCACACAAAGCACAAGGAGAGAGGGAAGGAAACGAGACGGCTAGTCGAGAATGTAGTGCTCGTAATAGAGAAGAGAAAGATAGCATTGGTATTGTGGTGGTGAAGTGTAGCTTTAGAATGATATTTAGCTGCTGTACCATAGTGTGTATGTACACTCATGGCACACACACTTATTTAATTTGAACTGTCAAAAAGAAACTGTCACGATCGTGTTGACATGAACGAGAGGACCAAGGCGCAACATGATTTGGATACATCTTCTTTTTAATAACGACGAAGATGAACACGACACACTATTACAACAATAACGAAAAACAACAAACGATCGTGAAAACTTCAAACGTAAGTGCACACACAAACTACTTACGTTGAACTATACATATACACAAACAATGACCCACAAACAGCTAAAGCCCATGGCAGCCTTAAATATGGCTCCCAATTAGAGACAACCGAAATCAGCTGTCTCTAATTGAGAACCCATTCCGGCCACCATAGACTTTCCTAGAACTACACCCAACATAGACACAGCTAGACACATACACTCAACACCAAACCATAAACTACACCAAACACCCCCTCTACCATATAATACCCCAAAATACACACATACCCCATGTCACACCCTGACCTAACTAAAATAATAAATAAAACAAATAATACTAAGGCCAGGGCGTGACATAACCCCCCCCTTAAGGCGCGAACTCCGGACGCACCAACACATAGTCTAGGGGAGGGTCTGGGTGGGCTTCCTTCCACGGCGGCGGCTCCGGCACTGGTCGTGGTCCCCACCCCACCATAGTCATAAGGGGCAGCACCGGGATAAGGGGCAGCACCGGGATAAGGGGCAGCACCGGGATAAGGGGCAGCACCGGGATAAGGGGCAGCACCGGGATAAGGGGCAGCACCGGGATAAGGGGCAGCACCGGGATAAGGGGCAGCACCGGGATAAGGGGCAGCACCGGGATAAGGGGCAGCACCGGGATAAGGGACAGCACCAGGATAAGGGGCAACACCAGGATAATGGGCAGATCCTGGCTGGACGGCTCATGGCTGGCTGACGGATCTGGCTGCTCATGGCTGGCTGACGGATCTGGCTGCTCATGGCTGGCTGACGGACCTGGCTGCTCATGGCTGGCTGACGGACCTGGCTGCTCATGGCTGGCTGACGGACCTGGCTGCTCATGGCTGGCTGACGGACCTGGCTGCTCATGGCTGGCTGACGGACCTGGCTGCTCATGGCTGGCTGACGGACCTGGCTGCTCATGGCTGGCTGACGGACCTGGCTGCTCATGGCTGGCTGACGGACCTGGCTGCTCATGGCTGGCTGACGGACCTGGCTGCTCATGGCTGGCTGACGGACCTGGCTGCTCATGGCTGGCTGACGGACCTGGCTGCTCATGGCTGGCTGACGGATCTGGCTGCTCATGGCTAGCTGACGGATCTGGCTGCTCATGGCTAGCTGACGGATCTGGCTGCTCAAGGCTAGCTGACGGATCTGGCTGCTCAAGGCTAGCTGACGGATCTGGCTGCTCATGGCTAGCTGACGGATCTGGCTGCTCATGGCTAGCTGACGGATCTGGCTGCTCATGGCTGGCTGACTGATTTGGCAGATCCTGTCTGATTGGCGGCTCTGGCAGATCCTGTCTGGTTGGCGGTTCTGGCAGATCCTGTCTGGTTGGCGGCTCTGGCAGATCCTGTCTGACGTATGGCTCTGGCAGATCCTGTCTGACGTACGGCTCTAGCGGCTCCTGTCTGGCTGGCGGCTCTAGCGGCTCCTGTCTGGCGGACGGCTCAGTAGGCTCATGGCAGACGGGCGGCTCAGTAGGCTCATGGCAGACGGGCGGCTTTGCAGGCTCATGGCAGACGGGCGGCTTTGCAGGCTCATGGCAGACGGGCGGCTTTGCAGGCTCATGGCAGACGGGCGGCTTTGCAGGCTCATGGCAGACGGATGACTCAGATGGCGCTGGGGAGACGGATGGCTCAGATGGCGCTGGGGAGACGGATGGCTCAGATGGCGCTGGGGAGACGGATGGCTCAGATGGCGCTGGGGAGACGGATGGCTCAGATGGCGCTGGGGAGACGGATGGCTCAGATGGCGCTGGGGAGACGGATGGCTCAGATGGCGCTGGGGAGACGGATGGCTCAGATGGCGCTGGGGAGACGGATGGCTCAGATGGCGCTGGGGAGACGGATGGCTCAGATGGCGCTGGGGAGACGGATGGCTCAGATGGCGCTGGGGAGACGGATGGCTCAGATGGCGCTGGGGAGACGGATGGCTCAGATAGCTCTTGGCAGACGGGCAGTTCAGGCATCGCTGTGCAGACGGCAGACTCCTGCCGGCTGAGGCGCACTGTAGGCCTGGTGCGTGGTGCCGGGACTGGTGGCACCGGGCTAAAGGCACGCACTTTCAGGCTAGTGCGGGGAGAAGGAAGGAACAGGGCATACTGGACCCTGGGGACGCACATTAGGCCTAGTGCGTGGGGCCAGAACTGGTGGTACCGGACTGGGGACACGCATCTCAGGGCTAATGCGGGGAGCAGCAACAGGATGCACAGGACTCTGGAGACGCACAAGAGGCTTAGTGCGTGGTGCCGGAATTGGTGATACCGGGCTGGAGACACGCACCATAGGACGAGTGCGTGGAGGAGGAACAGGGCTCTGGAGACACACTGGAAGCCTGTTACGTGGTGTAGGCACTGGTGGCACTGAACTGGGGCGGGGAGGTGGCGCCGGAAATACCGGACCGTGCAGGCGTATTGGCTCCCTTGAGCATTGAGCCTGACCAACCTTACCTGGTTGAATGCTCCCCGTTGCCCGACCAGTGCGGGGAGGTGGAATAACCCGCACCGGGCTATGTAGGCGAACCGGGGACACCATGCGTAAGGCTGGTGCCATGTAAACCGGCCCGAGGAGACGCACTGGTGGCCAGATATGTAGGGCCGGCTTCATGACATCCGGCTCAATACTCAATCTAGCCCTGCCAGTGCGGGGAGGTGGAATAACCCGCACCGGGCTATGCACACGTACAGGAGACACCGTGCACTCTACTGCGTAACACGGTGTCTGCCCGTACTCTCGCTCTCCACGGTAATTACAGGGAGTAGGCGCAGGTTTCCTACCTGACTTCGCCACTCTCCCTTTAAGCCCCTTCCCAAGAAATTTTTGGGGTTTTCCCACAGGCTTCCTACCGCTTCGTCGTGCTGCCTCCATTCGCCGGTATCCCTCCTCGCACTGCGCCAGAGAATCCCAGGCGGGCTCCGGCACTCTCCCTGGGTTGATCGCCCACCTGTCGATCTCCTCCCACGTAGTGTAGCCCAGATCCTTTGTAGGTTCCTTTTCCTGCCTCCTAGCTAGCTCCTCATATCGCCGCCTCTCTGCTTTCGCTGCCTCCAGCTCAGCTTTGGGGCGGTTATATCCTCCTGGTACCTCCCGGTCTAAAATTTCCTCCCATGTCCATGAATCCTTGCATTGCTCCTGTTGCCGCTGGTCATGTTGCTTGGTCGTATATAGGTGGGTCATTCTGTCACGATCGTGTTGACATGAACGAGAGGACCAAGGCGCAACATGATTTGGATACATCTTCTTTTTAATAACGACGAAGATGAACACGACACACTATTACAACAATAACGAAAAACAACAAACGATCGTGAAAACTTCAAACGTAAGTGCACACACAAACTACTTACGTTGAACTATACATATACACAAACAATGACCCACAAACAGCTAAAGCCCATGGCAGCCTTAAATATGGCTCCCAATTAGAGACAACCGAAATCAGCTGTCTCTAATTGAGAACCCATTCCGGCCACCATAGACTTTCCTAGAACTACACCCAACATAGACACAGCTAGACACATACACTCAACACCAAACCATAAACTACACCAAACACCCCCTCTACCATATAATACCCCAAAATACACACATACCCCATGTCACACCCTGACCTAACTAAAATAATAAATAAAACAAATAATACTAAGGCCAGGGCGTGACAGAAACAGACCACATTTTATCCATTTGCTAGCTGAAAAATAACAGAGAGCATCCAAAACATGAACACTAGATCACATTTCACCGGGTTCAAGTCCCAGCAGAGTCTTCCGGCTTATTACCTCAACAGCTGCTGGGAATTAATATATATCCTACCAACACAAGACTAAAATTCACTTCAGACTACTAGTCTTCAGACTTCCATTCAAAAATGGACACATTTTATGGTATCCCTGGCGTCTAGTTAATATGTGAAAAAGAAACTCCTGCACTCTGGGGCTCCTGGTAACTCCAACAAGTTGTAAAGAGGGTCAACCAACGTTTCGGATCAATCGGTGTCATGTTGAAATATTTTTGGGGGGAATCAAATGTATTTGTCATGTTTCGTAAAGAACAGGTGTACACTAACAATGAAAAGCATACTTACGGGTCATTCTCCAACAAAAGGAAATAGTGACACATGGTATAAATGCACAGTGAATAATGAATAACGATAAAGATTAAAAAAAATAACATGGCTATATAGTAGCAGTACCGAGACGATGTGCAGGGGTACGAGGTAATTGAGGTGGCTAGGTACATATAGGTAGGGGTAAAGTGACTAGGCAACAGGATGGATAATAAACAGTAGCAGCAACGTATGTGGTGAGTGTGAAAGTTGGTGTGTGTGTCAGTGTAAAAGAGTTAGTGCAACAACAACAGAAAAGTGAACGCAGGTAGTCCGGGTAGCCATTTGATTAGCTATTTAGCAGTCTTATGGCTTGGGGGTTAGAAGATGTTCAGGGTCCTGTTGGTTCCAGACTTTGTGCAGTGGTACCGCTTGCCATGTGGTATAAGAAAGAACAGTCTGTGGCATTCAGCAGGACACACCGTAGCAAAGTATTTTGCAACGAAAAACAAAACAAGTTCCAGGTGGTAACTCCACATTTTCTTTTACAATTCTCCCTACGGAACATGGTTTGGAAAGCAAGAGTCAAAGGACCAGCACTAGCAACATTCTGCAGAGGTACAAAAGCTCAACATCCAAACCTTGTCACCTTTTAATCTTACATACCAAACAAACAAACATTCCTCTTTGGCTGGAGAACATTTCAAATCTGTCCCAATGTCCCCAGCATTACTGCCAAACACCGGTGCAAAGCCCGACTGTGGAAATGAACTAATAGTGCTCTGGCTATAGTGACTCAGACATCTGAATGAACATGCCAGCCACCCACACAGTCTTGTCTAATACAGTTCCATCAACTATGGTGGATGTGTCATCAGGCCAGTGCAGTGGAGCTCGGCTCTGCTCAGTATTGTGAATAGGGTATAAGTGTCTATTTTTTTTTTTTTTTTTTTAAATTGAGCCTCTGTGCCTAATTGGTAAAATAAACACATTGACTAAATAGAGACTACACTCCCTTGATTTACCAAACCTAAACGTCAGTTGCTAATTACAAGGTAACAACATATACAAAGTAGCAGACATTGCAGCCTTCCAGGACCGGAGATCCACCCAAAGAAAAGACTTCTCTATTTCCAGGTCCCCTTCATCAATTAGCCCAATAAAGCTTGTATTGATCTGGTGACTGAGGCGTTTCCCAATTGAACACCATCATGCATCACCCAATATCACTCGACAGATCCCAGTGACAACATTAACAGGAGTAGCAGAGAAAAAGAACCATGTTATTCAGAGAATGCTTCCATGGAATGAGAAAAAAAAAAAAAAAAAGACAACTCATTCCACATTCCCTCATGACCCGCAAGCACAACTATTCTATTTGCTCAGACAAAGGCTTCACACTGAAAAGGCAGCACTTGATCGGACAAGGAAAAGAAAGCTGAACTAAAAGGGGATGATAGGTCATGTGACGTGACAGTTTAGTACATCCTATAACACCCCTAGTTACAAGGTTGCCATGATACAAAGATCCAGCCATTCTGAAGACCGTTCCTATCCCTTTCCTATCCCCTTCCTCTGGTGAATAACATACTTGTGTCGTGAGCAAGCCTCCTCTTATTTGTCCCCATTCCTCCCTCCCTCCATCCCTTTCTCATGAGTGTGCTTGCCGGTGACATCTTGCCGGTGGTCTCTGACAGTCGTCATGCCAACGCAGCAGACCTCAATCAGCCAATCAGGATCTGGGGGGGGGGGGGGGGGGGGGGGGGGGGTCCGCCTTCCTCTCATCCTGGAGAAAGAGCTGTGGGCCAGCAAGTTAATACTAACCTATCATCATCACCACAGCACGGAGGGCTACAATGGCAGTCTTGAAAATGGGAGTGGCTGAGATTACATTCCCTTTCTCGATATACAATGGCAGATCTCTCTCCACCAAGACAAATGTGTTGGTGTCCATCTTTGTTTTGCCTTAGTATTCGTGAAAGCAGGTTCTGATCACACATTTCTGGATCGTAGCTGAATGAGGAATAAAACCACCATGATCACTAGAGTTCCCATCCCAATCTGCTGAACATCAAATATGCTGCAGTCCTATATAGTGTTGTACACCTTTTCTCTAATCACTATGCTTGACAGACAGATAGACACACACAGTCTTTGTTACATGTATTTCAATTATTTCTGAGTATTTTGTCATTTGTATTGCACTGGGCTACACTACAATGTATTTTGTAACAAGATACTTCCAAGAGTTGTCATTTGTATTTTCAAAATGCAAAATACTTTTCTACAACGGCTCACCATTTTGTGGTTCTCCTTTCACCCTGCATTGGTATCAGAAGTCTGATGGCACCATGGTATGATAAAAGCATCTGATAAATGAACTAAATGTAAATGTACATGTAAAAATGAACAATTGCAAAGCATGCTAGGTGTTATTCTAATGAGCTCCTTCCCCCTCCCCAAAAAGGCTAATAATAATAATAATAATAATAATACCCAGTGTGCTCCGCAGTTAATTTAGGTATGCTCATTTTCACATATACATTTAGGTAATTTAACAGACAGACACTCTTATCCAGTGACTTACAGTCCCTGCATTCAACTAATCTAGATAAACAACAAATCAGTCATAGCAAGTAAAATGTTTCTGTAACCAATACTGAGAATGTTGTTGTTGTTGTTTGGGCCGGCTACTTGCAAATGTATTTGCAAAAAAACAACAAATGCATGTATTTTAATTAAATACATTTCAAACTACAAGCATTTTTTTGTTTATTTTAATACATTGATCTTTATGGTATTTTGTCAATTTTTCTAATCCCTGCACTCACACATATCACAGAGACACACACTCTTGAAAGATGCTGTATTTTAGGCTTGGCTATTGATTACTACAGTTATTGATTAGGACTATTTGGAAACATCATTCATTATGCAAGTCATTTCTCAGATCTAAATGAAACACCAGAACAAGATAATTTATTATTTTTGTCTCTGGTTAGTTTAGATACAAAATAATAGCCTTCATGTCCATTTATATCCGTTTGCAACATTAAGGGCCTGAGAACCTGCATTTTTTTTTTTAAACCTTTATTTATCTAGGCAAGTCAGTTAAGAAAAAAAAAATTATTTTCAATGACAGCCTTTGAACAACTTCCTCGTTCAGGGGCAGAACGATAGATTTTTACCTTGTCAGCTCGGGGATTCGATCTTGCAACCTTCCGGTTATTAGTCCAACGCTCTAACCACTAGGCTACCCGCCACCCCTGTAATTGAACCTAGCCTATAGCAGACAGGAATCTTTGGCTCCAGTGATTGAACCTGACGGTCCGCAGGCACTGACGAGGCGCCAGGCTCGTGCCGCCTCTGTACCTGAGCTTGTAATCACAGCCTACAAAGCCTTGTCCTTACTAACTCTTTAAATCCTAAGCTTGCTGATCATTGTCTGTGTAAATACTAGCCTACAAAGGCCTTGTCACTACTAATTGTGCACAAAGAGTTCCATAATAACAATAACATTAAAGGGATACTTTGAAATTTTGGCAATGAAGCCCTTTATCTAGTCAGATTAACTTGTGGATACCATTGTTATGTCTCTGTGTCCAGTATGAAGGAAGTTAGAGGTAGTTTTGCGAGCCAATGCTAATTTGCGTTAGCACAATGAGTATATGGATATCTACTAGCATGCTCATTGCCAAAATCCCCAAATCTCCCTTTAACGAGGGGAAATCAAGCCCTGGTTATCACATTGATTTGTGTCAGACTGAAAATCATTCCATGCTTGTCTATTGCGTTCTGAGATGGTTCCAAAAATAGCCTGTCTACATTTACACAGACAGACAAAATTTTAATATTTTGCCAAGTAATGGTCTTTTGACCAATCAGATCTATACACATCAGCTCTCTTACAGAGCTGATCTGATTGGTCAAAAGACCTATTAGTGAGAAAAAAATATATCAGAATTGAGCTGCCTGTGCAGGTTGGTCTCAGACTAGACGTAGCATAGTAAACGAAAATCCGGGCCCCTCAAATTAGTATGATATGTTACATTTGGTATGATTACCAGGGCTCGGGTTTCTTGGTGGCATTGATGGCCCGTCAATGCTCCCTTGTATGGCCATAATGCCCCCCCCCCAAAAAAAACACATGCCTTGTGGCCAAAGTGGCCGTTTTTATTTCACCTTTATTTAACCAGGTAGGCTAGTTGAGAACAAGTTCGCATTTGCAACTGCGACATGGACAAGATAAAGCAAAGCAGTTTGCATGTGTCAACAGAGAGTTACACATGGAATAAACAAACACACAATCAATAATACAGTAGAAATCTATAGATCTATAAACAGCATGTGCAAATGAGGTAGGATAAGAGAGGTAAGGCAATAAATAGGCCATGGTGGCAAAGTAAATACAATATAGCAATTAAACACTGGAATGGTAAGGTGTGCAGAAGATGAATGTGCAAGTAGAGATACTGGGGTGCAAAGGAGCAAGATAAATAAATAAATACAGTTTAGGGATGAGGTAGATTGGATGGGCTATTTACAGATGAGCTATGTACAGGTGCAGTTATCTGTGAGCTGCTCTGACAGCTGGTGCTTAAAGCTAGTGAGGGAGGTAAGAGCCTCCAGCTTCAGAGATTTTCGCAGTTTGTCCCAGTCATTGGCAGCAGAGAACTGGAAGGAGAGGCGGCCAAAGGAAGATTTGGATTAGGGATTGACCAGTGAAATATACCTACTGGAGCGCTACGGGTGAGTGCTGCTATGGTGACCAGCGAGCTGAGATAAGGCGGGGCTTTACCTAGCAGAGACTTGTAGATGACCTGGATCCAGTGGGTTTGGCGACGAGTACGAAGCGAGGGCCAGCCAACAAGAGCATACAGGTCGCAGAGGTGGGTAGTATATGGGGCTTTGGTGACAAAACGGATGGCACAGTGACAGACTGCATCAAAGTTGTTGAGTAGGGTGTTGAGGCTATTTTGTAAATGACATCACCGAAGTTGAGGATCGGTAGGATGGTCAGTTTTACGAGGGTATAATTGGCAGCATGAGTGAAGGATGCTTTGTTGAGAAATGGGAAGCCGATTCTAGATTTATTTTTGGATTGGAGATGTTTAATGTGAGTCTGGAAGGAGAGTTTACAGTCTAAACAGAAACCTAGGTATTTGTAGTTGTCCACATATTCTAAGTCAGAACCGTCCAGAGTAGTGATGCTGGACGGGCGGGCAGCGATCGGTTGAAGAGCATGCATTTAGTTTTACTTGCATTTAAGAGCAGTTGGAGGCCACGGAAGGAGAGTTGTATGGCATTGAGGCTCATCTGGAGGTCAGTTAACAGTGTCAGAGGTATACAGAATGGTGTGGTCTGCGTAGAGGTGGATCAAACAATCACCCACAGCAAGAGCGACATCATTGATGTATACAGAGAAGAGAGTCAGTCCTGAGAATTGAACCCTGTGGCACCCTCATAGAGACTGCCAGAGGCCCGGACAACAAGCCCTCCGATTTGACACACTGAACACTATCGGAGAAGTAGTTGGTGAACCAAGCGAGGCAATCATTTTAGAAACCAAGGCTGTTGAGTCTGCCGATAAGAATGTTGTGATTGAGAGTCGAAAGCCTTAGCCAGGTCGATGAATACGGCTGCACAGTATTGTCTCTTATCGATGGTGGTTATGATATCGTTTAGGACCTTGAGCGTGGCTGAGGTGCACCCATGACCAGCTCTGAAACCAGATTGCATAGCGGAGAAGGTACTGTGAGATTCGAAATGGTCGGTAATCTGTTTGTTAACTTGGCTTTCAAAGACCTTAGAAAGACAGTGTAGAATAGATATAGGTCTGTAGCAGTTTGGGTCGAGAGTGTCTCCCCCTTTGAAGAGGGGGATGAACGCGGCAGCTTTCCAATCTATGGGAATCTCAGACAATACGAAAGAGAGGTTGAACAGGCTAGTAATAGGGGTTGCAATAATTTCGGCAGATAATTTTAGAAAGAGAGGGTGATTTGTAGGAGTCCAGATTTTGCAGCTCTTTCAGAACATCAGCTATCTGGATTTGGGTGAAGGAGAAGTGGGGGAGGTTTGAGCGAGTTGCTTTGGGGAGTACAGGGCTGTTGACCGGGGTAGGAGTAGCCAGGTGGAAATCATGGCCAGCTGTAGAAAAATGCTTATTGAAATTCTCAATTATTGTGGATTTATCAGTAGTATCAGTGACAGTGTTTCCTAGCCTCAGTGCAGTGGGCAGCTGGGAGGAGGTGCTCTTATTCTCCATGGACTTTACAGTGTCCCAGAACTTTTTTGAGTTAGAACTACAGGATTCAGATTTCTGTTTGAAAAAGCTAGCCTTAGCTTTCCTAACTGCCTGTGTATATTGGTTCCTAACTTCCCTGAAAAGTTGCCTATCACGCGGGCTATTCAATGCTAATGCAGAACTCCACAGGTTGTTTTTGTGCTGGTCAAGGGCAGACAGGTCTGGAGGGAACCAAGGGCTATATCTATTCCTGGTTCTACATTTTTTGATTGGAGCATGCTTATTTAAGATGGTGAGGAAGGCACTTTAAAAAAATAACCAGGCATCCTCTACTGACGGGATGAGTTCAATATCATTCCAGGATACCCCGGCCAGGTCGATTAGAAAGGCCTGTTCGCTGAAGTGTTTTAGGGAGCGTTTGACAGTGATGAGGGGTGGTCGTTTGACCACAGACCCATTACGGATGCAGGCAATGAGGCAGAGATTTCTGAGATCTTGGTTGAAAACAGCAGAGGTGTATTTGGAGGGTGAGTTAGTAAGGATGATATCTATGAGGGT
This sequence comes from Salvelinus fontinalis, assembly GCF_029448725.1. NCBI lineage: Eukaryota > Metazoa > Chordata > Actinopteri > Salmoniformes > Salmonidae > Salvelinus > Salvelinus fontinalis. Next base: position 60,826,155 of record NC_074666.1, read on the forward strand.
GCCCATGTTTACGGATTTGGGGTTGTACCTGGTAGGTTCATTGATCATTTGTGTGAGATTGAGGGCATCAAGCTTAGATTGTAGGATGGCCAGGGTGTTAAGCATGTCCCAGTTTAGGTCACCTAGCAGCACGAGCTCAGAAGATAGATGGGGGGCAATCAATTCAAATATTGTGTCCAGGGCATAGCTGGGGGCAGAGCGTGGTCTATAGCAAGCGGCAACAGTGAGAGACTTGTTTCTGGAAAGGTGCATTTTTAGAAGTAGAAGCTCAAATTGTTTTGGTACAGACCTGGATAGAACTCTGCAGGCCATCTCTGCAGTAGATTGCAACACTGCCCCCTTTGGAAGTTCTATCTTGGCGGAAAATGTTATAGTTAGGGATGGACATTTCAGGGTTTTTAGTTATTTTCCTAATCCAGGATTCAGACACGGCGAAGACATCCGGGATGGCAGAATGTGCTAAAGCAGTGATTAAAACAAACTTAGGGAGTAGGCTTCTAATGTTAACATGCATGAAACCAAGGCTTTTACGGTTACAGAAGTCAACAAATGAGAGCACCTGGGGAGTAGGAGTGGAGCTAGCCACTGCAGGTCCTGGATTAACTTCTACATCACCAGAGGAACAGAGGAGAAGTAGGATAAGGGTACGGCTAAAGGCTATAAGAACTGGCCGTATAGCACGTTCGGAACAGAGAGTAAAAGGAGCAGGTTTCTGGGCATGATAGCATAGATTCAAGGCATAATGTAGAGACAAAGGTATGGTAGGAAAAGTACATTGAGGTAAACCTAGGCATTGAGTAGAGAGTCTCTAGAGAAGTTTAAACCAAGTGATGTCATCGCATATGTGGGAGGTAGAACAACATGGTTGGTTAAGGCATGTTGAGCAGGGCTAGAGGCTCTACAGTGAAATAAGACCGTAATCACTAACCAGGACTGTAATGGACAAGGCATATTGATATTAGGGAGAGGCATGCGCAGCCAAGTGAATCGTATGGGTCCAGTGAGTGGTTGGGCTGGCTGGGGACACGGCGATTCAGACAGTTAGCAGGCCGGGGCTAGCAAGCTAGCAGTTAGCAGACTGGGGCTAGCAAGTTAGCAGAAGGTCCTTAGATGGCCGTCGTGATGGGGAAAAGTCTGTTTTTGCCTCCTCATGCGATGACGTGGAATTAGTGCGATGACGTGGAATTAGTAGGGTTCCAAGTAGCAGAGGGGTCCAAGTTCAATTGGCAAAATGGGTATAGTGGGCCAAGAAACTGGCCGATGGATCAGCTAACAGTCCAATATGCTCTAGATAGCTAGCAGGCCACGGTTAGCAGAATGGGCCTTCAGGGGACATCTCGCCTGAGGGGCCTGTTGGAATCCTCGGGCAGATTATGTCGGTATTCCGACAGGGTCAGCGGGATTCCGTGCCCCGTACCGGCAGTAGAAGGGGTCCGGATATTGTAGCCAAGGAGTGGGCTTAAGGAGTAGCCCAGGAGCCCTCGCCGGGAGATGGGCATAGCATGGGCTAGCTCCAGGCTTATTTGGTGCTTGCTCCGGGACGTTTATCCGGCTCAGTAAAGCCTCAAACATAAATTGTCCGCAAAGCTGAAATGGGTTACTTCTATGCGAATTAATGAGGAGGCGGAACACGCCTCAATTCAAACTGTTATAAAATAATTCGAAATTTACAAGTTGAAACATAGCCTATAGATAATTAGCAGGCAGCGCGTGTTAACTGTCCTGTTGCGCAATAATCACATTTTGGAACAGTGTGTACATAATGACATCATGCGCATAAAACAACTCATGCTGGGGCGACACTCACGTATGAAAAGGTTATATGACATAGACTGTCTTTGGCTGCTGGACAATGTAAGAAAGTTGAGAACATGAAAGAAATACTGGTATCAATGGGATATGAGGAAGTGTTAATAAAATAATCCCTGTAACTTTCCTATGGTTGGGACAGGGTAAGATACGCCCTCAAAATAAAACATCCAGGTTTTAAACAGTTACGTTTATGGTTAAGTAGTTTCAAAATGTTGACTGCCTCCATTCAGATTGCAAGGTGGGCACTGGCCTTTCTCTTCTATCTGAATTTACAGTGCCTCTAGTATGACAAAAATCAAGCCTTTAGACGTTAATATAAATTATTTGACCTACAATATATTTGACCTACACTTTTTGTTACTCTGCAACTAAACTCAGTAAAAAAAAAGAAATGTCCCTTTTTCAGGACCTCGTCTGTCAAAGATAATTCGTATCCATATTTGGATAGACAACACTCTAAAGTTTCCAAAACGGTTAAAATAATGTCTGTGAGTATAACAGAACTGATATGGCAGCCAAAAACCTGAGGAAAATCCATCCAGGAAGTGGGATTTTTTTGATGCGTGTGGATTTCAAATGGATGCCTATTGCGTATCAATGGGTTAGGACCCAGACTGCACTTCCTATGGCTTCCACTAGATGTCAACAGTCTTTAGATATTGTTTCAGGCTTGTTTTCTGAAAAATGAAGAAGAATGACACCTTTCTGTCTGGGTACTGGGGAAGCATGCAGTGCTGGTTTGCGGGCCCTTCGTTATTTTTCCTTTCTATTAAATACGCTATTGTCCGATTGAAATATTATCGATTATTTAGACAATTGACAACCTGAGGATTAAATATAAACATCGTTTGACATGTTTCGCCGAACTTTACCAGTACTAGTAGGATGTATTCTTCCGCATGTTTTGAGCCAGTGGATTACTGAACAAAACGCGCCAACAAAACAGAGTTTTTGGGATATAAAGAGGGACTTTATCGAACAACACAAACATTTGTGTAGCTGGGACTCTTGTGACTGCAACCAGATGAAGATCTTCAAAGGTAAGTGATTATTTTTTTTCGCTATTTCTGACTTTCGTGACTCCTCTACTTGGTTGGAAAATCTTTGTATGCTTTTGTAAGCGGGGTGCTGTCCTCAGATAATCGCATGGTATGCTTTTGCCGTAAAGCCTTTTTGAAATATGACAAAACGGCTGGATTCATCTTTAAGCCGATGTATAACACTTGTATTTTTAATGTTTATTATGACTATTTCTGTATTTTGAATTTGGCGCTCTGCAATATCACCAGGTGTTGTCGAGGTGGGTCGCTAGCGGCATGCCTGCGCCAGAGAGGTTAAACACTGTTTCCTAAGCTTGTTCAATGAACCATAAAGAATTAATGAACATGCACCTGTGTAATGGTCGTTAATCCAATAACAGCTTACAGACAGTAGGCAATTAAGGTCACAGTTATGAAAACTTAGGACATTAACGAGGCCTTTCTACTGACTCTGAAAAACACCAAAAGAAAGATGCCCAGGGTCCCTGCTCATCTGTGTGAACGTGCCTTAGGCATGCTGCAAGGAGGCATGAGGACTGCAGATGTGGCCAGGGCAATAAATTGCAATGTCCGTACTGTGAGACTCCTAAGACAGCGCTACAGGGAGACAGGATTGACAGCTGATCGTCCTCACAGTGGCAGACCACGTGTAACACCTGCACAGGATCGGTACATCCGAACATCATACCTGCGGGACAGGTACAGGATGACAACAACAACTGCCCGAGTTACCCCAGGAACGCACAATCCCTCCATCAGTGCTCAGACTGTCCGCAATAGGCTGAGAGAGGCTGTACTGAGGGCTTGTAGGCCTGTTGTAAGGCAGGTCCTCATCAGACATCACCGGCAACAACGTCGCCTATGGGCACAAACCAACCATTGCTGGACCAGACAGGACTGGCAAAAAGTGTTCTTCACTAACGAGTGACGGCTTTGTCTCACCAGGGATGATGGTTGGATTCTCGTTTATCGTCGAAGGAATGAGCGTTGCACCTAGGCCTGTACTCTGGAGCGGGATCGATTAGGAGGTGAAGGGTCCGTCACAGTCTTGGGCGGTGTGTCATAGCATCATTGGACTGAGCTTGTTGTCAATGCAGGCAATCTAAATGCTGTGCGTTACAGGGAAGACATCCTCCTCCCTCACGTGGTACCCTTCCTGCAGGCTCATCCTGACATGACCCTCCAGCCAGCATGACAATGCCACCAGCCAAACTGCTCATTCTGTGCGTGATTTCCTGCAAGACAGGAATGTCAGTGTTCTGCCATGGCCAGTGAAGAGCCCGGATCTCAATCCCATTGAGCACATCTGGGACCTGTTGGATCGGAGGGTGAGGGCTATGGCCATTCCCCCTAGAAATGTCCGGGAACTTGCAGGTGCCTTGGTGGAAGAGTGGGGTAACATCCCACAGCAAGAACTGGCCAATCTGGTGCAGTCCATGAGGAGGAGATGCACTGCAGTACTTAACTTCTCTAGGGTAGGGGGCAGCATTTGGAATTTTGGATGAAATGCATGCCCAAATTAAACTGCCTGCTTCTCGGGCCCCAAATATATGATATGCATATAACTGGTAGATTTAGATAGAGAACACTCTAAAGTTTCCAAAACTGTTAAAATAGTGTCTGTGAGTATAACAGAACTGATTTGGCAGGCTAAAACCTGAGAAATCCATTCAGGAAGTCATTTTTCTTTTGGTTTTGTAGTTTTCTATTCAATGCCATTACAGTATGCATTGAGTTAGGACTCAAATTGCAGTTCCTATGCCTTCCACTAGATGTCAGTCTTTAGAAATTGTTTCAGGCTTGTATTCTGAAAAATTAGGGAATAAGAGCAATCGGAATGACTGGACCCTAAAGTGTCACAGAGCTTTTTCATGCACGCGACCGAGAGAGTGCCTTTCTTGTTTACCTTTTATATTGACAAAGTTATTGTCCGGTTGAAATATTATCGATTATTTAGGCTAAAAACAACCTGATGATTGAATATAAACATTGTTTGACGTGGTTGGATTCACAAGAAGTTAATCTTTAAACATATGTAAAATATGTTTTGTTTTCTGAATTTTTATAATGAGTATTTTTGTATTTGAATTTGGCGCCCTGTAGTTTCACTGGCTGTTGAAGAGGTGGGAAGTTACCATCTCATATACCCTAGAGAGGTTAATGCAGCTGGTGGCCACACCAGATACTGACTGTTACTTTTGATTTTGACCCCCCTTTGTTTAGGGACACATTATTCCATCTGTTAGTCACATGTCTGTGGAACTTGTTCAGTTTGTCTCAGTTGTTGAATCTTGTTATGCTCATACACATATTTACACATGTTAAGTTTGCTGAAAATAAACGCAGTTGACAGTGAGAGGATGTTTCTTTTTTTGCTGAGTTTACTTAGCATGTTAGTTAACCCTAACCTAACTCCTATCCTTATGTAACAGTGCTGATTCCATCCTCTCCTCAACCTGGGCTCGAATCCGGGACCCTGTGAACACATCAACAACTGTCTCCCACAAAGCATCGTTACCTATCGCTCCACACAAGCCGCAGCCCTTGCAGAGTAAGGGAAAGAACTACTTCAAGGTCTCAGAGCGAGTGAGGTCACCAATTGAAACGCTATTAGCGCGCACCACTAACTAGCTAGTCATTTCACACCAGTTACACTTACTCCTCCCCCTTTGACAAACTCCTTCTCCGCTGCAACCAGTGATCCGGGTCACGGCACCAACGTAACAGTGTTGCTTACATCCCTCTCCTCACCCCAACTTGGGCTCGAACAAAGGACCCTCTGAACACATCAACAACTGCCTCCCACAAAGCATCGTTACCTATTGCTTCACAAAAGACGTGGCCCTTGCATAGCAAGGGAAACAACTACTTCAAGGTCTCAGAGTGAGTGATGTCACCGATTGAAATGCGTGCACCGCTAACTAGCTAGCCATTTCACACAGGTTACACTTAACCCCATCCTTAACGTTAGCCACCTAGCTAATGTTAGCCACAACAAATTGGAATTGGTAACACATCATACATATTGCAAATTCACATTGTATTAACACATTGTATTAATTGCGATTCGTAAAATATCATACGAATTGTAATTCGTAACATATCATTCGAAATAGATGACACCGACAAATTAATTCCAAACGTAACAAATCATGCCTCTTTCAATGTCCCGGATTTTGGTTTATTATGTTACGTCTACCCCTGATTCCAGGTTGGCCTGTGTAAACGCAGCCTGTTTAAAGGGGCAATCTAAAAGGGACAACAATTATTGATATGTACCCATTGATTCTTGAACAATATATCTTATAAATACCTCATGAGCTTAGTTCAACTGTCTTACCCCATAAGAACAAAATATATATATTTTTTACTCCAATGTTTGTAAACAAAGTAAACGTAAACCAACACTCTATACCCTCAAAACATGGTTAAAACTAGAATGTTAATAGTATGGATGGTCAGTCCCTGGATCCCATAGCTCTGTCTATGATTTTGAGAGTGGTTACATTACTCCAGCTCCATTCCTCAGCTTTTTAGAGTAATAGTGGCTGGGTGTGTGGCTTTGAATTGTTTGAACTACTGATTGCCACTTTAACTGACATTTAGTAGTCTATAAAATAGGGGTCTTTAATTCAGTGGTAGCCATAACATTTTAATTGAACACAAATGGTTTTCAAGACAATGTAGTTATAGTCACTAGTCAAATATTATGATAGTCTTAAAACAATATTTATTCTGTGCGTCCCATTAACGCCCTTTCACTCAAATGTGTGCGTAAGCAGGGTATATAGCCTTGCCTATGGGGTTAACAGATTGCCTAGGAATCAATCGCTTTGCTTTCAAATCCTCCACATTTCTCGAATGTTTGTAGATATTTTGCTGCACACATACAGATGCCCGTGTCCTCCACTCTTGAATTATTAAAACAACGACATGCTCAAATAAACAACACAAAACATGACCACTCACCCAGCACACAAGCCGAAGGATAGTTTGAGGCTGTTGAAAGAACGTCAAAGGTTCGAAGGCTCCTCCAGCCTTCCCCGCTCCGTAAGCTTGCATCCCCTGCATCACCCCCTCCATCTTCAGCTTCTGGTGGTGATTTCCCCGTATCCGAATTCAGTACCCAGCCTAAGACGTTAAATGACGTGGGTTTGTGCGCTCGTTCGGTGTATTGACCTTGGTATGATTATAACGCTGCCCGTTGGAACGGGATTGACTCGGGTTTAATTTATTATAGTATCTGCTCTGCCCCTTTGCCAATCCAAAGCATCCCACCCGTGGCTGCTTTCTGTGGTTTTGAAGCTAATTTATTTCCCGAAACGACCTCTTCCCCTTCTCCCTATATAGCCCTTCCTCATCTGAAAGGTGGAGAGAAATAAGCCGAGCAGACACGCATTCTTGTGAGTAGCGCGCGCATACGGCGCAGTCAAGTTGACGCGCACTCACTCTCGACGATCACAGCAAGCTCCTTGTCATGTTTTTATTGAGGCGCGCTCCTGGCAGAAAACATTATCTTATCCAATAACAACAAAAAACACTATTTAAAAAGAAGCCTACACACTAGGACATGAAGTGGGGAAAAACACAAGACCACTCACTACAGGCTCACATATTCATTATATGCATGGATAATCAGCGATCTCTTCCTGATTTACAAATCTGTTCGTCTCCCCAGTCTACGGTGTAGGAGAGGCCTATGCCACCTGGCGGATAACTATTGGCAGTGGCTCTCACTAGGCAAAAATGGTTAATGACTATGCATTGTGTTGGTTATAAATCTAGAATGTATGTTCAAGTAGTTTACAGACTGAGTTTTTGGTCTAGGGCCTAAAGCGCCACCAGAGCCATATCCAATAAAAATGAGTAAAGCCTACAAATCCCGAGGTAAAATTATATTTCATGAGAAATTGTACAAAGATAGATGTATAATATTGCTTTTTCTTCTTCAAAGCTAACTGAATGACATTAGGACAATAAATGAATAGAAAAACAATTGTAAGTGAGCTGCTGATGCCACGCACACAGTACAAATTCCAAGCACACAGATTACTTGTTAAATGCTTTAATTATTGGATTGTATATTAACATTATTAATAACAAGCAATAAAAGTTAGCAAAGATTTGCCTCAGAAATATAGATCTGAGGGGGAAAGGAGGTGGCACCAGTTTACCATAACAGCACATCATCCCTCTGTCTGTTGCCTAGGAGACAACAACTGACCTTGTATAAGCACTCAAACAGTAGGCCTATAGGGATTAAGATTAGCCAGGCATTCACAAATATAAAAAGAACTATAAAAAAGGAAACAAAAAAACCTTTCTCAAGTCATATTTAATCAGAACACAACACACCCAATTTACACTGTTTCCAGCAATGACACCATCGTGTGGTCGGCTGTGATTTGTCAGAATTCACAGATGCTCCACTTGCTAATATGGGGAGTTTCATCAGTGGCTTGCCCTGCACTGACAGGGCTGGAGAGACTTGATAGTCAGAGCTTTGAAAGTGTGTCGTGTTTATAGACGTCAAACACCAGTATTATCCTTGTCCTCAGAACAATTTCTGATGTCAATTTTTGATGACACCACATAAAACACTATTCAGTAGTGCCTCGTAGGGCCAATAACTCTATTAGTGTTCTCGTGCCAACCTCATTCCTTAAATGACATTGGACGTTAACTTCATCCCAAAAACATACCCTGCCCCCCCCCCAAAAATAAACAAACATAACATCTCTCTCTGAAATAGTCAAAGGAGATTCCATATCAGAGCGGAGCTGGTTTATTCACAGAGACAGGTGGCTCAATTCTGCAAGCTTAAGCATCAAACCATTTTGACGTTGAGAGAAGCTGATTGACAAAAAAAGACCACAACAGCACAAATGCTTATGAGAGGAGGAACATGCATGTTCATTGTGATCCTGAGTCTCAAACCACAGGGAAACCACTTCACATACTAGTATCAACTCAGTAACTGAAAACGTGGAAAGTATCAATCCTTAAAAAGAGACTTTTAAGGGTCATTCACATACTTTTGAATGGAGAAAGGGGGGAGAGAGAGCGGTGACAGTGTTGTTATCAAATAAAAAAAACTGTGGGTTTAAAACAGGGATTGTGACAATGCAGGTTTGAAATGAAGAGAACCACTGCTGTGCATCTTAGGCAAGGCCCTGCACCTGATTTTCTTTAGGCCGTGCTGTATATTAGTCCACAAGGCAATGTGATAGAACTTCAACTGGACTTCATAAACCTGATAGCGAGTGTATGGCTTGATTGCCTTCAAATGACCCCTGATCATCAAGGTTGAGTACTGTCTGTTTGTTTTAAATCAAAGTTGATTAGCTAACAATAGCTTAACATTGTGTATGACTCAATATCGTAACCTGAAAAGAATGAGAAAAACATGTTACAGAGTATGTGTTAAACCCCAGGTTTAGCCAGTAGCTTTCTGAAAGGTTGTACAATGGTACAACTGCTGGGTTTACATATTGAGGCCTTGAATCCAAGCCATTATTTTTTATGCTAAAAAAAGGCACTTAAGAGACAAATTGTTTGGTGTGATTTGTTGGACATTAACATTTTTAGGTCTGATGGATTCCTGTCTTATTTATCTGAAGGCTAATAATTAGATGATTTGAGAATATGAGCCAGTGGAGATTACTGACAATCTAATATGGCACAGTTTATGGGAACATTAGGTAATTGTGATTTCCACTCAGTCAACTCAGTGTCTGTTCCTTTCACAACATCTTTCAAGTTTGCAATAATACCCAATTATTCCGTTTTTTAAGCGAATATTTTACATGTCGGTATCATTCAATCCATGTCTGGCTTTAAATTGATATTGCAACAAAAAGGTACAGACTTGCAATGCTAAGCTAACAAAAATGTTCTAGCAAACCTTTCTGTGATGCTCTAATTTGTTTCCAGCCACGCTGCTTAATGAATATTTCAAATAATTTTGTCAGGTACATGCTTCCATAGATTTTAATGTTACAAGTCACCAGGTCAGCAGGTTAGTAAAAGCAAGAAAAAAACACGACTAACATTTTCTGTCAGTAAGGAAAATGGCAACGCAAAACGGTTTGCATTATTCTCCAGGTTTCAGTGATAGTAACGTGGAGGTGGTTTTCTGCCATTATCTCCAAGGAAAATTTTAGAGTACAAAATGAAATAACATTGTTGTAAACCCTGGGTTTTAGGACTTACTTATTAGGATTTCACAATCACAACAGCAACCTTTTTTCCAATGTTTAATACATTGATCTGTCTCCTCATTGACATTAAGTACCACTCAGTCATAAAAAGAAGGCCATCTAATCTGTTAGAAAAACAAGATTAAAGAATGAAAAAAAAAAAAAAATGAATTCATTCCAATTCTGGCCGACAGTCTTGGTTTTCCATAGGAATCAAAAGTTTCTGTTTGGCCAGCTGACGCCTCCCAAAAGGTCTGTAAAAATGACTTGAGGTTAATGCTAAGGTAACAGCAAAATCGGATAGGTAACATTTCCAAGGAATTATATTAACAGCACAGTGGAGAAAAACATTGTTGAGCATTTCTCAAGAATCTCAGAACACCAACCAGTCAGAGGAACTCTCCCATTTGTTCCCTCTCCCATATGTTCCCATCCACATGCTTAGGGATCATGATTTAAAAAATAAATACATCCACAGCCATGTGAAACTTCTAGAGATAGGGATATAGCTACCAATCTCAGTGATGTTTTTGGAAATGTAGATATAGCTACTGATCGAGATGCAGATATAGCTACTGATCTCAGTGATGACTACAAGCAAATGTGGGACTTCAAAACACCTGGTCCTTTCTCGACTCATGTGACAATTGTGCTTCTTTGCTTGATTTCCATTCTCACTTCATAATCTCTTTCACACACGTCTTTCTCTTTGTTCTCCAAGACAGACCTCTCATATTCTCTGCTCTTCTTTCTGTAGAGAATCTACAAGGGACACAGTCAGAAATTAGGCGTTCATTGACACAGTGGTTCTTCTCCCCCTGTTCTCTTGTAGCTCAATGTTCCCTGAGAGCCCTAGGTATATCTTACTTCCACACCATGAGGGGTCTCTCCTCGCGCTTCTGCCAGGGACTCTTCTTGTTCCCCTCCTCGTCTTTATCGTCGGCATCCTCCCCATCCTCGGGGCTGGTGGCTGAGTCCCTGTGTGTCACCTCGCTGGTGGTAGTGGTGGTACTGGTCCGGGCGCTGTTATCCCGGCTGCGGCCCTTCCGGGGGAACGTGCCCCCACGGGGGGTCGTCTCTGGGGCCTCATCCAGCAGCGGTGCCAGAGAATTGTCCTCTGGAGAGTACGTGGCAGCGTGGCTATCGCTGCTGCTGCTGGGGGGGTCTGTGGTGTCGATGCAGGGGAGTTTAGTATAGGTCTTCCCTGCGTGACCCTTCCTCTCAACCGCAGCTGCAGCCTCTTTCGCTTCCTTGGCCTTCCTCTCCTCCTTTCCCTTCCGCTGCTTTATGTTGGCTTCGCGAGCGACGTCTACTCTGTTGTCATGATGACTCCCCGTGGCTCCTCCACCTCCCCCTCCTCCAGGGATGCTGAGAGTGTCTCCCCCCAGCTCGATGTAGGAGTGGCGAACCAGGGAGTTAGAGCGACCGTCCAGGGAGACGAACCAGGCCCGGGGGTGCGGTTTCACCCCCAGCTCCAGAAGCTTCTTCTCCGTCAGCGCCTGCAGCTCTCCGTTCATCTGAGATATGGTGTTGTCGTTGAACAGGACCGGGATGTGGACTGGAGCCGCGTTAGGGTCCGAGGCCCAGTTGGAGTGTCCCTCTGAGTCCTCCCTCTGCTGGCCTGGTTCTTCCCCTTCCTCATCCTCCTGTTGATGATTCTGTTGTTGCTGGTTCTGTGGTTTCTGCTGCTGATTCTGGTGTACCTGTCCCTGCTGCCTGGGCAGAGTCATGCTAACCTGGATTCCCTCCATGTCATGCTGCATCTGTTGCTGCCTCTCCAATGCCTGCTCCACAGCCGACAGGTCCGACGACAGGCGCATGTAGTGGGCCGGGATGACCAGCGTGGGCACCACACTCCGGTACATGCTCTCCTTCATCTGGTCCATGGAGTGGCAGAAGATGAGCTGGCCGGGCTGGGTGTTTAGAGAGTTGGGCCTGGCTAAGAGGTCCCCGGTCTGGGACGCTGAGTACTCCGGGGGCAGGCCAGAGTACTCCTGGTAGTGCCCGGCGAAGGGAGGCAGTAAAGGTGGTGGAGATGGTGGATCTGAGGAGTAAGCTTGGTTGTCATTGGCGTTGTGATTGTGGCGACGTCGAGGATCATGGGTATTATCCTCCGCTGAGCTGAAGCTGCGGGTGTCGTTGCGGAGCAGCAGCTGAGGATCCAAGTTGTTAGTGTTAGTAGAGCGTGTTGTCACCTTCATGGGAAAACTCTCCCCACCGCCACGTCTGGTGATACTGTCCGTGTTCACCTTGGAGTGGCGCTGGGCCTTTCCTGGGGGCGTGTGCCGGAAGAAATCCTCCCTGGAGCTGTGGAGATCCCGGGTGGAGGTCAGGTCTGATTTGAGGGCGTCTGGGTCACCCCCGGTGGAGGAAGCTGTGTCGATGTGGATGTGGCCTGAGCTGATGAGGTTGAGGTGGGACATAGAGGTGCATTGATCTCTTTTGGAGCCGTCCATGCCGGAGGAGACATGCATCTTGCCGTGACGGTACTGCTGCCGTGGTTTCAGACATCTCCGCCTAATACAAAACAGGGAAGGATTTAAGGGAGAATGCAACCAAACACACACATCCATGTATCACATTTTGACTCCCTGTAAACAGGAAATTAAACAACAAATAGAGTCCCGGATTGGTTATATTTTTATATTACATTTTGGACCCAGGCCAGTAATAACGCCACTGATTCAACTAAGCAAGTGCCTGACAGAGTTGGAGTCAATTCCATTTAAATTCAGAAAGTAGTTCCAAATGTTCCTTGTTGAAAAGCATTAAAGGGAATTGGAATATCAGTGTATTTCCTGAAGGGACTGGAATTTAAATGGAATTTACCCTAAACCTGGTGCTTGATGACTCGTAGAGTAGCTAGTTCAAAACTAGTGCTGGGTTGGAACAAAAATGTGCCACACTGGGACTGACTACTCCAGGACCTGAGTTGAGACACGCTGGGCCTGATACCAACCTGCAGTAATAGAGCAGCAGACAGAGCAGCACCAGCACCAACAGAGCCATGGAGCCCAGGATGGTTAGGAGGAAGATGGTGTGGTAGGTGGTGATGTCTCGCAGGCCCATGGGGTTCAAAGCTGAGCCTGCAACATAGGGGTGCACTGTAAAACATTTCCTGTCATTTTTATAGTAAATTACTGGCAGCACAGTAGCCTGTACCTTACTGTAAATCTACAGTAAAATACTGTCAGCACAGAAGCCAGTAAATTACTGTAGATTTACAGGACCTTTACTGAAACACAAATGTACAAAATATTACTGTAACACCTGACTACAGCTACATGCTGTCTTTACCAAATTTACAGTGCATTACTGGAAGTATAGTGGTTGGTAAACTGTTGCAGATTTACAGTGCAGGCAGCTAGCGCCAATGATGGCCAGTATATCTGTTTGGTATTTCAATACCTATTTAGTCATTTCTATTTCACTGGCCTGAAGTACAATTCATGTATTTTGTAACAGTTTAATTATAATACATGTCTTTGTATTTTCTCATACAAAAATAAACCTGCAAGCAGCCCACTTAACTACAACAACATTCTCGTTTAATGCACTCACTGTAAGTCACTCTGGATGAGTGAATTACCAAAATGTAAATGTAAAAATGAACAATTGCAACACACACACTGCTGGGTATTATTCTAATGAGCTCCACCCCCAAACAAATAGTTTGAGTGTGGAACTCACTAGAATAATACCCAGCAGTTTGCTTTGCATGTGTTCCTTTTTAAATTGACATTTGGGTCATTTAGCAGACTTTTCTGTCCAGAGCAACTTACAGTCATTAAACAAAACACATATCACAGTCATTGCAAGTAAAATGTTTCTGTAACTGTTACTGAGAATGTTGTTGTAGTTAAGGATAAATTGGTCTTCAAGGTATTTTCTATTTGTAACAAGATACCTTTTGATGTATCTTTGCCCAGCTCTGGCCAGTGCCAAGTACATTACTGTAATATTCACAGTAACTTGCTACCAGATTCCTGTAAGTTACTGTAATATTAGTGCAACGATACAGTATAATACTGTAAGAAAATAAATGCTACAGCTATCGGAATATTGGTATTTTACTGCAATTACATGGGATTGGTGCAAGCAGGTTGGCTGCTAGGTATTTGTATATTACAGCATATTTATGAATATTTGGTGTTTATATCACTTGCACTTCTAGAGGCCTAAACAAAGGCTTCCAAATTGTCCGTGATTACAGTAGTGGTGGGGAAAAGAAGCTTCTAGAAGCATTGAGGCTTTCCAGCCAATTGTGTCAAAAACAGGTTCATTACTCAAGGCTTTGATCAACACAGTGTACTCTAGTGCCACCTGCTGGTCAAAACAATTTAGAACAGACAAATTATATAGATGACATCGTCATCTAAAAAAACAATCAGGTGGTTGTTCGGCAGAAAAATGAAGCTTCGGACGTCATTGATCATGTGCTTCTGATAAAGTGATACATCTCGGAGCGACGGTATCAAACGTAACATCGATAGATTACAGGGCAAAACAGACTTGGCAAAACCCTCAAACACTAAAGGTTTAAGACTTGCTGTCACTCTGACCTGTCCCTATACACATTCAATTGTTAGGGCAGTACTACCACATATTAGTTCAGATGGTACAGTATTCTTACTAACGGGTGCAATAAATATAGCTACTTTACAAGGCATGCCTCGGAATATGATAATGAGCCAAATATTGTTCCCCTCCCACAACATTTTCCCACAATGCACTATAATTTACAGAATGCTGCAGTAAATATATAGCAAAAACAGCAAAACAGTAGTTTATTGTTAAATTGTATTGTAATAAAGTTAAAGTAATTGTTAACAGTGAATATGCAATTATATATTACAGCATACTAATGAATATTTGGTGTTTTATATCACTTGTAGGAGCCTTAACAAAGGCTTCTAAACTGGCAGTGACGCCAGGGCAAACCGATCAAAAGGAGATAGCTAAACACTCATCCATTAAAGGTTTGAGACATGCTGCCACTGATTTGTCCCCTACAAACATTAAATTGGTAAGGAACTACTACCACATATCAGTTAAAATTGGTTCAGCACTCTCACTAAAGGGTGGAAAAAATAGCCTCTTACATTGCATGCCTCAAAATATGTTAATGACCCAGAAACAACAATAACACTAGTGTTCAAAAGGCGTTTGGTGCTCCAAAAATAGAGTATGGTACTGTATTCTGTGGGGTGGTAATGAATTACAATAAGTTACTAGCAGCACTGTAGCCAGTAAATTACTGTCGATTACCGGAACAGATTTTAGATTCCAAAAATACAATCTAGTACTGTACTACAGTAAATTACTGGCAGCACATTAGCCAGTAAATTACTGTCAATTTACAGGTCAAGGTTCTTAGTTTCCAAAAATACGGTATGGTAGTGTATTCTGTGGGGCACAGCGTTCTCACTTACGGGTGCAACAAATACAGAGTATTACAAGGAATGCTTTAAAATATTTTAAATAGACCGAGATTCTTTCCCCGCCCACAACATTTCCCCACAATATACCATCATTCACATTATGCTGCTGTAAATATACAGCAAAACAGGTAATACAGTACTTTACTGTAATTTTACCGCAGTGTAGCGGAATGCCATTGAGCCCCCATAATGCATTGCTCATTAGAGTACTGTACATTAATATAGAATTACAATAGCTAACAAAATGTTTAGCAGTAAATTTACAGAAATTTGTTACAGTGATAAATAAGATACTAGGATGGGCCAAGTCTCCAACAGGACTCCCTACAAAAAGCTTTGTAATGGACAGACCACAACCCCTAGCTATACAGTTTCATCGCAAAAGTGCACAAACAAGTGTTCATTATTCAATTTCTATCTCATATTGACATAGTCTTAAGACAGGCATCACCAACTAGATTCATCCGTGGGACGTTTTTTTTTTATTGAGCGGATGGTCAGGGGGCCGTAACATAATTAGAAATAATCAGTAGACTGCAAAATGACCTCAAAAAGTTCAAACAGACTGAAAGCATAATCATTTCAAACCTTGCTTACATTTGTATACAATCACATATGTCTCTCTATTATGTGTGGGAATACATTGGAACAGATTTCCAAAATGAAAAACTATTTGTTTGGTTTAGAGAACTTTGGGGCATAATAAAATCACCCACGGGTTGCCATTAGGGGGCCTACAGTGGGGCTGTAGAAGAAATGTCAGACTGATGCAAACCTGAGCTATGTCAACATTGTTGACATAGTCAGGGATGGGCAAAAATCACAATATAATATCACACAACATTCTCAGTAATGGTTACATAATCGTTTTACTTGCTATGACTGTGATATGCTGTTTAACTAGATTAGTTGAATGCAGGGACTGTAAGTCACTCTGGATAAGAATGTCTGCTAAATTACCAAAATATATGTGAAAATGAACATAGAAAAATTAACTAAAAAGCACACTAGGTATTATTATTGGCCTTGTTTCGGGACGGAGCTCATTAGAATAATACTCTGCATGCTTTTATATTGTTAATTTTTACATGTACATTTATATTTAGTTCATTTAGCAGACGCTCTTATCACACCATGGTGCCATCAGACTTCTGATACCAACGCAGGGTGAAAGGAGAGCCACAAAATTGTGAACAGCTATAAAAAAAAATGGTATAGAAAAGTAGTTTTGAAAATACAAATTACAGCTCTCGAAAGTATCTTGTTACAAAATACATTGGAGTGTAATTCAGCCCATTGTAATACAAATAGCAAAATACTCAGAAGTCATTTAAATACATATTTCAAATACATGTAACGGAAATACTGCGCATCTCTGGACATAGTTACTGTACCTGTGGTAGAGGGAAAGGCAGCCAGCCAGTATCCTAGCTGGTTGGCCACAAAACTCCATGTCAGCTGTGCTCCTTCTTTCTTGATGTATCCAGTTCCTTTCCTGACCCAGAGTCCTGTTGAAGTACAAGTCAGCATGCGGACAGAGTTAGTTAGAGTAGAGTAGGAATTACATTAAACATTGTATGTCAACTTCCTTAACAAATTAAGAGATGTGTGTGTACATTTCCATTAAGATCCTTATCAATCCAAAATATATTCCCAAAACTGAAAATATCTATTTTTGTGAGTATCCCTGCTCTGCACTAACAATACTGATTTCGAATTTATTTTTTCCCAATGCATGCACTGTACACAATAACTGTACACAATAATTTCAAGGATAATCACATATACACAGTATATTCTATTTAATCCTGGCGTGAGCAGATGGAACAGCTCCATAGTTACTGTACTGAACGTATGCTGTGAATCTATTATTTGACATTATAAGGCCAGCGGTGTTATGCATTCATATCCAGTGATGCGTAGCTCGTCGGGATAGAGCATACACAAATGATGAGCGAATAACGTGATTCAAGGAAGGAAGACAGCTTTGAGTCCAGGCAGATGCTTTCCGACCATAACCACAATAACGAAAGAGGAGCGAGGGGGGAAAAAAAGACAAAAAAATGACAAAAGAAATAAAAACTTGGTCATAAAAAAAAAAGAGAAAAGAAGAAGAGAAGAACCATTTCCCATGATGCCAGGCGCCCTGAGGAGAGTGTCAGAATTGGGTAGCTTAATGCGTCTTGACAGGGAGACCTCTGCCCACAGTACACCCAAGGTCCCCTTCTACATCATCCTCCCGCTCCTAAAATAGTTTTCATTTCTGTCATTCTCGTTAGCATTTTCCCTATGCAGAAAACATAAACACAGAAGCAGGTTATGATTAGGCCTACATGTGACTTATGCAAGTGTCCTGAATGATTTTAACACATTGTAGGGGAGAATGCAAACAGTGGCCTAAAATAAAAATGTCAAGTTTACAGTAAGATATAGCTTATGATTAATAACATATTTGAAAAAATAAACATAACATTGCCTTTCAACTCGAATAAGCAATACAACTATTAGTTTAAATAACTATTAGATCATTATCATCTGTTTAGACTACAAACATTTGTTGGACTCCTCTTTTAGTGCTAATACCCCCGGCAAGGGAAGTCTGTGAATATATTGCCTTTGTCATCACAGCAGCAATACAACCAGGGCCTGTATTAATTAAATGTGCTCATCTAGGATCAGGTCATCTTATTCATTATGATCTAAAAGTCAAAACTGATCCTAGATCAGCACTTCTACTGACGCTTTGTGAATATAGACGCAGGCCTGAAAATCCATTAGGCCAACTTTACTGCCCATTGGCTACAGTACATCTATTTTTAGACATTAATAGACGATCTGGCATCCACAACCTCAAACATTGAACCACCTGAGAAGTCAACCTAGAACGTCTAGGCTACATATTAAGACAAGCTCTAATTAACACACCCTAAGTGGTGTGAATAGATACACACTCAACAATCCTCTAAAGTAGGGGTAAAAGGGAAGTGAGAGTGAATTGAAGTGTGAATGTGTGTCATGCCAGATCACTTATCTAGGAAGTGCTCGACCATGGATGTAGTGCTGTATGTCAACCACTAGGGGTCATCATGCACACAGACAAACAGTAGTAGGGTCTTTTGTTTATCTCCTCAGTATAAGGCAGGGGGATTTCCAAGCCACCCCCCACTACCCCCTGACAGAGTGTGTGCACGCATGTGATCCGTCTCCAAAACAAACACAGACTCACAGCTGAGTCTGGAGAGATAATGGCGCCTCTGATTTAGAGTCTCCTGGGCTATATGGAACAAGAAACACTGTGTCTTCCTTCTTCCTCCTCCTTTCCCTTTTAAAGACTCCGTGAAGGAGGAGGATGGGAGGAGATCACATGGGAGGGGTCATCATGGACAGAGAGAGAGAGAAAGAAAGAAAGAGTTTTCCTCCCACCTGATGAAAGGGTCATGTTCAACTTTGATTCAACTTCTTTGACTCATCATCACACTGTATTTTCTCTTGTACTCATTTGTCATGCAAATGGATATGCACAGACTGTACGCACACCCACATACGCACAAACTTGTGATTCAGTCCGAAACAAATCCATTTCTCTCTTCAGCGGCCGCTCACTCTGGCCATCCACCCACGTCCAATGAATATTAATCTTCTCCATGTTTCACTCTAAAATCTAATTTCCTCTCAGTCTCAATCCTGACTGACAGTCAGCAGCCTGGCATTACAGCCCATTTAGCTCTTCCTTGATAGATCTGTCACAGTGCCACAGTGTTCCACAGTACACTACAGTACCCACCAATTAAAGGCTTCCGCTGCAGCACCTGATTCTATTTGCTAGAGTATTCCGAGTGCTCCTGGCAGGTTTCCCCAATCTCCTCTTCTGCCCCAAACATCTACAAAACCCATTGTGGATTTAAAGCCTTAGCACAAAGTCTTGCAAGTATAACCTGGCACACTGGAGGAGTGGAGTGTGTGTGTGTGTGTGAGAGAAATCTGGTGTAAAACCTGACTCTGGAAGAGAGGCCCAGGCACCCAGACTTACAGTAACTCATAAATCTAGAGGACCCCCTGGGCATACTAGACTAGAGGCCCATTTCTCTACTCAACACTGATCTAAAGCTCCACAGGAGTTTATTTTATTGCTCTGTGTGGGATTCTGTGTGGGATTCTACCTGTCTAGTACTTGTTGACATTGGGTGAACCTCTGATGTTACTTGATTTGTTTTGAGTAGAAACTTTCAGGTTTACTGCTTCTGCATAGGTCAGGGAAAACTCAGGATAACTCAGGGAAAGAATGTTACTTTGTTGGACGTAAGCTAAACCATGACGGAAACAAAGAATTCCTTATTCCTACATGCTGTCATCAAGAAGTGAACCAGCTTTTATGGATACAATATATACTGAAATACTGTATAGAGCACTTGAGACATACTCAAGTGCATACGTCCCGTGTGGCTCAGTTGGTAGAGCATGGCGCTTGCAACGCCAGGGTTGTGGGTTCAATTCCCACGGGGGGACCAGGATGAATATGTATGAACTTTCCAATTTGTAAGTCGCTCTGGATAAGAGCGTCTGCTAAATAATGTAAATGATACTGTAGGACACCAGTTGCTGCAGTACTACATGAGGGTCAGTGGGGGGCACTCTTCCCTCTTAAGCAAATAAAAGCCCACACCCCCAGAGCAGGGTGTGTGTGCATGGTGGAATTAGAGGTGACCCCTTTAGAGACGACACGGTTAACAACACATCCACCCTGGTGTCCACATTATAATCAGTAAGCCTCTCACCGCCTAGCTAACTGTTTGTTCGTCACTGCAGATAATGAGATATGAGCTCTGGGCCTCCCACTAGCGGACGGTTGAATAAAAACCCATACAGTTAAATAATGCATGAACCTAACGCTGCAGCTCTATGTTTGACTAATCAGTTCGCTTAAATCCTGTGCTATATTGTTCTTTTGTGTTTTACTGTAAAGATTTGATTTCCATTTACTCTCAGCTTTGGTTCAGAGAAAAACACTTGCATACATCGAATTTTAGCAAACTACTAAATACAACACCCACAAATACCCACAATATAAGCCACTTAATGGAGTGCGAGAGTGAGAGATTGTTGTTAGTGGGGGGTGCCTAGTCAATTGGCCGTAACCTGTTTTGTCCCAATACTGAATGTTAGGGTCAGCACTCACAACCATTACTCCTCAGTCATCTTAGCCATCCTGACAGGATGTGAGCAATAGCCTACAGCTAACTCCAACAGACCAGCTCATCCCACTATCAAAAACCTCTCCCTCCACCACAGCTTTGTTGTCCCCTTTCTCCGCTACTCAAAAACACTCCCCTCCCTCCTCCCCTCCGTCCATCTGTGTCTCTGTTTGCATCTCATAACATGTTACCGTGGCAACATAGGACCAGAGAGGTGGGGAACATTGCCTCCTCTGTCCCAGGCCTCCTGGAGCTACATAACAGGCCTAATCACATCATCAGGCTTCAGGACAACAACACTCTTCAGCTGCAGTTTCCCACAGGGTGTTAAAAAGGGATGTTTACACAAAGTCTCTTTTCATGTTTCCTGCACATCCAACCCACAACTATGATATCAGAATGACACACCCATCTTATGTGCATCGTTGGGATCTGCCGATCAATGCGTGTCCATGATTTCTAAATGCGATAGCTTGAGTTGTGCATGCATATTGCTCTCTGTATTGAAGATACAATCATGGAAGGATCCCGGGAATCCAAATGGAGCCTGTCAGATAGGTGCTTCATTAATCTACCCTTGGGAAGCCATATCCAGACTTGGCAAGTGTCTGGTTGGTTATTACTTTTTATTCATTAGGCTTGCTCTTCTCAGTCCGTTGTGTACTGTCCCATCCTTGAAATCCAACTTCAAGAAGTTGAGGTTATCAAGGAGATCTGTAGAAATAGGCCCATGGCTTCGGTAACACTTCCTATGAATACCCTCTTCATAATGCATTATAAGCACATTTAGAACGCCTGAGCTATGAATCATGCATAATAATGCACAACGTAGGCACTAATAACTGCTCATAAACATCTATGACTAAATCCATAATGCGTTATGAAGAGGGCATTCATAGGAAGTGTTTACCAGGGTTTCTTCAGCATAGTTATGGTAATGTGAATCTCGGTAGGAAAATGCCAGGCATGTCAATGAGATCTGCAGTGATCTGCATGTTCCGGTTCAGACACACTGGAACAATGGCTGCCATGGGAAGTCCGGACCGGTTGTCAGGACAAGAAACAACCCTGGTCTGGAGTTTTTAGGCATCGGTTCCATAAAGCCAGTGGTGGAAAAAGTACCCAACTATCATACTTGAGTAAAAGTAAAGATACCTTAATAGAAAATGACTCAAGTAAAAGTCAAAGTCACCCAGTAAAATTCTACTTGAGTAAACGTATAAAAGTATTTGGTTTAGAATATACTTAAGTATCAAAAGTAAAACTATCAATCATTTCAAATCCCTTATATTAAGCAAACCACATGGCCCCATTTTCTTGTTTCTTTAATTTACGGAAAGCCACAGGCACACTCCAACCTTCAGACATAATTTACAAACAAAGCACGTGTGTTTAGTGAGTCCACCAGATCAGAGGCAGTACGGATGACCAGGGCTGTTCAGTTGATAAGTGTGTGAATTTGACTATTTTCCTGTCCTGCCTGTCCTGCATTCAAAATGTAACGAGTACTTTTGGGTGTCAGGGAAAATGTATGGAGTAAAAAGTACAATATTTTCCTAAAGAATGTAATGAAGTAAAAGTAGTATTTTTTTTTTATAAAAGTAAAGTACAGATACCCCCAAAAACTACTTAAGTAGTATTGGAAGTTTTTTTTTACTTAAGTACTTTACACCACTGCATAAAGCAACGGGGGAAAGTGAGTGTATGAGAGAGAGAGAGAAAGAGATAGAGAGAGTGAGAGAGAAAGAGGGGGCCCCCGAGTGGAGCAGCGGTCTATGGCACTGCATCTCAGTCCCCGGTTCGATTCCAGGCTGTATCACATCCGGTCGTGATTGGGAGTCCAATAGGGCAGCGCACAACGTCGTCCGGGTTTGGCCGGGGTAGGCCGTCATTGTAAATAAGAATTTGTTCTTAACTGACTTGCCTAGTTAAATAAAAGTTACATTTAAATAAAAAAGAGAGAGAAAGCAAGGGGGAGAGAGAGGGAGGCAGATGCAGAGCAAGAGAGAGGCAGAGAGAGTGTGTATGTGAGAGAAATAGAGAGAGTGAGAGGGGGAGACAGAATGAACGAGAGAGACAGAGAGGGGGAGAGAGAGTGTGTTTGTGTGTGTGAGAGAAAGAGAGACAGAAAGAGAGAAATGTGTAAGAGAGAGAGAGAAAGAGATGGAGAGCATTGTGTGGCTCCCTCCCTATGAAAGCATGCACAGCAGTTGTATAACAGTACTGTCAGCCAAGTGAACTGCGATATTTCAGACACTGAGGAGCAGCGCGGAAGAGGATTAACCCATGTGAGACAGGATCAGCTAGCCTGGGGAAACCACACTGAACTGAGGAAAACAGTGCTGAGCACAGCGTTCAGTCTGGTTGAACCAGGCTAGCTGTGACCAGCTGGGAGTCCAGGCAGCCATAGTTAGAGCAGATGAACTAGAGGCTACTCTTATTCGCCCCTTCCAAGCTCAGACCACTGCCATTTATATGCCTTAGATTTGTGGTCCGACGGACGGTGGCTTACTATCAATGGCAGTTTTTTATTGACAGGCATTTTTATGTATGTATTTGAGTATAGCAGTAAGCCCACTGTTGATGGGTATGTACGAGGATGTTTCTGAATACAATAATGTTTTTTTTAGGGAAACCATTTTCAACTGACAGCACTCAGAGTCAGCACTCTATCAAACAAATTGATGACACTTGTACATGGAGGGCTCTCGGTATTGGTCAGCTATGATGGTGGGTGGTTCCCTTTACCTGTCTTGTCGTCGAACCTCCACACGGGGACACTGGTGGCTGTCTGCAGGGGCGTGTCTAAGGGCAGGGGGATGCAGATATGGACGGGGTCCCACACCTGAACACTGGTCCCGTTACGACTGAAGAGCTGGGCATTGACCGCCGCCACCGCCGTCAGCCCCACCCAGCTACTGTTAGCCCCTGGGGAGAGACGACACAAAGGTCTTTAGACCAAACATCAGTGTGGTGTAGAACTCAACAGTAGAAAATCCCAAACAAGGCTTGCTACCATGCCTCTCAACACAAATAACGCTAACGCTACCATCATCATGCAAATATCACAATATTCACCCTCAGAAATTTCCCGTTTGTTAACCATTCTAAGGCATCATCATCGTCATGGTTGACCTGGTTTACACTTGTCAGACGAGTCTTTCCAACAGACACTATCCATTGGCTTCTCATCATTCATGACACTCAGACATAATACTATGTAATCATACTTCTCCCATGGTTTCCTGCTATCATTTCTCATAATTTGGGAGTTTTTGACAGAAATCTATTTTGGTCAAAATCTCTGTATTTTCCACTTGAGCAATTCTGCATTTTCAGCCTGTCTTTTACCCATGTATTTCCCTCCTTCCATCCTTCTCTTCCTATCTCATCTCCTGTTTCCCACCTTCCCTCTCCTTTTCAATCCTCCTGTTCCCCTCCCTCCTTCTCTCGCCCCCCTCCTTCTGTCCGCCCTCTCTTCTTCCGCCGTCCCAAACCACCCTCCACCCCCTCCCTCTATTTCTCACCGGTGGCATTGCTCTCCAGGCCCAATGGGTAGGGGAAACCTCCTATCTCATACTGACTCTGTGCGGAGGTCAGCACAGCAGAGAGCTCTGGGTTGGTAGAGTTGAGGGCCAGAGTGACTGCTTTCCTCTGGAGCTGTATCCATGGCTGGTTTTTGACTCCTGGAGGGGGAAAGGGTGAGAGAGGAGAGAAAGTGGGGGAAGGATGGGAGAGAGAGAAGGAGTCTGTGAGATTGGGGGTGCAACTGAACAAGAAGCATAAAGTTTACGGCATTGGTGTGGCAATCATATGGCCTATGAAATGGGCTAATACAAAGTGAAGAGTTGTACACAGGTTATGAAATATATATAGTACTGTTTTAAATACTAGTAATAATAGAATAACAATATTTCCTCCCCACAAAACAGTTTTAGAGAGACACTAAATGATTTATGTATAATTTATTCAGATTATACAGAACCTAACCACGGGATCAATCCAACCCTCAAATTGAAATGACAACCAGCACACATACAGTACAGTAGCAGCATCCAGGGATTGTGGCAGCTAGCAGGATTTGCTGGTCTATAGTTAGACAATAGAGACTAACCCTGCAGGTTGGACAACAGTCTACCTGCCTGTCATACTATAATCCCATTCTCCCTGTTTGATTTTGCTTGCCACAAGGGATAAAAAAGAGGCCTAAAAATACACTGGCCCCTCGTAACGGTGCCACTTGTCTAATATGATTAGTATTTGGTGAGCATGGGGCCTGATCTGTGCAGACAGCCAGGCAAGCGCGTCCATGCAGAGGGTCTATACTATACTGAACACCCCAGGCCGGCTGTATTGTACTATCCATCTCTATCTCTCTCTTTCTCTGACTACTGAACTGTGTGTATCCATTCCTGTGCTCATCGTTCCATTCCACCTCATCTCTAGAGTAGCTTGTTGACACTTCTTTTCTCAGGGTCTCTTTGTCAATCTCTGTGAGACGTGTTCAGTTTCTGTCTTTTTACACTCACATAATCCCCATTTGACACCTTCTCTGTCCCTGAATTGGACATGATATCTCTCTTATCTTTTGCTGTGAAACCTATTGTTATTCTCAGAATAATTGCTGTTGTTGTTGACATTGTCAAATAACTCAAGCATAGATTGGTAATTGGTAACTATTTTTCAAATTTGGCACAGAGAAACTAGATGCCATTAGTAACTAGATGCCATGAGTAACTTGGCCAATAAGAATGCCACCGTTTGCTATAAGCAGTCTCACTTAAACCCTCATATCTGTCGCCCTGTTTGACCTAAAGACTTGAAACGTTGTATTTGCCAAGGCAGCAGCTACTCTTCCTGGGGTCCAGCAAAATTAAGGCAGTTTATAAGATAAAAAAATAAAATAACAATACATTTACAGATTTCACAACACACTGTGTGCCCTCAGGTGCCTACTCTACCACTACCACATATCTACAGTACTAAATCCATGTGTATGTTTGTGTATAGTGCATATGTTATCGTGTTTGTATGCATGCATGTTTGTGTTGCTTCACAGTCCCCGCTGTTCCATAAGGTGTTTTTTAATCAAATTTTACTGCTTGCATCAGTTACTTGATGTGGAATAGAGTTCCATGTAGTGATGGCTCTATGTAGTACTGTGTGCCTCCCATAGTCTGTGCTGGACTTGGGGACTGTGAAGAGACCCCTTGTGGCATGTCTTGTGGGGTATGCATGGGTGTCCAAGCTGTGTGCCAGTAGTTTAGACAGATAGCTCGGTGCATTCAACATGTCAGTACCTCGCATAAATACAAGAAGTGATAAAGTCAATCTCTCCTCCACTTTGAGCCAGGAGAGATTGACATGCATATTATTAATATTAGCTCTCTGTGTACATCCAAAGGCCAGCCGTGCTGCCCAGTTCTGAGCCAATTGCAATTTTCCTAAGTCCTTTTTTGTGTCACCTGACCACACGACTGAACAGTAGTCAATGTGTGACAAAACTAGGGCCTGTAGGACCTGCCTTGTTGATAGTGTTGTTAAGGCAGAGCAACGCTTTATTATGGACATACATGTACTTCTCCCCATCTTAGCTAGTATTATATCAATATGTTTTGACCATGACAGTTTACAATCCATGATTACTCCAAGCAGTTTAGTCACCTCAATTTGCTCAATTTACACATTATTTATTACAAGATTTAGTTAAGGTTTAGTGTTAAGGTTAAGGTTAGGTTTAGTGAATGTTTTGTCCCAAATACAATGATTTTACTTTTAGAAATATTTAAGGCTAACTTATTCCTTGCCACCCACTCTGAAACTAACTGCAACTCTTTGTTAAGTGTTGCAGTCATTTCAGTCGCTGGAGTAGCTGACGTGTAGTGTTGAGTCATCTGCATACATAGACACTCTGGCTTTACTCAAAGTCAGTGGCATGTTGTTAGTAAAAATGTTAAAAAGCAAGGGGCCTAAAGAGCTATCCTGGGGAATTCCTGAATCTACCTTGATTATGTTTGAGAGGCTTCCATTAAAGAACACCCTCTGAAAAAAAGCTAAGCGATTGGCCAAAAGAGTTATAGACAAATAAAAAAATCTGATTTTACGTGTCCATTTAAACCACTGTAAATCCACCTCATAGTGGTCTATGAACTTGAAACTTGTCATTGCTGTCATGGACATCCCTATGGTAGAGAAATTAACATTAAATGATCTGTGTTGTGTGACAAAACGGCACATGTTAGAGTGGCCTTTTGTTGTTTCCCAGCACAAGGTGCACCAGTGTAATGATCATGCTGCTTAATCAGCTTCTTGATATGCCACACCTGTCAGGTGTGTTTCTATTTGTGTTCAGTATAATTATATGGACATGTGAAGAGCAGACTTCCTCATAGAAGCCAGACCACTCCTTATCAGACTATGTCCCCTCAGAGCTGTGATTTAACTTCTTATTCTTCACCATCCCTTTCCTGCCTCTGTGCTCCTTCCTTTCTGTAGCCCCCCTCCATCTGAGGGGCCAAGCTGCTGCCCTTCCTTCACTGAAGCCAGCCCAGGACAAGGATGTGATCTGGGGCATGAGGAGCCCTGAACAGTGCCCGTCTGTTAAGCAGAGCAGGATCCCAGCCAGACTGAGGAGGAAGCAATGGCATAAAGGAAAGCTGGAGAGAGAAGAGGACTGAGGAGAGGGGAGTTTGAAGACTCACAAAAATGGCCCTGAGAGGCAGGCAGACTGGGTCACTCCTTAGGTTCTGCTCTGAGAGGAGGGAAGGGCCAAGGAGGGAGTAGTGGGGTGGTTGCAGGGATCAAAGGGGGAGAGTGGCTGTAGGGGTCCCAAGAGAGAACATGGGTCATCCATCATCTAAATGTCCCCCTGCTGAAAGCCTGGTTGAGTAAGATTAAGAAGAGACCCCCAGAGGGAATAGGATACTGATTCATTCCACCCAGCCATTCATCAGTTAAAAGTACTGCACTCCATTTCACAAAGCGTGTTGGAGTTTCGTTGGGCCATATAATGTAATTACTCATTTACTCACAAAAAGTAAGGCCATGCATAGAAGATAGAAGACACATTGCCTTCTGCATTAAAGGTGCAGGCATACAACTGAGTGCTTTTGACCTTGAAGGGGTACCGCCATTAGAGGTGACAAATGAATGGCGGTGCCCTGCATTGTGTGATCTCGTCTTATTGATGCCGCCCAGAGACAGGGTTTGACTGAGGGTGAAAGTTCAGCCTAAACGTGCCATCTGTCAACTAGACTGGAAAACACACAGGTGTGAGGACTGGGGAGTGCCTCTTTGTGTGCCGCGCTGTAAAGCCAATGCTAACCCCATTGAGTTTAGAGTTCAGTGGCTGGCTGAGGGGGCAGAGGTGGGTGTGGTCTGGGATGGTTTGACAGCTTTCCAATGTCTGTCTGGAGGCACTCTCTAGGTATTTTATCATGCTGGACACACCATGTCCAAACTCTCATGGCATGGGCAGATTGGCGGTCTGGCAATTCTGACAATTATCAGAAGGGCCAGACCATCTTCTATTAGAGTGGGCTGGTTGAAATTGCCCCCCCCCCACCAAAAGAAAATAAAGAAAATACAATAATAGTAATAATACATATACAGTACCAGTCAAAAGTTTGGACACACCTACTCATTATTGGATTTCTTTATTTTGACTTTTTTCTACATTGTAGAATGATAGTGAACACATCAAAACTATGAAATAACACATATGGAATCATGTAGTAACCAAAAGTGTCAAACAAATCAAAATATATGTTATATTTGAGATTCTTCAAAGTAGCCACCCATTCTCTCAAACAACTTCATGAGGTAGTCACCTGGAATGCATTTCGATTAACAGGTGGTGCCTTCTTAAAAGTTAATTTGTGGAATGTCTTTCCTTCTTAATGACTTTGAGACAATCAGTTGTGTTGTAACAAGGTAGGGGTGGTATACATAAGATAACTCTATTTGGTAAAAGACCAAGTCCATATCATGGCAAGAAAAGCTCAAATGAGCAAAGAGTAACGACAGTCCATCATTACTTTAAGACATGAAGGTCAGTCAAACTTTAACATTTCTAGAACTTTGAACGTTTCTTCAGGCGCAGTCTCAAAAAACACCCAGATCTATGATGAAACTGGCTCTCATGAGGACCACCACAAGACCCAGATGTACCTCTGCTGCAGAGGATAAGTTCATTAGAGTTACCAGCTTCAGAAACAAATAAATGCTTCACAGAGTTCAAGAGACACATCAACATTAACTGTTCAGAGGAGACTGCGTGAATCAGGCCTTCATTCACGACTACTAAAAAGGACACCAATAAGAATAAGAAACTTGCTTGTGCCAAGAAACATGAGCAATGGACATTAGTCCGGTGGAAATCTGTCCCTTGGTCTGATGAGTACAAATTTGAGATTTTTGGTTCCAACCGCCTTGCCTATGTGAGACGCAGAGTAGGTGAGTGGTTCCCACTGTGAAGCATGGAGGAATGACGTGTGGGGGTGCTTTGCCGGTGATTTATTTAAAATTCAATGCACACTTAACCAGCATGGCTACTACAGCATTCTGCAGTGATATGCCACCCCATCTGGTTTGCGCTTAGTGGGACTATCATTTGTTTTTCAACAGGACAATGACCCAACACACCTCCAGGTTGTGTAAGGGCTATTTAACCAAGAAGGAGAGTGATGGAGTGCTGCATCAGATGACCTGGCCTCCACAATCACCCGATCTCAACCTAATTGAGATGGTTTGGGATAAGTTGGACCGCAGAGTGAAGGAAAAGCAGCCAACAAGTGCTCAGCATATGTGGGAACTCCTTCAAGACTGTTGGAAAAGCAGTCATGAAGACAAAATGTGGCTACTTTTAAGAATCTAAGATCTAAAATATATATTTGTTTAACACTTTTTTTTGGTTAATACATGATTCCATATGTGTTATTTCATAGTTTTGATGTCTTCACTATTTATTATTATTATACAATGTAGAAAATAGTAAAAATAAAGAAAGACCCTTGAAAAAGTAGGTGTGTGTGTGTTCCACATGGAGGGCCGCACAGCCCTCCATGTGCTCGCCAGAGGTAGCCTGACTGCCATTAGGTACCGAGATGAGATCCTCAGACCATGTGTGAGACCATATGCTGATACATGCACATTTGTGGCCTGCTGGAGGTCATTTTGCAGGGCTCTGGCAGTACTCCTCCTTGCACAAAGGCGGAGGTAGCGGTCCTGCTGCTGGGTTGTTGCCCTCCTACGGCCTCCCCCACGTCTCCTGATGTACTGGCCTGTCTCCTGGTAGCGCCTCCATGCTCTGGACACTACGCTGACAGACACAGCAAACCTTCTTGCCACAGCTCGCATTGATGTGCCATCCTGGATGAGCTGCACTACCTGAGCCACTTGTGTGGGTTGTAGACTCCGTCTCATGCTACCACTAGAGTGAAAGCACCGCCAGCATTCAAAAGTGACCAAAACATCAGCCAGGAAGCATAGGAACTGAGAAGTGGTCTGTAGTCACCACCTGCAGAACCACTCCTTTATTGGGGGTGTCTTGCTAATTGCCTATAATTTCCACCTTTTGTCTATTCCATTTGCACAACAGCATGTGAAATTTATTGTCAATCAGTGTTGCTTCCTAAGTGGACAGTTTGATTTCACAGAAGTGTGATTGACTTGGAGTTACATGGTGTTGTTTAAGTGTTCCCTTTATTTTTTTGAGCAGTGTATATACACAGTTAGTGGGACGTTTACATTCACCTTAGCCAAATAAATTTTTCCCTGTCTTAGGTCCGTTAGGATCACCACTTTATTTTAAGAATGTTAAATGTCAGAATAATAGCAGAGAAAGATTTCTTTCAGCTGTTATTTCTTTCCTCACATTCCCAGTGGGTCAGAAGTTTACATGCACTCCATTAGTACTTGGTAGCATTGCCTTTAAATTGTTTAACTTGGGTCGAATGTTTCAGGTAGCCTTCCACAAGCTTCCCACAATAAGTTGGGTGAATTTTTGCCCATTCCTCCTGACAGAGCTGATGTAACTGAGTCAGGTTTGTAGGCATCCTTGCTTGCACACACTTTTTCAGTTCTGCCCACACATTTTCTATAGCATTGAGGTCAGGGCTTTGTGATGACCACTCCAATACCTTGACTTTGTTGTCCTGAAGCCATTTTGTCACAACTTTGGAAGTATGCTTGGGGTCATTGTCCATTTGGAAGACCCATTTGCGACCAAGCTTTAACTTCTTGACTGATGTCTGGAGATGTTGCTTCAATATATCCACATAATTTTCCTTCCTCACATGATGCCATCTATTTTGTGAAGTGCACCAGTCCCTCCTGCAGAAAATCACCCCCACAACATGATGCTGTCACCCCCGTGCTTCACGGTTAGGATGGTGTTCTTCGGGTTGCAAGCCTCCCCCTTTTTCCTCCAAACATAACGATGGTCATTTTGGCCAAACAGTTCTATTTTTGTTTTTTCAGACCAGAGGACATGTCTCCAAAAAGTATAATCTTTGTCCCCATGTGCAGTTGCAAACCGTAGTCTGGCTTTTTTATGGCGGTTTTGGAGCAGTGGCTTCTTCCTTGCTGAGCGGCCTTTCAGGTTAAGTTGATATAGGACTCATTTTTCTGTGGATATAGATACTTTTGTACCTGTTCCTCCAGCATCTTCACAAGGTCCTTTGCTGTTGTTCTGGGATTGATTTGCACTTTTCACACCAAAGTACGTTCATCTCTAGGAGACAGAAAGGGTCATCCTTCCTGAGCGGTATTTCAGATGCGTGGTCCCATGGTGTTTATACTTGCGCACTATTGTTTGAACAGATGAACGTGGTACCTTCAGGCATTGGAAATTGCTCCCAAGGATGAACCATACCTTTTCTGAGGTATTGGCTGATTTATTTTGATTTTACCATGATGTCAAGCAAAGAGGCACTATGTTTGAAGGTAAGCCATTTAAATACATCTACAGGTACACCTCCAATTGACTCAAATGATGTCAATTAGACTATGAGAAGCTTCTAAAGCCATGACATAATTTTCTGGAATTTTCCAAGCTGTTTAATTTCTTATGGTTGCAGGGGCAGTATTAAGTAGCTTGGATGAAAGGTGCACAGATGTGCCCATAGTAAACTGCCTGCTCCTCAGTCCCAGTTGCTAATATATGCATATTAGAAAACACTCTGAAGTTTCTAAAACTGTTTGAATTATGTCTGTGAGTATAACAGAACTCATATGGCAGGCAAAAACCTGAGAAGTTCCACTTCCTGTTTGAATTGTTTCTGAGGTGGCAGATTTTCAATCAAGCTCTCATTGAAATTACAGCGAGATATTCATGAGTTTTCACTTCCTACAGCTTCCACTAGATGTCAACAGTCAATAGAACTTCGTCTGAGGACTTTAATGTGAATGGGGGCCGAAGGAGACAGAAATTAGTAATCACTGCCATGAGGTGACCACGCATTGAACACGCGCCTTCATATGAGGAGGACCTCCGTTCCGCTCTTCTGAAGTCAATCTAATTCTCCGGTTGGAACGTTATTCAAGATGTATGTTAACAACATTCTAAAGATTGATTCAGTACATCGTTTGACATGTTTCTACTGACTGTTACGGAACTTTTGGACATTTCGTCACATTATAGTGGATGCGTTTTGTGACTTTGGAATTGTTTACCGCTAACGCGCTAACCAAAGTAGCTAAATAACAGACATTATCGAACAAATCAAGCATTTATTGTGGGCCTGGGATTCCTAGGACTTCATTCTGATGAAGTTCATCAAAGGTAAGGAAACATTTATTATGTATTTTCTGGTTTCTGTTGACCCCAACATGGCGGTTAATTTGGCTATTGTTCTGAGCTCCGTCGCAGATTATTTCATGATTTGCTTTTTCCGTAAAGTTTTTTTGAAATCTGACACAGCGGTTGCATTAAGGAGAGGTATATCTATAATTCCATGTGTATAACGTGTATTATCATCTACATTTAAGATGAGTATTTCTGTTGAAACGATGTGGCTATGCAAAATCACTTGATGTTTTTGGAACTAGTGAATGTAACGCGCCAATGTAAACTCAGATTTTGTGTTATAAATATGAACTTTAGCAAACAAAACATGCATGTATTGTGTTTCATGAAGTCTTATGAGTGTCATCTGATGAAGATAATCAAAGGTTAGTGATTAATTTGATCTCTATTTCTGCTTTTTGTGACTATCTTTGGCTGGAAAAATGGCTGTGCTTATTGTGGTTTGGTGGTGACCTAACATAATCTTTTGTAGTGCTTTCGCTGAAAAGTATATTTGAAATCGGACACTTTGGTGGGATTAACAACAAGATTACCTTTAAAATGATATAAAACACATGTATGTTTGAGGAATTTTAATTATGAGATTTCTGTTGTTTGAATTTGGCGCCCTGTACTTTCACTGGCTGCTGTCATATCGATCCCGGTAGCGGGATGCAGGCATATTAAAGGCACAGTCAACTTACAGGCTGACCACACCGCTCGCGTCGGGTGTGTTGCAAAATAAATTTAGGAATCTTTGTTATTCAATTATTGCACCCACACTACCAGCGCGCATCAACGAGCATCTGTGTTGCCAAGGGCTAAAATAGAAGTCATTCCTATTTCTGACGCAGATCGCGCTGCAAGTCCTGCCTCTCCCATCTCCTCATTGGTTTATAGAAGCAGGTACCCACGTGTCATCTCCTCATTGGCTATACCCACGTGGGTGATTGAATGACGAACTGTGATGCCGGTCGGTGTAGTAATACAATGAAAGATTAGATGCCAATCACCATATAAGTTCAAAGATGAAAAAGCCTGGAAGGAACAGAGATGACTAGAAACAATACGGTTGGCCGTTTTATGTGTGGTTTAATTATCAGAGTAGAGGACCTTGTGCATTTCAGGTAAAATAACAACCTAATGTTTATATCCCAGGACAAATTAACTAGCAACAGCAAGCTAGCTAAATAGGACAAATTACCTAGCAAGTGCAAGCTAACTAGCTAAATTGCCATATATGTTTAATGCTTTTTGACCTGTCCCCAAATTAATAGAATTGGTTCAGAGTTTGTTTTGATATTTCAACCTGCGTGTCGTGATCGCGTTTGGTGTAGGGGGACAAAATAAATGTATGCACGATCACACGCGCAGCTGGTTTGGGTTGTATGTAAACTTCTGACCCACTGGAATTGTGATACAGTGAATTATATAAGTGAAATAATCTGTCTGTAAACAATTGTTGGAACAATTACTTGTCATGCACAAAGTAGATGCCCTAACCGACTTGCCAAAACTATAGTTTGTTTAACAAGAAATTTGTGAAGTGGTTGAAAAACGAGTTTTAATGACTCCAACCTAAGTGTATGTAAACTTCCGACTTCAACTGTATATATACACACTGAATTAAAATATAAACGCAACATGTAAAGTGTTGGTCTCATGTTTCATGAGCTGACATAAAAGATCCCAGAAATGTTCCATACACACACAAAAGTATGCCCCTACCTCATCCAGACTCAAAAGACAAGGCTTCGTACTAAATGAGTGCTGCTGAATAATTGTGCTATATGCCACAGCACTAATCAACATATAAAATGGCTTGATGCTGCGACATGGCTTGGCTTAGAGACAGCGGAATGAGATAGAACACGTTGTGATTTTAGTGAACCCTCTGTACCCTTTGTTCCCTCATTTCCATACCAACGGACAAGGCCCAGGTGTTCAGTAAGACATCACAGAGCATCGAGAAAAACAATGGACAGGGCAGAGCATATGGAGGGAGGCATGATGGGAAAGTGTGATCACCGAGCGTAGCCACCACAGAGCAGCATATGCCAGACGCGGAGGCCGCTCTAAATTTACATAATGTTATGCGTGTGTGTGTTGTAAAGGCATGACATTTGAGTTAGAAGTGCAGCTGGGATGCAGTGATTGATTGAAACACAGCATGATTCGTGTTGGCTAGGTTACAGTCACTTACTGCTGACACTGTATGTGTTTGCCCATTTTTTGAGACAACCAATTGACTTCCCTGGAGGTTTTTCTGTCGATGTGGACACATCAGGCCCAATGCCATAGCTGAGAAATAGCCTTGTTGATATCCCTGCTATGGTTTCTATCATGAAGCACACAGATAAGACACACAACCAGATGAGTAAAGGTTTAGACACACTTCTAGGGCCTATGACTGGCTAACCACCACTCACAGCATAGTACCTTCAGAGCCTGAATATGCCTCCACCAAAAGACTGTCGAGGGGATAACTTTGCCTTCCGGGTTGCTCCAATGAATTGTGTGTAACACTGCTTCATCGCCAGTAATGCATTATGATGACGTCTGACCCAAGAGACTTAACACACGCTATGCAACACAAAATATCAACCCAACCATGGCCTGTTACAGTAGCTCTGTTCTGAGTTCTGAGGGGGGGGGGGGTGGGGGTTCTGAGAGAAAGAGAAAGGTAGGCTTTATGGGCAAAGATAGTGTTAATTGGGTAACGTATATTGAATCATCTTTAAAACAAAGTAACAAAAGAGGTAAAAAGATCAAGGTTGTACAATGATGGATTAATTGCAGGCTGTCCTTGAATGATATACATTAGCTGCTACTACTTGTGCAATGATGTTTCAACCATAATGACAATAACACAGAATGGACTAACACTCAAACAGGCTACAATGTTTACTAAATAGCTAACATACCTTGTGATTACACAGCTTAATTACACCAATCACGTGCTGCATGCTTTCAAGTACACAGTCACACCAACAATCTCCTTCTACCAAACACAGCATTTTGGGTTTTGTCAAACACAGCTTGAAAAGCACCCCCCTCTCCTCTCCCCCCCCTCACTGGCACTCCTCCACCTCTTCAAAACACTTTAGTTTCCTGCCACCGGGTCGTCTCCATGGTGACTAGCCTCAGCACTGAGAGCTGCACTTTCAGATGGCCTCTCATCAGTTCCTATCCATCAGCACAGGGATCTACTGTCTTTCTTCTCCCTGTTACTACAGCCCTCGTCGTGACACACTACCGTGCTAAGTCCTCCTGAGAGACTCGTCTCTACCGCTTAAAGATACAGCAGAGAAAACGTACTAAACTGCTCCTCGCTTAACTGACTGAGCGAGACTACCCCTGGAGGCATTGAGAGAGAGTGGGAAAGTGTGTGTGTGTGTGTGTCAGCAAAACGACCACATCCTCCATTCATGTCCCTCTATAAAAGTTGCCAGATGCTCCAACGTGTTAACAAGAAAGTTGTGTAACTGTATCCCATCCTGATTCAATTAAGTATAATTCAAACCTGACTAACTAACTAAGAACACAGGGGTATCTGGTCATTGGAGCTGGTTAGGTATTTTTTGTATTTTATTAGGATCCCCATTAGCTTTTGCGAAAGCAGCAGCTACTATTCCTGGGGTCCACACAAAACATGAAACATAATACAGAACATTAATAGACAAGTACAGCTCAAGGACAGAACTACATAAATAAAATAAAATGGCACACACAGCCTACATATCAATACATAGAGTACACACAAAATATCTAGGTAAAATGGGGGAGAGGTGTTGTGAGGTGTTGCTTTATCTGTTTTTTTAAAACCAGGCTGGCTGTTGATTTGAGCAATATGAGATGGGAGTTTTTTCTGAACTTGGGGACAGTGAAAAGACCCCTGGTGGCATGTCTGGTGGGGTAAGTTTGTACAACAGTTGTACATACAATTACAACAAAGTAAAGGATGCCTCTCCTCGCCACATAAATCACCAACACACTACTAAAACTCTACAGGGGGGTGGAGTAATATGTAGTCAATTATGGCATGAAAGGCCCTTTTGACAGAGGGAATAGCAAATGAAGAGAGAAAACTGTCTGGGGCATCATTAAAGTGAACAGACAGGGCTCTCATTGAGGCTGTTGCTACCAAAATCAATTGTGCTGTAGTCACAATAAATGCCTCTCATCCCTGTCACGCACGCGCACACATACAGTCACGTCAGTCCCGGATTCTGGGATCTTTAAGGAGATAAGGGAAAAGCGCTGCATCAGGGGCTCTGGGCTTGACAGTTCAGAGAGGAGGGGGAAGAGAGAGAGATTTAGGAGGTATGGAGATCCAGTTGATAGACACTAAAGAGAATGTGTGTTGTGTGGGTCTGAGAGAGAAAGAGAGAGAGAAATAGAGAGTGCATGAACTACAGAGAAAGTGGGAGCATGTCACATGTGCAGCTTTCTTAAGGGGCCTTGGTTGGAGCGGATTACATCATTCTGGCTCACTCATTGGACTGGACAGGTGACAGGACGTTGAGGGCTGTGACACCACGTACAGCACCGTACTGGCAGCGTAAGCAGAGAAACTGACAGAGATGAAGAGAATGAGGAAGAAGGAGGGCGAGAAGACAGTACACTGTGCCTATTGCTAACACCTCGTATTGTATATTTAAGAGGAATACAGAGGGAAAGATGGAACATTTTCTTAAATTATTGGGTATTGTTCCTACCCAGCATTCCCCGGAACACACACACCCCCAACTGCATGTCATGATTGTTTTCCTAGACACTGTGCATCTAACTCTGCATTGCTTGCTCTTTTGGGTTTGAGGCTGGGTATCTGTAAAGCACTTTGTGACAACTGCTGATGTAAAAAGGGGTTTAAAAAAGACATGATTAAATTAGATGTTCACACCCAGAGAGTATCACTAAACAGAGACAGTATCTATCACGTTTATCACCTCCCATAATGTGGGCTATAACAACACAACAATAGTACGTACTGCTGCCGCTGCTGCTGTGAAAGCAATTATTAAAATCATATGGAACAACGACTGGTGAATCTATAGGTCTTTCTTTAATTGATTTAATTAGAGATGAACACAGCATGGCCTTTACACCCAGCCCATTCCTAAACAGGTGTAAATTCTGGAAGACATTTACAGCCTGTTTGGTTTGCCTAGAAATGCCTTGGAGGCAGATAGAGTGCTGTATCTAGGTTGATTTCGTTTGGATGCTTCATCTTCTGTATTGGTTTATGGTTTATTGGCACTATCAACAATGTGGAAAGTTACGAGTGTATTTTATCAGATCTGTTCGATTACCGGTCGGGTAATAAACACAACACACACGCACACCATCTGCACACGCACGCATGCCCACACACACACAAAATTAAAGAGCTGTGATTAGCTGATCAGACAATAAAAGCCTGTTTCTCTTTTGCTGTAGTGTAGCGGCCGAGTGATGTATTAGTGATGTAACTGACTTTGAATACAGAGAGGCCCGCGTTGTCAGAGGACAGCACGCTCCATTTGTTCTGCCAATTACTCTTCAGCTCCACTATAAGGGTTGTGTTGCTGTTGCGTTTTACCTGCTACACCGAGCGTTGTTTTGAGAGCGGAGAAGAGCAGAGGGGGAGAGCATCTTTATTCTATTCGATTATGCATAAGTACAACAGCTTTGGTCCAGTTTTTCGCAGGTACTCATTAAATCGGCAATATGTCACTTTTTGGGCGACCTGACCAAATTCTCAAAAGTTATAGATCTGTCAGTCTCATTGAAAGCAAGTCTAAGAAGTGGTAGATTTCTGTGCTTCCTGTTCTTAAGTTTGTTTTTGTAAACCAGCTTCAAAAAGCTGGATAATTGAAAATATGTTTCACAACAGTTTAGACGGTACAATGATTCTCTATGTTTGTTTTGTCACATAAACTGAATGTTAGCAACCAGGAAATGAGTAATTTCTGCATAATGAACCTTTAAGTTGTTGCTAGTGGTTGTTCTAAATGATCCTCTAATTTCACAAATTGTTGTTGTTTACATTGTGAACCTAGCTAGTCAATGTAGCTAGCTAGCTAGTAGTAGTAGTAGCTTCTTGTGACGTCATTATTTAAATTCACATGATAGAATGAACACGCGCGTCAGCCATCAACATTTTTACATTTTACTTTTGTAATTTTTACCCCCCCTTTCTCACAAATTTTGTGATTACGATCTTGTCTAATCGCTGCAACTCCCCAATGAGCTCGCGAAGGTCGAGTCCCAACCGTGATCAGTGATTACTGATCTAAGGCCATATGGAGAAGTGTTAAAAAGCCACAAGCCAGCAATTTTGTAATGGAGATTTGCCGTTGGAAGAAGAGGAGAGATACGTGAAAGTAGACAGTAAGTATAATGTGGAAACAGGTATATATATTTTATATTTTTGTATATGCCATATAGAAGACGCTTCTATTTAAAGTGACTGACAGTCATGCGTGCATACATACATTTCACAAATGGGTGGGCCCGAGAAACAAACCTACAATCCCGGTGCTGCAAGTGCCATGCTCTACCAACTGAGCCATACAGAACCACATGCAGGACCAGGCAGGTATAGTATGTAGAGACTCACCTGGGAATCCTAGCAGCACCTGGACTACATCATCATACAGGATCAGGGTGGCAGGCCGCTGGGGGAGCAGGTAGAGGCTGACTGAAGCATACACTTAGAGAGAGAGAGAGAGAGAGAGAGAGAGAGTTAGGTATGACAGATCAGTCATCAATCAGACAGACGCCTGTCTCCGTTGACTGCTGCCGTAAACAATGTTTATCAAACACAGAGACAGTCATGACCTATTTTGCTCCCTTCAAAGTGTTTCCAGCTGTGCATCAAGGCAAAAATACAGCCAGCGTGGGGTTATATAAAGAAACCAGGCCACCTCATTCATCAGCGGTCCACAGAGGATACTATATACGTGTGGTGAGGAAATCCTAGTGCATCCCACCTGAGAGTTCCCTCCCTGACAGCCAGACTGAAAGGAGTGTGTGTGTGTGTGTGTGTGTGTGTGTGTGTGTGTGTGTGTGTGTGTGTGTGTGTGTGTGTGTGTGTGTGTCTGCAACCCGAGTCCAATAGGGGGGGGGGGGAGACACTGGCAATGAGCAATAACAGTTGTGACGAGGCATTGAAATCCACCCAGAGGGAAAGCGTCCAGGATAGATTCAAAACACTCTTGACATTGACAAGCATCTCTATCCTTTCGCCTTTGTGTTCCGGGGGGCGTGGAAGGATGTGTGCTGTCTTTACACTCGTGACAGGTGTATGCTTTGCTGGTCAAGAGCGTTACATGTATTGGATTACATCTCGAAAGGGTGTAGACTAAACAACCAGCACTATTCGGTGAAACCTAGGACCTGTCTCTGTTTGTTGTCACGTATTAGCATTAGGTATAAGTGGGGTATTACAGAGAGTATGGTTCCTGCCATTCAAACGTTTTCACTCAGGCC
This sequence comes from Salvelinus fontinalis, assembly GCF_029448725.1. Classification (NCBI taxonomy): domain Eukaryota; kingdom Metazoa; phylum Chordata; class Actinopteri; order Salmoniformes; family Salmonidae; genus Salvelinus; species Salvelinus fontinalis. The sequence continues at coordinate 60,866,097 of NC_074666.1, forward strand.
CCCCTTCCAGCATTGGGAACATCCCACACCGGGTATATATTTCTATGGGTACAAGCACTATTCATGAGACAAACTGTTCACACCCTTCTTGTTGGTGGAGAAAACATTTTGCAGGTTTAAAGCCTATTTCCTGCTATTCTACAAATTTTTCCATGGGATGGAGGCTTTTTTGTTGTTGCCATTTTACCACTAGAACCGCTAAAGCAGTCATTTGGACTGCTCATGAAAGAAACATAAATATTACTCTTCCATTTGTTAAGTCATGTCCCCCTCTGTCCTTGCCTAACAAATCTACATAACACACTGCCGTTGTTAGAATCTTAATATCACAAACAGAACTGAAGTTATAATCAGTTTTAAGAGGGTATGTCATTTCTTTGAATGGTTTTCCACTATTGCCTCTCCTTCTCCCGACAGTAGTGCTTGCTCCGCTCCTTCTCACGACACTTGAAAGTGCCGTGTCGAGTGTAATTTCACACATACTACAACAGATTAAATAAATAAAGTAGTATGGGGGAGAAGAGGCGAGTTGATTAGAGAGGGGAAGCGAATGATGCATAATCATGTAATCACCAATTGTGACTGAAGAACAGCAGTCCAAACAGTCTATTCTGGTCTACTTGGAGTACACAGTGAATGTGTGTGTGTACATTTTCAAAATCTGAATGAAAACAACTTAAATGGTGGGGAAGGAATTAACCATGACACCTCCGAGGCCTATTGCGCAAAAAAGCTAACCGGGCTACCACAAAATGAAACCGTGAGACAGGAGTGAGGAAGGGACAGCACCGTTTAGATAGAACAAGCCTGTGACAATGCTACGGGACGATTATCAGGCGAAAATGTATTGGATACCTTTCTTTGGAGAAAGCATGTCACGGGATCGCTACAGAGAGATCATGCGCTACCTCCATTTTGATGACTAAGAAACTAGAACGCGACTCCTGGAAACAGATTGATTGACACTTGAATGTTGGTGTTTTGTTTTTACATATATCCTACAGTAACATAAACTAATGAAAATACTATACTAAAAAAGTTATATTCTTACCCAAGACCTTCATAAACACAACCAAATTTTTATTTTTGTGATAGCATATATGAAATGTATTAATTACACTGTTGCAGCCAGAATGACTGCTCATTAGCTTAAAGGCCTAGCGGTTCTAGTGTTAAAGCTCATTTCCTGCAATTATATACACTTTGTCATGGGGGTGCAGAGAACATTTTTAAGTTTTATGGCTCATTTTCTACAATTCTACACATTTTCCCATGTCTTATGGGTTCATGTGATATTTGAGTGACTCAAACATTAGACAAAAACCAATGGGCTAAAAAACCTTGCTAAAAACTTGAGCTGACCTGGACATCTCTGAGTTACAAATAGCTCTCTGCAATAACTGACATGACAAGGGGAAAACTGATGATGCACTACCCAATTTCAAAATTGCACTTTGTGCATTATACGATCACAACTTTCAGGAGTAAGTTGAAAGCAGGAGTTTTTGGGGGCCATTCGCGCCCCACAGTTTGGGAACCGCTGAAGTAGCGTAAGGTTTACTTGGCTCAGCATCAGCAGAAATGACAACTGAGCTGTGTGGCATTTGGGCATGGTTTCCTCCAGAACGTTTTCCCCCCCCATCTGTCTCTAGGGATCTGACTATACCCACTGACCAGTATAGCCTTGGGCTGTCTGGACCCTCTGTAGCAAGTGCTGGCTACTCTCCAGGACACATTTGCATGGTGGCTAGAGTAAGCTGCAGTGCCCAGTGCCTATCTAGCCTAGTTTAACCAGACTGAACCATAACTGCACCATCGAGAACAGTGTTCAGTCTGGGTTAACCAGGTTCATGCTCATTGGGGCAGCAGGTAGCCTAGTGGTTAGAGCGCTGGACTTGTAACCGAAAAGCTGCAAGATCGAATCCGAGAGCTGATAAGGTAAAAATCTGTCGTTCTGCCCCTGAACAAGGCAGTTAACCCACTGTTCCTAGGCCGTCGTTGAAAATATGAATTTGTTCTTAACTGACTTGCCTAGATAAATAAAGGTAAAATTAGTTTTAAAAATCTGTTATTGAGAGGAATCAGGGTGTTGCTGATACTGATGTACCCCCTGAGCTATAAGCCTGTGTGCATAAGGCAGCAGAGACATTTGCTTGATACAATCTGCAAGAGCTAAAAAGACAATAATTAAAATTATCATTATATATTTATTATACTGGATGCACAATATATCTACAGCTTGGTAAGATATAGATGTTTGATTTACCGTATGTTAAATGCTGATCACTCCATAAAGGGAAAGCTTTGTGCGCAGATGTCTGTATTGAAGTCACTGTGGTTGACAAGGAGAGTCGATGCGGCATGCAGTGTTTACACTGTTCCCTGCAGCTTGAATTATTAGGCTGTATGAGTATGCTCTGTGTGTGGGTGGACGCTTTCCGAGAGCTAAGAGCTACAGTTAGAGTGAGCCTGGCAGGTTACGCCAGCCCAGGTTCATAGACGCTGCTTTAACTGAGAGAACTGGGACATTCGCCCCTTTCTCTCATGCACACACATACAGACACGCACATATGCACACAGATCGCAAACGCACACACGCGCACACACACACACACACAGACACACACACACACACACAGAGAGATCAGACACGCACAGGCAGATCCCACAGTGCTTAATATTCTCCACCATGGGAAGCAGAGAAAAGGGAAGGTGACTGCTTGTCAGACCAGAGCATATACAGCACTGGGCCTGAGGCACAGATGGGGAGAGAGACAAGAGCCAGAGCTAGAGCCAGAAAAGACTGTGCAACAGAGGGAGAAAAAAAAAGTGTCAATTTGACACAGGGGAGAAGGGAAGGGGGAGGAAAGACAGATGGAGATGGAAAAAGTGAGAGAGAATCCACATTAGGGGAAAGAGAGTCAACATAACAAGAAAGCAATGCTAAAATGCCTCCAAGACACCAGTTTTATCATCCATCCTTCCACGTTGTGTTCAGTTCGGGTTCGGTCCCCTGACTTCAGCTGAGTCAATCAAGAGCTGTGAGCAAGAGGCACCTCGTCTCGCTGCACAAGGAAACATATGAGCGATGGCAGTGAGTCATCCATCCCTGGGACTTGCATGACAACCACAGATTATAGAAGGGCTGGAGGGGATAGCCTAGCCGGGCTGTAGGACACTGCAGTTTTTAAAGAACCATTTTGTCTCTCTTAGACCAACGAGAATAAAATACGACAGAAGAATAGAGGGGCGAACAAAGTCAGTGATAAGCAGAACACTACTGACGGAGACTGATGAAGAGATATCTTTCTAAGGGGGAAGGCGTTTTGGGTTTGAAAGCATAAGGGACAAAGGATGCAGGGCCGACCCACATCCTCTCTCAGATTGTTGAGTCATGGTTATAGTACGTTAACAGTTACCCATAGTTATTGGTTAATAGATGGTAGTTATTGTGATAGGGACACAATGGTGTATATCTCCAGCCTCGTCCCAGATCTGTTTGTGCGGTCTTGCCAAATCCTACCCTATGATAAACGACCATATGAGTTGACTATATAAACAGATCTGGGACCAGGCTAGCATCCCTCCTCAGATTTCTGCAATGTCATAATGGCTTAAGTGTCTATAAAGTTTGTGAAGTGCAAACAGACCGAACGGATTCTCATTATCACAATCATCAAAGACATGATTCTGTTCTGTTGTCAGCACTCTGCGGCGCTCTCCAATTTCCATATAATGCCTTGTTAAAATGGCTCAGGAATTTATATGGATACACTGTAATTAAATAGAATAGGATTATAGTGTAGACCTATAGAGAATACATATATTATGAAATATATTCCAAGTGAAGTTAATTTAATCAATCCAGTTCACTTCAGAATGATTCCAGAATCCATGGACACTGAATTGGGTTAATAGGCAGGGCCCAGGGGGATAACTTGGGGACAATGAAGTTTGGAATTATGGCTATACAGAAATAGACCATGTTAAGGTCTGCTGACAGTGTGTGTGCTCTGTGGAGAGAACTTGTTGACAGAGACAACAATGGCTGGGGACAAATGCAGGCATGAAATGAAAGAGCAATTAAAAGGGTTTGTGGAAATGAGAAACACAAAAAGAAATACAAAAAGAGAAAACAAAAAGATAACTAAAAAGACAAGAGGTTTACCACTTGGATGAACATTGTTTCTCATTAAATCATTATGACCATATGCCATTGAATGTAGGCTAAAGTATCAGAGAGCGCAGGTAAAAAAAAGCATGCTGCAGTTGGTATAACGGAGGAAAGAGCCACAGTAACGCTCCATCCCTTCTGAAGCAAGCAGACTAAAGTGCCAAGTAGACTACTATCTATGGTGGTGAAATGGACAGAGCTCTCCAAGGTGCTGATTAATTCAAAGCATTTTAGATGTCACTGCAGAACACCCCACATACTCTAGTATACATTGCCTTGCAAAAGTATTCATCCCCCTTGGCGTTTTTCCTATTTTGTTGCATTACAACCTGTAATTTAAATTTATTTTTATTTGGATTTAATGTAATGTACATACACAAATAGTCCAAATTGGTGAAGTGAAAAAAAATATAGAAACATTTTTTTTCCAAAAAATTAAAAAAAATTAAAAACAGAAAAGTGGTGCAGGCATATGTATTCACCCCCTTTGCTATGAAGCCTCTAAATAAGATCTGGTGCAACCAATTACCTTCAGAAGTCGCATAATTAGTTAAATAAAGTCCACCTGTGTGCAATCTAAGTGTCACATGATCTCACTATATATACACCTGTTCTGAAAGGCCCCAGAGTCTGCAACACCACTAAGCAAGGGGCACCACCAAGCAAGTGGCACCATGAATACCAAGGAGCTCTCCAAACAGGTCAGGGACAAAGTTGTGGAGAAGTACAGATCAGGGTTGGGTTATAAAAAAATATCCCAAACTTTGAACATCCCACGGAGCACCATTAAATCCGTTATTATTATTTATTTTAAGAATATGGCACCACAACAAACCTAAGAGAGGGCCGCCCACCAAAACTCACGGACCAGGCAAGGAGGGCATTAATCAGAGGCAACAAAGAGACCAAAGATAACCCTGAAGGAGCTGCAAAGCTCCACAGCGGATATTGGAGTATCTGTCCATAGGACCACTTTAAGCCATACACTGCACAGAGCTGGGCTTTACGGAAGAGTATCCAGAAAAAAGCCATTGCTTAAAGAAAGAAAATTAGCAAACGCGTTTGGTGTTTGCCAAAAGGCATGTGGGAGACTCCCCAAACATATAGAAGAAGGAACTCTGGTCAGATGAGACTAAAATGGAGCTTTTTGGCCATCAAGGAAAACGCTATGTCTGGCGCACACCCAACACTTCTCATCACCCTGAGAATATCATCCCCACAGAGAACACCATCCCCACAGTGAAGCATGGTGGTGGCAGCATCATGCTGTGGGGATGTTTTTCATCGGCAGGGACTGGGAAACTGGTCAGAATTGAAGGAATGACGGATGGCGCTAAATACAGGGAAATTATTGAGGGAAACCTGCTCCAGCGTGCTCAGGACCTCAGACTGGGGCGAAGGTTCACCTTCCAACTGGACAACGACCCTAAGCACAAAGCTAAGGCTTCGGGTCTTCCAGAGATTTGAGATTGGGACGGAGGTTCACCTTCCAGCAGGACAATGACCCTAAGCATACTGCTAAAGCAACACTCGAGTGGTTTAAGGGGAAACATTTAAATGTCTTGGAATGGCCTAGTCAAAGCACAGACCTCAATCCAATTAAGAATCTGTGGTATGACTTAAAGATTGCTGTACACCAGCAGGAACCCATCCAACTTGAAAGACCTGGAGCAGTTTTGCCTTGAAGAACGGGCAAAAATCCCAGTTGCTAGATGTGCCAAGCTTAGAGACATACCCCAAGAGACTTGCAGCTGTAATTGCTGCAAAAAGTGGATCTACAAAGTATTGACTTTTGGGGGGGGGGGGGGGGGAATAGTTGTGCACGCTCAAGTTCTGTTATTTTTTCTAATTTGTTGTTTGTTTCACAATAAAAAATATTTCTATCTTCAAAGTAGTAGGCATGTTGTGTAAATCAAATGATACAACCCCCCCCAAAATCAATTTTAATTCCAGGTTGTAAGGCAACAAAATAGGGAAAATGCCAAGGGGGGTGAGTACTTTGCAAACCACTGTAGCTGTGGGGCTTACACAAGTTCGAATTTCTTATAGCCTAATTTTCAAGACATAAATGCATGACAAAAAAAATTGACGTCACTGCAAATCACCCGCTAAAAACATACTCAGCTGTGGAGCTTACAAGACCCAAATTTCATATAATTTTCAAAACATCAATATAGCAGTAGAACAAATATCACAATATTGGAATATGACTTTAAATAAAATAAATCAATGTAGGCGACAGCAGAACACATGTGAGAATACATAGGCCTCCTGCCTATGTGATAATATGAAGCGCATATTCAGATAAACTTCACAGTACAGAACAAGTTTGTAAAGGAAAAATGTATTCCTACCGTAGTTTTCAAAATCTCCCACAATGACTCTCCCCATGTCAAGTCCATTTAACTCCTGACAGTAAGTTTCTTTCTCAAAGCCATGACGTTTAGACTCCTTGTAAGGCTGTTTGGAAGACTTTGGCTGTAGTGTCTATTTTTCAATTTTGAATGTTAACTATAACCTGGGTACCCTCTTTAGCCTCGTCTACAATGCTTGCTGCCCCCAAACGCACCTTGGTTCAGGTATGTTACTGTACATTCCACCTACTCTTTTGCTAATTTAATCCCTTTAGTCTTTTCTAGACCAAAGCTCCCAACCTATTTGCATGTTGTACAGTCCAGCTTTGAATTTTGCATGAAACACCAGGAGTTATACATTTGCTTGTTCTTGAACTGAGCTTCTGTCCAAACTGCACCTGCTCCAAGCACTTCGTCGGTGGATTCACTGTCCCCCAAACCCTCCCCAGCTCCCAGTCCCCCTCTCCCGCCGAGTCTGACTCACCAGTAGGCCTACTAGCTAGCAGAAATGCCGGTGGTGGTGCTAAACTGGCGGGATTAGCAGCGCTGCTAGCTAAGGCATTGCGATCAGGAGCAATTTGCCCCTCATTCTTCTCCTCCGGCACTGACCGTTCTCCGGCGTGTTTCGGGTTCGATTCACCATCTTTCTCTTGATTTTTGAACTTGAAAATGTCATAAAACTCGATTGTCTTTTTTTATAACATTTTTTATGTGGCTTTCCCACGTTTCAAATTCAGTAGGAAGATGACTAGCCTAGGCTAAGTGACAAGATTACATAGGGACCTCTTCATTAGCTGATCACCACTACCAAGACCTGTGTCAAGATCAGCTACTTACCCCACCGGCCTTCCCCATAACCTCTATGTAGTAATGAGAGAGCAGGTCTGTAATCAGTGAAGGATCGCTGCGCTTTGACAAGATGGTTTTTCTGAGCGGGCGGTAGAAATAACGAGGAGGCAACTTGACTTAAATCTGATCACTTTTATTAGAATGTTCATAGTGCGAAATGTGATACAATTAATAAATCATGCCGTGAGAGGTACCGGATCTGGGCAAATAGGTGCCGGAACAAACTAAGTCAAATCTGTTCCGGCAGGATCTGGCTCAAATTAAGCACAGATTATAAATTAAGTATAACTATAACCAATCTAATGTGTAAAATAAATGATTTCCAGCTCAGCTCCAGTTATGCATTTGTTTTTTCTAACTTGCTAGCTAAGTGGCAAGAGGTCAAGATCAAGCTTCTTGGTTACAGCAGAGGCATTCAATCCCCTCCTGGATCAAGATCAAGATCCCTGTTGCCTAAATTGTTTTGTGCGTCCCAAAAATATATCATAAAAAAAGAAATGTAAATAGCGGCCTTTGTGTGCACTTCTGGTAATACCGTATACCCCTGTATGGTACAGAAACCTATGATGGTATGAAAACCTGGATACTGCCCAACCCTACCTCACGTGTCATCTTTTTGATTGCCTGGCCATCCCATCTTCAGTTAGCTGTTTGTTCAACAACATGAAATTCTAAAACTGGCTAGTTTTTCTTCCTCACATTTGTCCTTATATTGGCTGTTAGATGTAAAATCAGCATTACGTTTACTTTGCTGCTTTTGGGTAAAGTTTGTCGACTTGAATATGATTTATTTTTTTATTTTTTATTTATTATATTAAAACAGTTATAACGGTTATTTTCTTTTCATGGCGGTCTTCATCCATAATCGTCGATTACACGGTTATTTAAAAAAAATCGGCACAGCTCTATCCATGGCATGATGGCATTGGCATCCATGCAATTCTACCCTCAAGAACCAGTGCCATGTCAGAGAAGAGATGCTCTAAAAACACCACAGCCATGGTCTGCATCCCAAATGGCACCCTATTCCCTATGTAGTGTACTACTTTTGACCAGGGCCCATGATGCAACCATGGGGTTGCTTAACTCTTAAGGGTGGATGGTGGAGGACAACATACAGTTCATACAGGCCCGGGCTCCTGTCACTTTTCGGCTCTCATGCTAAAAGTAGACCAGCACTAACAGCTAAGTGGCTTCCAGCCGCTAGTGCCGACAGGACAGCTCTTCCCTTACCGCTGAATTTGCAGCTCCGAGGGTGGGATATCACTACAGCAACAACTGGGTGAGATGGGGTGAGCGGGTGGACACAGAGATACTGCAGACTGTGTTACATGGATAACACCCTGGCAGTGGACCCAGAGAGGAGAAGGCAATGGAGGGGAAATGGGGTGGGGATTTGAGGTTAAACAACAACTGGGTAGGACTCTCCACACCCCGCAGAGGATAGATTGGCAGAGACGGCTTGTTGGATTCCTTCAAACGTCCCAAAGGATTCTGGTAATTATTCTTATAATTCTTATATTACTTGCATAGGTTTGATTCATCAGTATTGAAAACATAGCTTTGTGAGGATTAAGTTCTCATAACGTGATCGCACAAAGTAGTATGAATAAGACTTTGATGGAATGGTGGTAAACCACAACCACACAACATTCTTTTCATTCCTGAGGTGAAAGAGTGATATGTTAGGGATGAAACTCAATACTCACAGGGGATGCGGCTGGCATGCCAGGGGGCGGAGTTAGTGACAAAGCCCTGTTTTGTTGCCGTGACAATGACCCAGGTGCCAGGGCGGTACAGGAAGGTGACCATGACGACGCCATCTTTGCCAGCCTTGCTGGATGCCAAGGTAGACTGGTTCCCATAAACCTCCACTGCAGCCTCTGCCAGAGGTGAAAGGTCACTGTTGTCAAACACCTGGACTCTGATGAGCACCTCTGTGGAGAGACAGGAAATAGAATGATTCAATTATTCAAACTAAATCAGAAATCAAAAGGATAATTTATAGTGAACGCACAAAAGTATTGTTTGGTTTTGATTAAAAGTTGGAGCCTACACTTGTAGGCCATCGTACAATCTAAGAACATACAGATTGTTCTGCTTTTTCACATATAGTTGGGTTGTAATTTCTAAGTTCCCTTGCAGCTAACGATAAGAAATGTGTTGCTCTTATATAAAAAAATTAAAGTGTCATCTTGCCCTACATAAAGTAAGTGACCGGGCAAGCTTGTCTCTGTTCAGGTGTTCTAGTTCTCAGCTGACAAGGCATGATGACTCATCGTTGTTTACCATGAGATCAAAAAGCATTTCATGGAGTTTAGTGGTACAGTGCCCGACCCTATGAGGACATGCTGGGACGTCTGCCATCAGATTCGATTGATCCTCCAAACCCCAGCCAAACTGTCTGGAGGGGCAGAACTGCTGGCTGATTCCACTGCTATGACCATGTGCTTTCTAGTAACCATGGTGATGACCTGGATCATACATGCATACTCCTCATAAGCTGTTCAGAACAATTCTAGTTATTCAGTTCAAGAATATATTCCATGGAAAACATCCTCTCTCATGACCATGAGATCACACACACACAGTCCAAGGTCTTTTGACAGAAAGTTAACAGTTGCTTTTATTGGCTGTGATACTCACTCTCAACATACCGTGATACAGACTCTGTAGGGGGTAACACTATGCCCTTCGCAGAATCGTGTGTGTGTGTGTGTGTGTGTGTGTGTGTGTGTGTTGTCTATGTCGCGCTGCTTTGCTTTATCTTGGCCAGGTCGCAGTTGTAAATGAGAACTTGTTCTCAACTGGCCTATCTGGTTTAATAAATGTGAAATAAATAAAACAATTTAAAACGTGTGTACGGCTAGCCGATTCACAGGACCATTGATTGGCCCAGTTCACATTTTCACATTCTAAATGGGTCAATGGCTCAATTGATGCAGGTTGCTATGAGGTGTCCCCAGATAAGAATGCTGGGAAAATGGGTCGCTTGGCAGCTCCGTCTAGCATGGAGGACAAGGCCCAGTGATTCCATGGTGCCATACCGAGAAGATGACATCATCTCCATAATTAACATACAACATGAATCAACAAACACAACAACCCACATGAAGCTATGAGGGGAAATCACATTGTATGAACCGGTACTCAATAGGGGTACTCAAATTCCTCTATGTGCCCAGATTACAAAAACGCTTTCTCTGTGAATATTATTGTGCCAATGCAGCAAGCTGAGGTTGTTGAGAGTGCCTCCTTGATTTTTGAGGATACAGAGCCAAGAGCTAAAAGGCGGAAATCATGGCAGGAAATACAAGGAGATGCAAATTAAATGTCATATTAAACCTGACACTGAACTGGCTTACAGACCCCCTCCCCCCTCCTCCTCTCGCTATCTTTCCAACCACCCTCTCTGGTACATCTCTCTTTGGTTCTTTTGACATTGATGAAAGTTGAAGGAGATTCTCGAGAGGTATCAAACAAAATCCCGAGAATGGACTTGTTACTGTAATGAAAACTTGCAAACTTGTCAGGTCTTGACCACTAAGTCCTGAAATGGTGTACGACACTCGCTCCTCTCCAAGCAGGGCGATATAAACATAATTGTCTCGTTGAGCCCAACACTAGTGCTGTAGAAATTGCAATAGCACAGCAATGTTTTTGAAACAACTGAAATGTATAGACATATATTATATTTGCAAATATTACACTCTTGAATATACAACCATATGCAAACAATTAAAGGGTTTGTTTATTGTTCGTGCACGCTAGCAAATGTAACTACACACAATACCAAAGGCAATATCAGCATGTAAAGTAGCTAGTTAGCGCAGTTTGTTTAGGTGATTTTACAGCTATCAAATTAGGACTCTACAATCTCACCATGTTCAACCTGCAGATCAATGTGCCTCACAGAGTGGAGTCTAACATTCGCCACGGTAGATAAACTTTTGAGGAGATCAGAAACGTTGAAAATGCTACGCCAATGGTCCACGTGTTGCATTCTGGACGATTCTGGGACGAGGAGCGCTCTCCTTCAAGGAGTGAATGGGAGTCTATTGAGCGCTAGCTCAAAAACCCAACATGTGCATGAATTTCGTCAACATCTTTTCTGAGATGTGAGATAATTAACTTGCCATCTGTAATATCGTATAGCTTTGGAATCATTCCATTTCGTACTTTTGAGATTTTCTTAGCAAGCTCGTGACACAGATTGGTCGACCAGTCGGGCGTTATGCGATCCTTCATTCATTGGATTCCTATCTCATTTCTATAATATCTCTGGCAACGGCACCATGCAATGCACCCTGGACTAAAGAGGCAGACAAGTAGGAAAAATGTGCTAGACCCTCCATTAAATTACACATTTCTCGAGGTAGGAATATCGCAAAAATATGATCAATGGCTTATTCGAGAGAAGACATCCTCCCGAGTTATGACATCCGTCAGTATTGAAATCTGACATGTATAAAAGACGTTTTAGCAATCTAAAAATCGTATTCCTATTAACTTCCAGTGTAGTGAGAGCGACTTTATTACAGTGCTATGTCATACTGGCGTGAATTTTGCCTGCTTGAATGCCAATAATTCAGATACACATGAAAACATAAAATGACCCAGGGAATCAATAGAACATCACTCAGAGATGCACAAAAATAATATAACATTCAAAATGGGTGAACCTTTCGTGTAATACGCTGAAGTTGTAATGTAGGCCTAAGCGCTATCTAGCTATGGTTCAGCTAATGTCACCTAACGTCAGCATTCAGCTAACTAGCTAATTCTAAGGAGAATGCAGAAATAATTTAGTTTAGTTTGCTACCTAGCAAGCTCTGTAGCTATTATACTATGAACGACACTGTATGATAAAGTTACTGTACCTATATATTCGTATGAGAGGGGTCAATATTATTTTTTTTATTTTTTATTTCACCTTTATTTTACCAGGTAGGCTAGTTGAGAACAAGTTCTCGTTTGCAACTGTGACCTGGCCAAGATAAAGCATAGCAGTGTGAACAGACAACAACACAGAGTTACACATGGAGTAAACAATAAACAAGTCAATAACCTAGTAGAAAAAAAGAGAATATATATACAATGTGTGCAAAAGGCATGAGGAGGTAGGCAATAAATCGAATAATTACAATTTAGCAGATTAACACTGGGGTGATAAATCATCAGATGATCATGTGCAAGTAGAGATACTGATGTGCAAAAGAGCAGAAAAGTAAATAAATAAAAGCAGTATGGGGGTGAGGTAGGTAAATTGGGTGGGCTATATACCGATGGACTATGTACAGCTGCAGCGATCGGTTAGCTGCTCAGATAGCAGATGTTTAAAGTTGTTGAGGGAGATAAAAGTCTCCAACTTCAGAGATTTTTGCAATTCGTTCCAGTCGCAGGCAGCAGAGAACTGTAAGGAAAGGCGTCCAAATGAGGTTTTGGCTTTAGGGATGATCAGTGAGATACACCTGCTGGAGCGCGTGCTACGGGTGGGTGTAGCCATCGTGACCAGTGAACTGAGATAAGGCGGCACTTTACCTAGCATGGCCTTGTAGATGACCTGGAGCCAGTGGGTCTGACGACGAACATGTAGCGAGGGCCAGCCGACTAGGGCATACAGGTCGCAGTGGTGGGTCGTATAAGGTGCTTTAGTAACAAAACGGATGGCACTGTGATAAACTGCATCCAGTTTGCTGAGTAGAGTATTGGAAGCTATTTTGTAGATGACATCGCCGAAGTCGAGGATCGGTAGGATAGTCAGTTTTACTAGGGTAAGTTTGGCGGCGTGAATGAAGGAGGCTTTGTTGCGAAATAGAAAGCCGACTCTAGATTTGATTTTGGATTGGAGATGTTTGATATGAGTCTGGAAGGAGAGTTTGCAGTCTAGCCAGACACCTAGGTACTTATAGATATCCACATATTCTAGGTCGGAACCGTCCAGGGTGGTGATGCTAGTCGGGCGGGCGGGTGCAGGCAGCGAACGGTTGAAAAGCATGCATTTGGTTTTACTAGCGTTTAAGAGCAGTTGGAGGCCATGTTTGATATGCAAACGTTACTAGCTAGCCAGCTATGTAAGCTCATTTTATGCATGTACGAACAAGAAATAAACCCTTTAATTGTTTGCATATGGTTGTGAATTGTTGCAATATTCAAGAGTGTAATATGGTTTGGTTGTATTATTTAAAGAGTGTAAAAGTGTTATGTTTTAGATGAAAAGTTGCTTGCGGGGATCAGTGTGCTTAGCTTCCTCCACTGTCCAATTGCCCCATACTTGGCTCGAACCAGTGATCCTCTGCTTTGCAACACACGTGACCGCCCTCCTTGACAACGTACCAACAGTTTGAGACACCTAATAGTTACTGATTGGATGGCTCCATCCGCAACATTTCAAGCTAGCTCTGGAGTGAGCTTATGGCACATTCTTAACTCCATTACACTTGTTTATTGGCTAGTGGCTACTGTGATGTTTAAGGCAAATTGGAACTGCAGAGCAAGAATATCATGGTGCCAGCTTCAACGAAAGGTAAGGCAAAGACGTGATGTAAATTGAAAACTGTATGTACATATTATGTCAATTAAAATCTTGTTGCAGTGCCTCTCCAACTTTCTCTCTCCCTCCCTCGGGTCCCTCTATTTTTCCCACCTCCCTCCCTCCTTCCCTCTGCAGATGGGTATTCAGAAAAGGCTGAGGGAAGCTGAGCAGCAGGGTGGCCTTGGAAAAGGAAGGTAAGTATTCCTGCAATCCAACAACGTCCCATTTCCATGTTTGCTCACAGCCAGCTCTTCCTGTATGTACAGTAGGCTCATTTCCATTCCATTGTTTAACACACACATTACTCACCACGATCTGATCTGAGCCATCTCATCTAGTCACTTGACAACTCGCTCACACTACACAACTCAATATAAATTGGTGATTTTGCTGATTGATGTACTGTAGGCTATTTGAATAGAAATCATCTGTTATTCAACGTTCACACACTTTCTTTCTTTAGCCTCCCCAGACATGATGCACAAACCTATTCAAGCATACGTGTGGGTTACTAACGATGAGGTTTATGGGGTGAACGAGGACAGTGCCGGTCGGTGACGTTTAAGATGAGGGAGGAGTATTTCTTTTTGAGCATGGCCTTATTTCTATTACAGAATATGACTGTCATTCATATTCCATTCACCCAGCTCAATGTAACGTCAATAGGTTTAGGCTACAAAATGATACTCAAATTTTCCCTATACCCATCATGAGGTTGCAACAATCTAACTTCGCCTATGAATGAAAGTTTATAACATAGGTACACAGGTCGTGGGAATTCATTTGAGTAATCAAGGTGACAGACAGTGACACATTCAATACCGCCTTGCACACTCTTGCCTGCATCAAGCTGATCTAGGGTGTAATCATTAGTCCAACACTTGCAAAAGAGAGTTTCTATTGTAATCCCAGTTTGGTTCCGTTTGCTTCAATTTAAGAAATGTTTTTCAACAGAATCGGCGGAATGAATACACACTTGATCACACGCAAACACAGTTCACTTTCATAGCAGCCACATACAAACAGCATGATCATTTTTGCTCATTGTATAACTCCTACTCGAATCTACGCACTCTCTTACTTTTTCCCTTTGCTTGTGGACTTCAGTCCACAACACATCAGCTGTCTCAGATCAGGCGGGAAAAAAAGAAAATCCAAGCAAACCCATATCATAACTGTTACACACAGCCTACATCGTTGTCACCAAATTAGCTAAAGTCATAGTCAACATAACTACTATAACTAACATGTTTGTAAACCCGCTAGAATCATGCAGTACAGTGTACAGTCAGATAGCAGTTTAGTAATTACACCGTTGGCCCCTCGGGTTGCAATAAATTAATAAAACCAAAAGCTTACCTTAACTTGGAAGAGTTCCAGTGTTGGATAGCCATAACCAGCTATCTAACATAGCATCCCTCGCCGTTAGAGCCTGGTGTTTGAGTAGGCTGAACAAGCTAGCTGCATTCACTAGCTAATTGAAAGTGAGAAAAAAAAGAAATATAGCTAGCTCTCTTTCTCTCTCTTGCTTCTTCATTTTATGCACTGCTCTGCAAACTAGCTAGATTCATTATCTGATCCTTTGATTGGGTGGCCAACATGTCAGTTCATGCTGCAAGAGCTCTGATAGGTTGGAGGACGTCCTCTGGAAGTTGTCATAATTACTGTGGATGTCTTTGGAAGGGGGTGAGAATCATGAGCTAGGATTTGTATTGAAGTCGATGTACCCAGAGGAGGACGGAAACGATCTGTCCTCCGGCTATACCATGGTGCTACCCTATAGAGTTTCGGCAGCTACTGTAGACCTTGATTGCAAAACAGTGTGTTTTAATCAACTATTTGGTGATGTGAATATATTCAGTTGAATCTAAAAAGGATAACTTTTTTCATGTTTCACTATTTTTATGAAATTCACTGAGGAGGATGCCTCCACTGAACGAGGGTGTAAAACGGAGATCATCTTCATTGTGTGTCGTTAGCTCCTCTGTCCCGATGCCTATACACACTGCTGCGGTCTCTTCTTGTTAAAATGTGCCATCGTTTATACACTCACTATCAGGTGGTCTCGGTGCAAGCAGTAACTGTTCCAGAATGCAATGCAGTGACAAGGGCTCCTCCACGGGCCACGGGGAGAGCCAAAGAGAGATAGGGGTCTTGTTTGTTAAAGGAGAGAGAGGTGGGGGGAGCAGGAGCATACAGACCCCAGCCATGCAGGAATGTCTGTCCTTGCCTGTGACCCTCATCAGAAGCCAGCAGACTCTGGGCCGGACGGACGGACAGACAGACAGAGCTCTCCTGAGACTGGGGGATATGGTGGAGCACTTTGACTGATGAATAGCTCCTTAGAATGTGTTTCTGACGTGGGGTAAGAACTTCCCTTACGGAAAAACCACATGAATTTCACGTGATCTTATGTGAAGATAATGTGACAAAATGTAAAAGCAACATGTGATAACAAGAAACTACACATGTGAAAACATTTGAGCACATGTGAAAACATGATCTAATGTGAAATAAATGGGGATGCCCCATTTCAACATGTGATACCATGAAACTACACATGACAACCTTGGAATGTTTTTAACGTATGATAACATTATATAACTTATAAATGCCTCATCAGCTTAGTTCAACCCAAAATACAAGCATGTTTTACTACAATGTTTGTAAACAACAGATGCTAATTTCTTGTTAAACTGCAATTCACATGTGAGGTGAAAAATGGTATTCTCCTCATATGTGAAAAGGTGGCGGTATCATGTGAACTACATGTGAACATATGGTGTCATATCGTTTCACACGTGTCTCTTATGTTTTCACATGAACATTTCAGCTCAACGTGTGAACAGTTATTTCATATGTGAAAATATGATTTCACACGTTTTTGGAAATGGTATGGGGTTTTTAAAGCTGGAATCCTTTGTTGCTATATATTGCTATATCCATTTTTGGACTTATCAATTAATGATACAGTTGAAGTCGGATGTTTACATACACCTGGTTGGAGTCAGTAAAACTTGTTTTTCAACCACTCCAACAATTTCTTGTTAACTAACTATAGTTTTGACAAGTCGGTTAGGACATCTACTTTGTGCATGACACAAGTAATTTTTCCAACAATTGTTTACAGACAGATTATTTCACTTATATCATTCACTGTATCACAATTTCAGTGGATCAGAAGTTTACATACACTAAATTGACTGTGCCTTTAAACAGCTTGGGAAATTCCAGAAATGATGTCATGGCTTTAGAAGCTTCTGATAGGCAAAAAATTGTAGACCTCCACAAGTCTGGTTCATCCTTGGGAGAAATTTCCAAACGCCTGAAGGTACCACGTTCATCTGTACAAACAATAGTACGCAAGTATAAACACCATGGGACCACGCAGCCGTCTTACCGCTCAGGAAGGAGACGCGCTCTGTCTCCTAGAGATGAACGTACTTTGGTGCGAAAAGTGCAAATCAATCCCAGAACAACAGCAAAGGACCTTGTGAAGATGCTGGAGGAACAGGTATAGCAGTATCTATATCCACAGTAAAACAAGTCCTATATCGACATAACCTGAAAGGCCACTCAGCAAAGAAGAAACCACTGCTCCAAAACCGCCATAAAAAGCCAGACTACGGTTTGCAACTGCACATGGGGACAAAGATCATGCTTTTTGGAGAAATGTCCTCTGGTCTGATGAAACAAAAATAGAACTGTTTGGCCATAATGACCATCGTTATGTTTGGAGGAAAAAGGGGGCTTGCAAGCCGAAGAACACCATCCCAACCGTGAAGCACGGGGGTGGCAGCATCATGTTTTGAGGGTGCTTTGCTGCAGGAGGGACTGGTGCACTTCACAAAATAGATGGCATCATGAGGAAGGAAAATTATGTGGATATATTGACGCAACATCTCAAGACATCAGTCAGGAAGTTAAAGCTTGGTCACAAATGGGTCTTCCAAATGGACAATGACCCCAAGAATACTTCCAAAGTTGAGGCAAAATGGCTTAAGGACAACAAAGTTGAGGTATTGGAGTGGCCATCACAAAGCTCTGACCTCAATCCTATAGAAAATGTGTGGGCAGAACTGAAAAAGTGTGTGCGAGCAAGGAGGCCTACAAACCTGACTCAGTTACACCAGCTCTGTCAGGGGGAATGGGCCAAAATTCACCCAATTTATTGTGGGAAGCTTGTGGAAGGCTACCCGAAACATTTGAACCAAGTTAAACAATTTAAAAACAATGCTACCAAATACTAATTGAGTGTATGTAAACTTCTGACCCACTGGGAATGTTAGTTAGACTTAAAAGCTGAAATAAATAATTCTCTATTATTCTGACATTTCACATTCTTAAAATAAAGTGGGGATCCTAACCTAATTTTTACTATGATTAAATGTCAGGAATTGTGAACAACTGAGTTTAAATGTATTTGGCTAAGGTGTATGTAAACTTCCGACTTCAACTGTATATACCCATTGATTCTTGAAGAATATAACTTATAAATGCCTCAGCTTAGTTCAACCCAAAATACAAGCTTGTTTTACTACAATGTTTGTAAACAACAAATGTAAACAAACACTGTTTGCCTCAAGACACAAAATATAATTTTGCTCTGTCTATGAATTTGAGAGTGGTTACATTTCTCCAGGCCCATCCCTCAGCTTTTCACCAAAACACAGGTGGAGTGACAGCTTTGATATTGTTTCAATTAAGGATTTTAGCTTTAAGCTAAATGGCACACTGTTGAGCTAAACTGTGTAATTAAACATTTTTTGTAGAATTCTCAGAAGTCCCCTACACATTCATTACCTATAATACAGTACATCTCTGCACTTAGCAAATGAGTGCCATCTGCACTGCTATTTTAGTTATTTGTTAATCTGACAATTTTCTCATCATTGATCAAATGTACTTATCTCAGCAATTTGAAAACCCTCAGATCAAAAAATGTAATCAATGATGAGAGAATAGTCAGATATCACAGAACTTCATGTGAAATAGCATCACGTGAAGTTTTCAAAAACCACATGGTTTTACATTATTTATAATAATAACATTACAAAATAAAACGTTGCATGTGCAAAATATGTGAAATCTGGTGATTTTCCACATGTGAAATCATGTGGGGGTTTTTCCCATAAGGGCTTCCTCAATCTGGACAGCCTTGTAAAACTGTTTGGGTGAGTTTCCTGAGAGGGCAGATAGGATGGAAGGCTGACGTGTCACAATCAGTCTGTCCTTCTGCTGTGAGCAAGGTCAAACCTCCTTGGGAACTCTTTGATCTAAGGAGACTCACTCTTACCCCAAATGAAACACAAAGGGTTTGAGGTAGAGGTACCAAGGGCGAGGAGAGCGTTAAGAGGAGATAAATCAAACCAAATCACCTCCACCTCCTCCCTACTCTCATCGACCTGCTGGAAGTCATCATGAGGGACTTCCTCAGGCTGCACATAGAGGGGGAGAGGAGAGAGAGACAGAGAGAGCAAAGAGAGCTGGAAAGATAGAGACTTGGTGGGGGTGTCCTTGGTTAGGTCCACAGCTGGAGTACATCAGTAGAGAGGATCTCTCTCAGGCCTCAACACCATTATCTACCAGGGCCCAGGGGGAAGGTTATATGGTGTGTGTGAAGGTTGTTAGGCGTCTTTAAAGTTGGGTTACAGCTTTGGATGAGACTTTCAGCTTGAACCCTACCACCTACATGCTAAATAAGCTATCTTTGGTTACACACAAGAAGGGCCCCAAAAGCACTTCATGTGCAACATTGAGATTTTCACCAAGACATTTCAGAATAATTACAGCTCCAATCTCCAGCATGAGATGAGATGAGCTTTGGTCGTAACATGCTTAGAGGTTTCTGACTAACTCTGCAAGCAATGATAGCTTAGCTTGTCATTACAGGATTAAAAGTTTTGATTAAATGAAAAAGATTTTAGCTTCCTCAGCAGCAGGTTAACAGTGCAGTACACACAGGTTGATATGGCTGATTTCCAAGTGTCATAAACTACCGCTTAGTGTCCCCAGAGAGGAAACCCATCCACCGGTCAGACAGCGTTGGCCCTGGTGCAGGGCATTGTTCCATGTGGAATCACAGCCTCACAGGACACATCAAGGCTGTTCTAGAACAGGAAAACACAGTTCCAAGCCAAAGTCCACAAACAGTTCCCCCTACTGTGCTCTCCTTGAGAGCCAGGATCCCAGTGACAAGAGGCTAGTCCCCTTGAAGACCACAGAGGAAAAAGGAGAGGACACTAAATACACTTGATATGAGAAAACAGGATAATAAGCACCAATCAAACAGATGGCACAATTTCTGATTGATGAAGTAGAAGCACAACGGTTACAATCAACTCAGAGTTTATGCACCGTCCCTGCTTTTTCTTTACCGGTGCCATCCTGCTCCATATGAAACCAATGGTCATTTCTGATCTGTAATTATGAACAGTGATTCATATCATTAAGGGGGTCACTCCTTTTCATTGCTGGGTAACAGTAATTGTTTCTGCTCATTTGCACAAGAAGGAAGTGGTGAATAATCCAATAAAAATCACATGATTTCACCACACGAATGAGTGGCGTGCAAATGACCGATACTTCCATAGTTAACAGTCACGATTCCACAGAACCTGATGTCTACACAACAGGCCGAATGCGGCAATTTGTTACCATGGCAATCATCGAAGAGCACGCTCACCCGCGCCCACACAAAACCCCAGCTAGTACATATTAATGGTATCAAAAGCTTTTGTGTTACATAGTAATACATAACTCACAGAGGGCTGTTGAATCTACATGGTGTTTAGGCACTCATAGCACTCTGAGCAAAAGAGTTTCAGTATCTGAATCAAACAGCTGCTGGAATGGACAAAAAACACAATTGCACGATCTGGTTACACTCAGGAATAATCTGTGGTCAGAGTGAGGCCACGGCAGCTTGCTGGGATGCAGTAATACAACTTGGTCATCATGTCCAGATGTTTTGGATCTCTGCAGCCTAGCCCAGATGTTTAAAGCTGGCCTGGGACATCACGTCGGCTTGTACTGCATGTGGTCAGTGAGAGGATTAAGAGGGGTAGCTAGAGAAACTAGCATGTGGAGGTGAATTACATGCACAGAGCCTTTCATACAGTATCTCCATACAGTATATGGCACTGACATACATACAACAACCTTGTACAGTGTCAGTATCTCACAATTGAATTGTGGCTGATCATACGTTAACCTAACAACATAATAAATCAAGGAAAGATATCATGACGGTTATACGACGATGTAGCTCACTCACCCTCACACCGAGAAAGGGTAGTTGCGAAACTGACAACATTATTGTGTCCATATTTTCCTGCAACTTTTTAGCTTTTTCTTTGCAATGTCATAAAGCAGCAGGTAAGTCTTGCGCCAGTAACTGAAAGGTCGCTGTTTCGAATCCCTGAGCCGACTAGGTAAAAAACCTTTCGATGTGCCCTTGAGCAAGGCACTTAACCCTCATTGCTCCTGTAAATCGCTCTGGATAAGAGCGTTGGCAAATTTTTGTTATTTTCTTACCAGTCTTTTTGAGTCATTCTTTCTTTACAAAATACGTTGTGTGCCAACTGTGTTTTGGGAATATGGAAGCAAATTCTCTTTGGACATTTTTATAAAACGGGTATGTGTGGCAAATAAGCTTACATGCCAAATTAGTCAACTGTTCTCAAACATAATCCATATTAAAATGTGGAAGCCTACTTAACACAAGTGAGATAATAGAAACAGAAAATAATGAGGGGACTTAGATTTAAATGCCAATCCACAGAGGATTTGATATGGTTTCTTACTGGAAGCCTTTCCAAATATCACATTTTCCAAGGAGCAGAATTTCATCCATTACTAAGGGCAGGAAAGTTGGATATGAACTGTGAGTATCCTAGCCAAACTGAATACTCTATAGCAAGTCAAACGATATATTTAGGAATTGCTTGCTGGCAGTCCTTGTTTAGAGACAAGACAGGTTGTTCAGATTTTATCAGGCTCACTTTTGGAGTAAATGAATCTCATTCCAGAATAAACTTGTCATTAGGAGGAAAATAAAATCACAAGGCAAGAATTTGAGGAAAGAGCCACGGTTCAGGGATCCACCCATTGTGTGGAAACAAGAAAGAGTTGTTGGTCTTAAAAGACTTGTCCAAAATGTCCAGTACGAACGCTATTTGTTCAAATATGCTATCATCAGCCTAGGAAGAATAAGTGCATGTGTGTATAACTTGACTGACGGTCCACCTATATATACAGTATTGTATGGTCTAAAAAACAAGAAGCACCATTAACCTGTGTCCTGCACACAAAAACCATGGAAAACTTTTGCTGTGAAGTAATCCATGTACGGACATGACTTTTGTTGTGCTTTAAGAACAACCAATAGAGACATTCTATAGAATAAAAGAAAAGATTGAGTACTTCAATGACTAGGGCGTGTCTCTGTCGTAGCAGGACTGCGCCGGGTGTGTTAGGCTGTCTATATTTCCAAAGGGGTGCTATGCTGTGCTGCTATGCTATGTCCAGACAGCTCTACTAGTCTCCTCTGAGAGGAGAGAGGGTGTTAGGTGTCAACAGTCGGATTCCTCCCACTGTACAGCTGCCTGGGCAAAAATTCCTTGGCAGACAGCCAGCACCCCTTCATAGGCTACCGCTACAGCAAAACAGCCTGGCTGGTCCTGGTCCACGGTGCTCTGAATCCTAATACAGGATGTCAGTCAGAGCAAGTTCCTGGGTCAGATAGACCCACTCTTTCTAGCCTGGTCCTAGATCATTATTGTACTGTCTT
Organism: Salvelinus fontinalis; assembly: GCF_029448725.1. Classification (NCBI taxonomy): domain Eukaryota; kingdom Metazoa; phylum Chordata; class Actinopteri; order Salmoniformes; family Salmonidae; genus Salvelinus; species Salvelinus fontinalis. The sequence goes on from NC_074666.1 coordinate 60,888,800, forward strand.
GCCAACTCCTATGGTCATCGTGACCATATGATTTGGCAAGACAGCACAAACTGATCTGGGACCAGGCTACGACTCTTCAGTAGAAACCAACTAATTTTCCCATGTCTCAGCTCCACTCCCAGCAGTAGATTGTATAATTAAAAAGAAATGATTGAATTGCTAATTACAACTGATCTCTTCTTGACATTGCTTCCATATTTGACATAAGTGTATGTCGACTCTACACTGCCTGCTATTTCCCCCTGGACGGATTAGTGAGACAGCATTTTCACATCACAATTAAAATTTAACCAGACGTTTTTTGAGATTTTCAAAAGATCCACAATCCAGATTTCCTGTTTGGCTAAACATCAAATAATATAACCTGTAGAGGTTGTCGCCCTAAGCCATCAGAAAAAAGCGGACCACAACGAAGGAAAAACTCCATAAAAACTGTATATGGATGCTGGAGGCATAAAAAGATAAAACACCAACCGACAATTTTTGTTGGAGCGTATGGTCCGGGGCCCGGAAACATAAGTATAATAATTTGTACACTGCAAATCGACCACAATGTAGCCTAAAAATAGATTGTATTTTAAAATAACTATCAATTCATACCTTAATAACGTGTTTTTAAATGTTTTATTCTTGTGAATAGTTTTCCTAAATGAAACTAACTTTAGCTAAATTCCTGGTGATTGTACAGTTTTTCTGTACCGAAAAAAGGTTTTGGCCCACTTGCCGCCTGTTGTCGACCACTGCCATAGAGGCTCAAAGTGCAGCAGTGTATAGATATGGACAGACTACCCCTGAAGTGTAGCTATTCAGAACAACCACCCTGTCACTGAACTACCCCATGACATTGATAGAAAACAAACCAAAAAACATATCATTTTTCTAATTAAAAACACAATAAAACCTAGATCTCAGGGTACAGAAGGGACTGTTCTGCCAAACAATTACGAATCTGAACAATTAAGAATTTCAGCCTGTATGGTTCACCTGCCCAGCGGCAATGGAGAGAAAGATGGGTGGTACAGACAGCACAAATCCATGGCAGTCAGCTCACATTAGACCCCTGCCTGGCCAGGCCTCAGCCGGCTATTGTCCGCAGACCGTGGCAGGCTGCAAAGGTTGTCAGACCGATTAGAACAGTCAGGCGTTGGTCATGCAGAAACAGCCCAAGAATAACACACATTTTTCATGCTTTGGTTGTTGCTCTGGGCAGTGGGCACAGTCCGTCTGCAAGTATACACAGCTGATGCTTTTACATAAACCCCTGAACTCAACAACAGCAACACTGCCTCCGTCCTCACAAAATAAATGTCATCAACCTCAGGCGCTAAGTAGTTGGCAATACACCTCAGACGTTTGAAAATTCAAGGAGACGGACCATAGAAGCATCAACGATCGTAGGAGTATCTCTGTCTGATTGACAGACAGCACCTGGCTCTTGTAAGACAGATAAACACGAACTTCAAAAGAAAGCCACAAATGGACATGTGACAAACTGCCTCAACTGGGTAGGACACAACATAGAGGTCACTGAGAGGGGAAGGGGCAGGACTCACCATGGACAGATTACAATGGCAACAACATCAAGTGACAAAGAGAAGACACGTTCCACTCAGTCACTCTGATCTCAGATTTCAGCATGGAATAAGGTTAAGACAAACCAAGATCACGGTTTACATCGTACTGAAGATGACCTGGAATCAAAAGTTCATTTTCAGGACAATAATTCAGATATGAGGATTTCTGATGTCAGTGAAAAGTCAAATTTGTTTGAAAGAAAAATACTACCATTTTCATATATAGTATTTCTAAGTATCCTTAACTCTTCTACCATACAAACCTGCTCTCTGGGGACATCAGGCTTACTTTGAATATTGCGCTATTATACTAAATTATGAATAAATAACATCCCCATGGCTAGGTTTAACCCCTATATAATTAATTTTAACAGTATATCATTAATATGTACGCCTTGATTACTGACGCTGCAGAGAGTGTGCACTGAAAAACTACATCCCAAATGGCACCCTATTCCCTATGAAGTGCACTACTTTTAACCAGGGCATATCGGACATAGGGTGCCATTTTGGGACATATCCAAACATCTACCCATAACTAATTATGAATCTTCAGGAGGAGCTGAGCTGACCCAAGACGACAGTCAGGCACAATTTGACTTTGTCCACAGCATCACCCTCCACTGATCTCTGAAATAATTTCCTTTTACTTCCTAGACCAAGCATTTCATTGGTAATATGATACATTTTTTTAAATAGGCTGTGGTGATTCATCTCATTCTTGCTGAGCTACTGAGCTGTTAAAAGAAACTGCGATAAAAAAGAAAGACACTCAAGCTTTTTCCCACCGGCCTCAGTTCAATCCACAAACGCCTTAATTCTTTCAGCGACTCGACATAGCTTGGATGGGAAACTCTCAGACTGCTTCAAAGGGACCTCTACTTCTGAGGAGAGATTGAGGTCATGAGCTCTATGATAAAGTAATGAAAGAACACCGTCTGACAAATCAATATGGGGCGAAGGTGTGGCCGTGGTTGACGACAACACCTTCAAATGAATTAATCAACATTTCCTGTCTCTCCAGGTGGGATACTTTCTATCAACCCACGGTGTAATAACATGGTATAACGACAAGGTGCTAGAGACTGATGTGATTTCCCGTTTGAAAGTGTTTCAAGAAAGTTGAATCTATATAGCTATACTGCAAGGACCAACTATTAGACCAACCACAACCAGTTTGCTCAGTCTGTGAAACTAGTGGTATTCACATGGATAATCTATGGTTATTCATAGATAAGATTAGAGAAGCTAAAATATTAAATGGCACTGAATTTGACAATCTTGTCCAAAGCACTAAGCAATAAGCACATCTTCCAGAAATAGGCTTCTTTGGCGGGAAACAGCTTAGCCAATGAAATATAGATAGCGGACACGACTTCTTAAAAGCCTGCTTAGCTATAAAAAGAGGCATCTACAAGGAATTGTAACATATTGAAAGTATCTGAACTAAACCGTGCTTGGATCAGTTGAAGGATAGGGAACTGTATGGGAGAGGGGGGCTAAATCACTACCAAGCATTGACACTAGCATCCACTTCAAGCACCTTGGAAGTCCCCCTTTCTCCTGTTCAGTTACAATGACAGACAGTAGGCCTATATCAGTCTGTTTAATTGCAAACCATAGTCTACTGTCCCAGGACAGCGTATTTAATAATAATAATAATAATAATAATGGTATATAATGGTGAAATGATTCCTGCTGAGAAACTGATTTGAAACTGGATAAATGAAATGTGTCAAAAGTCCTGGGAACCCAAAACAAACATTGTTGAAATTATAATGTCCTTTGGCCATTCATGAGGTCTCTTGGGACGTAACAACAACAAGAACAATGTCAACAATGCAGATGACAGTAGCCAAAACAAGCTTGTCGACAATGCACAATATTTTGTGCTATACAAGCTGCAAGACTTGAAACTCTTATAGGCCTATTTTTCTCGCATGGAATGATTATATTGATTTAGATTTAAAAAAAAAAAAATTGTTATACTAACCATCGGTGTCTGACAATTGACCGTTTGCTAATTAAAAAAGATCTAGTTGGGATCTTCCAGAGTTACATAAAGTTAACGGGCAGGTATAGAAGTTTGAACTAAGCTGACGCCTCATCATAGCCTAATTGCTATTGCACATCTTCACGGAATAATGCAACTGCTATTGATCGGATATATAGTCTAGCGTTAAATTAGATTGATTTACAGATTGGACCCACAATGGCCCATCAGGGGAGGGTGCTGCAGTTCAGTGTCCTTTGTGTCCTATTCTGCAATGAAGTAACCACAAGACCAGAGCATGCGGCGACTACATAGTGTTCATTCGTGCGTAGACTGTTACAGCTGAATAAATGCGACGGTTACATAATAACTCATCCTCATCACTGAGAGGGGCACAAATAATAACAACACCCAATGCGTTAGCTATAGCAGCCTATCATATTCGCCACCACAGACTTTCCCCTCAAAACTCGAACCTTGACGAATCTCTACGAATAACTCACCAAGTGCTCCCTGGTCCGGAATGGATTTAGCAAGTCCTTCCCAAAGATTGCCGAGAAAAAGAAAGAGACAAAGAAGACGAGATATGTGCGGTGGTGGCATTCTCACTGTGACATCACCAATTCCACTTAGGTGGCCATTCATCCATATTGCTTTTGAGGTTGGCATTGACTGCTCCCTTTTCGCGCTGCCTCGGAAGCCTACTCCTTGCTCGGCTCGCGCTCCGGAGTGGCTTCACAATTCCATTGTCCTACGTGGGAGGGGACGCTTGCTCTGCTTAGTGGGTGGTCGTGATCGCCCCCTAGTGGTACCAAAGTAGAGTGTGTTCACAGATGGACTCCTATGAAGGTCTATGGGCCCTTATAAATCCATCTCAAACCCTATTAGGAGGACGGTGTAATTACAAATGTAAGAACACAGTGTTCCATTTCACTTAAAAGTAGGCTACCTATCTGTTTCCATGCACAATAGCCGCAATTAATTTGCAGTTGTTTTAAAATGCATATAACATGTCAATGTAACAAAAAAACAAACGTGTAAGTATTGCACTTTTCTTGCCATATCTGCGTTTTTTTTAAAATATTCTTTTTAATAATAAACACATGCTTGCCGGGTCTGAGTGTTATTGTCACTAGGGTCTCCCCTCTACAACAACAGGAAGCTGGCTCAGCCTTCAGCGAGTCAGGATGGTCTCCCCAACACAATGGTTGCTTAGAGGGCAGGCCGATGCCATCACACTAACAAGGATATCCCCTCTGTGAACATTGGAATGCCAGTTTGGCTTCAAAAGGACACAAAGTGTTTAATCACGATTATATGATTATTTTAATACAAAAAGCAACAGCTACAAGTTACCCATTAAAAAACATATTTAGGGTGCATCTTAAGAAAATGTGCAGTTATAGGGAGTAAAACAAGAAGCCCACAGGAACATTTACAAACCATGTGAAACAGTTTAACACTCAGAAAACGTGTGGGCGTCTGTGTCAAACCAAATAAATACATGAAACACCAGGGCTTCCAAGGTGATACAGCAGTTGTTTATGCTTGCTTGTCCTCTGTGTTTGGGGGCATCTCAGCGTATTCTGACTGTCCAGCCCCAGCTAGGTGTTCTGCATCGTCATCATCATCACACGGGGGACGGTTGCGATTAAAGAACCCCACCTGAAGCATAAAACATTTACATTTCCACATGTTGTTTCCTGATTCCGGTTTCATTCGTGTGTCAGAGGACATTCTCCTGTATGTCCCCTCTAAATTGTCTCCATTTAAAACAAGAGTTACGGGTTTAAGAAAACATATCATTAAAAAAGACAGAGTGATCGATACTTAGATGATCGCTGAGTAGCACCTTCTAAATGCTACCCAGTTATAGGGCCCAATCTTGCGCCACCTGCTGTTTTAACGATGTCAGTACATTACCTTCCAGAAGATCAGAGCTAGCAGAGCAAGGAGGAAGAGGCCAGAGACCACAGCCACAACGATCCACCACACCGGCACTTCCTTCTCTCCATCAGGAGCCCTCCACACCACACTGGTCTGGGTCTACACACACATGGTCAACTGGCTCCAATTAAATCTGTCCAATGACTACTGAAGAAATGGTTACTTTGTGAGATAAGGTTGTGTATGTGCCTCAAGTAAGTCATTTATGTCATTCGTAAATAAGTGTTGTCTACACACTAGTGGAAGTGGAAAGGAGAAACCTAAGTTATTTTTTTTTTACCTCAGCCTGTCCACTTGGCAGCACTTCAGGCTGGATCTTGGAGGGCATATCTATAACCTCATAGCGTGCTGTAGAGTGGAGAACATAATTCTCATAGGGCCTCTAGGGGAAACAGAATGAGGGTTCCGTAATCATTACGGAATAATGTCAAAGAAGTAAGATCTTACAAAGTGCTATCTCAAAATTATGCAGAGCTGTCTGGGAGCGCTTTTCCTTTACACCTATGAATGTAGATATAGTGAAAAATTGTGTGGAAAAGATGTCACTGTGATTCTCTCTTTCCCTATCTCTTCCTCCCTCTCCATCTTCCCTCTCACCTCCAGGAAGGTCTGTACCCAGAGTCGAGACATCACCTTCACCACAGCGCTCCAGCCTCTCTCCAGACCTGTGGCCTCACACACAAACCTCAGACAGGTATCTCCACTGGTGCAGTTCTGTAGAGAAATCGAGAGAGGAACACACCTGACTGAGTCAACCTGTTTCCCCCATTACACATCAATTCAATGTACCCATCCACATGAGATGTAATATTTTGTTGTACAGCCCCCTCTTGTGGCACATACAGAATATTGCAAGCTGTCCCTGAAATTGCAGCAAAAAAGGAACTAGCCTATCTTACAGTATCACGTAAAGACAAGACCGTTTGATTGTATTGCGGTCAGAAGTACACTGATGCATGTCATTATGTTAATCGCGTGAGGCGACACTTGTTTACCACGTGAACGGTCTCTTTGCGCTGAGGCTCCTGCTGTGCCACCTCATTCTGTTTGACCTTGTGCACTTTAGCAACAGTAGTATTCCGGGTCTTCACCAACTGCCAAAACAAAAGAGTGTACTCCAATTTCATATGACCAAAACATCATCAAAAGAACAATAGAAAATCTGGTTTTGCATCTATTTAAGGCAAATATAAAATAAAATAGTGATTTCCTTTTAAATTAAACATAATTAATGGTAAAAACAACATAGTTTTCCCGCTATAGAAATATTTGCACACTGCAGAGCCACATCATGCTACCTCTCTCACCTGATATGGGTCGATGTCAGGGGAGTCAGTGTGGCAAGTGAGGAAATCCTCAGAAGCGTTGGCGAACACATAGAGCAGGAAGTCTCCATGGTGATGGGTGGGGAACTCTACCTGCACCCTGGCGTTGACCGTGCTCGGACCCAGGTTTCTCAACTAAGTGTTTCAACAAAAAAAAAACATGTTTTCAGTTTCGCTCACTAAGTTGGATCTCATTGTCTATGCTTATATATGACATAACATATACAAAACATACTCTATAAGGGCCTTATGGACTCTTCAAATAGATGTTACACATTTGGACCTAAAACTGCAACAACCTCAGAGAGACAAATGTCTTAAATGCTTTGTTTCTTTTCTGAATGAACCACTGAGTGAACCATAAAAAGGTTACCTCATAGACGTGTTCCACTAGCGGGCCAACCTCTTCTAGGTCAGCAGGATGCTCCTTCTGTTCCCACTTGGCAATGGGCAGGACACACTCAGGTGGAGAGGAGCCCCTGTCCAAAAATCAACAGGCTACAAGGGTGGACCAAACGCTGAGGACAACACTGATAACACTAGCCTGGTCCTAGATAGGTTTGTGCTGTCTCGCCAACGATTATATGGTTGTTGTCATGCATGGCAGCGCGGACAGCAGATCCGGGATCCAATAGATTGCCTCATTTCTCACTGGTCTTAGTAGAATATAGGGATCAGACTGCTTCAGGATGCTTAATTTGCACCTCTTGGTCTTACAGTTAAATAGTCCTAGTGATAATTAGTAACTACGTGTCCTGGGAAAGCCAATAACTACAAGGACAAGAGGAAACCATGGTGTTACTGTACTGTATTACGCTCGCATTAGGACAACATCTTCCAATGGCAAACATCACTCATCCCTTTTGGATATGAGATATTCAGTCTGCTACTTGTCTGGATTGGCAGCTCTGAAGGCAGCTCTGAATTGTCGCACAGAAAGTGTGTCTCAGGAGTCAGGAGGAGTGCTCATTTCCATGGTAGCACAAAACAGCACAGTTTATGGCTCTGATGATAATTGGAGGACAATGAATGAAGGCCCACCCACCCTCGCATCTCCAGAGCTGCCTCAGCGCTGACATTAATCCTCAGATGGGCCACGTTACTGTCCGGGTTCTGGCTGTTCTTGCTAGAGATTACAAAGGAAGGAAACAGCTGAATGAATGTTGACCATTTCCCTTGTGTCATTAGAAAAACCATGAACCTTCAGCTGACACCTTGAATGTCTAAAATACAGACAACTGGATTAACAAGCATGCAAACCATGTGCATCTCAAAGACCCTAAATATGCCTTACATTGTGCTGATCACTCTACACTAAACATTGACTTTAGTGATCTTGAATTTCCCCCATTAAAATGTTGTATTAAAAACACAGAAACAAAGCCTTGGTAGCATCGAAGGCGTTAAAACCACAAGACGGGGTGAAAGTGTTGTTCTTGCCTTCTGATCTGTAATGTGAATGCCACGTGGCTCTCCACCTCCTCCAGGTTCCCCACGCTGAAGAACAGACCGGCCTGGAGCTACGACAGACAGAGCGAAGAACATACTGTACTGTATCATTCAGACTGACAGGACAACAGAGCTGTTGCAAACGCGCAGTCACATGTCATCCACATCCTTTGACAGGGAAGACCCAGAACGGCACTATTATTCTATGTGTAATTCCATGCCAACTCAGTGTGTCCGGCCAGAGATTGGAAGGTTGGGAGTTCAATCCCCGGCCAAGTTAAACTACAGACTGTAAAAATGGGACCCAATGAGTCTCTGCTTGGCACTCAGACAGCATTAAGGAGATTAAGGTGATAGATTAGTGTCCTGTCCATCAAGCTGCCTCATGCTATGGAAACAGGAGATATGCTCCTGCTCCAATGAGCCATTCTGACTCATGCAAGGCACGTGCAAGGGTATTTACATATACTATATTTAATTACATGGTGGTTACCTTCTGGCCCTGCTTCATAGGGTTCCCCAGCTCACAGACCACCACCACCGTCTGGTTCTCCTTCTTCTGAGCACAAATCAACCTGCTGAAGCCCTGGGAGAGATGGCACACTCAGACAGCCTATTCATTATATAGTGCACTATTTTTGACATGGGCCCATGAGGCTCTGGTCAAAAGTAGTGCACAATATAGGGAATAGGGTGCCATTTCAGACGCAGACAGTGTGTTTTACGTAGGGCCGGTAGGCTATGCTGACCACATAACCTGACCAGCAAAACTCTGGGCTCATAGTTTTTCCTGCAGGTCACGTGTGTGGGACAGTTGATGTCACTCTGTTAACAATTCCCTTTTATTATGAGCAGGAGAGTGACAGTCACCTCTCTGTCAGTCACCATACTCTGGTAGTGTGTGTTGGCAGGTGGGCGTATCTCCAGCTCGGTCTCGTAGGCCCCCTCTCCTCTGTTCTCCGCTGTGATGACCAGCAGGGCAGGGTGGTCATCCCCTATCAGAAGACGGACGGTAACTCTGAGGGTGGGTCAAAGGGTTGTATTAGTAGACAGGAATAACACGCTCTAACTAAACCCTATTTTCTCCGCACACTGATCCCACGATCCTACTTGGTCAAATTCTTGAAAATGTAGAATGACCAAGAAAACAGATGACACTACTGAGTGATGAGAAACTCAGGGGAGTTTGACACTCACGGTTCTGCAGTCAGCTTTAGGTCAGGGACACAGACGTTGTCCTCTCCGCAGTCCAGAATGATCCTGGTCTGCACAGCACACAGACACATACACACATCTTTATTCCCAAAGAAACAAACACCTACGCTACTTCATAGGTTTCGACTGTGTAATTACCACTTATAAATGTTATTCCTTTGCAAAATTAAAATGTTTTAATACATTTAGAATGTAATGTGTGATGTCACCTGTGCGACCACGGCTCTCTGGCCATGCAGCATGGCCTCCTGGGAGTTGGACAGGCTGTAGTTCAAGGAGATGAAGATGGGGCTGAGCTTGTCCTTGAACTCTGACTCATGCTGGAAGAGAGACAGGACGCATTACTGACATTGATGCAATTAACCCTCAATTAAATTGAAATTCAGTAAAGATCTACTGCAGTTTAGTGGTAAGACAATATCAATCTATTCCCCTTTCAGGTTTGTCTATTGCCACTGACACTGGCAGTGTTCACAAACTTTTTGTGAGGTTCCTAATAGTATTGTGATTGGAGCCTGTTGTAGTGTCACTTCAGTGAATGGCCACTTGGGGGCATCAGCCTGATAAGAACACTGCTGCACCATTATGGTTTTATTTCAGGTTTTGAGCACTGACCATTGTAATACATAATAAAGGCCTATAAATTGGCTAAACTGGCACAAGCAACCCACCCGTAGGTAAGCGGTTTGGTTCCTGCAGACCACTCCCACATCTCTCTGAATGGTTAGCTGAAAATACTCTTGGGGCAGATTGGTCTGCAGCAATAGGGTCCTCCTGGCCATTGTCTGTTTCATCTTGTCCAGCTGAAGCTCTGCATCTAGAACTACAAGAGTGGATGTAGTGTCTTGAACAAACAGACACCTCAAACTCAAGGAGAATATGTATGTTTCCACAGGAATATATGACTTCAGTATGCATCTCCTACCTATCTCCTCTGGAATGCTGTGGCCAGACACACTAATGCACATCATGACTGTGAAGCTGTAAGGAGAGAGACAGACCGCATCAGTCATGATGCCACTCTGAATTCACAATAGCAAATTCACACATCATCACGGGAAAGATCAGTCTAACACAACCGAGAACTGTCCAGACATGTCACACATCTTAATAAAATGTTTGGCACTTAGGATACTACAGCAATTCTACATAGTGCCAACACGTGCATGTTTGCCGTGCCCACCAACATTTGTCCATCATAAATGTTCTTCCCAGTTGGGTGCTGCAGCACCCCCTGAAAATCGTAATAAAAAGCAATTGTCACAAAAGTATTGCACTGGACCTTTAATAGTGCTGTATTAGCGGACCGATATAGCGTCTGTAGTGCAGGCAAAATGTTTTTTCAGCACCCCCCCACCCCTTGAAAAAACAAAAATATCAAATATACATCATAATTAACGCAGCACCCGCACCCCCAAACAACTTCCCGCGGCTATGGATAATGCCCCCACTAATGGTATGATACTCTGGTATGAGAAGAATCTTTACCAGGCCACAGGCTCGTTGGTGGTGGGGCGCTGACACTCCTTCACATCTGGGTTCAGGAAGTCAGGATAGAGGGTGAGTTGGGTCTTGGCCATCACCACGGCTTGAGCCCTTGTACCACCCCACACAAACAGAGAATAGACAGTGTGGGTACATTGTGAATGCAAATGTTAAACTTGCTCCAGATAACATTTCTCAAGTTCATTTAAAGTAACGAATAAACAGTTTGTTTGTCTCACACTACTGTACCTGTACACAGCAATCTTATTGACTCCCCATGCACCAACAATTAGATCTGTGAGGCAACAAAGATTGATAATAACAACTTGCAAGCTCTTATTTATCTAGTCTTGAAACATTAGAAATATAGAGTCATGATACAGCTTTGGAAAAAAATGACATGATTCTTTCTCATGAAAGGGTATCAAAAAATAGTCCATGGGATTGATTGCCCTTTTTGTAACAGCCAGGACCTCTGCTTTCATATCACAGTGACTCCTAAGAAACTTAAAGTGGGAAACAAAACTATTTTCATGGAAAAAGGTCCGCTGAAAAAAAAGAAATAGTTTTCACAGTGACCAGTTTGTCTCAAAGAGTTGAACTGTAACAGCCTCACTGGGGAGACAAGAGACAAAGAGCGCCATGAGTGTCTCTAAAAGCCAGAGGTGTTGCACATCAAAAAGCATTGCTGTGTTGAGAGTAGTTCACTAGTCTCCAAGGGACACTAAATGTATCTCCATTTAGTGCTCTCCCCCGACAAATGTTGGCCACTCTACTGGATGAGTGACCTTTCTGTTTCTCTCTCGTGTGTCCGAGAAACTTTGCCTTCGTCTCCAGGGGGACGGGAGACAAACAATATGTCAGAGGACGTTTTTACTGGGACTGAAAGGACTTTGTTAAGTAGTAGCAACATGTCCTTGGGTAGGAGTCAGCTACAATGAAAAAGACAACGGATATCTTTGCTGCTGCTGTTGTTGAACTGCGCCAGAGGCTGATTGTGGAGTCGTAAGGGAAGAGAGTGACCTCCACGTGATCTTACAGGTTGACATCTCCAAGTGGTCTTGGCAGGCTTGACACTTTGACTTGACAAGAGAGGTAGGGACATTGTTGGGAATTGTTGGCCGGGGTAAGGTTTGTTGTTCCATAACTTCTCAAAACTTGATGAGATTATTATTTCACGTTTTTGGGCTAGAATCAAACACTTCAAGTCAAAACACATGTATAACCCAATATAATCAAATCCACATATATTCTAAATCAAGGTAAACAAGCCTACAGTTTCCGAAGAGTTCGTTCTCAGACTAACCTGGGTAGCCATTTGAATCAATGTCAGTGGCCCCTCTCAGGGTGAAGCCAAACTGTGCTGGAGAACCTAGGGACCGGAAGGGACTCTCGATGACCTGGGTATACTGGGGAGACAGTCCATCGCTAGTCCCCATGTAGACGAAAACCCTCCCTTCAACGCCCGAGGATGGGGCTCCAACAGCAACATCTGAGAGAGACAGAAGCACTTTATAGTGATGAGTAATCCACGGACAGAGTGCATTGAAACACTGCTATGACAAAAGCATTCCCCACCATTAGAAAATGTTGCATTTCAAGAGGGAATCATGAAATCAAAGATTGTTTCCGAAAGGAGATTAAAGTGTTTTGCAGCAGATATTTTCACATTTAATATCATTCCTTGTTTAAGTTACCCAGAAAATCAGATACTACTGATGGAAGGATATTGACCTCATCCCGTCAGCAAAGGATGCCTGGTTATTCTTTAAAAATGCCTTCCTCACCATCTTAAATAACCATACCCCATTCAAGAAATTTAGAACCAGGAACAGATATAGCCCTTGGTTCTCTCCAGACTTGACTGCCCTTAACCAGCACAAAAATATCCTGTGGCATTCTGCATTAGCATCGAACAGCCCCCGTGATATGCACATTTTCAGGGAAGTTAGAAACCAATATACACAGGCAGTTAGAGAAGCCAAGGCTAGCTTTTTCATGCAGAAATTTGTTTCCTGCAACACAAACTCAAAAAGGTTCTGGGACACTGTAAAGTCCATGGAGAATAAGAGCACCTCCTCCCAGCTGCCCACTGCACTGAGGATAGGAAACTCTGTCACCACCAATAAATCCATTATAATTGAGAATTTCAATAAGCATTTTTCTACAGCTGGCCATGCTTTCCACCTGGCTACCCCTACCCCTACCCCGGTCAACAGCACTGCACGCCCCACAGCAACTCGCCCTCCCCATTTCTCCTTCTCCCAAATCCAGTCAGCTGATGTTCTGAAAGAGCTGCAAAATCTGGACCCCTACAAATCAGCCGGGCTAGAAAATCTGGACCCTTTCTTTCTAAAATTATCTGCTGAAATTGTTCCAAACCCTATTACTAGCCTGTTCAACCTCTCTTTCATGTCGTCTGAGATTCCCAAAGATTGGAAAGCAGCTGCGGTCATCCCCCTCTTCAAAGGGGGGGACACTCTTGACCCAAACTGCTACAGACCTATCTATCCTACCCTGCCTTTCTAAGGTCTTCGAAAGCCAAGTTAACAAACAGATTACCGACCATTTCGAATCCCACCGTACCTTCTCCACCATGCAATCTGGTTTCAGAGCTGGTGCACCTCAGCCACGCTCAAGGTCCTAAACGATATCTTAACCGCCATCGATAAGAAACAATACTGTGCAGCCGTATTCCTTGACCTGGCCAAGGCTTTCGACTCTGTCAATCACCACATCCTCATCAGCAGACTCAACAGCCTCGGTTTCTCAAATGATTGCCTCGCCTGATTCACCAACTACTTTTCCGATAGAGTGTCAAATTGGAGGGCCTGTTGTCTGGGCCTCTGGCAGTCTCTATGGGGGTGCCACAGGGTTCAATTCTTGGGGCAACTCTTTTCTCTGTATTCATCAATGATGTCGCTCTTGCTGCTGGTGAGTCTCTGATCCACCTCTACGCAGACAACACCATTCTGTATACTTCTGGCCCTTCTTTGGACACTGTGTTAACTACCCTCCAGACGAGCTTCAATGCCATACAACTCTCCTTCCGTAGCCTCCAACTGCTCTTAAATACAAGTAAAACTAAATGCATGCTCTTCAACCGATCGCTGCCTACACCTGCCCGCCCGCCCAGCATCACTACTCTGGACGGTTCTGACTTAGAATATGTGGACAACTACAAATACCTAGGTGTCTGGTTAGACTGTAAACTCTCCTTCCAGACTCACATCAAACATCTCCAATCCAAAGTTAAATCTAGAATTGGCTTCCTATTTAGCAACAAAGCCTCCTTCACTCATGCTGACAAACATACCCTCGTAAAACTGACCATCCTACCGATCCTCGACTTCGGTAATGTCATCTACAAAATAATCTCCAACACCCTACTCAACAAATTGGATGCAGTCTATCACCGTGCCATCCGTTATGTCACCAAAGCCCCATATACTACCCACTACTGCGACCTGTACGCTCTCGTTGGCTGGCCCTTGCTTCATACTCGTCGCCAAACCCACTGGTTCCAGGTCATCTACAAGACCCTGCTAGGTAAAGCCCCACCTTATCTCAGCTCGCTGGTCACCATAGCAGCACCCACCCGTAGCACGCACTCCAGCAGGTGTATTTCACTGGTCACCCCCAGGGCCAATTCCTCCTTTGGCGTCCTCTCCTTCCAGTTCTCTGCTGCCAATGACTGGAACGAACTACAAAAATCTCTGAAACTGGAAACACTTATCTCCCTCACCAGCTTTAGCACCAGCTGTCAGAGCAGCTCACAGATCACTGCACCTGTACATAGCCCATCTATAAATAGCCCAAACAATTACCTCATCCCCTACTGTATTTATTTATGTATTTATTTTGCTCACTTGGCACCCCAGATTTTCTACTTTTCACATTCACCTACTGCAAATCTACAATTCCAGTCTTTTTAATTGCTATGTTGCATTTCCTTCGCCACCGTGGCCTTTTTATTGCCTTTACCTCCCTTATCTCACCTCATTTGCTCATATTGTATATAGACTTGCTTTTGTACTGTATTATTGACTGTATGTTTGTTTAACTCCATGTGTAACTCTGTGTTGTTGTATGTGTCGAACTTCTTTGCTTTATCTTGGCCAGGTCGCAGTTGTAAATGAGAACTTGTTCTCAACTTGCCTACCTGGTTAATTAAACAAAGGTAAAATAAAATAAATAAATAGAAATTCTGCTGCCCCTGAGGCAGTTACTATATTAGAAGGGAAGATACGTATATTATAAGTCAAATGATTGTATATCAGAGCCTCACCGCTAAAACCGTCCTTGTCCAGGTCACCGAGGGGGGCGATGGTGCTGCCAAAGCGTCCGTACAAATGGGAACCTGTCAGCTTCTGGTCTGGCTTGGAGTGGAAGGTGGAGCGCTCTCTCTGCAGGTACACACTCACCTGAGAAAGGATTACACACATCCATTGTCTCGGAGCTGGGTATAGAAAAAGGTTCATAAAAGGTGAATGGAGACTGCACACTGTGCTCCCATGTGCTAGATATATTTGATAACATTTCGACCACCCAGGACTCATTAGGTTTTCACTCACCTGGCCCACCTCCTGCAACTGCTGGCCCGACATACGCTCCATGAAGAGGGGCGCCCCGATTAGGATGTCGTCTAGTCTGTAGTAGACAGAGGACAGAGCAAAGAATGGCTGGACATTTCTGGACAGCTCTCTTTCATGGTTCCTTGAGACAGCAAGCCAGCAAGCCAGTGGCTTAGACGTTATCAGGTGGTTAATTCATGTTTAATACTTCCACGATCAAGGACTAAAAAAAAGTAAGTATGAGAGTTCTGACATACCCATCATTGTTAATATCAGTCACTGCAACGCTGTGGCCAAAGTAAGAGGCCACCTGCAAGATGAAAGTTGCACGTGGTTTTGAGTGGACTACGTTGCTCATGACTCAGAAATCAACACAAAGGCATATCTGTATAGATATGTCACATAGTGATCACTTCTTCATCACTCTCCTGTAAACAAGTAAATCAAAATAAAATGTGATGGAAATGATGGAAATGTAGTCTCACCTGAGAGCCTAAGAACCTGTGTTTAACTCCCAAAAAGACAGGTGTATTTCCATTATAGATTTTGACCTGGATACAAAGCCACAACGTTAGCTTAGATCACTCTCTAATAAATGAATATGAAAAGTAAATGATCATAACGCCATCGGGAGCCCTTACTGAGCCTGCTGTGTTGCGATCATTAGGCACTCCAACCACATAATCTGAAACAGAAAATAAATGCTTGTACTGGATTTAAAACACAATAAACCAGACTTAATTCATGAATTATTGAGAAATGTTTCAACCTTTTGTATCTTACTGACAAAGGTTTGAAGGTTTTGTACAGCTGTCACCATCACTACCAGGCACATAAAGTGTAGGAAGTGTTATTCTCTAGTCTGGGCACCGCTCTATGGACCTATGTGCTAATATTCCATTCCTTGCCATTCTTTGTCATGCAAAACATGAACAAATGTTTGGCATGACAATGAGTCGGAATGATAGTACAAACTGGGACCAGGCTAGTAAATTATCTGGTTGTGTGGACACTTTTGACGGGAACTTTCTCACCTGGTATTGAGTCTCCAGTGAACTCGCCAGTGGCCACAGAATACCCTGTTGGCGAAACCTTTCGAGTTTATTGAACTAAGGAGAACGTCACTGAATATCATTGCACTGAATATTTTAGGCCAGTGGTTCTCAAACCTCTCTTCGGGGTAGCACACCTGATAATCATCAAGCACTTGATGAGGGGAATTTGGTTTGCTAGTTCAGGGTGGCAACACAATTGTGAACCATCTTGGCGTCTCTGAGAAGAGGCTTGAAAACCATTGCGTTAGACCACAAGTCTTGCGTGTAACCCTCTTACCATGGTAACGATCGTATCCACCAGTCTCAGGGGAATGGGTTTGTCCTGCCACATAAGGTTTGGCATTCTGGCTCTTGGCACTGTTGACGATGTCAGGCAGTCCTGCACTGATGATCTGACCTGCAACAGAAAGGTTAAACACCGCAACCATCATTTGGTGAAGACACTTTAGTAATGTTTGTACATATTTATTTCATAATATTTTCAGTAATATTAGTCAAATTAAGCAGACAGGTTACCTCCCACATTAACAATGTTCTGACATGTTGTTGCCCTAGGGCTGGCATTTGCGAGACTATATAATAATATGATAATTAATCATGCTCAGTCATCATCAACCTTCCCGGAGACGTCCTAACAATAGGGCTATTAATGTATACATGTATCCTAGGAGTGTTGAACAATGCAATACTGGAAGCCACCATAATTATGGAAGCCACCAGCCTAAGAACCATGTAATGGTGACATTTTATATTTCTTGTTCTTAGTATTTAGTCTTTGTCCACTCCATTTTTGTTTCCATGCTCCAGCAGCGGAAGCAACCAACCCCCATTTCCCAGCAGCCTCAGAAAGTGTAGCATCCAGCTCCAATGCCCCAGCAGTTTTACCTCAGGTGTAGCGTCCAATCTAGTTTAACCAGGCTAATAATGGCACCAGATGGCACATGTTACCTTGAAAGTAGTAGCCTCCAGGAGCACCGATAAGGAGCCTTCCCTCCTAGAATAGTACAGCGAGAAACAAATCAAATTGTTATAGATGGTATCATAACACTGTTGGTGTAATTACTACCTTACAGTATCATAAACTATGTGGATCTAACGGATCTATTCTGCTACTGAACATGACTGTGTAGTACATAACATTATATGAATCAAAAATGAAAAAGTGTGATGAGAAATGTTTGGAGCGCGGGCACCTTTGTTATGTCGGAGCTAAATCCCACTTCACAGTATCGTCTGTCGTTAGCTGGGAGTCAAGATCAGGATCAAAGATGAAAACATGCAGAGTAGAAAGAAAGACCAGCAGGCAAACTTTTGAACATGAAGTCAACTGGTATTTTAAGAAGGAATAACCTAGTAGTTTTGTGGCATAGCAGTGACAATGATACTCAATTACCAAAAGAGTTCTGACAAGATGCTTGTTTGGCTGTGTTTACACAGGCAGCCCAATTCTGTTCTTTTGCCCAATCTGATTGGTCAAAATAACAATTAGTGGCAAAATATCAAAATTGGGCTGCCTGTGTAAATGCAGGCTTTACGTTTTGAGCGGACAACAGAGGAACCTGTTACTGTACTGTACAGGCACTATTGGCATGACTAATATCTCTTACTGTACTTCAATTCTTTGTAAACTTTCTCAGTCATGACATCTCTGCAGGGGGAGAAGTTGACCGTTTCCCCCGTCAGTATATTCAACACTAGGCAAGTCCCCACTGGAGTGTTCTGAGCCTCGTCACGTTCCCCCACGTCTATTACGTTCCAGTGGAACAGGGGGGCACAGGCCTGGCGCAGGGGGACGGAGTGAGAGAGAGAAGGGAGGAGAGAAAGAGAAAGAGGGGGAGAAGGAATGTGATATAGAGATAAAGATAAGGATATAAAACAAAGTATTGTAGAGAATGACCGCGAGAGAAAAAAAAGTGAATTAAGAAGGAGCAGAGGCGTACAGACATTGGTAGAAAGAGAGAGGGGATCGGTGGTTGGGAGAGGAAAGAAAATACATTGAGGGAGGGAGAGGGGTTCTGTAAAATATTTAGAGGATCGATATCTGACGCATTCTATACTGCACAGCAGCCTTCAGACGCACAGCAAAATGAGTGGCTGGTTTATGAGAATTCAAAGGGTGAGAGAGTGCGAAGAGTATTGTGAAACAACGGCTGGACTCACCACAATGTAGTTTCCGGAGGATCGCACAGTAGCACCAAACCACTGGTGGGACTTTGAAGAGCTAATCACTAAGTTCTGGTGAGGATAAACCTCATCACCTGTAGATACATCAGACAGCTCAGTTTGTCAACCTTTTTTTGTAATTGAGCCCAGAATAAATAAATATCTACTTTACTTACTTACTGATCTGCAGTATGATAATATGTTCACAGCTTTAGAAAAACACGAGAAATGCATGAATAGGACTTTTTGATAAGTAAAGGTTTACCTTTTGTGTCAAAGGTCATGGTAGTACAGGCCCCTCCTGTCTGTGCCCAGGGACAGAGATACACAGCCCCCGCCTCAGTGACTCCTGGCTGACTGGTGTTGGCTCTGGGGGCCCCAACCACAACACTGATGCTGTGGGACAGAAAATACTAGGGTTCAAATATTCTCTTTGGGATTCCAGACAAGCATCTGATGAAAAGCCATTCAAACTCCACATACCTTGCCCAATTTAATATAAGAGTAATACCAGCATATACAGTATATCACCCAAAGTATGTGGACACCTGCTCGTCAAACATCTCATTCCAAAACCATGGCCATTATGCCGGAGTTGTTCTCCCCTTTGCTGCTGTAACAACTCTTCTGGGAAGGCTGGAGCATTTCTGCTTGGACTTGCTTCCATTCATCCACAAGAACATTAGTGAGGTTGGGCACTGATGTTGGGTGATTAAGCCTGACTTGCAGTCTGCGTTCCAATTCATCAGCAAGGTGTTCGATGGGGTTGAGGTCAGGGCTCTGTGCAGGAGAGTTAAGTTCTTCAACACCGATTTCGACAAGCCATTTCTGTACGGACCTCGCTTTGTCAATTTTTGTTGTTGTTGACATTTTTACATTAAATGCATTGCAAACAATTTTGGCGAGGTGCGCGCTTCAGCACTTGACGGTCCCGTTCTGTGAGCTCCTGAGGTCTAGCACTACGCGGCTGGGCCGTTGTTGCTCCTAGACATTTCCACTTCACAATAACAGCACTTACAGTTGACCAGGGCAGCTCTTGTAGGACGGAAGTTTGACAAACTGACTTGTTGGAAAGGTGGCATCCTATGACAGTGCCATGTTGAAAGTCACTGAGCTCTTCAGTAAGGCCATTTTACTGCAAATGTTTGTCTATGGAGATTGCATGGCGGTGTCCTCAATTTTATACACCTGTCAGCAACGAGTGTGGCTGAAATAGCCAAATCCACTAATTTGAAGGGGTGTCCTCATACTTTTAACTATACAGTGTAGTTTAACAGATACCATAAAAACGATGCAATGCCTATTGATTGAAGCAAAGCCAAAACTTACCAAATAGTATATTGCAATACTCACGTTTTGTTGCTAAACTGATAGAAATCTGCAGAGAAGCCAAAGAAGCTTCCCTCAGGGCCAGAGAACTCCGTGAAGTTAACCAGGTTTAGATTTAAGGTGTCAGAGTAATGTGGGAGAGCAAATAGCAGGAGACCCATCATTTGTATTGATCTATGAATCCGGTGTTCCTCCATCTTTTTCAGCTGTAGCTCTTCTATGTCTCCGTCAACTCCCTCACTGCAAGTGAAACTGTAATCCAAATTTCTTCTTCCCCTATGTGAGTAATTCTTATCATCTTCAGCTGCTTTTCGCAAGGCAGGGAACTTACACAGTAACGTCGAGAGGGCTGTCATAGATAGCGCAGAGTTGTTGATGTGAGTTGAAGGATTTTTTTCTTGCTAAGCAAAATGTATTTGCGGCTCTCATTGCGTTGTGTTGAGTGGAGTGTAACTAACTGCTTCCTGTAGATAGGACTTTGCAGAGAACATTTTGTGACATGAAGTGAAGAGATGTCAGTCTGTCAGAACAGAACTGCAGCTCTCAGACACATTGGCACTTATATTTCTAGTGTTATATTAACTTGTAAACAACGTCTCTCATAGTACATCAATGAAAAAATAAGTACACGATTCAAGAGTGTGCATAACCAAGGTATAAAACTCTCGTGATGTGAATCCAGATACAAATTTTTCTATTTTTTGTCTCTCAGTTGGGCGAGAGAAAGAGAGAGAGAGAGAGAGAGAGAAAGAGAGAGAGAGACACAGACAGACACAGATACAGATACAGACACACAGAAACACGCACAGGGCAGGGTTGCTGGGGTTTGAGAGATTATGGAGACACTGGTCAATTACACCCAAGCCCTTCCTTCCCAGGGCATGACATCTCATGGAAACAGATGGAAAATGTAAGTGGACCTGGCACAAAATGACCCCTGTAGCTTCACACTCACTTCCCCTGTACACACGGTAGGACGACTCAGTTCGCTTTTCAGCTTTAATAAACTCTCGCACAGAGGATATGAAAAACATGACGTGCCATTTCAATATAGTGAACAACAAATGTAGAATTAATGATGTAATAAAGAACATTTTACTGAGTCATACAGCTGTCATTTAAATATGTATAACAAGACAAACCCCGTGATAGTGGTATATAAAAACACGTATTATAGTGATCTGTCCCATAATGTGAATGATTATACAGCTGGTACCCGTACTTTAACTGACCTGAATGAAATCACCTTGGACACTCATTGACATATCCAGGCTTTGGTCTGGATGTACATTATCTGCTTCTATAGATGGTTCAACACCTCAGAGAGGTACAAAGATGCACAAAAGGAAGTCAAACTGACAAACAACATGATTGTGAAGAACCTGAGATGGTGGATTAGTGTTTTGTTCAGTTCTGAAATATCAGATTACTGGCCAGAAAGGAAGCTATCCAGTACACTCAGGAAAAGAGAGGAGAAAGCAGTCTCCCAGAGAATACAGCAGAGTATATTATCATAGCTACATTGTAGATGTGCATGAATACTGTAGATGTGTACAAATGTCGAGTTTCTTCACTCAGTGGTACTCAACGATGGACCCAGCTAGCATGACCACTTGTGTACACCAGTGGCAAATGGTCAGATATCAGAGAATGGTGCGTGGCCAGCTTTTGGTCAACGGTCAGAGAATGGTAAGATAACTGCCTCCATCTCTACTCCACTGTGTGTTCCAAGGTGGTGGGCTGTTTGAGTGGATCCTTGGGAAACAGTTCCTTAAACTCAGCCAACCAGTCGCCAGGGCTACCCCATCGTGGGTAGAGCACCAAGTCATGTAGCAGGCCAGCTAGTAGCGCCCCCGCACACGGCCCCACCCAATACACCTGCAGAGGAGAGAGACACTTTTTCGTAAGTAGATTTGTATGCGTGAACTGCGGTGTGATGTTCGTAAATAGTGTCAATATACTTTTGTCATTTCATGGAGTCAACTTGTGTTTGGCCAGGCTCACCCAATGGTTTTGAAATTTTAAAGTGACCACAGCTGGACCAAAAGACCTAGCAGGATTCATCCCACAGCCAGTGTACCCAATCTGGTCAAAGGTTGAAGGTAAAGAGAGAGAGGGGGAGAAAAAGAGAGAGAGGGGGTGGCATGAAATCAAAAGATAAGTCATAGGAAAAATGTAAAGATCGACAAAATGTTTTAATAGACAAAATCCATCAAATTACCCATAGAAACTCTATTATGGTCAGACAGAATTTAAACTAGCACAAATAGGATCTGGCATCTTCCTTACCGCCACTAGATTTCCCAAAATGACAGACAAGCCGACCACTACAGGACCCAGGAGGTGGAAGGCTGATTTGGCTCGAGACGTGGCGAGGACACAGACTACCAGCTGAAAGGTGATGGCTGTCTCCACTGTGAGGGCTTGGCATGGGTGGACACCCAAGGCTACCTGGAAAAAGAAACATTTTACAGATATCAGACCTGGATTCATTGAGTTAAAATAATCAATTAAGCCCATACAAAAATACAAAGCATTTCTAATAATGACTTTCGGAAGCGACAATACTACAGAAAAGAAATACTTCACTACAACATAGAATCAAATAAAAAATGAATTAGACGTGATTCGTGACCTCGTTCATCCCCAGATGCCCTCTGAGCGGGACAGGCACCATTCCCATGAGAAGCGCACAAGCACAGAGTGCACCGAGGAGCTGTGCCCCCACGTAGAGGACAGCTCTCCAGGGGCTCACCCTCAGTCCTGCAGCCAGAGCCAGGGTCACAGCCGGGTTCAGGTGGACCCCTCCTCCAGAGGTAGCAGGACCCAGGCACACAGACACCACAGCCACGGAGGCCCCGAATGCCAGGGCCACATGCAGGGGGTCAGGGTGGCACTCGGAGAAGGGCTGGGAGTCCGAGAGAAAGGATGGGTCGGACTCTGAGGACAAGGCATGGAGATGATGATCACTGGTGGGACTGGAGAGGCTCCCATCCCAGGCTGGAAGCTGGGGCCATAGCACCACCGAGGCCAGACTGGTGAAGAGGAAGATGGCAGTGCCCACAAATTCACACAGGAGGTCCCGGAGGAAGGAAAGTGTCCAAATGTTCTTCAGGACCAACGCCAGACTGGAAAGGACTTGCATGATGGATGAATGAATCTCTGTCTCTCTGTTGTCCTGTTTCTCTGTTTGTTTGTCGCTCTGCCATGAAACACATCCAGGAGTCAGCAGCAGCAGAACCAAACAACCACAAGGGACTGCAATGGGAACCTATATAGAGGGGGCATCTACCGCTGTGTGACGCATATATCAGCAAGGTGGCCTCTTTCTTTCCCCGCTGGGATTATTTACCTGTCCCCTCAGTATACTGCTTGTATTGTGATGTGTTCTGAAGGTGGGTAAGGCTGGAGGGGAGGTGAGGTGAGGAGGCTTAGCTAAGCCAATGCATGTTTTGGCTTTCTGCTTTCCTGTACTCTCAGATGGCTGCCGGTAAATGTCGAGTGGTGTCCTTTTTCCGGGGGGGGGGGGGGCACAGATTTACCCATAGGTAATGAGCGGCCACTAGTGAGGGGCCGCTAGCGTCTGGTCTCTCTTTGCAGCTGGGGGGTCTCCCCTCATCCTTCTTCTAACTCTCTCACATACACCCTTGCCTCTGTTTCTCAAAGAAAAGTGCTTCACCAGAGAGGATTATATTGTTACCTGAAGCTTCCTTTCTTTCAGGTGGAAGAGGAGTGTGGCTGAGGATTGAGCTGAACAAGCCAAAGCCAACTAACTGATTTGCAATTAGTGGTGCCCTGGGATTAATCCAAAAGCCGTACTTTCCTGACCTGGGATCAACCAGCGTTTAGGATCAATTTATATAATTTAAAATAAACTGATCAAGATACTGTCCAACCAAAAAGAAGCCAAATACAGCATTTTAAGCCAGCGTAGCAGGTAAAGGATGCCAAGAGAGGCATTTTTAATCCCCTCTAAAGGGAGCTCTCTCATCACAGAGAGTGGCCAGGGAAGCTTTAGTGTAACAGGGTGACTAAGAGAGGGTGGGGGAACTAACCACGACCACAGTAAAGCATGTGAAGGTCAGTTAGGAACAATGACAGTACAGTTATACTGAGATTCCCCTGTAGAGATAGCTTTCTACCAAGGTCATGGAATCTGATACAGTACCTGAGGCTGGTTGAGTCAGGACAGGGATAACTGTGTAAAATATGATATGGAGAGATGGGGTTTCAACAACATGTGGAGATGGGGATGAATGTAGATGACAGGGAATGTCATAGTAGGACATTATACATAAAACGGAAAAAAGGGAGACTACAGTATGAGCCTTTAGACTATACAAAGTATCAATTGGGGTGTGTGTGTGTGTGTGTGTGTGTGTGTGTGTGTGTGTGTGTGTGTGTGTGTGTGTGTGTGTGTGTGTGTGTGTGTGTGTGTGTGTGTGTGTGTGTGTGTGTGTGTGTGTGTGTGTGTGTGTTAACAAGGGGAGAGTATTGAGGCCTGCATTTGTGAAATGTTTGTCATGTATTAACACGAGGTGGGTATCTTCAAAAAGTAGACTACAGTATTTTTTTCTTCTTATAACTAGAACACAAGTTAAGAATGGTTAGCTGCAGATGCTTTGCAATGAAATACAGTACATCGATTCATTCAGTTAGTGTAGAGTCTGCTGTCCTTATTATTAATCATTATTATTAATCATCCATCCATTGTCATGTCCTCCATCATCTCTACTGATTCCTGCCTCCTTGTCTCCTCATTCTCTTGCTTTCCTGTCTTCCTTACGGACAAAGAATTCCTTTATGCACCCCCTCCCCTGATTAAAACAGCTTTGAGTGGCCCTCAGTACTTACCACTAATGGATAGAGGGGTATAGGGCATTTGGACTGTGACAGTCACGTGCGCCATGGCACAGGGAATTGGCGGCAACAGAATCTAAGGTGTTGTGCACTTGTTCCTTTAACTTTTCCCTCTTCCCTTGCTTTTCTGCAAAGGTCAAGCAACTTGTTTTTCTTCTATGGGACTGATGCTCTCAGATGGCCACGTGTGCCTATTCTGTTTCCCATGCCTGGCCCATTCCACATGTATCCGATGATGACCCACTGATTTGTGAGTCCCTCTCCTCTCCACTCTCCAGAAACGTTAGGAGGACTCTGTCTCAGTTTGTAGCTGACAGAGATTAAATTATGAGATTGGGTTCTGAACGTTCAATGGCCCGCCAATACTCCCCGTGCAGTGGTCACACAAACACATTCGACTCCAGACTCACTTTTGACATTTGCATGGCCATGGGACACACTGGAATATATACGCGCCGTGCCATCACTTTTCAGAACGGGAACGATTGGAGCTGCACAGCGGGAGAACTGAATGGGAGTAATGATGTTTTTTTCCTGCAGCCGCTCCAACTCATCCTCAACTTTCTTTTGCCTGGTGTACGGCACTGTCCTGGGCTTGAAAAAAGCAAGGCTCGGCCTGAGGATCCACGAACAGCTTATCTGCAGTACTCTGCAGTGTGCCCAGTTCATCTTTGAAAATGTCACTCGTGTGTGTTTTATCTCACCCCAGTTCAGTTGTATTTTGGTGAGCCAGACTAGTAAACTAGGCCCATTACCTTTTACCACCAGGAGCCGTGCTCTCGCTTCCTGGCTGTTGTATGCAATGTCCACCTCCAGAGCCCCCAGCAATGGTATGGTCTCCCCGGTGTATGTACGCAGTCTGATTCCTGCCGGTGTGAGGGCAGAAGCCTGTTTTGAGCCCCACATTTGTTTGTAAGGTCTCCTCACTGATAGCAGAGGTAGAGGCCCCCGTGTCAACCTCCATCCTCATCTACCTCCGCAGATAGGCTCTGCACGCGGGTCACTCACATTAAAGATGTTGTAGGAGCAATGCTCTTCCTCCCCTGCGTTCTCTAGGTTGTGCGCTGCTGACTGTTGCTTCGTCGCTGTGAACATGATGTGCCCAGTCTGCCCACCATCTGGCTTGCTCCTCGGACCCATGCATTGTGTTGCTAAATATCCCTTTCTGTTGCAATTGTGACAGACAGTATCCTTGAGCTTACAGTTGTTTGCTCAATGTGTTCCCCCACATCTGAAACGTTCCACTGTTTTTCCCCTTTTTCCTGCCGCCTCTTTTGTCACCTGATGCACTGAACAACTTACACTGTTGGTCTTTTGAATATTTTACTAGCGGCCATCTTCCATCCGTTGAGATAGTTCCAATGCTCTCTTGAAAGTCAGTGTGGCTTCCCGCAGCAAATGGGGCTGTGTGCTGTCCTCATTAATGCCACAGACTAATCAGTCACAGAGCATGTTCTCTAACATAGCCCCAAACTCACAATGTTCAGAAAGCTCACATAATTCAGCAACAAAGTTAGCAACAGACTGACCTGATTCCCGAAAATGGAAGTTAAATTTGAACCTTTGGACAATCACTGAAGTCTTTGATTTGTGGTGAGTCTGAACGAGAGCAACTAGTTCCACAAAAGAAATTTCTTATTGTGACTTGTTAAGCACATTTTTACTCCTGGACTTATTTAGACTTGCCATAACAAAGGGGTTGAATACTTATTGACTCAAGACATTTCAGCTTTGAAATGTTTGATTCATTTGTAAACATTTAGAAAAATATAATTCCACTTTGACATTATGGGTTATTGTGTGTAAGTCAGTGACAAAAATCAAAATTTCATACATTTGAATTCAGGCTGTAACATAACAAAAATGTGGAAAAAGTCAAGGGGTGTGAATACTTTCGGAAGGAACTGTAAACATCAAATAGGCTTCTATTTATTCCTGACCAGCAGATGTCACTAGTGTATGGATGCCCATTCCCACCACCCATTATTTAAAATATAAACCTCAATACTATCTCAGCATTTCGAGGTGTGAGGTTATTTTCAATGGGCCTAGAGTTTTTCCTGATCTTGTAGGCTAACCTAACCAGATACAACTGCGGACCCTTGTAATAAATCAGCTGTGAAATTGTTTTATACGGGCTATGATGGGCCCAGATTTTTTTCTAATCATGTCGTATGGTGTTTAACCCTTACAAAGCCGGACCCAGTTTTCCTTGCATGAAAATAACCCCGTACCTCAATAACCTCAATAACCTTAACCTCGTACCTCAATAACCCCAATTACCTCGTACCTTAATAACCTTGTACCTCAATAAGCCCAATAACCTCGTACCTCAATAACCCCAATTACCTCGTACCTTAATAACCTTGTACCTCAATAAGCCCAATAACCTTGTACCTCAATAACCTCTATAACCTTGTACCTCAATAACCTCTATAACCTCGTACCTCAATAACCTCTATAACCTTGTACCTCAATAACCTCTATTATCCCGTACCTCAAAGGAGACCCCAAATAACATATTTCTGTTATTTTTGGATAATTCAACACTCAGCAATAGTTATAAATTCAGTTGAGCTGACATCCATGTATCTTTGGCTTTAGTCATCAATCTAGCAAGAGGGCAATATTGTATTAATCCTAACTCAGTTGCTAGAGAGAAAGGAAACACCTCAGGGATTTCACCATTAGGCCAATGGGAACTTTAAAGGCCACGAACGAAGAAAACTGAGGATGGATCAACAACACTGTAGTTACTCCAAAATAGTAACCTAAATGACAGAGTAAAAAGAATGAAGGCTGTTTGAAAACATGCATCCTGTTTGCAATAAGGCACTAAAGTAAAACTGCAAAAAATGTGTCAAAGAAATTAACTTTGTCCTGAATACAAAGCTTTATGTTTGGGGCAAGTCCAACACAACATATCACTGAGTACTACTTTTTATATTTTCAAGCATGGTGGTGGCTGCATCATGTTATGGGTATGCTTGTCATCGGCAAGGACTAGGGAGTTAAGCTCAGGCAAAATCCAAGAGGAAAACCTGGTTCAGTCTGCTTGTTCAGACACGGAAACAATTTCACCTTTCATCAGGACAATAACCTAAAATGCAAGACCAAATACACACTGGAGTTGATTACCATGACAGTGAATGTTCCTGAGTGGCTTAGTTACAGTTTTGACTTAATTAGGCTTGAAAATGTTTGGCAAGCTGTCTAGCAATGATCAACAACCAACTTGACGGGGCTTGAAGAATTTTGAAAATAATAATGTGCAAATATTGTACAATCCAGGTGTGCAAAGCTTTTAGAGACGTACCCAGAAAGACTCACAGTGTAATTGCTGCCAAAAGGGAACATATTTAAAGGAAACATATTTACCCTGTGAAATAAAAAATAAGAGGATTGTAAAATTCTAACGATATTACAACATCTCTCAACGGTAGGCCTACACTGCTTCTTTTATATATGTGATTCTAAAGGACGGAGACATTGCATCCCGTTGACCTACTTTAGAGAGAAGAGGTGTCTGGTAGGCTATACTCTGCCACCATGCGTTTGCCTGGGCTCTCAGTTTTTCTCCAGCGCCAAAAATCTGTGCCCACAAACAACCCAGTGTTCCCTCTATGCCCATGTGAAACTCTTTAGTGCCAATTCATCATAGAAAATCATTCAGAAAGAGCCATGGGTGAGATGAGCTATCATGTCCAGTCTTGTTCAGGGCCCCAAACCCTGAGACTGTACAAATGTCTTGACCTTCACGATAGAGCAAACAGGCCAAATTTATGTACAGTATTAATATGTTTGTTGTTAATAATTTATAACTCAGTTGTAAGAGCTGATTGGCAGTGGCACCTAAAGCCATCAGTCATTATTTTGACTGATGGAGGGAGAACCAGAGAGCTCCATAAGTTTCTGACGGGCCTCCCATCTTTGAGGCACGACAGGCCCTATAAAGTTGCGTGTGTATATGTCAAATCAAATCAAATTGTATTTGTCACATGCGCATAATTCAACAGGTGTAGACATTATCGTGAAATGTATTTATTTTACCTTTGTTTAACCAGGTAGGCAAGGTGAGAACAAGTTCTCATTTACAACTGCGACCTGGCCAAGATAAAGCAAAGAAGTTTGACACATACAACAACACAGAGTTACACATGGAGTAAAACAAACATACAGTCAATAATACAATACAAAAACAAGTCTATATATAATGTGAGCAAATGAGGTGAGATAAGGGAGGTAAAGGCAATAAAAAGGCCACGGTGGCGAAGGAAGTACAACATAGCAATTAAAAAGACTGGAATTGTAGATTTGCAGTTGGTGAATGTGCAAAGTAGAAATACTGGGGTGCAAGGGAGCAAAATAAATAAATAAATAAATACGGTAGGGGATGAGGGTATTTGTTTGGGCTATTTATAGATGGACTATGTACAGGTGCAGTGATCTGTGAGCTGCTCTGACAGCTGGTGCTGAAAGCTGGTGAGGGAGATAAGTCTTTCCAGTTTCAGAGATTTTTGTAGTTCGTTCCAGTCATTGGCAGCAGAGAACTGGAAAGAGAGGACGCCAAAGGAGGAATTGGCCCTGGGGGTGACCAGTGAAATACACCTGCTGGAGCGCGTGCTACGGGTGGGTGCTGCTATGGTGACCAGCGAGCTGAGGTAAGGCGGGACTTTACCTAGCAGGGTCTTGTAAATGCCTACTTACAAGCCCTTAACCAACAATGCAGTTCAATAAATAATTGGGTGGACTTTAGCTCTTCTATGAATAGAATTTCCACTGATATTTGCATGCTCTCACAAATGATTGACATTAATTGATTGCTGATTGTCCTTAATTGATTGCATGTGTGTGCTGTGACTGAGATTTGCTGTGCCTAAAGGTCTGAACTTTTCAACCACCCTCCTGTGATTGGAGCATCCCCTAAACTACTGTCTCTTTCATTGCAGGTAACGCCCTCTGCCTCCTATATAAGCTGTTGCGCACAGCTGTTAGGGCAGTGCGGGGAGCAGGAGTGTGGCCATGGTGCTGGAGTACAAGATGGCTGCTGAGCTCTGGTTGGAGATAACTCATACTGGCATCCGTCCTAAACGTAGTTCACGCCGTGTTCAGGGTTGTAGGCTTTCGTTTGTAGTTCTTGCTCCATGCACCACTCCCTGTGCTCCTCCATACTTGTGACGATGGTGGCTTCACCAGGTAGATTTGTTATGATAATGAGAAGATGTACGATGACACGTATTGCTTTAAAAGGGACAGTAATGTGATTGTAGTCCTAAGTATTTGTTGTTATGACATTTTATATATTTTATTTTAAGTTTTGCCTGGTCTATTGTGTTGCTCATGACCGAATCCAGTGGGTGGCCTATCACAAACCTGTGTCTTATACCGATTAAGGTGTTCCCCCCCATTAACCTTTTACTGCAGTGGGCTAAATCAGGGTCACACAGTGTTTGTTGGTAGTCTTAAACTAATCTACTTTGAAAAAAATGAATACATCTCAAACACAATGATGGTCTTTCCAACAGTCTTAAATTAGTTCCCACATATGCTGAGCACTTGTTGGCTGCTTTTCCTTCACTCTGCAGTCCAACACATCCCAAAACATCTCAATTGGGTTGAGACTCGAAATTGAGCTCAGATGCATCCTGTTTCCATGGTTCATCCTTGAGATGTTTCTACAACTTGATTGGAGTCCACCTGTGGTAAATTAAATAGATTGGACATGATTTAGTAAGGCACACACCTGTCTATATAATGTCCCACAGTTGACAGTGCATGTCAGAGCAAACAAGAACTAAGCCATGAGGCCGAAGGAATTGTTCATTGAGCTCTGAGACAGAATTGTGTCAAGACACAGATTTGGGGAAGGGTACCAAAAAATGTCTGCAGCATTGAAGGTTCCCAAGAACGCAGTGGCCTCCAAAATTCTTAAATGGAAGAAGTTTGGAACCACCAAGACTCTTCCTAGAGCTGGCCGCCCGGTCAAACTGAGCAATCGGGGGACAAGGGCCTTGGTCAGGGAGGTGACCAAGAACCCAATGGTCACTCTGACAGTGCTCCAAAGTTCCTCTGTGGAGATGGGAGAACCTTCCAGAAGGACAACCATCTCTGCAGCACTCCACCAATCAGGCCTTTATGGTAGAGTGGCCAGATGGAAGCCATTTCTCAGTAAAATGCACATCCCGCTTGGAATTTGCCAAAAGGCACCTAAAGGACTCTCAGACCATGAGGAACAAAATTCTCTGGTCTGATGAAACCAAGATCGAACTCTTTGGCCTGAATACTAAGCGTCATGTCTGGAGGAAAACTGGCACCATCCCTACGGTGAAGCATGGTGGAGGCAGCATCATGCTGTGGGGATGTCATTCCGTGGCAGGGACTGGTCAGGATCGAGGCAAAGATGAACGGAGCAAAGTACAGAGAGATCCTTAATAAAAATCTGCTCCAGAGCATTCAGGACCTCAGACTTGGGTGAAGGTTTACCTTTCAACAGGACAACGACCCAAAGCACACAGCCAAGACAACCCAGGAGTGGCTTCAGGACAAGTCTCTGAACCTCTGTTCTTAAGTGGCCCAGTCAGAGCCCGGACTTGAACCCGATCGAACATCTTTGGAGAGACTTGAAAATAGCTGTACCATTGTGCCAAGCTTGTAGAGGCATATCCAAGAAGATTTTGTGTAGATTGATGAGGGAAAAAATACATATAATACATTTTAGAATAAGGCTGTAAACTAACAAAATTTGGAAAATGTCAAGGGGTCTGAATACTTTCCGAAGGCATTGTAGCTGTGTAGGAGTCTACCTTGGGGCCCTTCAAACAAAACACAACGATCTCATTGATATAGGCCCTGTTCGGGGCCCCTGGCCTGTCCTGGGTTGGGTTACGCCAAATGCAAACGGCTTGTAAATCGTGATTAGTCCCGATGACACCTGTTCCAATGTGCTGTTCATGGTCTGATTGTCTCATGATGTCTTTCTACTGGGCTGGAAAAACTGAGTCACAGCCTACGTCTCAAATGACACCCTACGTAGTGCACTTATTTTGTCCAGTGTCCATAGGGCACTCGTACTTTTGACCAAGGGCTATGGGTGCCATTTGCGACGCAGCCAACATCATTTAGCAGCTACGTTTTATTTTGTTGATGGCTATATGACCTTGGCAAGCAGAGTCAGAAGTCGTAATGCACACTGCCAGAACCATTTGAGGATGGAAATGGTCAGACCTTCATGAAAAAGAGTGTTTTCTGAAGCCGAGAATTTATTATCGAGCTTCTCTGGCTTTTTAAAAATTGCAGTTAAACTAATCTAATGAAGGAATCATAAACACTTTCTTATTGCACGACTGGAAAGCTTTTTTGGAAAGGCTTGTGTGCTGTAGTAAGCCCATCATAAATGTGGTAAAATGTCAATGTTAGCTTGTTTTTATGCTATGTTTGGTACGCTGAATAATCATTCAGCGGCGTTATGGTTTAAGTTGTGTTTGTGAAATCATTAGCTATGCGTCAGTCAAACACCCTTAATATTATTAATGGAAACGAGGGATAAGGAGAAAAGGGTTTAGGAGCATAGTGTGGGGAGATGGATGACTGCTAAAAGTGTGTGTTTGCACGCACTTGTGCGTACATGTCTGCATGTGTTCTTAAACCTTAGTTTTCTAATGTCTTTCAGAAAGCCAGTAAACAAGCTTAAAAGGACACGTTGAACAGCATGCCTTTAAAGACTATTTTCACTAGAGGGCAACATTGCTTCTTTGAAAAATCCCAATTCAGTCAGATATACTGTAGTAGTACTCACCAAACCTTGTTCTGGAGGCCTTCAGTAAGCAGGCTTTTACTCCAGCCCAGCACTATAACACTTAACTGAACTGATCCTCCACTCGTCAGGTCCTCTCTCAAAATACAATGTAGTTCATTAATCTCTTTTGTACATTGATGTAGTGCTCCAGATTTGTTTTGCAAATAAACTGTGCTAAAAACATGATTTTGAGTTCCTCCACCACCCTTCATCCCCAAAAGACGACAAATCCCTCTCCTACAGTAAGTCTGCACGTAATTGACATCACCTTGGTAACATCTGCACTCGTTTAAAACAAAGCGTCACTGCTCCCACCGACACAAAGCAGTGAGCCCAATCAAACAACTCAGAGTATCCATTATCTTTTTTTAAAGGGTACATGTCAATTTAGAAAGACGACATGAAAAGCCAAGTAACTGTACAATGTGTTAGTTCATATTTCTTATGTGTTACTTACTATACAAGGGAGAGAAAGAGACGTTGAGACAGGAAGAATCCAAGAGAGGCAGGCTGCTGGATAGAGAAAAGGCAGTGGGCCAGCGGAACACAAACAATCCTATGGCGCCTCGCTCAGTATTGTATTCTAACGTTACAGTGAAATAAGAGCTGACGCGGAGAGAAGTTTACGTTGGCAGGCAAGTCGCATGCCTCAGAAAACGATCAAGGTTGAGGCACCGGCCCTTCAAGGTCTCCCGTTCTCTGTCCTCCGGCTCTGGACAGATTCGTGATAGTCAGGAGTGTTCACGTCGCATCACGACGACGCTGGACCAGGATCTAATAGCTGAGTAAATGGTAGTGTCGCCAATGGGTGTTGTTCAACTGGTCAATTGTTTGATAGTGTTTCCTATGGCTAAATGGTAGACAGTGATCATCAGCAGAAGCCCTAGAGAGGGTTTACAGGGAACTGTGGCAGAATATTAGGGCTTCTATCGGTCACTCCTCTCCATTCAGTTGCTTTAGTTTGAGGAGCTGTGCTTGTCTTTTATATCTATAAAGCCACTGATTGGAACAGAGTGTTCCTGTCCTTTTTTCAAACTGTTCAAAAACTCTTACGTTCAATTTTCATCAACTTACGGTCTTAAATGGACTCTTTCAGCACTTGGAGAACCATTATGTCCGTATTTGTAAAATGTTATATTCATCATGAAGAGAAAAGCAGATACATTTGCACAATTATTCGCAATATTCTGGTAGCCTTTATCATGCTACATATTACATGTAGTCATTTTTGACAAAGTGATGACAAAACAAACGCTATCCTCTGTGGTCAAACAGTACATGCTCAACATAGTGGGAATACTGCAAAGTACACAAACCCAGAGATGTCACTGGAATAGCAATCAGAGCTTACACATCCCATTAACCAATCACAATGTGCTCGATGAGAGACATTGGCTCTTTGGAACCACTTTACGGTGATTCTTGGAATCCTCCCTGAAGCTTCATATCACCGTGAAGAGTTCAAGTTGAAATACAACACATACTCATTGTCTCATCATGTTGGATAGACTTTCTATAATGATGTCATATTTAGCTCGACCTCTCTCCCCATAATATACTGTACCTGCTGAGTTCCAGGTATGTATTGTATGCATACTATGCAATGACACTCCACTCACATAAATAATGTTTTCATTATTATTTCAAGAATGAGGATCTTCTATAATGGGGAACCAACAAATTTAGCAGGCACTCAATAAATCCCTCAGCTTGTTTATACTGGAGAGAGACTTGTTATCTTCACCCTGTTTTGACAGGAAAACGGATTTGTGTTGGACGCTGGACAGAGAGGATACTCCAGTCCAGACTAGTCTTCTAGGCCATTCTTCATCATCAACTGGCTCTTTATGACCAGAAGGACATTAAATCAGTAGGGATATCCAGGGCTTATTTCCAAAATGTCCTCAAAGAGTGAGGACTGGAAATTTCAGTCAACCATGTTTATGTGGAAAAACAGGGAGGGGGGACCCTTTGAACCTGGAAGTCACAAATGCATCCAAGCTATAGACTTTAAACGTTTATTACAGGTTTTTCTCAAACGCTTTGACTAAATTCTTGAATTACAATATTTTTTTTCAAAACAATAAGTTAAAATCTCTGAACAATAGGTTTCTTGTTCACACCAGATGTACATTTTTTATTCATTTAAGCAAATTGCACGTGTTTTGGCACGTGCGCAATAGAGTAAGTAAAGTGTCTACAATTTGCACAATAACTACGTGCACATGGCTTGCTGATCAAAACCGATGAGTTGGTTCTCAGTGAAATTGTCACACCCTTCACAACTTCTAAACATTCTTTAATCATGTGAACCATCACATGCAAACATGATCCATTCAATTATCAAAATCTGTCAGGCATCAAATCAAAGTTCATTTGTCACTTGTGCCGAATACAACAGTGAAATGCTACCTTACAGGCTCTAACCAATAGTGCAAGAAAAGGTATTAGGTGAACAATAGGTAAGTGAAGAAATAAAAACAACAGTGAAAAAGACAGTGAAAAATAACAGTAGCGAAGCTATATACAGTAGCGGGGATATAAAAGTAGCGAGGCTACATACAGACACTGGTTAGTCAGGCTGATTGGAGGTAGTATGTGCATGTAGATATGGTTAAAGTGACTATGCATATATGATGAACAGAGAGTAGCAGTAGCGTAAAAGAGGGGTTGGCGGGTGGCGGGACACAATGCAGATAGCTCGGTTAGCCAATGTGCGGGAGCAGTGGTTGGTCGACCCAATTGAGGTAGTATGTACATGAATGTATAGTTAAAGTGACTATGCATATATGATAAACAGAGTAGCAACAGCGTAAAAGAGGGTTGGGGGGGGGCACACAATGCAAATAGTCCGGGTAGCCATTTGATTACCTGTTCAGGAGTCTTATGGCTTGGGGGTAAAAACTGTTGAGAAGCCGTTTATTTTCCTAGATTTGGCACTCTGGTACCGCTTGCTATGCGGTAGTAGGGAGAACAGTCTATGACTGGGGTGTCTGGGGTCTTTGACAAATTTACACCGCCTGGTGTAGAGGTCCTGGATGGCAGGCAGCTTAGCCCCCTTAGTGATGTACTGGGCCGTACGCACTACCCCCTGTAGTGCCTTGCGGTCGGAGGCCGAGCAGTTGCCTACCAGGCAGTGATGCTCTCGATGTTGCAGCTGTAGAACCTTTTGAGGATCTCGGGACCCATGCCAAATCTTTTTTGTTTCCTGTGGGGGAACAGGCTTTGTCGTGCCCTCTTCACGACTGTCTTGGTGTGTTTGGACCATTCTAGTTTGTGATGTGGACACCAAGGAACTTGAAGCTCTCAACCTGCTCCACTACAGCCCCGTCGATGAGAATGGGGGCGTGCTCGGTCCTCCTTTTCCTGTAGTCCAC
Source organism: Salvelinus fontinalis (assembly GCF_029448725.1). NCBI lineage: Eukaryota > Metazoa > Chordata > Actinopteri > Salmoniformes > Salmonidae > Salvelinus > Salvelinus fontinalis. Next base: position 60,924,941 of record NC_074666.1, read on the forward strand.
AATCCTCTCCTTAGTCTTAGTTACCTTGAGGGACAGGTTGTTATTCTGGCACCACCCGGCCAGGTCTCTGACCTCCTCCCTATAGGCTGTTTCGTCATTATCGGTGATCAGGCCTACCACTGTTGTGTCGTCTGTAAACTTAATGATGGTGTTGGAGTCGTGCCTGTCTGTGCAGTCATGGGTGAACAGGGAATACAGGAGGGGACTGAGCACGCACCCCTGGGGGGCTCCAGTGTTGAGGATCAGCGTGGCAGATGTGTTGCTACCTACCCTCACCACCTGAGGGCAGCCTGTCAGGAAGCCCAGGATCCAGCTGCAAAGTGTTTAGTCCCAGGGTCCTCAGCTTAGTGATGAGCTTTGAGGGTACTATGGTGTTGAACGCTGAGCTGTAGTCAATGAATCACATTCTCACATAGGTGTTCCTTTTGTCCAGGTGGGAAAGGGCAATGTGGACTGCAATAGAGATTGCATCATCTGTGGATCTGTTTGGGCGGAATGCAAATTGGATTAGGTCTAGGGTTTCTGGGATAATGGTGTTGATGTGAGCCATTACCAGCCTTTCAAAGCACTTCATGGCTACGGACGTGAGTGCTACGGGTCTATAGTCATTTAGGCAGGTTGCCTTCGTGTTCTTGGGCACAGGGACTATGGTGGTCTGCTTGAAACATGTTGGTATTACAGACTCAATCAGGGACCTGTTGAAAATGTCAGTGAAGACACCTGCCAGTTGGTCAGCACATGCCCGGAGCACACGTCCTGGTAATCCGTCTGGCCACGCAGCCTTGTGAATGTTGACCTGTTTATAGGTCTTACTCACGTCGGCTACAGAGAGCGTGATCACACAGTCATCCAGAACAGCTGATGCTTTCATGCATGCCTCAGTGTTGCTTGCCTCAAAGCGAGCATAGATGTGATTTAGCTCGTCCGATAGGCTCGTGTCACTGGGCAGCTCTCGGCTGTGCTTCCCTTTGTAGTCTGTAATAGTTTGCAAGCTTTGCCACATAAGACGAGCGTCGGAGCCGGTATAGTATAATTCAATCTTAGCCCTGTATTGACGCTTTGCCTGTTTGATGGTTTGTCGCAGGGCATAGCAAGATTTCTTACAAGCTTCCGGGTTAGAGTCCCGCTCCTTGAAAGCAGCAGCTCTACCGTTTAGCTCAGTGCGAATGTTGCCTGTAATCCATGGATTCTGGTTGGGGTATGTACATACAGTCACTGTGGGGACGACGTCCTCGATGCACTTACATACATGTATTTTCCATAAATATCTGACATGGAATGTTTGTGATGTCTGCTATATTGGCAAATTACCTGCCAGGTGACATAGTAATGAAATAGGAATCCCAATCTTACCAATCAAGTTTGGAAGCATATATATGGAGCTTGCCCACTGCACAATCACTACCATTTTTGAACATGGCGGAACATCACAACCCTGAACAGCAGCTACATGCTCGTGGAAGAGAAATAAGAAGATGTGTAAGAATGTGTGGTGGTGGTGTTAGAGGAAGACATAATAGAGGAAGAGGTAGAAGGCAAAGAATAAGAGTCCCTGACGAAATCAGAGCCACAATTGTGGACCATGTCATAAACCATTGTCTTACAATGGAAGAGGCTGGTCAGTGAGTACAGCCTAATGTAAACAGGTCCACAGTGTATTATTGTGCAAACATTCTGTAGGGAGAACAGGTAAATATGTACTTGTCCTTTACTTAAAAAAAAACTTTTGTTACATAATTTAATTCACAACAATACAGCCACTATTGTAAAGGTAAATGCTAGTCTGAAAATCCCAATGTACTGTAAGATAGGTATGAGGAATATACAGTAATACAGCAATACAGCACACATTGAATACAATGTACTATCTGTAACATGATCTATTTGTGAATTCTACATGTCTATATAGGACTGCACAACGGCCTGCTGCTCTGCTGGTGGCCGAGTAGCAGTATTCAGCCATCAGCAAGAACAAGAAATTTGCAACATGGTCATAGCCAACAATTCCATCAGGCTAAGAGAGATCCAAAGTGCAATCATAAATGAAAACAATATATTCGCAAATATCAATTCTGTCAGCATTTCCACTATAGACAGAGTTGTGGGAAAAAAATCGAATGACTAGGAGGGAGTTCTGTACTTCAATGATGCCTGTATATACTTGTCGAAGTTGTAGATACCCATAAGAACAGAAAACATTTCTACTTTACTAAACTGTCTGATTCTAGAATAGGCTACACAAAACGAAATATATATTTTGTGTCTGTGTTACTATATAGAGAATAATGGAGCTGGAAGGACATGAAATGACCCACATTCTTGTTTTTGTGGACGAGGCTGGGTTCAATCTGGCCAAAGGCAGGAGACGTGGCCGCAATCTCATTGGACACCGAGCCACAATTGGCACACCAGGCCAACGTGGGGGCAGTATTACAATGTGTAATGCCATTCTGAGAATGGTGTGTGTCACGGCCGTTAAAAGAGGAGGACCAAGGTGCAGCGTGGTGACCGTACATTTTCTCTTTTATTTCTAAAAATGACGCCGAACAAAAACCATAAACACCACAAAACCAAACCGTGAAGCTGAAGGCTATGTGCCGTAAACAAAGTCAACTTCCCACAAAGACAGGTGGGAAAAAGGGATACCTAAGTATGGTTCTCAATCAGAGACAACGATAGACAGCTGCCTCTGATTGAGAACCACAACCGGCCTAAAACAAAGAAATAGAAAACATAGAAATAAAGAAACTAGAATGCCAACCCTAGTCACACCCTGGCCTAACCAAAATAGAGAATAAAAGCCTCTCTATGGCCAGGGCGTGACAGTGTGAGCACACATATTCCACACATTGGGCCCTATAACACCCAACTTCTCCTGGTACCAGAACACAAAAGAGATTTAGTTAGACTAGATTTGCCAAATTATGTGACTGTGTGGGATAGTGTCAGCTTCCCCCGAACTAACATTGTTAGGGAAGTATTTTGCTGTGCATGAAAGGATAACAATAGAGTTCCTTCCACCATCCTCCCCATTCCTGAATCCGATAGTTTTTTTCAGCATGGAGGTGGAATATATGACTATCAGACACAAGATCAGATGTCCCTGTTAGATGCCATTGATGCTGCTTGTGAGGACATCACAGGCGATCATTGCAGGGGATGGCTGCGCCACGCAAGGAGATTTTTTACCTCAGGGCATCGCAAGGGAAAACATCAGATGTGACGTTGACAAATCTCTAGCCAGACCAACAAAAGCGACAGGATGTCCACCAAGAAGATGGGAACTTGTAGTGTTACGTACTGTGAGGAGGTACAATTTATAGTACTTTTTACAGAACTATAGCAGGTTTTCTCATTGTTGCGGCTATTTTCTGTTCACTATATATGACTTTACATGTAAGAAATATGTAAAAATGGACATGCAAATGTGAATTTCTGTTTACATGTAACACCTTTTCCTTTTCTGTGTACTACAGTATTGTACAGTATTGACTTTTCCCAGTAAACTTTGAACTACTGTTGAAATTGGTATCTAAAAAGCTGTATATAACAAAAATTTCCAGAGTTGACTACCGTGGTGAAAAAAACATCTAAACATTTTAAACCAGTACGACTCACACGATGACAAAACAAACTTTGCTACCTGACAACTTTCTGGTTTTTACTTTTTAATTACCGTTTATATTTTTTGTTTTTCCCTCACTCAACTGTTTTTCATTCAACTTTTTCACTCAGGACGTTTTATCTGGACATGGTTCGTCAGGACTTCCAACAGCCGAAGCTAAGTAGTAACATTAACACGATGCCTTCTAATTGCAGTCGCTGTACTCATAATATACAGGAGAACGATCCCCCCCCAAAAGATAGAATTTGTAGATAATTGGCCCTCTTTCTGGGACTCACCCACAAACAGAACCAAGCCTGGCCTGTTGAGGAGTGACGGACTCCATCCTAGCTGGAGGGGTGCTCTCATCTTATCTATGAACATAGACAGGGCTCTAACTCCCCTAGCTCCACAATGAAATAGGGTGCAGGCCAGCCAGCCTGCCAGCTTAGTGGAGTCTGCCACTAGCACAGTCAGTGTAGTCAGCTCAGCTATCCCCATTGAGACTGTGTCTGTGCCTTGACCTAGGTTGGGAAAAACTAAACATGGCGGTGTTCGCCTCAGCAATCTCACTAGAAAAAAGAGCTTCTACATTCCTGCCATTATTGAAAGAGATCGTGATACCTCACATCTCAAAATAGGGCTACTTAATGTTAGATCCCTCACTTCAAAGGCAGTTCAAGTCAATGATCTAATCACTGATCATAATCTTGATGTGATTGACTGAAACATGGTTTAAGCCTGATGAATTTACTGTGTTAAATGAGGCCTCACCTCCTGGTTACACTAGTGATCATATCCCCCGTGCATCCCGCAAAGGCAGAGGTGTTGCTAACATTTACTATAGCAAATTAAAATTTACCCCCAAAAAATGATGTTTTCGTCTTTTGAGCTTCTAGTCACGAAATCTATGCAGCCTACCCAATCACTTTTTATAGCTACTGTTTACAGGCCTCCTGGGCCATATACAGCGTTCCTCACTGAGTTCCCTGAATTCCTATCGGACCTTGTAGTCATAGCAGATAATATTCACATTTTTGGTGACTTTAATATTCACATGGAAAAGTCCACAGACCCACTCCAAAAGGCTTTTGGAGCCATCATCGACTCAGTAGGTTTTGTCCAACATGTCTCTGGACCTACTCACTGCCACAATCATACCCTGGACCTAGTTTTGTCCCATGGAATATATGTTGTGGATCTTAATGTTTTTCCTCATAACCCTGGACTATCGGACCACCATTTTATTACGTTTGGAATCGCAACAAATAATCTGCTCAGACCCCAACCAAGGAGCATCAAAAGTCGTGCTATAAATTCTCAGAGAACCCAAAGATTCCTTGATGCCCTTCCAGACTCCCTCTGCCTACCCAAGGATGTCAGAGGACAAAAATCAGTTAACCACCTAACTGAAGAACTCAATTTAACCGTGCGCAATACCCTAGATGCAGTTGCACCCCTAAAAACTAAAAACATTTGTCATAAGAAACTAGCTCCCTGGTATACAGAAAATACCCGAGCTCTGAAGCAAGCTTCCAGAAAATTGTAACGGAAATGGCGCCACATCAAACTGGAAGTCTTCCGACTAGCTTGGAAAGACAGTACCGTGCAGTATCGAAGAGCCCTCACTGCTGCTCGATCATCCTATTTTTCCAACTTAATTGAGGAAAATAAGAACTATCTGAAATTTGTTTTTGATACCGTCGCAAAGCTACCTAAAAAGCAGCATTCCCCAAGAGACGATGGCTTTCACTTCAGCAGTAATAAATTCATGAACTTCTTTGAGGAAAGATCATGATCATTAGAAAGCAAATTACAGACTCCTCTTTAAATCTGCGTATTCCTCCAAAGTTGTCCTGAGTCTGCACAACTCTGCCAGAACCTAGGATCAAGGGAGACACTCAAGTGTTTTAGTACTATATCTCTTGACACAATGATGAAAACAATCATGGCCTCTAAACATTCAAGCTGCATACTGGACCCTATTCCAACTAAACTACTGTAAGAGCTGCTTCCTGTGCTTGGCCCTCCTATGTTGAACATAATAAACGGCTCTCTATGCACTGGATGTGTACCAAACTCACTAAAAGTGGCAGTAATAAAGCCTCTCTTGAAAAAGTCAAGCCTTGACCCAGAAAATATAAAAAACTATCGGCCAATATCGAATCTTCCATATCTCTAAAATGTTTGAAAAAGCTGTTGCGCAGCAACTCACTGCCTTCCTGAAGACAAACAATGTATACGAAACGCTTCAGTCTGGTTTTAGACCCCATCATAGCACTGAGACTGCACTTGTGAAGGTGGTAAATGACCTTTTATTGGCGTCAGACCAAGGCTCTGCATCTGTCCTCGTGCTCCTCGACCTTAGTGCTGCTTTTGATACCATCGATCACCACATTCTTTTGGAGATATTGGAAACCCAAATTGGTCTACACGGACAAGTTCTGGCCTGGTTTAGATCTTATCTGTCCGAAAGATATACATTTGTCCTCTGACAAATCAACTGTAAATTTCGGTGTTCCTCAAGGTTCTGTTTTAGGATCACTATTGTTTTCACAATATATTTTACCTCTTGGGGATGTAATTCGAAAACATAATGTTAACTTTCACTGCTATGCGGATGACACACAGCTGTACATTTCAATAAATCATGGTGAAGCCCCAAAATTGCCCTCGCTAGAAGCTTGTGTTTCCGACATAAGTAAGTGGATGGCTGCAAACTTTCTAATTTTAAACTCAGACCAAACAGAGATGCTTGTTCTAGGTCCCAAGAAACAAATATCTTCTGTTCGATCTGACAATTAATCTTGATGGTTGTACAGTCGTCTCAAATAAAACTGAAGGACCTCGGCGTTACTCTGGACCCTGATCTCTTTTTTGACGAACACATCAAGACTGTTTCAAGGACAGCTTTTTTCCATCTACGTAACATTGCAAAAATCAGAAATGTTCTGTCCAAAAATGATGCAGAAAAATGAATCCATGCTTTTGTTACTTCTAGGTTAGACTATTGCAATGCTCTACTTTCCGGCTACCCGTATAAAGCACTAAATAAACTCCAGTTAGTGCTAAATACGGCTGCTAGAATCCTGACTAGAACCAAAAATTTTATCATATTACTCCAGTGCTAGCCTCCCTACACTGGCTTCCTGTTAAGGCAAGGGCTGATTTCAAGGTTTTACTGCTAACCAACAAAGCATTACATGGGCTTGCACACTACCTATCTTTCCGATTTGGTCCTGCCGTACATACCTACACATACGCTACGGTCACAAGACGCAGGCCTCCTAATTGTCCCTAGAATTTCTAAGCTAACAGCTGGAGGCTGGGCTTTCTCCTATAGAGCTCCATTTTTATGGAATGGTCTGCCTACCCATGTGAGAGACGCAGACTCGGTCTCAACCTTTAAGTCTTCACTGAAGACTCATCTCTTCAGTAGGTCATATGATTGAGTGTAGTCTGGCCCCCTTGGGTTGTGCTGTGGTGGAGATCTTTGTGGGCTATACTCAGCCTTGTCTCAGGATGGTAAGTTGGTGGTTGAAGATATCCCTCTAAACTGCTGCTCCAGTTTCAACTGTTCTGCCTGCGGCTATGGTACCCTGACCTCTTTACCGGACGTGCTACCTGTCCCAGACCTGCTGTTTTCAACTCTTTAGAGACAGCAGGAGCGGTAGAGATACTCTCAAAGATCGGCTATGAAAAGCCAACTGACATTTACTCCAGAGGTCCTGACTTGTTGCACCCTCGACAACTACTGTGATTATTATTATTTGACCATGCTGGTCATTTATGAACATTTGAACATCTTGGCCATGTTCTGTTATAATCTCTGGCCAGGACTGGCCACCCCTCATAGCCTGGTTCCTTTCTAGGTATCTTCATAGGTTTTGGCCTTTCTAGGGAGTTTTTCCTAGCCACCGCGCTTCTACACCTGCATTGCTTGCTGTTTGGGGTTTTAGGCTGGGTTTCTGTACAGCACTTTATATCTGCTGATTTTATATATATATATATATATATATATATATATATATATATATATATATATATATATACTGCTCAAAAAAATAAAGGGAACACTTAAACAACACAATGTAACTCCAAGTCAATCACACTTCTGTGAAATCAAACTGTCCACTTAGGAAGCAACACTGATTGACAATAAATTTCACATGCTGTTGTGCAAATGGAATAGACAAAAGGTGGAAATTATAGGCAATAAAGGAGTGATTCTGCAGGTGGTGACCACAGACCACTTCTCAGTTCCTATGCTTCCTGGCTGATGTTTTGGTCACTTTTGAATGCTGGCGGTGCTCTCACTCTAGTGGTAGCATGAGACGGAGTCTACAACCCACACAAGTGGCTCAGGTAGTGCAGCTCATCCAGGATGGCACATCAATGCGAGCTGTGGCAAGAAGGTTTGCTGTGTCTGTCAGCGTAGTGTCCAGAGCATGGAGGCGCTACCAGGAGACAGGACAGTACATCAGGAGACGTGGAGGAGGCCGTAGGAGGGCAACAACCCAGCAGCAGGACCGCTACCTCCGCCTTTGTGCAAGGAGGAGTACTACCAGAGCCCTGCAAAATGACCTCCAGCAGGCCACAGCTGATGTAAGGGCTATATACTGTAAATACATTTGATTTTCATTTTGGCGGCATTGGCCAATTTACTGACACAATAACTAGGTTTTGAAGCATGAATTAAATGTTTTGGGTGAGTTACCACATTTTGCAGACACGCAATAGAGTTGCGATGTCCCATAACACAGTTGTGACAATTGCACTTATAGTTTAGAGAATGTCATTAAGACTGCTTTAAAAAAAATTGCCAAAGCGATTGAGAAACTGTAAAGGATAAGAAAAAAAAAATCATTAAAAACCCTTTATTTTTGTGACCAAATGCTTTCAGGACTGGATTGGTGGTAGCGGTACATTAACTTCCTATGCACAGTGGTGCTGAAGGGAAAGGAAGATTTCTTTAATCACCGAGTTTGATCTGAAAGTCACAAATGCGTTCAAGCTATATACTTAAATGTTTATTCAAGGATAAAAAAATAAAAAAACATAAAATGACATGTGAATTCACAATGCAGATATGGTCCTGCGTATGATTGCTAGGGAGCACTGCAGTTTCATCTACCGCAGTCATGGCTACCAGACGGCACTCACCTTCCTGCTGTCCTCTACCCACTTAGCAATGATGGAAGTTTATAGAATTTCTCCATCCGGGTAATCACTGTTTTAGACATGGCATCTTTTAGTCTGGTTCTAGATATACCATCAGGTTATGGAACTTCGTTTGGGTCTTTGCGGGACAACAAATATTCACTACTTGACATGTAAAATGCTTCTGCCAGCCAGCCACATCCCAAACAGTTGCACCTGATTCATTCTAGCTAGTCAAAGTACAGACAAATAATCAATCAATAATTTTGCCAACATTGTCCCTAGTACTTTGACTTTGGTTTGCAGCATAACAAAGTCACTCACAAATATAGTTTATACAGATGTTATTAGCAACTTCAGGGGTAGCTACATTGCCTCCAGAAAGTATTCATACCCATTGACACATTTTGTTGTGTTACAGCCTGATTTCAAAGTTGATTAAAATTAATTATTTCCTCACCCATCTACATACAATACCCCATAATGACAGTGAACACATGTTTTTAGAAATATTTGCAAATTTGTTCAATGAAATACAGAAATCTCATTTATACTGAACAAAAATATAAAACGCAACATCTAATGTGTTGGTCCAGTGTTTCATGAGCTGAAATGAAATAACCTACATTTTCTATGAGCACATCGCAAAACGTTTGCACACATTTGTTTACATGTTAGTGAGCATTTCTCCTTTGCCATCGACCAGACACGTGTGGCATATAGAGAAAATGATTAAACAGCATGATCATTACATCGGTGCACCTTGGGCAATAAAAGGCCACTTTAAAATGTGCAGTTTTGTCACACAACACAATTCCACAGATGTCTCAAGTTTTGAGGGAGGGTGCAATTGACATGCTGATTGCAGAAATGTACACCAGAGCTGTTGCCAGAGATTTGAATGTTAATTTCTCTACCATAAGCCACCTCAGCTGTTTTAGAGAATTTGGCAGTACGTCCAACTGGACTCACAACCGCAGACCACGTGTAACCACACCAGCCCAGGACCTCCACATCCAGCTTCCTTACCTGCGGGATCGTCTGAGACCAGCCACCTGAACAGCTGATGAAACTGAGGGTTTGCACAACCGAAGAATTTCTGCACAAACTGTCCCGTCTCAGGAAAGTTCATCTGCATGCTCATCTTCCTCACAGACTTCAGTGGGCAAATGCTCACCTTCGATGGCCATTAGTATGCATGCTGGAGAAGTGTTATTTAAGGATGAATCCCTGTTTCAACAGTCCCGGGAAGATGGTGTGTATGGCGTGTGTGGGCGAGAGGTTTGCTGATGTCAATGTTGTGAACAGATTGTCCCATGATGGAAGTGGGGTTATGGTATGGGCAGGTATAAGCTACAGACAATGATCACAATTGTATTGTATAGATTGCAATTTCAATGCACAGATATACCGTGATGAAATCCTGAGGCCCATTGTCGTGCCATTCATCCGCCGTCATCTACCTTATGTTTCATAATGATAATGCACGATCCCATGTTGCAAGGATCTGTACAGAATTCCTGGAAGGTGAAAATGGCCCAGTTCTTCGATGTCCTGCATACTCACGAGACATGTCACCCATTGAGCATGTTTGGGATGGTATGGATTGACGTGTACAACAGCGTTTTCCATCTTCCCGTCAATATCCAGCAACTTCGCATTGCAATTGAAGAGTGGGACACCATTCCACAGGTCACAATCAACAGGCTGATCAACTCTGCAAATGAGATGTCTTGGTGCATGAGGCAAATGGTGGTTACACCAGACACTGACTGGTTTTCAGATCCACGCCCCTACCTTTTTTTAAAGGTATTTATGACCAACAGATGCATATCTGTATTCCCAGTCATGTGAAATCCATAGATTAGGGCCTAATGAATTTATTTCAATTGACAGATTTTTTTTATATGAACTGTAACTCAGTAAAATCTTCAATTGTTGCATGTTGCATTTATATTTTTGTTGAGCATATGTATCCACACCCCTGAGTCAATGCTTTGCAGAAGCACCTTTGGCAGTGATTACAGCTGTGTGTCTTACTGGTTAACTCTCTAAGAGCATTCCACACTTTGATTGTGCAACATTTGCTCATGATTCTTTCTGCAATTCTACAAGCTTTGTCAAATTTGCTGTTGATTATTGCTACACAACCATTTTCAGGTCTTGCCACAGATTTTCAGGTAGATTTTAGGTCAAAACTGTAACCCGGCCACTCAGGAACATTCACTATCTTCTCCAACTCCAGCGTTGATTTGGCCTTGTGTTTTAGGTTATTGTCCTCCTGAAAGGTACATTCATCTGTCTGGTGGAAAGCAGACTGAACCAGGTTTTCCACTAGGATTTTGCCTGTGCTTAGCTCCATTCCTTTTCTTTTTTATACTGTAAAACTCCCCCGTCCTTAATGATTACAAGTATACCCATATCATAATGCAGGTAACCCTATGCTCAAAAATATGGAGCATGGTACTATGGTAGGTGTTATATTGGATTTTCCCCAAACATAACAATGGGTATTCAGGACAAAAAAAATAATTGGTTTTGCCACATTTTTTACTTTAACGCCTTTTTGCAAACAGGATGCAAGTTTTAGAATATGTTTTATTCTGTACTGGCTTCCTTTTCACTCTGTGAAGTAGGTTAGTATTGTGGAGTAACTATCCATCCTCGGTTTCTCCTATCACAGCCATTTAAATCTTACTGTTTTAAAAAGTCACTCACCATTGGTGTTATGGTGAAATCCCTGAGCGGTTTCCTTCCTTCCTCAATTGTCTCGAGTCTTAAAAATGTGTCTTTAACTTGCCTCCTCGCCTTCACCTACACTGAATGAAGTGGATTTAAAATGTGACATCAATAAGGTGTCATGACTGTCACCTGATCAGTCTATGTCATGGAAAGAGCAGGTGATCCTAGTGATTTAAACACTCAATGTATACTTTGCATAGAAACCCCCAAAAAAGCAGATAAAAAGGTGTGTGTGTTTGTTTCATGTTTGCTAGAATGGTTTAAAAATGACAGCTGCATATGCATATTAGCCCATACATGTTAAACCAAAAATGCCACTCAAACAGAAGGGGGAACTAACAAATAGTCATTGACAACAAGCAAAATAAAACAGGTGGGGTTTTAGGAGGGGTTCTAAAAAGACACTCATGGGGGTGTCCACTGAAAGTTGCATAGCAACAACAACTGGGACCTAAAAGACAACCACCAAATTTGCCCACTAAGAGGAAAAAAAAACAAAAAAAAACATCCAACTTAAAGACGGGAAGCAAAATGAAAATAGGGAAGATCAAAGGAATGCTTTTCTAGAAATCAAATAGGGAACGCCAACTAAAGGTGTAGACTCCACATCTCTCAAGACAATTGGAGCACTCTTAAATATCACCTGAGCCAGCACAGGTGAAACATCTTCCGTCTAACAAGATGGACAAGCCAGCACAGGTGCAACACATACTGATTAACGAGGTGACACCAATTGGTGTGCTTTACACGCTAAATTCCAACCTTAAAACATAAATGGAAAAGCCAAAACCTGTAACACATAGCCTACACATATAGCATACCTTGCAATACAATCTTCTCTAAAAACAGTTGAACAATGTGCTCTGCAATAAGATAACAAGAGTTTGAACCTTGTCTAAACCAGACGAGTTCTCAAATAGCAGTTCCCAATACAATGTTGGGCAGGCGTAATGACGGATGCATTGGAATATCTGGTATGGAGAATGATCAAGAGCCTTTATTATCATATAAAAAGCAGTTGGAAAATTAATGTTTGAGTTTCAAATACTAAATGTTTAGTGAATGTGTGTATATTTAGGTGGTTTAAATTAACTTTCTAACTAAAAGTGAACTGTGCTAAAATCTTGCCAGTCTTTTCATTATTCTACTAACTATGACTGAGTGAGACATGTTTTACATAATGTACGTTTCATGCGTATACACTTGAACAAAGAACACCATCACAAAGTGTTTTATTTATTGAGACAAACAGCAAAGGTGTCTCTGACAGTATCTATACTGATAAAAATATAAACACAACATGCAACAATTTCAACAATTTTACAGTTCACATAAAAAAATCAGTCAATTGAAATAAATTCATTAGGCCCTAATCTATGGATTTCACATTCTGGCTGGCTGTGCCCCTGCCCAGTTCTGGCTGGGCCTGGGAGTACATAGGCCCACCCACTGGGGAGCCAGGCCCAGCCAGTCAGAATGAGTTCTTCCTGACATTACCGAAATAAATAATCCCCAGTTTCATCAGCTGTCCATGTGGCTGGTCTCCGACGATCCCGCAGGTGAAGAAGCTGGATGTGGAGGTCCTGGGCTGGCATGGTTACATACGGTTTGCTGTTGTAAGGCCGGTTGGACGTACTGCCAAATCTAAAATTATGTTGGAGGAAACTTATGGTAGAACAATTTACATTCAATTCTCTGGCAAATGCTCTGGTGGACATTCCTGCAGTCAGCATGCAAATTGCGTCCTTCTTCAAAACTTGAGACATCTGTGGCATTGTGTTTTGTGACAAAACTGCACATTTTAGTGGCCTTTTATTGTCCCAGCACAAGGTGCACCAAATGATCATGCTGTTTAATGAGCTTCTTGATATGCCACACCTGTCAGGTGGATGGCTTATCTTGGCAAAGGAGAAATTCTCACTAACATGGACGTCGACAAATTTGTGCACAAAATTGGAGATAAATAAGCTTTTTGTGCATATGGAATATTTTATTTCAGCTCATGAAACATGGGATCAACAGTTCACGTGTTGCGTTTATATTTTTGTTCAGTAGTGTAACTGTTAGGTCCGTCGTTAGATGAATGAGACCAAAGCTCAGCATGGAAAGTGTTCATGATTTTTAATACTGAACTCCGACAAAACAACAAAATACAAAACCGAACATAAAGTTCTGCAGGGCTAGACAGCAACTATGCAAAAACAAGATCCCACAAACTAAGGTGGAAAACAGGCTGCTTAAGTATGATCCCCAATTAGAGACAACAAGAAACAGCTGCCTCTGATTGGGAAGCATACTAGGCCAACAAAGAAATAGAAACACAGATTTGCCCACCCAAGTCACACCCTGACCTAACCAAATAGAGAATAAATAAGGCTCTCTAAGGTCAGGGCGTGACAGTAACCTACCAATCTATGTATATCAAGTGCTGTGGAAGGCACAATCCTATGTTGCAGTCCAGAAATGAGAGCTTTACTAACTATGCCAAAAGCCTGGGCCTCTAATGGAGACTGTAGAATTGTCCTCAACACATGCTTCTCTCTAGGAAAATGTGTTTGCCCAGGACTCATAGGCATATCAAAAGGATCCCTGGTCACCAATGTAGCTGATTGATGTAGAGAGAGACATTTACATGACATTTGAGTCATTTAGCAGACACTCTTATCCAGAGCGATTTACAGGAGGAACTAAGTACAAGTGCCTTCCCCATGGGCATATCAACAGATTGTTGACATAGTCGGCTCAGGGACTCAAACCAGCAACCTTTCAGTTACTAGGCCCAACACTCTTAACTGCTAGGCAAATGCACGTGTGGTCTCAATGTCTAAATAGTGACGGCAGGGCTGGTTCAAACTGAAGGACTTGGTGAATAGATCATGGGAGAGAGAAGTGAGACAATGAATGAAGATGCTCAAACAAGCATGTGTATCTCAAGTGGGTGTTCTTCTAAGACGCACTAGACTGTGTTCGACGAAATCCAGAATATAAGACAGGCAAATGCATATGTGGTCCCAATGTTTAAATAGTGACAGTAGGGCTAGTTCAAACTGCAGAGGGATGGTTCTCCTCACAGATGAATGAATCAGCCCATGCTTGATGAATAGTACTTGACTGATCTCTGGGATCACGTGAGACAAAAGTGAGAGACAAGAATAAATCAAATAAAATCATCACAGCAAAGGAATGTAGTTAGTGAGCTAAATTAACATCCTGCAATCATCCTACTCCAACTATTGACAGGGATAATCAGGCATGTCTAATTTGTCAGTATGAATGGAATTAGTGGGTCCTGCCTTGATGACTGTATTCGATTTACACTACTTGTCCTATAGATTGTTGCAGTTGGGGGAGAAGGGCCTTACTCAGGGAAGTGACCAAGAACCCGATGGTCACTTTGACAGAGCTCCAGAGTTCCTCTGTGGAGATGGGAGAACCTTCCAGAAGAACAACCATCTGTGCAGCACCCCACCAATCAGGCCTTTATGGTAGAGTGGCCGGACGGACGCCACTCCTCAGTAAAAGACATAGGACAGCCCACGTGGAGTTTGCAAAAACACTCCTAAAGGACTCTCAGATCATGAAAATCAAGATTCTCTGGTCTGATGAAACCAAGATTGAACTCTTTGGCCTCAATGCCATGTGCCACGTCTGGAGGAATTCTGGCACCATCCCTATGAAGCATGGTGGTGGCAGCATCAAGCTGTGGGGATGTTTTTCAGCAGCAGGGAGTAGGAGACTAGTCAGGATCGAGGGAAAGATGAATGGAGCAAAGTACAGAGAGATCCTTCATGAAAACCTGCCAGGACCTCAGACTGGGGCGAAGGTTCACCTTCCAACAGGACAAAGATCCTAAGCACACAGACAATACAACACAGGAGTGGCTTTGGGACAAGTTTATGAATGTCCTTGAGTAGCCCAGCCCGGCACACTGACTCTAGTGATGAAGATGAAGCCATAGGCTTGGATAACATGAATGGCAGACGTGATCAGCAGAGATAGTATGATGGATAGTATACCATTTTTGATTGGTTTACAGTTCAGTACTCAGCGGTGTTTGCCTGTCCAGCTAGTGAAAATAAAAGTAAGCACTTTGAAAAAATGGTCAATAATTTACATTGACAACAAACAGAAATGTATTCAGAATAAATAAATATACACAATATGTAAAAACCAGCTCCTACCTTGACAGAGATCCGATTATCTCAAAAACTAAAGCAGATAACTTGCTACGTCCCACCACCTAAGCTAAATAATGAACTACAGTAAGGTCCAAAAGCATTTGGACAGTGACAATTTTCTTGTATTTTTTGGCTCTGTACTCCAGCACTTTGGATTTGAAATGATACAATGACTATGATGTTCAAGTGCAGACTGTCAGCTTCAATTTGAGGGTATTTTCATCCACATTGGGTGAACCTAATACATTTGGACCTCACTGTTAACAACTTAGCCAGCTAACTAGCCCTGTTGCCCCAAGCTAACTTTATAAGCAGCTAGCTAGCTTCATCTGGCTAGTGTGGCTTGACCAGACCGGGACCGACCAACATCAACCAAATACGAAAACTGTCTTATAAATTAGGGGTATTTTAAATGATGATACCTAGCTATCTAGATAGATGAGGTCCTTATGCTATGTTTTTTGGGTAGAACATTGTTTGCATCCGTCAGCTAGCTAGCTTTTATACTGACCAGCACTGCCCAAGAGCTTGGGGAAGTGTGTGTCTGCCTCGTGCAGGAAGTCGAGACAACTTTACCAGCATCATAGCATATGTATCGGTGAATCACTATGACATATGAAATACGAATGACAGTTAAATCAACTTGTAATAACTACATACAAAAGTTATGAACGTGTAATTATGTGACGCGCAGTCAGATTCAGGTCCTGATTAGTCAACAAGCTTATTTGATGCAGAAAATAGTGATATTTTAATTTTTTTACCCGCAAAGACCCAAACGGCGTTCCATATCAGGGCATTGAAGCCAACATCCTCTACCAGTGACTGGCTGTGTATCAACTGCTATCATTTCTGTAATCAACGCAGTGATTTTCTCACTCCTTCCCTCATTGCACTTCTTTCATGTGAAGAGCCTGTCTAATGTCTGTAATTGGGGGCCTCCTCTGCTGCCAGTTAGGGTCTCATGATACCTCCCTTTCAGATTGTTAATCATTGCACCTGTACTGCCACTGAAGCTGAATTCCACCAAGTTTGCATTTCACCACCTTCTCATTTAAACTTCTCAAAGAATTTCCGTACAGCACTTCACTGCTGACGCTAACCTGCCTCACTCGCTGCCATTTTACCAACTGTTAACGACGATGACGTGTGGAGCGCTTTATTCCCGTGGCAAATCTTTTGAAATATGCGTATCTCCTCCTACCAATGTTACAGCATTGTCGTTAAAATTGTATTACCCTTATTACCAATACCCTAACACCCACATGCCAATACCCTAATATTGATACAATCAAGGACCAATACACCCATATCCTAGCCCTAAATTCCCTGTTTGTTACTCATAGACCCTAGTTCCTTTGCTAATACACCTCATCCCTGTTTCTTTCCTATCTCAGCCCTGTTACCCACTTTACTTAGGCCTGTATTTCCAAAGTCACCAAGAGTAACCCATACCCAGCTATTTGCTGCACATCCCAACCTTGTTATTTGCATATCTTAGTCCTACGACTTCTGACCTGTATACGCTAATCATTTCATAGATAAACTCATAGTAAAGGGGTATAACACATGTGCCCCAGCCCCATTTACTTTTTTTTACTAACACAAACTTGCTGCCAGAAAGGATTTGAATGGGAAATAGATTACCTGTATGAGCTTTGTGTATCCCTACACCCCATTACCAGGTAAATCCACGCGCATACTCGTATAAAACAGGTCTACCCCAGCGACAAAGCCTCAAAGTTCATACAAACCACGTATTCACTTGTATTTCAGCTCATAGCCGCAGGACCTAGGGGTACTGAGGGTGTAACCCCTGAAGAATCTGAATGAAACAAAAAAAATATAAAAAAATAAAAAATATATATTGTGTATATATATATTTTTTTAACAGCACCCCCAAACTACTTCCCACGGCTATGTTTCAGACCCAATATTCTTACAGACCAGGTGTACATCTGCACGTCTAACCCAATATTGATAAACCATCTAAAAACAGGTCTACTGTACTTCAGCTCCAATTTAAATACCTACAAACCTGTGCTTGAACCAAATTAGTCAACTAAACCAGGTTTTAATATGTGCAGAAGCCTGAATACTCATGAAGTGTAAATCAGGGCTACACCTTTGACCATCTACCTTCCTCCCACCACCCCCTCTAACTTCTCACAGTCACACATCATATAGGTGACAGAGGGGAGCAGCCCACTCATAATATCACCCGTAATCACGACTGAAAGAAGGTGACATGGACTATAGAAGCCTGTAGTACCAACAGAGAAATAATTTTTAAGTGACATATCCAATGTGCATTCTCCATGAGCTCCCCTTGACAGAGCTGAGACAGTACTTCAGGTCTGGTGTGTTGTGGATACAGAGAGTAGGGAATATAAGCCTTTTAACAGTTGAGTGTATGCGGGAGGTCTACTGTATGATCCTTCTGCCTTAGAAATGAATGATATAATATGGAATGGTTTATCCATCAGTTCTAACCGGATGGTTTAGGGGCAATTGTGTGTTCGTTTTGATTTTGCTGATTTAATTTCCACTGCAACAACCGCCGCGGCAAAGAAAAAAAGCCCCAGAACAGACAGTATATTTCTTTCAAAAGCCATTAATGTACTTCTATAGACTATTCTATTGGTTAATTGTTCTGAGGAATAAAATATTTGGATTATGTCCCAAATGGCACCCTATGCCCTATATAGTGCGTTACTTTTGACCAGAGCCCTATGTGCCAGGGATGAACTAATCTGCATGGTGTCTTCCTTCCTCAGGGAAGTCATTGAGAAAAAATCTGCAAAAACTCAGAGAAGAAATTCCAAGAGGACTGCTCTAAAAATAAACATACCGCACTGAATTAACATAGCCCAGAAAGCTGCAACATAACATTGTTATACAGACTGACTGTCACCGTGTACATCACAGCTTGTAGCCTAGGCCTCAAAGTGTCTAGCAATGAATTGCAGGTTGTTGAAGGATTCCCTGGTTTCTATTGTGTTCTATCCTCTGGTTACCCTATTTGGTCCTCTGGTTACCCTATTTGGTCTTCTGGTTACCCTATTTGGTCCTCTGGTTACCCTATTTGGTCCTCTGGTTACCCTATTTGGTCCTCTGGTTACCCTATTTAGAGGTGTTACCTGACAAAAGGGATAAGCAAATTAATTTAAGACAAGCATTGTCATGAAGGCGATTACATTAAAGATTTCATAAGACACCGAACATCTTCCATCGTCCTGCTAGAATTCCATTTGGAGATAATACAGTGAAGATCAAACTGTTTCACTTATGGTTTGTAACAGTTACTAAACATATGTATTTTCCTTTCCATGTTTTAGGATTACAGGCCACACCAACACAGACACCAGAGAGTCAGAGGTAAGTTCCAAATGACAGTTTTTATTTTAAATTGAAATGACAAGGTGAAATCTCTTTTTAAAATGGTACTGAAGAGTACACAAACCACAACAAACAATATGATACAATGTTCAGAATGTTCTAGGATACATTTTTTCTGTTCCACAAAACTCAAACAATGTGCAATTATGTGTGCTCTGTTTTTGTTTTTTTAAGTTCTACAGTTTCACCCTCCTGAACAGACCTCAGGCCTCTGTGCTGGGTAGGTGGGCTGTACCCTCAGAGGGCACAGGCTGTGCCGATCCATCCTTGTGCTTAGTGACATATGGCCACCTCACTGGCAAGCAGCCGCTGTGATAAAGATGAACACCTACGGTGACGTTGGCAGGTCACCACTCATCATGTGCGTCATCATCCATGTTAGCTTCAGAAAGCTGGAGTCAATAATGATGTCCCCACCCCACTCTCATCCACCCCCCCGAGGCAACCCCGATGCACCCTCTCCACTGTCATCCACCTCTTCCTTCATTTAGCACTCAGCAGCCACCAACCCCTCATGATCCACCTCTTACTCTCAAACACAATGGTCTTTAACTACCCGAGTCATACATCTGATGGAAGGAGCTCAGCATGCCCAATCAATTCATCGTGGATGCGTCAAATAGGCTTAATTTAGATTACCTGGTGCAACTGGTGCAATAGTCCAAAAAAGTGCAAATCCCGCCCATCTGGCACTCTAGGTCTGGTATAGATCTATCCAGTCCTATGACTTCTCAGTGGTAATGACAGAAAGGAGATGGTGCGAGAAAACTATTTAGGAGTCAGTCTCTGCCTCAACAGGACACATCGTGTTTTTTTTGCAATCAGGCTGATGAGCGGCCATTTCCACAGACTCTGATTTCTTTGACGACAACAATATGAGATTGCTTGAACAACTAAGAAATTAATTCAATTGACCTAATAAAGACTTCCTACTCTACTTACAAATAAGGTCACATTTTAGAGTGGAAAACAAGTAGACTGGAAAACAATTTTGGGTGAATTTTTTTGTCCAAAAGACACATTGTCACGTTCTGACCCTAGTTATTGTGTTAATCCTTTGTTTTGTTGGTCAGGACGTGAGCTGGGTGGGCATTTCTATGTGTTGTGTTTCTATGTTGGGTTAAAGGGTTGCCTGGTATGGCTCTCAATTAGAGGCAGGTGTTTGGCATTTCCTCTGATTGAGAGTCATATTAAGGCAGGTTGTTCTCACTGTTTGTTTGTGGGTGATTGTCTCCTGTGTCGTCCGTGTCTGTGTACGTGCACCACACGGGACTGTTTTGGCTGTTCATTCGTTTGATGTAGTCTGTTCCTGTCCGTGAGTTCTACGTGTAGTTATGTAAGTTCATGTTCAGGTTTCGTCTACGTCGTTTTCTTATTTTGTAATTTTCCAAGTGTTTTCGTATTCGTCTTTGTATTTCAAATAAATTCATTTATGTCTACTTACCTCGCTGCGGATTGGTCCACCGATCCTTCTCTCCTCTCCTCGTCCGAGGAGGAGGAAGACGACAGCCGTTACACACATACTGTTGCTGGTCAACTTTATAAACTCCTTAATAACTCCAGATCTTCTGTATGCCACGGTGCAGCACTGTGCTGGGAGAATAATTTGGGTGTCCACCTTTCTCCTGAAACATGAGAAATATCTGGAAAAACATGCACAAAGAGTCCAACTCTGTTTTCGGAATAAAATGATCAATTTAACATTTCTGCGTAGAGCCTATCTTACTCCTAGGTAATTGAAAGTCATTGAATGTGACAGACAAATGTTTGCTCTGTAGTGGTGGCAATGGACGATTTATACATATGATCTGGAAATACCCTAAATTAATCCGATACTGGTCCATGGTATTGAAATCAGTCTCAGCCATTATTGGAATATCAGTCCCTTTGGATATGTCTATTGAACCATCTTGGAAACAAGTTAAGTCAATGTCCTTTTCGTGTGTATTTACTAAACGTCACTGAATTGGAAGAATAGTGATGTTGTGTCAGAGGAAATGTGGATCAGAACTTATCTTGACACACTTGTGTTTGAAAAACTGTCCTGAATTTTGAATGACGTCGTAACAAGATGTGGGATGCAATTACAGGCCTGATTTCTGATGCCCATCTCTACCAATAACTGAGAGGATGGATATGTGGATGCCTGTGGGCCGGTTTTCCAGACATGGATTGGTCCTGGTCCTGGTCTGTGTCCAGGGACACCGGATGTTTACGTATTTATATGGCTATATGTATGTGTCTACTCCTGCAGATGCTTGAACATCGACGTCAATCTTAATAAATGCACATCCTAACCCCTTCCTTCCCATAATCTAGGGTGTTAACACCATATAATGATCTATGAGAATGTTTGTACTGCTTTGTTTTGTAATGTGCCATATTTAATGAATGTATTGAATTGGTTGACTATAGAGCTAATATATGTACAAATATTACAGTATATTCATTTAAAAGAAAGGCTGATGAGTGGCCATCAGGCCGAAAGACCTACCTGATTGATTGGCGTGTTATGGAATCTCATCCAGTACACTTCCTATTCAGCATTTATATGACAAAACAACGTTTTTGGAGAAGGATTTACTGAAATAGGTTTTGAGCAGTCATTACAATTCCTCAGGCATTCAGAGGGTATCACCTGACCATGGGGACTCATCTGTGGTGATTTCTTCTCTTCCCAGGGTAGAGGAATATCACAACGTGTCAGCATTTTAAAATTCAAGTACTACACCTATTTTCAGCAACCTAAACTTCAAACCTTTAAATAAGATAGACGCAATTCGATGGCTTTGTGTGCGCTATTGTGCGAGATCAGAGATAAATTACATTTAACGAAAGGGGGGTGAGGATTAGGGTTCAATAGGGCTGTTTTCTCCTGAAAACAAGATGATATTTTCGGTGCTTGACTTGGGCAGGGGCTCACCGAAGCTGAGGACCGACACCTCGAATAGAAGCTCCGAATATTGTGGATCTCCTGCACCCAGAGGTAAACAGTACCGGCACATATTTCAGTCCAAGTCAAGCACTGGGTGGTTCTATAAAAGAGTTGTTTACAGGTATGATACACAAGATATGTTTATGTTTTTGCTGAGGCCTCCATGATCTCACTGAGGGGGAGCTACAGAATAACAATGATGACAATGTTCTAATGTTCCTAAATATGTATAATTGCGCACATGTGTATCTAATCAGCCTAGTACAATATATTGTGGGGTATCTAATGGGACACTTAAATGTTGTTTGTCACAATATAAATCTGAGAGTATATAAATGAAAATATATAGGAAGCTGTCAATAGTTACAGCGATTTTCTCCCTCTACCTCAAAAGCCCCGCCATCGAGTAGCTTGTCTCAAGGATACCAAGAAAAAAAAAGAACATAAAGTAAATGTGGTCAAGCGTTTAAACAACAATCACTGTCTACGAGACCCTCTAAGTTGGCAGACGTCTGACATTTTTTGTGGATGAGACCTATAAAAAAAAATAGGTCCCATGTCTGCTTTGCTAATCATTGTATAAAAGCACTCTTCAGTTACAAGAAAGATGGAACACCGGTAAATCTTCATCCCCTGACTAACATAAACAGACGTGGGAGCATACCACTACATTTAAGACAAGCGGGAAAACATATTGATTTAAAGCGGTTCTGTTATAACAGCAAAACCATCGGTTTATCACACTGATACATTTTTATGTGTATATGGGCCTTGAACTTAGACAGGGGTTGAGCCATCTATCTTGGAAAATAAACCGTATTATAAGAAAGCAATTGTTGATGTAATGCTGGCAAGATGAAGGGGTTCTCACCAGGACACCACATTGACATATGAATTTGCTCAGACACTCCCAAAAAATACCACCAACTGACTTTGTACTTTGGTTTTGGCACATACCGTATGAAGTTAATTGGCTGTTTATTCTTCTAAGGGATACAGGTTACATCTCGAGCTTTGACCCCTAAAACTATTGGTCATTTCTGACCTTTCAAGAAAGACAAACAATGAAAAGGAACATGCTGCATCTCAGAGGATAGAGAAGGAACATTTTGTCTGAAAGACAACTGGCAATAGTTCAGTGTCAATATCATATCAGAAGAAGTATTTGCGCAAACACATTCCTCTTTGTCTACCTTGGTTTCTCAAATGACTGCCTCGCCTGGTTCACCAACTACTTCTCAGATAGAGTTCAGTGTGTCAAATCGGAGGGCCTGTTGTCCGGACCTCTGGCAGTCTCTATGGAGGTACCACAGCATTCAATTCCCGGGCCAACTCTTTCTCTGTATATATCAACGATGTCGCTCTTGATGCAGGTGACTCCCTGATCCACCTCTATGCAGACAACACCATTCTGTATACATCTGGCCCTTCTTTGGACACTGTGTTAACAAACCTCCAAACAAGCTTCAATGCCATACAGCTCTCCTTCCGTGTCCTCCAACTGCTCTTAAACGCTAGTAAAGCTAAATGCATGCTCTTCACCCGATCGCTGCCCGCACCCGCCCGCCCAACTAGCATCACTGCTCTGGACGGTTCTAACTTAGAATATGTGGACAACTACAAATACTTAGGTGTTTGGCTAGACTGATAACTCTCCTTCCAGACTCATATTAAACATCTCCAATCCACAATTAAATCTAGAATCGGCATCCTATTTCGCAAAAAAGCCTCCTTCACTCATGCCGCCAAACATACCCTCGTAAAACTGACCATCCTACCAATCCTCGACCTCTGCGATGTCATTTACAAAATAGCCTCCAACACTCTACTCAGCAAACTGGATGCAGTCTATCACAGTGCCATCCGTTTTTTTTCACCAAAGCCCCATATACTACCCACCACTGCGACCTGTATGCTCTTGTCGGCTGATCCTCACTACATATTCGTCACCAGACCCACTGGCTCCAGGTCGTCTATAAGGCGTTGCTAGGTTAAGCTCCGCCTTATCTCAGCTCACTGGTCACGATAACAACACCCACCCGTAGCACACGCTCCAGCAGGTATATCTCACTGGTCATCCCCAAAGCCAACACCTCCTTTGGCCGCCTTTCCTTCCAGTTCTCTGCTGCCAATGACTGGAACGAATTGCAAAAATCGCTGAAGGTGGAGACTTATATCTCCCTCAATAACTTAAACATCAGCTCTCTGAGCAGCTAACCGATCGCTGCAGCTGAACACAGCTCATCTGTAAATAGCTCATCCAATCTACCCAAATCATCCCAAGATTGTTTTAATTTACTTTTTTGCTCTTTTGCACACCAGTATTTCTACTTGCACATCATCATCTGCACATCTATCACTCCAGTGTTAATTTGCTAAATTGTAATTACTTCGCTACTATGGCCTATTTATTGCCTTACCTCCTTACGCCATTTGCACACACTGTATATAGACTTTTTTATATTGTGTTATTTGACTGTACGTTTGTTTATTCCATGTGTAACTCTGTGTTTGTAACGGGTGACGCTCTCCTCATCCTCGGACGAGGTGAGGAGAGAGGGATCTGAAGACCAAAACGCAGCTTGTGGGAAATAAGCCATCTTTATTTAAATAACGATGATGGCAAACACGAAACGAAACAAAACACTTCCAAACTACAAAACAAGAAAACGACGTTGACGAGACCTGAACATAAACTTACATAACTAAACATAAACTTACGTACAGGAAACAGACGACATCGAAACGAAACAAACAAACGCTACAGTCCTATGTGGTACGAACATACATACAGACACAGGAGACAATCACCCACAAACAAACAGTGAGAATGCCCTACCTAAATATGACTCTTAATTAGAGGCAAACGCAAACCACCTGCCTCTAATCAAGAGCCATACCAGGCAAACCAAAACCAACATAGAAACAGAAAACATAGAATGCCCACCCAACCTCACGTCCTGACCAACTAACACACAAAAACTAACATAAATAGGTCAGGAACGTGACAGTACCCCCCCCACAAGGTGCGAACTCCGGACGCACCAGCACAAAGTCTAGGGGAGGGTCTGGGTGGGCATCTAACCACGGTGGTGGCTCAGGCTCCGGGCGCGGTTCCCACCCCACCATAATCCATCCTAGCCTCCTCCCTCCAAGAATGTCCACCCTCTTTCTTCCCCCACAAAATCCTCTTAATAACATATCTAAGAATGACAACACCGGGACAGAGAGATAAACCAAGACAGAGGGATAGATAAGAATATAGAGGTAGAAAAAGATAGAGAGGGAGATCAGGATAGAGGGGCAACTCCGGACTGAAAGGCAGCTCCGGACAGAGAGACAGCTCTGGACTGATGGGCAGTTCTGGGTATCTAGCCTTTTCAGGCTGAAGGGCAGCTCATGGCTGACTGACGACTCTCGACGCTCATGGCAGGCTGACGGCTCTCGACGCTCATGGCAGGCTGACGGCTCTCGACGCTCATGGCAGGCTGACGGCTCTCGACGCTCATGGCAGGCTGACGGCTCTCGACGCTCATGGCAGGCTGACGGCTCTCGACGCTCATGGCAGGCTGACGGCTCTCGACGCTCATGGCGCTCTGACGGCTCTCGACGCTCATGGCGCTCTGACGGCTCTCGACGCTCATGACGCTCTGACGGCTCTGGCTGCTCATGGCGCTCTGACGGCTCTGGCTGCTCATGGCGCTCTGACGGCTCTGGCTGCTCATGGCTCGCTGGCGGCTCTGGCAGATCCTGTCTGGTTGGCGGCTCTGGCAGATCCTGTCTGGTTGGCGGCTCTGGCAGATCCTGTCTGGTTGGCGGCTCTAGCAGATCCTGTCTGGTTGGCGACTCTGGCAGATCCTGTCTGGTTGGCGGCTCTGGCAGATCCTGTCTGGCTGACGGCTCTAGCGGCTCCTGTCTGGCTGACGGCTCTAGCGGCTCCTGTCTGGCTGACGGCTCTGTAGGCTCATGGCAGACGGGCGGCTTTGCAGGCTCAGATGGCGCTGGGGAGACGGATGGCTCAGATGGCGCTGGGGAGACGGATGGCTCAGATGGCGCTGGGGAGACGGATGGCTCAGATGGCGCTGGGGAGACGGATGGCTCAGATGGCGCTGGGGAGACGGATGGCTCTGGCCGGATACGGTACACTGTAGACCTGGTGCGTGGTGCCGGAACTGGAGGCACCGTGCTAATGACAAGCACCTTCCTACTAGTGCGGGGAGCAGGGACAGGGCACACTGTATTCTCAAAGCCTACTCTATCCCTGATGCGTGGTACCGGCACTGGTGACGCCGGGCTGAGGACAAGCACATCAGGATTAGTAGGGGGAGAAGATACAGTTTGTACAGGGCTCTGGAGACGCACTGGTAGCTTAGTGCGTGGGCCCGGAACTGGAGGCACCGGGCTAGATACACGCACTACAGGTAGAGTGCGTGGAGGAGGAACAGGGCTCAGGATACGCACTGGTAGCCTAGTGCGTAGTGTATACACTGTAGGTACTAGGCTGGGGCGGGGAGGTGGTGCCGGAAATACCGGACCGTGGAGGCGTACTGGCTCTCTTGAGCATTGAGCTTGCCCAACCTTACCTGGTTGAATACTCCCGGTTGCCCGACCAGTGCGGGGAGGTGGAATAACCCGCACCGGGCTATGTAGGCGAACCGGGGAAACCATGCGTAAGGCAGGTGCCATGTATGCCGGCCCGAGGAGACGCACTGGAGACCAGACGCGTTGAGCCGGCCTCATGACACCTGGCTCAATACTCAATCTAGCCCTACCAGTGCGGGGAGGTGAAATAACCCGCACTGGGCTATGCACTCGTACAGGAGACACCGTGCGCTCTACTGCGTAACACGGCGCCTGCCCGTACTCCCGCTCTCCACGGTAAGCCTGGGAAGTGGGCGCAGGTCTCCTACCTGCCCTTGGCCCACTACCTCCTAGCCCCCCCCCAAGAAATTTTTGGGAATTACTTACGGGCTTTTTTGGCTTCCGTGCCAGACGCGTTCCCTCATAGCTCCGGTTCCTCTCTCCGGTAGCCTCCGCTCTCCTCAGTGCCTCCAGCTGTTCCCATGGGAGGCGATCTCTACCAGCTAGGATCTCCTCCCATGTGTAGACACCTTTTCCATCCAATAAATCCTCCCATGTCCATTGCTCCTTCTTCTGTCCCTTACTCCGTTTATTTCTCCCTGGCCGCTTGGTCTTAGCGTGGTGGGTGATTCTGTAACGGGTGACGCTCTCCTCATCCTCGGACGAGGTGAGGAGAGAGGGATCTGAAGACCAAAACGCAGCTTGTGGGAAATAAGCCATCTTTATTTAAACAACGATGATGGCAAACACGAAACGAAACAAAACACTTCCAAACTACAAAACAAGAAAACGACGTTGACGAGACCTGAACATAAACTTACATAACTAAACATAAACTTACGTACAGGAAACAGACGACATCGAAACGAAAACGAAACAAACAAACGCTACAGTCCTATGTGGTACGAACATACATACAGACACAGGAGACAATCACCCACAAACAAACAGTGAGAATGCCCTACCTAAATATGACTCTTAATTAGAGGCAAATGCAAACCACCTGCCTCTAATCAAGAGCCATACCAGGCAAACCAAAACCAACATAGAAACAGAAAACATAGAATGCCCACCCAACCTCACGTCCTGACCAACTAACACACAAAAACTAACATAAATAGGTCAGGAACGTGACAGTGTTGTTGTTTGTGTCACACTGCTTTACTTTATCATGGCCAGGTCGCAGATGTAAATGAGAACTTGTTCTCAACTGGCCTAACTGTTTAAATATAGATAAAATAAATAAATAAATAAATATTTTTTATTATGAATTGTAATTTAAAATGTAGTAACAAAAATGTAACTATAATCATCATTGCAATAACATGCAAATACAATGCCAAGGTATCATATTACAATAACGTTCATGAACAAGCCATTGTAAACGCATTTACATGCTTAAAAGGTTTATACATAATGAAAGTGTTGATAATATTTCATAAATAACAATATTTATCCATGAAAGGTAACATGAAGTGTTACAAATGCCAACACATTGAGCCACTGGGGAAAACAGCTGGACTGTCTAGTTCGTTACCTCAGCGTCTAATGCTGGCTTTTAACATTGAGGGTCATTAATTGGCAATGTTTGACTTTCTTTGTAAACAGCAAGCAAGTTTCTACTTTAGAGGTGTAGACTGGGGTGAGCTAATTCTGTGGGCAGGTGTTATTTTGACAATGTCAGCATTTTCCCTTGAAACGCGTTTCACCCTGCCTGTCACCTTAGCAGAAGTCTCCACAGAGCTGAGTCAAGTACACTGCACAAGATCTGCTGAGATCTGAGATTCAGAAGTGAGCTTAGCTTCAACTGAAATCATTCTCAATTATTTTGTTCCTGAAGATGTGTTCTCTATCTATTTATACACATTTGGAAAACATATTTAAAATACAGCAGATTACATTTCTGTTGGCACTAATATCACTCCATATTAGATATGACTTATTATTAAGTTTGATATCACACTTTGGCTTGCTTAGCCTCTTTGGTTGTCTTAGCAACAAAGGGAGATATGATGTACCAAGTGATTCACTACTGCCTTCTGACTGTATCCCTATCTATCTAGGGTTCAGAGAAGGGCAGAACATGCTGGTGAAATCAGGACACGGCTTTGGTTTAGGAAACATCTGTTCTGGATATCTGGAAACCCATTTCCCTTGGAGGAAATGAAACTGGGAGATCTAGGCACATCATCAAACGTATAGATAGTAGTAGTAACTGATAGTGAGGTGTGAGGTCAAGGTACTAACATCCTGTTCTAACCAGGCTAGACTACAGCACATCGTATAGGATATTGTTCGTTCTGTCAGTCCGCATTTAAGATCAGAATAGGAAAGAACCTGACAAACTTCTTTCGCATCTCGCAATGCCACTGAAAACCTGTCTACAAATGATGTGTATATAAAGTGATATTATTTTGATGTGCAACATTCTATTTGAGCCATTCTAGGTCAAATATTCATCGAGCTGTTACAATGCTCAATGCAGCTGTTTGGTCACATTTACATAAATGTTCATATGTAATATTACGCTTAACCTGTTGGGGATGGGGGCGCTGTTTAGACTATTTATGCTAATTTGGCTAATTTTTGAAACGGCTTCCCACAAAATCCTTGATCGTACAATATGCATATTATTATTATTATTGGATAGAAAACAGTCTATAGTTTCTATAGGAGTTGAAATTTTGTCTCTAAGTGGAACAGAGCCCATTCTACAGCAATTTCCCTGACATGGAGTCAGATTTGAGAAATGTTGGCCACTCTTCTGAAGTCAGTTAAAAGGGCACTGTCATTGCTATGACTATACGGACACTTCTTACGTCTTCCCCTGGATGCCTTTACGTGATGACGATTCCAATGGGGTCGATTGCGCGTTCACAGGCCCTATAAATCAAAAAACCCTGTAGCTAGCAAGTCTTTCCTTGCTGCGTAACGCGCGTGCTGGACACCGACCCGCTCCTGTTCCAAGCGTTAGTTTAGCCTGTTATATTTCTCCGGTCATCTTTTCACTCGTTATAGGAGTTAAAAACATCATAAGGTAGTTAATTTAAAGCGTTTTATAGCAATTTATATCCGTTTAGTGCGATTTTGGGACATTTATTTTTGCAACGATGTGAAAAGTTGGGCACGCTTTTCAGTTCATCCCGAACGCAGTTGACATTTCCACATGGCAAGAGGACAGCTTTCCACCAAAAGACGATTTCTCCCAAGAAAGGATCCTTTGCCCAAGATACTGATGGAAGAACAGCTCAAGGTAGGACATTTTTATTATGATAAATCGTGTTTGTCGAAAAATGTTAGTGGCTTAGGACGCCATGTTTTTTGACGTAGCTTCGCTTGGCGCAAACTGTATTGAAAAGTAAGGATAAATAAAAAAATGTAATAACGCAATTGTATTAAGAATTAAATTGTCTATCAATCCCTGTCCACCCTATATTTTTTAGTCACGTTTATGAGTATTTATGTATAAGAGTAGATCACTGTCTAAGTGGCGCAAGGACTTTTTCTTTACCAGCTTGTCTACATTTCACATTGTCTAACCATGATTTTGGTGGCTAAATATAAACATTTTCGATCAAACTGTATATGCATGTTGTAATGTGATGTTACAGGAGTGTCATCGGAAGAATTCTGAGAAGGTTAGTGAAAAAATTAATATCTTTTGGCGATGTTGACTTTTATCGCTCACTTTGGCTAGAATCAATGCTGGGCTGCTAATTGCTATGTGCTAAGCTAATATAACTGTAATGACCCGGCTGGGTCATAAAGGGAAAAGAGACGGACTCTAGGTGTGCAGGTCAGAACACAGGTTTATTCATAAACTGGGCTATTGTTCCGGCCACAACCCACGCCGCTAAATGCCGAACGTACACAATGTTACCCTGTCGGGTCAAGAGTCACTCTCATAGGAACAGATCAAGGCACGAACAGAAGAGAGCGAACAATGAGACAGTAATCCCTATTTATGCATTTCCAAATCCCGCGGTATTACCCATCATACCCCCCAACCTTTCCATCTGTCCTGACATATTCAACCCCTGCTAGTAGCCATGAGAACCATAACACACCCACAAACACAGAACACAATACCGGGTCGTTACATAGCCCCCCCCTTTCTAAACCCTAGCCCCTAGGGTTACACAACAAAATCCTTAAAACGACCCGGAGGTCGCATCAGTCTCTTGGGCCTCCCCGTGACTCTCAGCGGTGGCCCCCCAGAACGCTCCTCTGCCCCAATGTCATTTCTAGCGCCCTCCGAAGAAGCAGCCCCCTCCCCAGGCTCAGGTTGTGCTAGAGTCTCTTCGTTAGACTGTTCCCGTGGGCTCACATCAGAGCCCTCACTCCCATTCCCTACCGTTTTCCTCCCTCTGTAGGGTGCCAATCGATCCCGGTGGACCACCACCTTCCTGCTCCGTGGGGGAACCTCCACCCGGTACGTCACCTCCCCCACTCTCTCTATCACCAGACACGGCCCCACCCATGCACTGTCCAGCTTTGGGCACCGCCCCTTCTTGCGCGTGGGGTTGTGAAGCCACACACATTCTCCCGCTCCAAAGTGCCTCCCCCTAGCGCGCGAGTCGTAGTGGCGCTTTTGGCGCACCCCTGCGTTTTCGAGTTGCTCTCTTGCGAAGGTGTGAGCCGCTTCTAACCGGTTCTGCAGACGACACACATAGTTCGGGCCAGGCAAAACCCCGTCGTCATTATCAGGAGGGTGGCCAAACGTCAGTTCGGCTGGGGTGCGCAACTCACGACCTAACATTAGTAGTGCTGGGGAGCACGCAGTCGATTCTTGAACAGCCGACCTACACGCCATAAGAATAAACGGTAAGTGGGTGTCCCAATCTCTCTGGTGTTTTGAGGTAACGATGGCCAGCTGCTGTGCTAATGTTCTGTTAAATCTTTCCACCAGCCCATCGCTCTGCGGGTGAAGCGGAGTAGTGCGCGTCTTCTCTGCGCCTAACCGTCTACACAACTCTGAGAACACCCGTGACTCGAAGTTTCTTCCCTGGTCGCTGTGAATAGACTGTGGCACCCCAAACCGACTGATTATTCCCCCCACCAACGCATCAGCTATTGTCCCCGCCTCCTGGTCTGGGAGAGCGCAAGCCTCCGGCCACTTGGTGAAGTAGTCCATGGCGGTTAGAATCCACCTGTTACCGCTGTCTGTGGTTGGAAACGGCCCTACTATGTCTACCCCCAGTCTCTCCATGGGCTCCCCTACTGGGAATTGTTGTAGGAGGGCGTGTGACTGACCTGGAGGTCCTTTTTTAGCGGCACACTCGTCGCACTGCCTACAAAAGTCCTCCACATCCCTCCTGTGCCTTGCCCAATAGAAGCCTTTACGCATGCGCTTTAACGTTTTGGAGACCCCAAAATGCCCTGCGCCTACTCCCCCATGAAGCTGCTGTAACACGCTTCCCTGCAGCCTTTTGGGCACCACTACCTGCCACGTAATTTCTCCAGTCGCTGGCTTTTTCCACCCCCTCTGGAGCACTCCCTCAGCCACTCTAAGGACTGTGAATTTAGCCCACAGTCCTTTGGTGACTGGTGATAGAGGGGCTACTTCCCCCCACGGCGGTCGTCTTCTCTCTTCCACCCACCGCAGCACAGGACGCAGCTCTGCGTCCTCCTCCTGGCGACGCCTCCACTCCCCAACGTCCACAGCCTCAAGCTCCCGGCACTCTGCCACACTCAGCTGACTCACCGTGGCGGTGACTCCCTCCTCCCTGCACAGTTCTCTCTCTCGCTCCACCCGTTTGGCGCAGTACCCACAGCCATCCTCAGCACACGGGCGGCGGGACAAGGCGTCCGCATTGCTGTGGCGAAGGCCGGCTCTGTGCTCCACCTGGAAGTCGTAGGGTTGTAGCTCCTCCAGCCAGCGGGCAATCTGACCCTCTGGCTCCTTGAAGGAGAGAAGCCACTGCAGGGCGGAGTGATCCGTCCGGACCACAAACGGCAGGCCCCCCAGGTAGTACTTGAAATGGCGTACTGCTGCCACGACAGCCAAAAGCTCTCTCCTTGTCACGCAGTAGCGTTTTTCAGCCTTATCAAAAGTCCTGCTGTAATAAGCTACTACGTGTTCCCCATCAGGACCCCGCTGAGCCAGCACAGCCCCCAACCCCTCATTGCTTGCGTCGGTGTCCAGGATGAACGGACGGTTCGGGTCTGGTGAGGCCAGGACAGGGGCCTCCATCAGGGCCCGTTTGAGGGCCTCAAACGCCCGCTGGTGCTCTTCGGTCCACTGAAAAACAGTGTCCTCCTTGAGTAGCTGGTTCAAAGGAGCCGCTACCCCCGCAAACCCCTTCACAAACCTACGATAGTAGGATGCCAGTCCCAGGAAGCTCTTAACCTCTTTTTTTCCCCCTGGAACTGGCCACCCCCTCACAGCCTCTACTTTGTCTGGCATCGTGCTGATGCCCTCACCACCCAGCTGATGCCCCAGGAACGCCACCTCCCTTTGCATGAAATGGCACTTTCCCGGATGTAATTTTAGCCCCGCCCCCGAGATTCTCTCCAACACTCGCCTAATTGCCCCCAGTGCCCCCTCAAACGATGTGCCGTGCACCAATATGTCGTCTAGGTACACAACACACTCGTCTCTCGGAACCCCCGCCAGCACTCTGTCCATGAGCCTCTCAAAGGTGGCAGGAGCATTACAGAGCCCGAAGCACAGCACCTTGAACTGCCAATGGCCCCTATCTGTGGAGAAGGCCGTTTTTTCACGTGCCCCTGGCGAGAGGGGCACCTGCCAGTAGCCACTGCGCAGATCAAGGGAGGAGAACCACGAGGACCCTCTCACGTGGTCTAGCGACTCATCAATCCTCGGTAGGGGATAAGAGTCTTTAGTGGTGACAGAATTTAGGCCCCTGTAGTCAACACAAAACCTAAGTTTACCCCCTTTCTTAGGCACCATGACGACCGGCGCGGACCATGGGCTATCTGATGGCTCAATGAAATCAGCCCGCAACATGTCAACAATAGCTGTGTCTGCTGCTTCCCTCCTGGCAAGGGGAATACGACGGGGCCGAATTTTAATGGGTCGGGCGTCCCCAGTGTCTATTTCGTGCTGAACTAGGTGTGTTTGTCCTACCTCATCTTCCCCCCAAGCGAAGCTATCTTTAAAGTCCAACAGCAGCTGCTTTAACTGTCTCTGTTGTCCCTCATCCAGACCCTGACAGTTCTTCAGCCACACAGCCTCGACGGCGTCGATAGCTTCCTCCTTCCCCCCGTCGGGCTGATGGGTTGAAGGGGCCAGTGTGTTTTGGGCTACTGGGCTGCCTGTGCCTGCACCATGATGGGGAGTGAAGGCCGTCGCCGCCGGAGACAGCTGCTGGGATGGCACAACGACCAAGGGAGCAGCCGGGATGACCGGTGGAGTTTTTGCAAGCTTGGAGGAAGACGGAGGAACAGCCCTGCCCCCTGCTGGCCCTCCCGAAGGCGACATTCCCACTGTGGGCCCCCCCGACAGCCTCAAAGTACCTGACGCTAAGTCCAACTGAGCCCCACAGTTTTTCAAAAAGTCCATTCCCAGTATACAGGGGTCCTGCACCGCTGCTACCCACACCGGACACCCCACAGTTCTCACCCCCACAGTCACAGATAGCTGACACTTCCCTAACATGGGGGCTAGCTCCCCCGTGACAGTCCGTAGCTGGACATGGGTCGGCTCCACCCGCACCCCAACAGGTAGTATGTCTGGTCTCACCAGGGTTACTGTAGAGCCCGTGTCGACCAGGGCCAAACATTCCACCCCCTCTACCTTGACGACGACATTGCAGAAGTCCCCAACGGTGGTACGTCCCACCACAACTACCGGACTAGGAAACACGGCGGCAGCTACACCCTGGGGGAGCAGGACCCCACCCTCTTGTCTGCGCTGCTGGGTACCTCCTTTGCTTACAGTGGGTTCGGGGGCGGGGGGGTGGGCCCGCGCTGCCCCCTGCGCGAGAACCCGTTGTCGTTTCCCTGGTGACGGGGGAATCTGCCACACTCCCGCTGAATGTGGCCAGGTTGGCCACAACCCCAGCAGACAATAGGAGTTGAGCTGACACTGCGACGTTGCCTGGAGCCCCTCTCCATGACAAGCGAAGCAGTCTTGACCAGCCCGCCCAACTCGTCAACCCACTCTGGCTTTGTGACCCCTGGCACCCCAGCCACCGCTGCTCTCACCTCTGGTTGACTGGTGACTTCCACTCTCACTCCCTCACCCCAGATCAGCTCCCTCTTCCTGGCTATCTCCACTGCAGCCTGCAGAGATGGTGGGTCCGCCATCTGAACATGCTTACCCAGTTCGGTGGAAGAGAGCGCTCTAATAAAACTGTCCCGTGCCAGCTCGTCTTGCACCCCAATCGGCATAGTTGCATAAGCCCGCCTGGTCAGGCTCAGAATACCACTTGCCAACGCCTTTAATGATTCCCCCTGAAGTCTCTTTTTGTTACACAGTTCAATACGCAGCATGTTGGGCTGCGCGTCGCTGCCGAAACGGCCCCCCAATGCCTCCACTAGCGCACCGTAGTCGCCCCTATCGCCCGGGGCTAGCGTTAGCAGGCATTCCGACGCCTCCTCCGCCAGGCTCAGGGCAAGCTGTAACGCTTTCGTCTCGTCAGACCACCTCCCGGCTCTAGCCAACAACTCGAATTGAGTGAAAAAAACTTCCCATTTACCTTGTCCATTGAACTTTGGTAGTTTAGCCGCTACCGTGGCTAATGGCAATAGGTCGCCGCCATCTCTGTTTACCTTAGCAGGCCCAGCCATTTCCGCACCCGGTGACGTCGATATCCCCGTCGCCGTGACGTCAGCTCTCGAGCGATGCGAAGGAAAACCCGCCAGTTCTGCCATCTTGCTGACTGACAATTTAACTCCCGCCATGTGGCTCTCCAGCTTCCCTACGGCAGTCGCCGC
Organism: Salvelinus fontinalis; assembly: GCF_029448725.1. Lineage (NCBI taxonomy): Eukaryota > Metazoa > Chordata > Actinopteri > Salmoniformes > Salmonidae > Salvelinus > Salvelinus fontinalis. The sequence continues at coordinate 60,960,441 of NC_074666.1, forward strand.
CTGACCCTCCCGACCGGGTACCCCCGAGCCCACAACGGACACCTTGTCCGACTCTTCCTTAATTTTCCGCCTCGCCCCAAGCGACATGACCGTAGATGCGAGTCACGCTAAAGCCAACCCGGCCTATACTGAACAGCTAACTCGCCTAGCCACGATCCCGTAGTTCGAAAGCACTTCTGACACCAATGTAATGACCCGGCTGGGTCATAAAGGGAAAAGAGACGGACTCTAGGTGTGCAGGTCAGAACACAGGTTTATTCATAAACTGGGCTATTGTTCCGGCCACAACCCACGCCGCTAAATGCCGAACGTACACAATGTTACCCTGTCGGGTCAAGAGTCACTCTCATAGGAACAGATCAAGGCACGAACAGAAGAGAGCGAACAATGAGACAGTAATCCCTATTTATGCATTTCCAAATCCCGCGGTATTACCCATCATACCCCCCCAACCTTTCCATCTGTCCTGACATATTCAACCCCTGCTAGTAGCCATGAGAACCATAACACACCCACAAACACAGAACACAATACCGGGTCGTTACATAACGATTTATTGTGTTTTCGCTGTAAGACACTTAGAAAATCTGAAATATTGTCTGTATTCACAGGATCTGTGTCTTTCGATTCGTGTATGCTGTGTATTTTTACGAAATGTTTGATGATTAGTAGTTAGGTAAACACGTTGCTCATTGTAATTATTCTAGTCCATTTGTGACGGTGGGTGCAATTGTAAACTATGCCATCTACCTGAAATATGCACTTTTTTCTAACAAAACCTATCCCATACCATAAATATGTTATCAGACTGTCATCTAATGAGTTTTTTTGTTGGTTAGGGGCTATAAATATCTTAGTTTAGCCGAATTGGTGATGGCTACTGGTGTTGGTGGACAAATAAAAGATGGTGGATTATGCTAATGTGTTTTTAGGTAATAGATGTACATCTTTACATATTGTGTCTTCCCTGTAAAACATTTTAAAAATCGGAAATGTTGACTGGATTCACAAGATCTGTGTCTTTCATTAGCTGTATTGGACTTTAATGTGTGAAAGTTAAATATTTTAAAAAATATATTTTTTTTGAATTTCGCGGCACTGGTTTTTCAGTGGGGGGGGGGGGGTGTGCCGCTAGCGCCACGCTGATCCTAGACAGGTTAATGAATATACGTTTCTGTAAATCGGTAGCATGAATATATTTATCATCTTTGTGGTGGCTGTTTAGGGAAAGGGGATGGATACCTAGTCAGTTGCACAACTGAATGCATTCAACTGAAATGTGTCTTCCGCAGTTAAGCAAATCCCTCTGAATCAGAGAGGTGCTTGGGGGGGGGGCTTCCTTAATCAATATCATCAGCGCCCTTGGGATCGTGGGTTAATTGGGGGGTGGAACAGCAGATTTTTCAACCTTGCCGGCTAAGGGATTCGAACCCAACGCTCTTAACCTCTAGGCTACCTGCCGCTGCAGCTGTTTGATTCATTGTCTACAACAAATTACTTATTTCCTTTGATCAGAGATCCACTCCATGGAATTGGTATAAAGCCCTTAACTTCTAACGAGTCACAAACCCGGATCCGGGATCCCCCCCATCAAAAAAGCTGACTAGCATAGCATAGCCTAGCCTGAAGCCACAGGGATATCACATAATAAAATGTTCATGAAATTACAAGTCCAAGACACCAAATGAAAGATACACATCTTGTGAATCCAGCCATCATTTCTGATTTTTAAAATGTTTTACAGGGAAGACACACTATGTATTTCTATTAGCTAACCACCATAGCAAAAGACACAACTTTTTTTCACACCATTTTTTTCCTGCATAGGTAACTATCACAAATTCGACCAAATAAAGATATGAATAGTCAATAACCAGGAAACAACTTCATCAGATGACAGTCTGATAACATATTTATTGTATAGCATATTTTTTGTTCGAAAAATTTGCATATTTCAGGTATAAATCATAGTTTTACATTGCAGACACCATCACAACTCTCACCAAATCAACTAGAATAACTACAGAGACCAACGTGAATTACCTAAATACTCATCATAAAACATTTATGAAAAATACACAGCGTACAGCAAATGAAAGACTAAGATCTTGTGAATCCAGCCAATATTTCAGATTCTTTAAGTGTTTTACAGCGAAAACACAATTTAGCATTATATTAGCTTACTACAATAGCCAACCACACAGCAGCATTGATTCATGCACGTTAGCGATAGCGAATAAACCAGCAAAAGATATTACATTTTTCACTAACCTTCTCAAAACTTCATCAGATGACAGTCCTATAACATCATATTACACAATACATATATTGTTTGTTCGAAAATGTGCATATTTAGCGGCACGAATCGTGGTTATACAATGAGAATAGTAGCCAAGCTGCAAAGAAAATGTTGGGAGAAATCTTGGGAGAGGCACCTAATCTAATCAATAACTAATCATTAACTTGACTAAAAAATACAAGTTGGACAGCAAATGAAAGATACATTAGTTCTTAATGCAACCGCTGTGTTAGATTTTTAAAATAAACGTTACTACGACATACAGCGTGCGTTAAAGCGAGACCGCACCGAAATTAATGGCAGAATAGTAGTTTAACATTTTTCAACAGAACAACGAATTAACATCATAAATAGTTCTTACTTTTTGATGAGCTTCCATCAGAATCTTGGGCAAGTTGTCCTTTGTCCAGAAGAATCGTTTCTCGGTTGTAGATTGTCGCCTTCATCTTTGTAATTAGCAGTAAACATTAGCCATTTGGCGAAGACGTGTCCAACTCACTATAACGCAGCACAAAGAAATATCCGAATATCGCAATATACTGATATAAACTGATATAACTCTGTTTAACCTGTCTAGGATGAGTGTGCCGCTAGCGGCACTCCCCCCCCCCCCCCCACTGAAAAACCAGTGCCGCGAAATTCAAAAAAAAAATATTTTTTAAATATTTAACTTTCACACATTAAAGTCCAATACAGCTAATGAAAGACACAGATCTTGTGAATCCAGTCAACATGTCCGATTTTTAAAATGTTTTACAGGGAAGACACAATATGTAAAGATGTACATCTATTACCTAAAAACACATTAGCATAATCCACCATCTTTTATTTGTCCACCAACACCAGTAGCTATCACCAATTCGGCTAAACTAAGATATTTATAGCCCCTAACCAAGAAAAAAACTCATTAGATGACAGTCTGATAACATATTTATGGTATGGGATAGGTTTTATCAGAAAAAAGTGCATATTTCAGGTAGATGGCATAGGTTACAATTGCACCCACCGTCACAAATGGAATAGAAAAACTACTTAGAGCAACGTGTTTACCTACTTACTAATCATCAAACATTTCGTAAAAATACACAGCATACACGAATCGAAAGACACAGATCCTGTGAATACAGACAATATTTCAGATTTTCTAAGTGTCTTACAGCGAAAACACAATAAATCGTTATATTAGCATAGCACATAGCACATAGCAGCCCAGCATTGATTCTAGCCAAAGTGAGCGATAAAAGTCAACATCGCCAAAATATATTAATTTTTTCACTAACCTTCTCAGAATTCTTCAGATGACACTCCTGTAACATCATATTACACAATCCATATAGAGTTTGATCGAAAATGTTTATATTTAGCCACCAAAATCATGGTTAGACAATGTGAAATGTAGCTCAGCTGGTCAGAAAATGTCCTTGCGCCACTTAGACAGTGATCTACTCTTATACATAAATACTCATAAACGTGACTAAAAAATATAGGGTGGACAGGGATTGATAGACAATTTAATTCTTAATTCAATTGCGGAATTACATTTTTTTATTTATCCTTACTTTTCAATACAGTTTGCGCCAAGCGAAGCTACGTCAAAAAACATGGCGTCCTAAGCCACTAAAATTTTTCGACAGAAACACGATTTATCATAATAAAAATGTCCTACTTTGAGCTGTTCTTCCATCAGTATCTTGGGCAAAGGATCCTTTCTTGGGAGTAATCGTCTTTTGGTGGAAAGCTGTCCTCTTGCCATGTGGAAATGCCAACTGCGTTCGGGATGAACTGGAAGCGTGCCCAGCTATTCACAGCGTTAAAGAAATAAATGTCCCAAAATCGCACTAAACGGATATAAATTGCTATAAAACGCTTTAAATTAACTACCTTATGATGTTTTTAACTCCTATAACGAGTAAAAACATGACCGGAAAAATATAACAAGCTAAACTAACGCTTGGAAAAATAGCAGGTCGATGTCCTCCACGCGCATTACGCAGCTGCAAAGGAGCTCCTACCTACAGGGTTTTTTTATTTATAGGGCCTGTGAACGCGCAATCGACCCCATTCAAATCGTCATCACGTAAAGGCATCCAGGGGAAGACGTAAGCAGTGTCCGTATAGTCATAGCAATAACAGTGCCCTTTTAACTGACTCCAGAACAGTGGCCAAAATTTCTGAAATCTGACTCCATGTCAGGGAAATTGCTGTAGAATGGGCTCTGTTCCACTTAGAGACAAAATTTCAACTCCTATAGAAACTATAGACTGTTTTCTATCCAATAATAATAATAATATGCATATTGTACGATCAAGGATTTTGTGGGAAGCCGTTTCAAAAATTACACGATTAGCATAAATAGTCACAACAGCGCCCCCATCCTCAACAGGTTAAAATAACTACATTATGATGTCTTTAACACCTATATCGAATAAAATCAGAGCCGGATATATCTAAGGCCTATAACGAGAGCTTTTCAGAATGCCATCTTGAGGTCTGTCTTGCGCCATGACGAACGTTGAAAAGAATGCACCCCACGTTCCAAGACCCTTTATATGGCCTCACATCTGCCTAGCAACACCATTCGAATTCTCACTGCTTGCTGACATCTAGGGGAAGGCGTATGCAGTGCATGTCGACCAATAGAATACATGCAAATTAATAAACTGACCCTGGAACAGACTGCCTGATTTCAGATTTCTCACTTCCTGACAGGAAGTTTGCTCCAACTTGAGTTCTGTTTTACTCACAGATATAATTCAAACGGTTTTAGAAACTAGAGAGTGTTTTCTATCCAATAGTAATAATAATATGCATATTGTACGAGCAAGAATTGAGTATGAGGCAGTTTAATTTGGGGACGAATTTTTACAAAGTGAAAACAGCGCCCCCATATTGACAAGAAGTTAAACTGGCTAGCTCTCACACAATCGCCTTATTGCAAATGTGATAACACATTTTTTTCCATTTGTCTCTCTTTCCCATTCAATATTCATCTTCATGCATATCAATGTGTTTCACCACAAAGGGAGCCAAGACTTCAGGGTGGATTATACAACATACAATTTCTGTCTTTATAGTTCAGGGGCCTTATTTTTCAATCATGTGTAGGCACAATCTGTGCGTAAACTGCGCATAGGATCATTTCCACGCAAAGTGTGAGATTTATGAATATGAATGTTTGTTTGAAAGTGCGCTAAATTTACACACAGGCCTACACACAGTGCCAAGCGGTGGAATAAGGAAATACACAATACAAACTGCCTCTGGAAGCAACGTCATCACAATAACTGTTTGTCAGGAGCTTCATGAAATCATGTTTCCATGGCCCGAGCAGCCGCACAAAAGGCAAAGATTGTCATGCGCAATGCCAAGTGTCAAGTGCTGGAGTGGTGTAAAGCACGCTGCCATTCGACTCAGGAGCAGTTGAAACGCGTTCTCTGGAGTGATGAATCACGCTTCACCATCTGGCAGTCTGACTGACAAATCTGGTTTTGGTGAATGCCAGGAGAATGCTACCTGCCCAAATGCATAGTACCTACTGTAAAGTTTGGTGGATGAGGAATAATGGTCTGGGGCTGTTTTTCATGGTTTGGGCAAGGCCCCTTTTAAAAATGTTACCTTTATTTAACTAGGCAAGTCAGCTAGGAACAAATTCTTAATTACAATGACAGCCTACTGGGGAACAGTGGGTTAACTGCCTTGTTCAGGTGCAGAATGACAGATTCTTATCTTGTCAGCTCAGGGTTTTGATCCAGCAACCTTTTGGCTACTGGCCCAACTCTCTAACCACAAGGCTACCTGCCGCCCCAATCTAGTGAAGGGAAATCTTAACACCACAGCATACAATGACATTCTAGACGATTCTGTGCTTCCAACTGTATGGGAACAGCTTTGAGAAGGCCCTTTCCTGTTTCAGCATGACAATGCCCCCATGCACAAAGCGAGGTCCATACAGAAATGGTTTGTCGAGAACGGTGTTGAAGAACTTGGCTGGCCTGCACAAAGCCTTGACCTCAACCCCATCAAACACCTTTCTGATAAATTGGAACACTGACTGTAAGTCAGGCCTAATCGCCCAACATCAGTGCCCTCATCAATGTCCGCAGCAATGTTCCAACATTTAGTGGAAAGCAGTCGAATAAGAGTGGAGGCTGTTATAGCAGCAAAAGGGGATTAACTCTGTATTAATCCCCATGATTTTGTAATGAGATGTTCGAAGAGCAGGTGTTCAAATACTTTTGGTCATGTAGTGATTCTTGACAGCCTATTTCATATTGTCAAATCAAACCACATTTTATTTGTCACATGCGCCAAATACAACAGGTGTAGACCTTAGAGTGAAATGCTTACTTACAAGGTCTTAACCAACAATGCAGTTTTAAGAAAAAATACCTTTAAAAAAAATAATAAGAAATAAAAGTAACAAATAATAAGGGAGCAGCAGTAAAATTTGACCACATCAGTGCATTGGTTAAGATAATAATCCATATACAGTGGCTTAGGAAAGTATTCAGACCCCTTGACTTTTCCACATTTTGTTATGTTACAGCCTTATTATAAAATGGATTAAATTAAAACAAAATCGTCAGAAATGTACACACAATAGCCCAAATGACAAAGTGAAAATAGGTTTTTAGCAATGTTTGTGAATTTATGAAAGCCCCCTAGAAATGACTTATTTACAAAAGTATTCAGACCGTTTACTATGAGATTCGAAATTGAGCTCAGGTGGATCCTGTTTGCCTTGATCGTCCTTGAGATGTTTCTACAACTTATTTGGAGGCCACCTGTGGTACATTCAATTGATTTGAGATGATTTGGAAAGGCACACACCTGTCTACATAAGGTCCCACAGTTGACAGTGCATGTCAAAGGAATTGTCCGTAGAGCTCTGAAAAATGCTTTGTCTCAAGGCACAGCTCTGGGGAAGGTTACCAAAACATTTCTGCAGCATTGAAGATCCCAAGAGACAGTGGCCTCCATCATTCTTAAATGGAAGAAGTTTGGAACCAGCAAGACTCTTGGCCACCCGGCCAAACTGAGCAATCGGGGGAGAAGGGCCTTACTCAGGGTGGTGACCAAGAACCAGATGGTCACATAGATGTCTAGAGTTCCTCTGTGGAGATGGGTGAACCTTCCAGAAGGACAACCATCTCTGCAGCACTCCACCAATCAGGCCTTTTTGGTAGAGTGGCCAGACGGAACCCACTCCTCAGTAAAAGGCACATGACAGCCCGCTTGGAGTTTGCCAAAAGGCAACTAAAGACTCTCAGACCATGAGAAAGAAGACTATCTGGTCTGATGAAACCAAGATTGAACTCCTTGGCCTGAATGCCAAGCGTCACATCTGGAGTAAACCTGGCACCATCTCTACGGTGAAGCATGGGGGTGGTAGCATCATGCTGTGGGGATGTTTTTCAGCGGCAGGGACTGGGAGACTAGTGAGGATCAAGGCAAAGATTAATAGAGCAAAGTACAGAGAGATCATTGATGAAAACCTGCTCCAGAGTGCTCAGGTCTTCAGACGGGGTCGAAGGTTTACCTTCCAACAGGACAACGACCCTAAACACACAGCCAAGAAAACGCAGGAGTGGCTCCGGGACAAGTCTCTGAATGTCCTTGAGTGGCCCAGCCAGAGCCCGGACTTGAACCTGAATGAACGTCTCTGGAGAGAACTATAAATAGGTGTGCAGCAACGCTCCCCATCCAACCTGACAGAGCTTGAGAGGATCTGCAGGTGTGCCAAGCTTTTAGTGTCATACCCAAGAAGAATTGTGTTAATCGCTGCCAAAGGTGCTTCAACAAAGAACTTTTCCCCCCTAAATCGGCAAAAAATTCTTAAAACCTGTTTTGGCTTTGTCATTGATGAGGAGTTTTTTTTTGTTAAATCAATTTTAGGCTTTAAACCAGTTAAATATAACTACATATAGTTATAACTTGCTGAGATGTAGTCACTTTTGAAGACACAAGCTCAAGTACACAGTACAAATATTCGATTTTTTTTTTTTTATTAAATATTTTATGATGTTCTATATTTCCTATTCAACAAAACTGTATGAATATGGCTTGACATTTCGTATATGCCCTCTAAATATATGTCACGTATACTCCCTATCTGGCCTCTAGGTCATCGGGCTGCTGATTCTTCCGGCACACCTGTCACCATTGTCTTACGCACCTGCGCCTCATGACACTCACCTGGACTCCATCACCTCCTTGATTATCTTCCCTTTATCTGTCACTCCCCTTGGTTTTTCCTCAGGTGTTATTGACTCTGTTTTCATGTCAGTGTGTTGTTTGTGTTTTGTGTTCATTGTTTCTTTTATTTATTAAAACACTCACTCCCTGAACTTGCTTCCCGACTCTCAGCGCACTCGTTACAATATAGTATAATCAAATGATAAAACATCTAACGATAAGATTTCACCTTCCTTATAACTGTAAAATACATATTTGTATGTTTATTGTTAGATAAAATGTGCATATTTCTTAAAGGTCTCTCTTGATAAAAATGTCTGCCCTCATCCTGAACTCACCTTTCATCTCATATTAATATTTTCCGCCTGTGACAAACAGACATTTTAGATGAATGGCCATAAATCAATTTCTGAATGTGCTCCAGTGATGGAACTCCTGCTACACTACAGAGTAAGGAGTGCAGGAACGTGCTTTGTCAGTGGCTGTGACATACGGTTCAGCCAGGAGTTGATGGACAGTCAGAAGAGCGAATGAAAGATCTTGGGGGATGATAAAGCAAAGCAGTGCGACAACAACACAGAGTTACACACGGGATAAACAAACGTACAGTCAATAACACAATAGAAAAAAGTCTATATATAGTGTGTGCAAATGTAGAAGATTGGGGAGGTAAGGCAATAAATAGGCCATAGAGGTGAAAAAAATACAATTTAGCATTAACAGTGAAGTGATAGATGTGCAGATGATGATGTGCAAATAGAGATACTGGGGTGCAAAATAGCAAAAAGATAAATAACAATATGGGGATGAGGTAGTTGGGTGTGGTATTTACAGATGGGCTGTGTACAGGTACAGAGATCTGTAAGATGCTCTGACAGCTGATGCTTGAAGTTAGAGAGGGAGCTATAAGTGTCCAGCTTCAGTGATTTTTGCAATTCGTTCCAGTCATTGGCAGCAGAGAACTGGAAGGAAAGGCGTCCAAAGTAGGTGTTGGCTTTGGGGATGACCAGTGAAATATACTGTGAGTGTTGCTATGGTGACCAGTGAGCTGAGATGTGGGGCTTTAACCTAGCAAAGACTTATAGATGACCTGAATCCAGTGGGTTTGGCGATGAATATGTAGCGAGGGCCAGCCAACGAGAGCATACATGTTGCAGTGGTGAGTAGTATATGGGGCTTTGGTGACAAAACGGATGACGCTGTGATAGACTACATCCAGTTTGCTGAGTAGAGTGTTGGAGGCTATTTTGTAAATGACATTGCCGAAGTCAAGGATCGGTAGGATGGTCAGTTTTACGAGGGTATGTTTGGCAGCATGAGTGAAGGAGGCTTTGCTGCGAAATAGGAAGCCGATTCTAGATTTCATTTTGGGTTGGAGATGCTTAATGTGAGTCTGGAAGGAGAGTTTACAGTCTAACCAGACACCTAGTTATTTGTAGTTGTCCACATATTCTAAGTCAGAACCGTTCAGAGCAGTGATGCTGGTCGGGCGGGCAGGTGAGGGCAGCAATCGGTGGAAGAGCATGCATTTAGTTTTACTACCAATTAAAAGCAGTTGGAGGCCACGGAAGGAGTGATGGATGGCATTGAAGATCGTTTGGCGGCAGGACAGGATGGATATATGTCTATATATGTGTAGCTGTCCTGGATCTGCACAGCTCTGCCAAGGCCTGGGATCAGGAGAGACACTTAAGTGTTTTAGTACTATATCTCTTGACACAATGATGAAAATAATCATGGCCTCTAAACCTTCAAGCTGCATACTGGATCCTATTCCTACTAAACTGCTGAAAGAGCTGCTTCCTGTGCTTGGCCCTCCTATGTTGAACATAATAAACAGCTCTCTATCCACCGGATGTGTACCAAACTCACTAAAAGTGGCAGTGATAAAGCCTCTCTTGAAAAAGCCAAACCTTGACCCGGAAAATATAAAAAACTATCGGCCTATATCGAATCTTCCATTCCTCTCAAAAATTTTAGAAAAAGCTGTTGCGCAGCAACTCACTGCCTTTCTGAAGACAAACGATGTATACGAAATGCTTCAGTCTGGTTTTAGACCCCATCATAGCACTGAGACTGCACTTGTGAAGGTGGTAAATTACCTTTTAATGGCGTCAGACCGAGGCTCTGCATCTGTCCTCGTGCTACTAGACCTTAGTGCTGCCTTTGACACCATCGATCACCACATTCTTTTGGCGAGACTGGAAACCCAAATTGGTCTACACGGACCAGTTCTGGCCTGGTTTAGATCTTACCTGTCGGAAAGATATCAGTTTGTCTCTGTGAATGGTTTGTCCTCTGACAAATCAACTGTGCATTTCGGTGTTCCTCAAGGTTCCATTTTAGGACCACTATTGTTTTCACTATATATTTTACCTCTTGGGGATGTTATTCGAAAACATAATGTTAACTTTCACTGCTATGCGGATGACACACAGCTGTACATTTCAATGAAACATGGTGAAGCCCCAAAATTGCCCTCGCTAGAAGCCTGTGTTTCAGACATAAGGAAGTGGATGGCTGAAAACTTTCTACTTTTAAACTCGGACAAAACAGAGATGCTTGTTCTTGGTCCCAAGAAACAAAGAGATCTTCTGTTAAATCTGACAATTCATCTTGATGGTTGTAAAGTCGTCTCAAATAAAACTGTGAAGGACCTCGGCGTTACTCTTGACCCTGATCTCTCTTTTGACGAACATATCAAGACTGTTTCAAGGACAGCTTTTTTCCATCTACGTAACATTGCAAAAATCAGAAATTTTCTGTCCAAAAATGATGCAGAAAAATTAATCCATGCATTTGTTACTTCTAGGTTAGACTACTGCAATGCTCTACTTTCCGGCTACCCGGATAAAGCACTAAATAAACTTCAGTTAGTGCTAAATACGGCTGCTAGAATCCTGACTAGAACCAAGAAATTTGATCATATTACTCCAGTGCTAGCTTCCCTACACTGGCTTCCTGTTAAGGCAAGGGCTGATTTCAAGGTTTTACTGTTAACCTATAAAGCATTACATGGGCTTGCTCCTACCTATCTTTCCGAGTTGGTCCTGCCGTACATACCAATACGTACGCTACGGTCACAAGACGCAGGCCTCCTAATTGTCCCTAGAATTTCTAAGCAAACAGCGGGAGGCAGGGCTTTCTCCTATAGATCTCAATTTTTATGGAACAGTCTGCCTACCCATGTGAAAGACGCAGACTCGGTCTCAACCTTTAAGTCTTTACTGAAGACTTATCTCTTCAGTAGGTCATATGATTGAGTGTAGTCTGGCCCAGGAGTTTGAAGGTGAACGGAAAGGCTCTGGAGCAACGAACCGCCCTTGCTGTCTCTGCCTGGCCGGTTCCCCTCTCTCCACTGGGATTCTCTGCCTCTAACCCTGTTACAGGGGCTGAGTCACTGGCTTACTGGTGCTCTTTCATGCCGTCCCTGGGAGGGGTGCGTCACTTGAGTGGGTTGAGTTACTGACGTGATCTTCCTGTCTGGGTTGGCGCCCCCCCCTTGGTTTGTGCTGTGGTGGAGATCTTTGTTGGCTATGCTCGGCCTTGTCTCAGGATTATAAGTTGGTGGTTGAAGATATCCCTCCAGTGGTGCGGGGGCTGTGCTTTGGCAAAGTGGGTGGGGTTATATCCCTCCTATTTGGCCCTGTCCGGGGGTATCTTCGGATGGGGCCACAGTGTCTCCTGACCGCTCCTGTCTCAGCCTCCAGTATTTATGCTGCAGTAGTTTGTGTCGGGGGGCTAGGGTCAGTTGGTTATACCTGGAGTACTTCTCCTGTCTTATCCAGTGTCCTGTGTGAATTTAAGTATGCTTTCTCTAATTCTCTCGTTCTCTCTTTCTTTCTCTCTCTGAGAACCTGAGCCCTAGGACCATACGTCAGGACTACCGGGCATGACGACTCCCTGCTGCCCCCAGTCCGCCTGGCCTTGCTGCTATTCCAGTTTCAACGGTTCTGCCTGCTGTTACGGAACCCCTACCTGTCCCAGACCTGCTGTTTTCAACTCTTAATGATCGGCTATGAAAAGCCAACAGATTTATTCCTGATTATTATTTGACCATGCTTGTCATTTATGAACATTTTGAAAATCTTGGCTCTCTCTAATTTTCTCCTTCTCTCTTTCTTTCTCTCGGAGGACCTGAGCCCTGGGACCATACGTCGGGACTGCCGGGCGTGGTGGCTCCTTGCTGTCCCCAGTCCGCCTGGCCTTGCTGCTGTTCCGGTTTCAGCTGTTCTGCCTGCGGTTACGCCACCTGTCCCAGACCTGTTGTTTTTCAACTCTTAATGATCGGCTATGAAAAGCCAACTGAATATTATTCATGATTATTATTTGACCATGCTTGTCACTTATGAACATTTTTGAACATCTTGGCATAGTTCTGTTATAATCTCCACCCGGCACAGCCAGAAGAGGACTGGCCACCCCTCATAGCCTGGTTCCTCTCTAGGTTTCTTCCTAGGTTTTGGCCTTTCTAGGGAGTTTTTCCTAGCCACCGTGCTTCTACACCTGCATTCTAGCTGTTTGGGGTTTTAGGCTGGGTCTCTGTACAGCACTTCGAGATATTAGCTGATGTACGAAGGGCTATATAAAATAAACTTGATTGATTGATTGATTGATAACAGTTTGGGTCTAGAGTGTCTGATGGGATGACCGCGGCAACTTTCCAATCTTTCCAAATCGTTGACCGGGGTAGCCAGGTAGAAAGCATGGCCAGCCGTGGAGAAATGCTTATTGAAATGATCGATTATCGTAGATTTATCGGTGGTGACAGTGTTTCCCAGCCTCAGTGCAGTGGGCAGCTGGGAGGAGGTGCTCTTATTCTCCATGGACTTTACAGTGTCCCCAGAATTTTGGGAATTGGTGCTACAGGATGCACATTTCTGTTTTAAAAGCTAGCCTTAGCTTTTCTAACTGACTGTGTATATTGGTTCCTGACTTCCCAGAAAAGTTGCATAACGCGGGTGCTATTCAATGCTAATGCAGAACGCCGTTGAATGTTTTTGTGCTGGTCAAGGGCAGTCAAGACTAGGGTGAACCAAGGGCTATATCTGTTCTTAGTTCTACATTTTTTGAATCGGGCATGCTTATTTAAGATTGTGAGGAAAGCACTTTTAAAGAGCAACCAGGCATCCTCTACTGATGGGATGAGGTTAATATCCTTCCAGGATACCCAGGCCAGGTCGATTAGAAAGGCCTGCTCACTAAAGTGTTTTAGGGAGCGTTTAACAGTGATGAGGGGTGGTTGTTTGACAGCGGACCTATTTCGGACGCAGGCAATGAGGCAGTGATCCCTGAGATCCTGGTTGAAGATAGCAGAGGTGTATTTAGAGGCAAGTTGGTCAGGATGATATCTAAGAGGGTACCCATGGTTACGGATTTAGGGTTGTACCTGGTAGGTTCCTTGATCATTTGTGAGAGATTGAGGTCATCTAGTTCAGATTGTAGGATGGCCGGGGTGTTAAGCATATCCCAGTTTAGGTCACCTAACAGTAGGAACTCTGAAGATAGATGGGGGGCAATCAATTTACATATGGTGTCCAGGGCACAGCTGGGGGCTGAGGGGGGTCTACAACAAGCGGCAACGGTGAGAGACTTGTTTCTGGAAAGGTGGATTTTTAAAAGTAGATTCTCAAATTGTTTGGGCACAGACCTGGATAGTATGACAGAACTCTGCATGCTATCTCTGCAGTAGATTGCAACACAGCCCACTTTGGCAGTTCTATCTTGTCTGAAAATGTTGTAGTTTGGGATGGACATTTCTGGATTTTTGGTGGCCTTCCTAAGCCAGGATTCGGACACGTTTAGAATATCAGGGTTGGCGGAGTGTGCTAAAGCAGTGAATAAAGCAAACTTAGGGAGGAGGCATCTGATGTTACCATGCATGAAACCAATGCTTTTAAGGTTACAGAAGTCAACAAATAAGAGCGCCTGGGGAATAAGAGTGCTGCTGGGGGCTGAAGTGCCTGGGTTAACCTCTTCATCACCAGAGGAACAGGGGAGGAGTAGGATAAGGGTACAGCTAAAGGCTATAAGAATTGGTCTTCTAGTGCGTTCAGAACAGAGAGTAAAAGGAGCCGATTTCTGGGTGTGGAAGAACAGGTTCAAGGCATAATGTACAGACAAGGGCATGGAAGGATGTGAGTACAGTGAGGTAAACCGAGGCATTGAGTGACGATGAGAGAGGTTTTGTCTTTAGAGGCACCAGTTAAGCCAGGTGAGGTCACCGCATGTGTCGGGGATGGGACAAAAGGGCTCTCTAAGGCATATTGGGCAGTGCTGGGGGCTCCACAGTCAAATAAGACAATAATAACTAACCAAAACTGCAATAGACAAGGCATTTTGACATTAGGGAGAGGCACGTGTAGCCAAGTGATTCAGGGAGCCGTTCAGTAGTCGCTACTACGCTAGGGAGACACGGCAATTCAGACAGCTAGCGGGCCTGGGCTAGCAGATTGTCCTTTGGCGATGTCGCAGCGGAACAGCCTGTTGATACCACCTCGGACGATTACGTTAGCAGACCAGTCGTGATGGATCAGCGGGGCTCCCTGTCGGCAGTAAAGGGTCTAGGCCAATTGGTAAAATAGGTATTGTAGCCCAAGAATTAGCTGGTGGGATCTTCGGCTAGCCGGGAGATGTGCCTAGCTCGAGGCTAGCTCAAGGCTAACTGGTGCTTGCTTTGGGACAGAGACGTTAGCCAGGAATAGCCACTCGGATTGCAGCTCTAGCTAGCTGCAATGATCCGGTGTAAAGGATCAGAGCTTCCTGTAGGAATCCAGAGATGTGGTAGAGAAAAAGCAGTCCGATATGCTCTGGGTTGATATCGTGCTGTGCAGACTAGCAGGTATTGACCGAGCTGAGGCTGGCTGGTGTTCGAGTTAACGGGAAGACCGCTAGTAGCTAGCTACTAGCTAGTAGCTAGTTAGCTGGCTAGCTTCTGATGAGGGGTCCTGTTCTAAAGTATAAAAATAGCAGACCACATTGGGTGCAGCGGGTTGCAGGAGATTATTTTCAGTCCGTTTATGGAAAGTGAGATGACAATATGTACAAAATATATACAAAAAAAACAAGGAAAATTATATTTACACGGCACAGGACGGGACAAGACAAAACACTTGTCCGACTGCTACACCATCTTGGACGGTATGTCAAATCAAATCGTATTAGTCACATGTGCCGAATACAACTGGTGTAGGTAGACCTTACATTGAAATGCTTACTTATGAGCCCCTAACCAACTATGCCGTTTAAAAAAATAAGGATAAGAATAAGAAATAAAAGTAACAAGTAATTAAAGAGCAACAGTAAAATAACAATAGTGAGGTTATATACATAGGGGTCACGGTACAAAGTCAATGTGCGCGGGCACCGGTTAGTTGAGGTATATTGTAAATGTAGGTAGAGTTATTAAAGTGACTTTGCATAGATGGTATCAACAGAGAGTAACAGCAGTGTAAAAGAGGGGGGGAGGTGGGGGGAGGGGCAATGCAAATTAATCAAATGTTCAGGAGTCTTATGGCTTGGGGGTAGAAGCTGTTTAGAAGCCTCTAGGCTTTTTTTGTTGCAAAAACACAGTGCAAAAACACTACAGTAAATAGCATACGTATATAGTAATAAACAACAGTATTCTATAATATTTTTTTATGTGGGGGGGACCTCATCAACAAAGGATTAGGGATATCCTGCAGGAGGAAAAGGACAATTTGGATGATATCACTATCTCATTTCTGGTGCTGGTGCTATCCTCTGGCTATCCAGTTACTGCACAACCTGTTTAACCTTGAGTAACCTTGAGTTGATTTAGGTACATATGCCCCATTTGGAGAGCAGGGGATGTAAAACAGTCAATGTTACACACTTCTGCACTCAAATGCAAAGCTATAGCCAAAGACAGAACCACAAATCTTGGTTTGCTTACACAGTATGTTGGCTTACATCGATCCATAGATCTGTCACGCCCTGATCTGTTTCACCTGTACTTGTGCTTGTCTCCACCCCCTCCAGGTGTTGCCCATCTTCCCCACTTATCCTCTGGGTATTTATACCTGTGTTTTCTGTCTGTCTGTGCCAGATCGTCTTGTTTGTTCAAGTCAACCAGTGGTTTGTCTCTGTGCCTGTCTTTACCCTTTTTCTCGGCCTTCTGGTTTTTGACCCTTGCCTGTACTTACCCTGTACCCGCTCGCCTGACCACTCTGCCTGAGCCTGCCTGCCGTCCTGTACCTTTGCTCCACCTCTGGATTTACTGACCTCTGCCTGACGAGACCCTGAGCCTGCCTGTCGTCCTGTACCTTGGCCTCTACACTGGATTATCGACCCCTGCCTTCATTGACCTGTCGTTTGTCTGCCCCTGTTGTTACAATAAACATTGTCACTTCACACAGTCTGCACTTGGGTCTTATCTTGATTCCTGATAAGATAATTTTTACAGTAGGTATCTTTAAGGTATCTATTTGCCTGGTTCCATATGTGCTGCAGCCAACTCTTCAGTGTTTGTCAAGGTATACATGTTTGGCATGACAATACACAAACGTAGATAGCAGTTGGCTCAAGCACAAACTTTAAAGGCCCTAAAAATTGTCAAAGACCCCAGCCACCCCAGTCCTAGACTGTTCTCTCTACTACCGCGTGGCAAGCGGTACCGGAGTGCCAAGTCTAGGACAAAAAGGCTTCTCAACAGTTTTTACCCCCAAGCCACAAGACTCCTGAACAGGTAATCAAATAGCTACCCGTACTATTTGCAGTGTGTGCCCCCCCCAACCCCTCTTTTTACGCTGCTGCTACTCTGTTTATCATATATGCATAGTCACTTTAACTATACATTCATGTATATACTACCTCAATTGGGCCGACCAACCAGTGCTCCCGCACATTGGCTAACCGGACTATCTGCATTGTGTCCCGCCAGCCCCTCTTTTACTCTGCTGCTACTCTCTGTTCATCATATATGCATAGTCCCTTTAACCATATCTACATGAACATACTACCTCAATTTCAATTAGCCTGACTAACCGGTGTCTGTATGTAGCCTTGCTACTTTTATAGCCTCGCTACTATATATAGCCTGTCTTTTTACTGTTTTATTTCTTTATTTACCTATTGTTCACCTAATACCTATTTTGCACTATTGGTTAGAGCCTGTAAGTAAGCATTTCACTGTAAGGTCTACCTACACCTGTTGTATTC
Source organism: Salvelinus fontinalis (assembly GCF_029448725.1). Classification (NCBI taxonomy): domain Eukaryota; kingdom Metazoa; phylum Chordata; class Actinopteri; order Salmoniformes; family Salmonidae; genus Salvelinus; species Salvelinus fontinalis. The sequence goes on from NC_074666.1 coordinate 60,978,115, forward strand.
AGCGCACGTGACCAATATACTTTGATTTGATTTGATTTGAAACGGACTGGACTATACCAGGCTAGGTATTCACCAGATGAGGTACATTACCAATTTAGATTAACTACCACAACTACCGATTATTTAAAGCGACGCAACAAATACATTTGGCAAATGTAAATCTCATTAATTGGCAACACAGTCAGATCCGTGCAATGGCTTTAATAAGTAGGGCTACTCCGCTAAAACAAGATGTGCACCAGGCAGGGTTGGGGTGAACTCCATTTAAATTCCAGTCAATTCAAAATGAACCAAATTCTAATTCCACATTTTCCTCATTGAAATATGTTGATGAGAATTTTAATTGTAATTTCAGTGTACTTCCTGAATTGACTGGAATTGAAATTCAATTGACCTCAACCCTGGCACCAGGTTGAGTGGCTTGAATGGATAAATGTGTCAGCTCTTTGCAAAAGTCGAAGGGGATATTAACAGTTCAACTGTAAAAACTGCCAGATGGACTTCAGTGGAACCATCGCTCCCACGGGATGTCATATGGCTAGTCCCCTTCCAGTTCGCCTGTGAGAGATAAGCTAGAAGCTACACCGTGGAACCACTGTGCCATATGTACAAATAACTCTGCCCATACTACTCCTGAACCCCAAATTAACTTGTATAATGAGAAGCTAGACCTATAAATCTGGCATCCTGCATAAATTAATTATGGGTTTTAAAACTCATTCATGTGTGAGCTTTGGGTGGGTGCATATGATTACCATAATCAATGCCATACTTGTTGTACATTTACATACATTATACTGGATGGGGCATATTTGCTGTTAGCAGATTGAAGCCACCTGCTTTATAAAGGCTCAGGGAAATTGTGGGGACCGGAAGACCTATTCATCATTCTGTCTGATGAACGCTCACGCACACGCACACGCGCACACACACACACACACACAAAACTCATCCAACCGTAATGAGACATAACCCAGGCTAGAGCAACGCTACGTAACACCTGTTCTGAGGAACAACCTGTTGGGAAGGTGCTGTCTTTTGTCTAAGATCAAAGCAGGAAGAGGCCACTCCGATGTGCTCCTCCACTCATCCTAATCTCTCCACAGATTAGCTAGGATGTCGCAGTGAAGTGTTTCAGTTGATGACAGGCAGCAACATGTTTGGTATTAGATAAAGGCAGACTTTGCTAGAGGAAGGGTTCCACTTTAAAAAAATATATATTATAGAGTGATGCATGGGAAAGTGATATAACATCAATTGGAATTTTTAACACCAATGTCATTGACTCATTGTTTGATGAGTCAATTAATGCCATGAACGGTGTAATTTGTTGTGTAATTGACGCACACACACCCTTAAACCCCCTGCGCTCCTTTGAGACTCGTCTTTCAAACTCACAGATCTCTTCTAGCCGTGGTAGCGAAAATCACGGGCTAACTAGACATTTTTATACGTGACTATAAGCATTAAAGGCATCATTAATTAACTCAGGAACCACACCTGTGTGGAAGAACCCTGCTTCAATATACTTTGTATCCCTCATTTACTTAAGCGTTTCTTTTATGTACGCAGTTACCTGTAGATCTACTGTACCAGCCGGTAAAGCCACACACATTTTGTAGCTTAGAGATGCTACAGCGGAAAGAACAGTTTTTTTCAGCCGTTGGCTAATGAGTCAATCATTGTTTCATCATTTAGCCATGTGAGCCACATGGGGTTTTCTGACGATTAGAAACTGTATGCACATTAGCCTGTTTATTTGTGGTTTTTAAATCCTGTATGTGTAATCATGCTAACTGTCAGCTGTGGCATGGCTTGATCTCCATAAAAGGGACTCGAAATGGTATCTAGTGTAGTTATAGCGACACAAACAGCTTCCTAGTACCAAGCCTAGCTCCTCGAAAAAACATCTGCGCTATTTTCACATCTTACTCACTGTAGTGTTTGCCAACTGTATGTGTGAAGTGCCAGTGCTTTACTATATGCTATGTGCTATCATTACAAGAGGATGGGGTAACATAGAGCAAGAGAAAAATGCCACGTTGTGGTTTCCACAGGAGCATTCAGAGGACAACGGCCTATCAGAGGCCTGGCTGTGAGTTACTGCAGACGATAGACAGAACATTGATGGGCATGGTGAGTGTTCTGTTTCCACTAAAAGGCCTCTGAACAACGATCAATATGTGAACTTGGAACACCTAGCTTTGAAATGGAAAAGAAGGATCTAGAAAATAATGGTTCAATTGAAATATCCTCTCCAACTTGAACACCTACGAAGTTTATTATAGCCATAATGTATTCATAATGGATCAGGGTCCCTTTAGTAGAGATGCATCTCAAAGTAGTATTACTTGTTCACTTTAATAGCACTAATGTGTCATTGTTCAATTGGGGATAGATGATAACCAGAGTCCCAGACAGAAACATCAGTAAGCTCGAGGCACCATATGCTGACTTCCTGCTATAGCTCTTCTTAGAATACATGATCTGTATTCTATGGGTCTGCAGGCTTACTCCTTGACTGGTTGTACCATTAGCATGACATAGACAGCAATGTCATGATTGGCTCCCATAAAAATCTCGTGCCTCAACAATCTGTAAACGTCCTACATTTTTATTGATTATCGCACAATTATAGAGTGGAACGATTCCTGAGGGAAAATACTTCATGTTTTACATTCTATGGAAATAGGGAGCTATTTTTGATGTAAAAACAAATAGGCAATTTGCATCTGACGTAGCTGCTATGAAATTGCTGCTTGTGGGTGAATGAAATCATCAGTTTGGCAGTGCTTTGCATCTTTTTAGCTGAAATCAGGTGATGCCGTATTACTTCACTGATAATGACATTATATCATGTGCATTTTCGTAAAGGTGCAGCCCATCAGTTCTCTGTCCCCTGTGGCAATTAGATGAAGTACAAACAAAATGTATCTGAGTGCAAATATCTTGTTCGATTTAGACTAGTGAATTTAACCCTGTTCCTCCTCTTCTTCTTGGAATGGGACATTTTGGCATTCCGTTGGCCAAAACATTCGAAATGCTTGTGTTTGACAATGACATCCAATAGTGTTTGGCTGGAAGTAGTTTCCTTGCTTGTTTGCTCCTGCCTCCTCTGTTCTATCTTATCCCGATTACTTTGTTGTTATTTTATTTGACCTTATTGCTGCATTATTGTGGAGCATATTTGGCTCTATATCAATCCCATCTACTGGTTTAGTTTTATTAATATAACTGAACTCACAGCAGAGGAGGCTGGGAGCAGAGCTATATCCAACTTTATGACATCCGGTTGGTTGATGTTAGGTGATGAGAGAATGAGATTATTAATACCCTGTGTGTGTGCAGAGGCCTGCCATGACCAGTCACAACCTCAGACACACACACACACAAGCATGTGTACGTACGCACACACACACACACACACACACACACACACACACACACACACACACACACACACACACACACAGCACCCATGCAAAGCCTCCCCTCACACATACGCCCCTGAAGGGATGATGCAGTCTGAAAGGTTAGCTCTTGATTGCCACTAAGACTAATTCAAATAATTACAATGGCTTTTGGCCCTTCCCAAGCCTACAAGCCAATGCTTTTTAATAGTTATGGAATGGGGGTGATGGTGAGATGAGAGAGGAAACATGCCCGCAGGTGGCTGGTGCTGCTGATGACAAGGAAGACAGAACAGGGACAACCAGACAGTGCCTTGCAAAAGTATTCAGAACACTTGGATTTCTTCACATTTTGTTGTGCTACAAAGTGAGACTAACTGGATTTAATTGTAATTTTGTGTCAACAATCTACACAAAATAATGTCAAAGTGTAAGAAAATGTTATGCAACAACTACATTTTATATTATATTAAAACTTCTTAAGGATCTTCCAATTTTTTCAATTTTGCCTGAAACCACAACTCTAACTGCCTGTAGCTCAGGCCCTGAAGCAAGGATATGCATATTCTTGGTACCATTTGAAAGGAAACATTTTGACTTTTGTTGAAATGTGAAAGAACTGTAGGAGAATAACACACAATAGATCTGGTAAAAGATAATACAAAGAATAAAACAACCGTTCTTTTGTATTTCTTTGTACCATCATCTTTGAAATACAAGAGAAAGACCATGATGTATTATTCCAGCCCAGGTGCAAGATACATTTTGGCCACTAGATGGCTGCAGTGTATGTGAAACGTTTTAGACTGATCCAATGAACCATTGCATTTCTGTTAAAAATGTTGTTTCAAGACTGCCCAAATATGCCAAATTTGTTCATTAATAACTTTTTATGTTCAAACAATAGCTTGGTATTCTTTCACTGTAATAGCTACTGTAAATTGGACAGTGCAGTTAGATTAACAAGAATTAAGCTTTCTGCCAATATCAGATATGTCTATGTTCTGGGAAATATTCTTGTTATTTAGAACCTCATGCTAATCGCATTAGCCTATGTTAGCTCAACCGTCCCGTGGAAGGGACACCGATTTTAAAAAATAAGTATTCAGCTCCCTGAGTCATGACATGTTAGAAACACATTTGGCAGCGATCACAGCTTCTTCGGCAAATCTCTAAGAGCTTTACAAACCTGGATTGTGCAATATTAGCCATTATTATTTTAATAACTCTTAAAGCTCTGTCAAGATGTTGGCATAGATTTTAAAACAGATTTAAGTCAAAACGGTAACTTGGCCACTCAGGAACCTTCTTGTCTTCTTGTTGAGCAACTCCAGTGCAGATGTGGCCTTGTGTTGTAGGTCATTATCCTGATGAAAGGTGAATTCCTCTCCCAGTGTCTGGTGTGAAGCAGACCGAAGCAGGTTTTCCTCTAGGATTTTGCCTGTGCTTAGCTCCTTCTAATTTATTTTTATCCTGAAAAACTGCCCTAGTATTTGCTGATGTCAAGCATACCCATACCATGATGCAGCCACCACCATGTTTGAAAATGAAGAGGCAGTTACTCAGTGATGTGTTGTGCTGGATTTTCCCCAAACATAAGGCTTTGCATTCAGGACATGAAGTTCATTTCTTTGCCACATTTTCTTTGCATTATTACTTTAGTGCCTTGTTGCATGCAAGATGCATGCTTTGGTATTTTTGCATTCATCAGTTTTTTCCCCCATCACAGTCATTGAACTCGGCAACTGTTTTACAATCACCAATTGACTCATGGTATCGTCACTGAGCAGTTTCATTTCTGTCCTGCAGCTCAGTTTAGAAGGACGACTGTATATTTGATGTGTCTGGGAGGTTTAATACATAATCCACGGCATAATTACTAAATTGACCATGCTTAAAGAGATATTCCATTTCTGATTTGATAATGTTATCCATCTACCAATCACTGCTCTCTGTAGTTTAATCTGTGCTTGACTAAGGGACCTTACAGATGTTGTATGTATTGGGGACAGAGGAATGGTCACAAATCACAAATCATGTCAAATCATGTCAAACCCTATTATTTTACACAGAGTGAGTCCATGTAACTTATGAGATTTGTTAAACCAAATTTTACTCCTGAACTAATTTAGCCTTGCCTAAACAAAGGGGCTGAATACTTATGTAATGACTATATTTTAGTTATCACATTTTTATTCATCAAAAACAAAGAAATAAAAAAATCTTCCACTTTGACATTACAGAGTATTTTCAGTAGATTGTTGACATTTCTGTTTACAATTAAATCAATTCTAATCCCACTTTGTAACACAAAATAAAAAAAGAAATCCAAGGGGTATGAATACTTTTGCAAGGCACTGTAGATATTTTAGTGCACAGGGAGGGACACACCCACATACAAACACAATCAAAGACAGACAGTTACATGAATAGCAATCATACTGAGTACATGAATTACCATATTCAATATTACCCTTTTTCTCATCAAAATGAAATAGAGAAACGTCTTAAAGTAAGTCAAATCAAAAAATACACTGGCATATTACAGATTTTCAGATTTTTACATATTACAGATTTTTTTCAAATTAATCTAATTTAGTGACAACCGAGATCACACTAATTTTACATATTCAAAACACTACTATCAGAACGTATTTCAGTGTAAAGACTAAGATGTTATACTGTATTTTGTTTGTGTGTACTCAAACAAGAAAGGAACACAAATGCAGGATACGGGCTATGGTTGAAAGGCTCACTCTGATGTTGTGCAAGATGGCCAGGTTTTCAATCATCTGTTGTTGGATTTCCCGCAGTCTTATGGCATTATTTTCAACTACCATTTGCACAAAGGCAGCCTCCTGTTCGTGTGTAAATAGACACGTTCTACCACCACGTGGTGGTCGTCTATCAGTTCTACAAAAACAAAATAGCATACAGTACAGTAAACACTACAGTAATACAGTATGCAAGATAAACATCTTACAAAGTAGTATAGCTCCTAATTTCATACATACAGTAATACATTAAACGTTTACTTTGTTCCCCTTTACAGTATGTATTTGAATCTACAGTCTTTTCTGTGCTTTATGCTGTACTACTGTCAAGTAGTAAAAAGTAGTAGATAAGTCCGATGTCTGCAGTACATACCTGTTCTCATTTTGGAACGTCCAGATGATGGATGCTATGGTGAAGTTGCTCAGATTGGGCTTCACTCTCTACCCATCCTCTATCAAGGTCAAACCTTGGTTGACCACATGGTACATCAAAGTCGCCCGCATTTCATCAGAGATTACTCTCCTTGTTCTTGGTCTTCCTCTACCTCTACCCCCAACCCCACCATTACCTTTACACTCTTTACTCTGCCAAGTTTGCTTCCATTGTTCTCCAAACACCTGTGGTCATTTTAATTCACACAAAAGGTCTGATTGCAAAGTGAACATTCACGAAATTAGTGTTTGCACAAGTGAAGAGTGAAGGTGATCAATTGGTAATTGAGCTTAGCTTGTTGAACAGTGTTTCTTTTTATTTGCACAAAATACATTTCAGTTGTGAAGGTTGTACAAAAGGTAGAGAATTGTGTGTTGTGTTTTGCCAAATGTTTGCTATAGAATTGCAATCTGAGTGTGAAGCAGTATTGCAGATTTGGTGTAGGGTGTAGCAGTATTGCAGATTCTGCTAAATTAATTACAGGTTTGGGTCATTGTGCCTCGCTGTCACGACTTCCGCCGAAGTCGGTCCCTCTCCTTGTTCGGGTGGCGTTCGGCGGTCGACGTCACCGGCCTTCTAGCCATCGCCGATCCACTTTTCATTTTCCATTTGTTTTGTCTTTGTTTTACACACCTGATTTCAATCCCACAATTACTTGTTCATTATTTAACCCTTTGTTCCCCCATTGTTTTTTGTGAGTGATTGTTTATTGTATTTTCGGTCTGTCATGGTGTGCGTGTATTTGTTACTTTGTATTTTTTACATTTTGAGTAAAAGTACGTTGATTACTCATATCTGCTGTCCTGCGCCTGACTCGCTACACCAGATACACGTAGGACCCTTTACACTCGCGCTAATTTTAGTGTGTAAACAATTGGGAAAAACTGCAAACATACTTCATATCTGCCGTAAGATAAATTAAGGATAGAAGAGAATACATATTTTTACAAAATGCTCACTTATCACACAAATAACTGCACAAGAAAAATATTTTTTGAGAATAGGAGCATCAAAAACAGAGGAGACAAATCTGGGTTAGTCGAAAGGCAGCAGCAGTAATAGCAATGTGTTGGAGAGACAGATGGTATGAGGCTTGGATCAATAGCACTATAAACCACAAACGAAGGAGTCCAGAAGAGAGGAGAAGAACTCATCCTTCTCAGCGTTGTCATGACACTGGCGTACCGGACACCCCCGCTGCCAAGGCAGGGGGGCACACGAGCTCTGGGGCCCATGCGCCTGCCATTGAAGTCAATTTTTTTTTTATACATCATTTTTGCCAGTAACCCTCCAATAACTTATTCATAAACCTTTTTAATTTCCATATATACTAGAAAGCTAAGTGTTGTTTCTCGGGCTTCGAGAATGTGACTGATTAAAGTGCCTTTAGGCCTCGAAAAATAAATCATTGAACTGATTGAAAGTGTGGGGATATCATTGAACAAATGCCGTGGTCAAGTCTGCGATGCCGCCAGTGCAATGTACAAATGCCGTGGTCAAGTCTACAACGGCGCAATGTGGTCATTAATCAGGTCTTCAAAAGCACATATCAGACCGATAGTCTAATGCTTCTTAAGTAGTCCTTTATTATTTTTAGTTTAGAAAACGATCTCTCTGCAGAAGCGACAGTTACAGGGATGGTTAAAAAACAGCTTGATTGCCGTAACAAAACCAGGGAAACTGGGCAGAAGGGAGTGGTGCTTGAAATAAGCAGTTGCTGGCTGGCTGGGTTGGTTCTGCAACAGCTTTACTTGGCCTCAACACACTACGGAAAGAGATTAACTGTAAAGGAAGCTCTGCGGACAGATCGTCTGGATACAGGACAGACAATAAATTGGTAGATGCAAACAGATTATCATCTTTAGTGGACAACGGTTCTTGAGGGGTCTAACAAAAAGTGGTTTGTGATTTCGTTCATACTGGTGAACCGGGTTTTTCAGTTGTGTGGTTGCAATAGCAACAGTCCCTTATCTCTGTTATATCTTGTCATACACCATTCAAGACTATGTTTAAATTGTGTGCAGCGTAATGGACATATAATACACGTCTCCGAAAGGACTGTCTGGGTTGTCAATACTTAGTATAGAAAACAGTCGGGCCCGCAACTTAGGCCTACAGGCCGTGGTAAAAGGCAACACAGTCGCATACTGTAGTTACTACAGCCCTCTACGTAGATGAAAAGAGTACAGACACAAACTTTTTCCTAAGAGAAAGAAAAGAGATGAAGACACACAGACAGAGAGCGAGAGACACAGCAAGGAATACTTCAGGAGAAATGTTTGACTGTTTGATGTTATATTTTTATTAAAAGTGTATAAATTGCAGCTAAATAGCGGCTTAACACTGTATATACTGTCGCTACAGATAGTAGGCTATACTGCATAATGAATCGATCCCTAGGAAGCTAGTGTTTTGAGAGTGGACTGACTGTATTTTGTAGCATTAAGAGACTGGTTTGACGCACCACAACTTTCTATCCAAGCTGGGAGAGAGCAAGAGGATTGCTTATGTCATGCAGGTTCAGGTACGCTATACAGTACAGTTGTACAGTATATACAAATAATCTATTGGTAGCTGATTAGTATGCTGTTACAATCTGCATTGTTTGAAGTAAATGACATTATTGCAGCCGGTCAGCAGTCTAAATGTCAGTATTGCGACACCGTGTATAGCTCTGTGAAATGTTAGGCTTAACATGTGTCACATTCTGACCTTAGTTCCTTTTTTATGTCTTTATTTTAGTTTGGTCAGAGCGTGAGTTGGGGTGGGCATTCTATGTTGTTTTTCTATGTTTTGTTCTGTTCTATTTCTATGTGTTTGGCCTAGTATGGTTCTCAATCAGAGGCAGGTGTCAGTCGTTGTCTCTGATTGGGAGCCATATTTAGGTAGCCTGTTTTCCTTTGTGTTTTGTGGGTGCTTGTTTCCTTTTGTGGGTGGTTGTTTTTCCGTCTGTACCATACGGGACTGTTTCCATTTTCGTTTGTTCATTCACTTTGTTATTTTGTATTTTTGTAGTGTTCAGTTTTATATATTAAAATGGACACTTACCACGCTGCACATTGGTCCGATATCTCTTACTCCTCGTCAGAAGAAGAGGAAAGTCGTTACAACATGAGAATGAGGACCAAGTAGGCCTACCAATAAACCTGTATACATTAGCTAAAGCAAAGCTACAGGCTACATGCCCTGGCACCATCATCAATTTGATAGGCAGCCGCATAGACATTTCACAATTTCAGCATCATGGGCAGCGATCGGTAGTCTATATTATGTGAGTGGCTGTCTGGCTGACACATTAGATTTTTTATTTTAGGGGGAGTGGGGGGGTGAACTCTGACCATGCGGGGATCCAGAAAAACTACGTTACGCCAGTGTGTCATGAACTCATTTGCAGAGATGTCAAGGATATCAATCAATGCAATTTCTTCTCTTTGACAAGTAAGAGGATTAGAGCAACAGCTGCTGTAACGTAGAAATGTAACATACTGTAGCTAGAAAATTAACTCGAATTCCTTTGTTTATTTTCCACCCTGTTAGTTGTCACCCTTTACTCCATACAGTCCTGTACTGTATACCAACACCTTCCATTTATCCATACAGTCCTGTACACCAATACCTTCCATTACCCAATACAGTCCTGTACACCAACACTTTCCATTACCCCATACAGTCTTGTACTGTATATTTGAAGAAAGCTTAAGACGATGAAAAGGAAAGTATTTGTAGTGTTATTGTGAAAAATTGTCTTTTATGCATTTTAGTTTTGTGTTTAAACATTTGAAAAGCTTTGGGCTTACTCATGCGCTCCTGTAAGATTGCTAGAAAATAACAAGCACAATTCCTGCGTGTGTCTATCATTTGTTTTGAAGAGCAATTTGCCATAAGCTCTCATTCATTCTGTTTGAATGCGTTTACTGTTTGTAAGTATTTTATATTCTCTGTGTCAATATTCTCCGAAAGGACATGTGGGTGTGGAGTCAGGCGCAAGAGAAAACAAGTTTCCGAAAGGGCGTTCAATAAACATGGTCCAAAGAACAGGAAAAACAGGACTACACCAGTAGCCTCAAACCACCTGTCAAACAGAACCCAAAACGCAAGCCAAAACTGAATGACAGTAAACGCAACAATTCCGCACAAAACCCAGAGGAAATGGCGAGATAAAATACCCCCCCCCCCCCCCTAATTACCCAAATAGAACACAGGTGACACACAAGACAGACATAACCAAAAGAAAAGGAAAAAGGATCGGTGGCAGCTAGTAGACCGGCGACGACGACCGCCGAGCGCCACCCGAACAGGGAGAGGAGCCACCTTCGGTGGATGTCCTGACACTCTGAGGAACAAAAAAGTTACAATCAGTTCTCAGAGTTATAAATAAATATCCCAACAGCCTATACCGCCTTTGCTGATGGTCTTCAAAAACACTGGTTAGTTAAACTTTGGTTTTACATAAGTGCACACACACAAGGACACATTTCATAGCTATTGGTCATATTATTTTAATTAAATTGCAAATTTGAATAAAACATGGGGCTGGACCAGAGGTATTTGAACAGTATAGGGTTGTATCCCATACAGTATGGCACCCTATTTCATATATAGAGCCCTATTGGCCCTGGTCAAAAGTAGTGCACTATATATGGACTAGGATTCCATTTGGGACACAAACTAGGTGATAACAGTCCAGAGTGGAGAAGTGGAGGCAGACCCAGGCTTCAGAACCAGAAATACCACCAACTATGAATGGACCTTTGAAGTCAAATCAGCCCTTAGTTCAGATAAGTGAGGTCTTGTGATCATTCCACTTCCTGTGCCCATGAATGAATATCCACCCTTAATAATGGCATAGGCTCACAGCTCTCCCTCTTGCCTGGGGTAAGGGATGAAAGCAAGGCCTTTGAACCTAGGTTGCACTAACCTAACAACAGTGATAGAATCCTGTCCAACTTCAGTATCTGAGAATGTAAATGAATAGACTGTTTTGTGTTTCTTTCAGTTCAGGGTTCGCGGTATCTTTGGAATCACCAGTGATGCTCCATTCTAGTGTGTTAGTCAGGTGGCTAGCTAGGCATACTCTAAAGATATACGGTTTAGCTAGCCAGTGTGATCTGCCTATTATAGTAGAATGTAGCTCATCTACTGTACGGCCACTGGACCCACTGGACAACCTTTGTTAACGGCCACAACACCAAGAAATGGATGATAAGTGGCAGCAGGTCAATTCCTGGAGCGGCCACCTAAAGTCAACTTACATCCTGTAAATGCATCATCTCTCAGAGATCACAGTAGAGGCTCAAAAATCTGCGGCTATAGAGAGAAGAGACAGACAGACAGACATCAAGGAGGAAATTGGGTGTGAATCATATTAGGCAGCTGATGTCTCTAAATGTCTCTAATTTGCTGTTTAATTTAGCAGTCATTCAGCTGTAATTAGCAGAGAAGAACTCAGCTGCTGCTGAACTTTCAGCCCACTTAAAGCGATAGGGGTTCATTTGCGTGGCTAATCCCTTTTTAAATGATGCTCAACGAATGGGCAGCTAGAACACTTCTGTTGAAGCAGTGACGGCGAGCAAACAACTGTTTTCCTCTCTGATGGTAGCCATGCAACCACCAGTATAATACATCTGACAGTACTGAAATGAAAAGCTTAGCGCAGTGAGAGACAGTGTGCAGGCAGAACATCCCTCGTAAATAAGTGGAATTGAGCTTAGTTTAGGCAGGAACAAAGACCGTTTTGGATAGTAAGTAATTGGGGGGACATAGCTGACACCAGGAGACAGAGCAGTTGTTTTTCCAGCACACGGTCATCTTCCTCTGAACGTCTCTTTTGGATACTTCAAGACATAATAGTCTAAGAAAAACGCACATCAATTGTTAGGAGGTGCTGGGCCAAAGAAAATGTGTAGAAAGAAAGTAGGGCCTGCACACACAACTGCTACACCACTTAATTTTAACTAGGCTAGTTAGGCCTACACCATGTTTCGATCAAAAAAAGTGGATCTTGGTCAAGTGGTCTGTAGTGGACATTTTAGAACGAAGGTGTAATAATGAGCATGTTCAAGATCGCCTCAATAGCATAGACATAGATGTACTGTGACTGAAAAAGCACGGATCCTCAATCATTCTCTTTTCAGGAAACTGTGCTGCACTGAACCTATTCACTTCAACATGCTGCAGGCACATACTGTACCTGTGCTACATACTGTACTATACTTTTCTGTACTCCTGCACACCTTTCTATGATCTGAAAATCAAAGGAAAAACAACAATTGATACAGCAGAAATGAGAGAAATTGAAAAAATGACCTAAATGAATTACAAATAGATTAGCTGTACAAAGTTGGTAGGCCTACAGTAACTACAACCAAAGTTAGTACATGGGTAACTACGAATGGTTGTCACCGTAAAAGTAAAAAACAACTCATTACATTTCAGTGGGTAATAGAGATGAGAAGTGTTAATGGGCTAGGTCTAAGGTGTTGCTTCCCCTGGAGCTACCCCCACACATCTTAGCCTGCTCTGCCTCCATCCTAGGGAGTGTTATATATGCATCAGTGTTGACAGTTGGCGCCTCGCTCCTCAACAAGGAACTTCTTCGACCCTGTCATGAACCATATCCTTTTAATTAGGAGTCAACGGTAGGAGACAGTGTGAGCGTGTCACAGGACCATGCTCCCATTTGTGACCAACTCAGCTGATCCTTTTAAGTGGATTCATCTACTAAAATTAGACATCAAATATGTTGGGAATAGTTTCATAGTGCAAAGTTAACAAAGTCAAATCCTGTACATTTGAATTCATTGGTGGGAGCGTGTCAAAGGACAATGGTCCCATTTGTAACCAACTCATCCGATCCCTTTAAGTGGAATGATCTCTACAAAAACAAGATAGATATAGATTTAGATAGTACAAAGTTAACTGAGAGTGTCACAGGACCATGTTGTTGTTGGTGACCAACTGAACTGATACCTAATGGTTAGGTTTGAAGTGGATTAATCTCTACATACGTTGGAGTTGAAAGTGCAAAGTTAAAATGAACATTGTCAATGGATAACGACGTTAACATCGAGACAGACAGTCAAAGGTACATTAGTGAAGCAAACATGGGCCTAATAAGTTACAAAACATATAATACATGTTATGCAAAGACTTGACGATTGAGCCCATGCAGAGTTGGAACGTTTACATTAGTATGTTAATTAGGTCCTTCTACTTGAGAAGCTTCTCTACATCTACATTAACATGTTATGCTAATTATGCTCTTCCATTTCTAACTCATCTGTAATCTCGTATTCCCCTATTCAGGTGCTGATCATAAATAAGTACTTACAGTGCCATCAGAAAATATTCTCACCCCTTGACTTTTTACACATTTTCTTGTGTCACAGCCTGCATTTCATTTTAATTTAATCTTTATTTAACTTGGCAAGTCAGTTAAGAACAAATTCTTATTTACAATGACGACATACCAAAAAGAAAAAGGCCTCCTGCGGGGACGGGGCCTGGGATGAAGAATAAAAAATAAATACAATATAGTAAATATAGGACAAAACACACATCACAACAAGAGACAACACAACACTACATAAAGAGAGACCTAAGACTACAACATAGCAAGGCAGCAACATATGACATCACAGCATGGTAGCAACACAACATAACAACAACATGGTAGCAACACAACATGGTAGCAGCACAAAACGTGGTACAAACATTATTGGGCACGGACAACAGCACAAAGGGCAAGCAGGTAGAGACAACAATACATCGCACAAAGCAGCCACAACTGTCAGTAGGAGTGTCCATGATTTTTAATGAAGAGATTTTGAGAGAAACATTTAAATGGATTGCATTTAGATGTTGTGTCACTGATCTACACACGATACGCCATAATGTCAAGGTGGAATTATGTTTTTAGAAATGTTTACACACTGAATGAAAAATGAAAAGATGAAATGTCTTGAGTCAATAAGTATTCAACCCCTTGTTATGGCAAGCCAAAATCACTTCAGGTGTAAAAATTTGCATAACAAGTCAGATAATAAATTGCATGGATTAACTGTGTGCAATAATGGTGTTTATGATTTTTGAACGACTACCCCATCTCTGTACCCCGCACATACAATTATCTGTAAGGTCCCTCAGTCGAGCAGTGAAATTCAAGCGCATATTCAACGACAAAGATCAGGGAGGTTTTCCAAAGAAGGGCACCTATTGGTAGATGGGTTGACATTAAATAAAAAGCAGACGTTGAATATCCATTTGAGCATGGTGAAGTTATTAATTACACTTTGGATGTTGTGTCAATACACCCAGTCACTACACAGATACAGGCGTCCTTCCTAACTCAGTTGACGGCAAGGAAGGAAACCGCTCAGGGCTTTCACCATGAGGCCAATGGTGATTTTAGACTAATTACAGAGTTAAATGACTGTGATAGGAGAACAATTAGGAGGGATCAACAACATTGTAGTTACTCCACAATGCTAACCTAAATGACAGTGTGAAAATACGGAAGCTTGTACAGAAAAAAGTATTTCAAAACATTCATCCTGTTTGCAATAAAGCACTAAATCTATATAGCAAAAAAACTAAATGGGGGGGACACAACACACAACACATCACTCTTTTTCAAGTATGGTGGTTGCTGCATCAAGTTATGGGTATGCTTGTCATCGGCACGGGATAGAGTTTTTTTTAGGATAAAGTAAAAACTGTTTCAGTCTGCTTTCCAACAGACACTGAGTAACAAATCCACCTTTCAACAGGACAATAACCTAAAACGCAAGGCCAAACATAACTGGAGTTATTTACCAAGAGTACATTGAATGTTCCTGAATAGCCTAGTTACAGTTTTGACTTAAATTGGCTTGAAAATCTATGTCAAGACTTGAAAATGGCTGTCTAGCAATGATCAACAACCAACTTGACAGAGCTTGAAGAGTAAAACAAATAATTATGGGCAAATATTGTACAATCCAGGTTTGCAAAGCTCTTAGAGACATACGCAGAAAAACTCACAGCTGTAATACCTGCCAAAGGTGATTCTAACATGTATTGACTCAGGGGGTTGAATATCTACTGTATCTAATGTTTTATTTTCTATTTATATATATATATATATATATATATATATATATATATATATTTTGTTATGTATTTTGTGTAGATCGTTGACAAAAAATGACAATGAAATTCATTTTAATCCCACTTTGTAACATAAGAAATTGTGGAAAAAGTCAAGGGGTGAGAATAATTTTTGAAGGCACTGTACATTCCCCCTGGGAAACTGTGTCCATGTTAGGGCAGCAGTCAGATATTAATGAACTAAGCTATAAGGAAAAGGCCTGGAGGCTCTTTCTATAAATATCAGTTTAGACTGAAATATTAATTGTTCCCAGGTTTACCAGACAGCTTTTCTGTGGCAGGCTGAGAATGTGCACAGACAGGGAGATGAGAGCTGGGTATACTTATGTTAATAGACTTGTACATTATGTACAGTTAAATAAAGGTTACATTAAAAAAATATGTAAAATAAAAATTAACTTGTACATAAAGGCCCAACAACCTGGCACTTTTAGCAATGGGTTAGCAACCTCTGTGAGCATTGCGGCATGTTAGCTCACGTATGCCCCCTTCCTTGTGATTGCACTACACCATGCAGCCAAAAAGATATATTTCAAAGCTGTGCTCATTGGATTTATACATTTCTGGCATTTATATCAACATAAACTGTTCGACCCACACCATTAGAAAAGTTTTGTCCAGAGAAAGAAAGGCTTTGTCCATCTCAGTAAGCACTTTTTGTCATGCCCTGTCCTTAGTTATCTATGTTTTCTTTATTATTTTGGTTAGGTCAGGGTGTGACGAGGGTGGGTATGCTTGTTTTGTAATGTCTAGGTTTTTTTGTATGTCTAGGGGTGTTGGTAAGTCTAGGCATATGTATGTCTATGGTGGCCTGAATTGGTTCCCAATCAGAGGCAGCTGTTTATCGTTGTCTCTGATTGGGGATCATATTTAGGTTGCCATTTTCCCTTTTGGTTTTGTGGGTTCTTATTCTATGTTTAGTTGCCTGTCTGCACTAGCCATATTAGCTTCACGGTTTGTTTTGTTATTTTGTTCAGTGTTCATTCTTTAAATAAAGAAGAATGTACGCTTATCACGCTGTGCCTTGGTCTCCTCCCTACGACGGCCGTGACACTTTCTGGGAGGTTTTATAGCTACTTATTGATTTTATACTCTATGTTCATGTCTTAATTTTGCGTAGTTCCTGGAAACTCAGTTTTTAAAATGCAATAACGACCTAATGAAAAGTGCTATCCTATTGCCTGGATATTACTTTGAGTGTAATCTCTTTTTCCTTTTCAAATTAATTCCCATTGTGAGTTGAGCATCTGGACATTGTTTTGGTACTGTGTTCTATGGCGCCATATTAATGTTCAACAGACATACTAAATTAAGCCCTTAGAATTAGACTCCAAGCACCTTTCAGGTCGTGATCATTTCAAAGAGATATGCTCGATGTTCATAAAAATCCCACTCCCAAATGACACGTTATCTGTGTGCTTGTGGGTGTGCGTGTGTGTGCTCAAGTATCTTTCGATGTGTGGGCATCATTCAGTTTTCTAACAGATGTTGACAAACACTCAGCCCAGACGTGATTTCTTATTGTTGATTTTTTACCATGACATGAAAGTCCTGTGTTATTGTTGACTATCCATAGTGTTACACGCACACGCGCACACAGCATCACATCGTGTGACAAAGCAATGAACTATAAAGGTCATTGGTATTAATAGCGGAAGTAATTAGACGATACAAATCCTTCACAACAATCCACCAAAGCTGGTGAGCAACGATAAAGACCAGCATTAACGCTCAATGCATTAGCTGCTCTTTCTCATCTAGCAATTGGGCTGAATTATAACGGTTCTACACAGCCAGAATGACTAGTGTTTTGAAGCCGTTGGACACTGCCATATGCAATTAACTGGTACCAGTTAATTGCATGTGGCAGTGTCCAAAAGGTTAAATCTTTACCACCTGGTGTTTGTAAGAGGAGCATGTATATGACATTACAATATGCATTTGCCCTTTCTGTAAATTGCCTCCTTGTTTACATAGCTGGCAGAGGAGACACATTGATCACAAAAGAGATTCACCCAGGGTGAGGCTATAGGCAATTGTTCCTGTTCTGGTCAAGCATTCCCCATATGAAGGAATTTCACCTGAAAACTTCATGCAAATGGGGCAAAAGAGTAGGGGAATGTGTCCACACAATCTCATTGTAGGCACGTACTGTATGTTATGCCAAAGTAATCTAATTAAATTAAAGTTATTCAATGCACATACTGAAATCATAAAATCATGCAATGATCATGTGATGACTGATAACAGTGGGGTTTGCTTACATTAAGTGATTTTACGCTAAAGTACGTGATATGAGAATGACATGAGTCTATACTGTGACGGTAATTCTCACACCCCTCTTATAAAGCTGACTGCTAAGTCTCATGCAGCGACTGTAGGGGTTTGCTGATCAGCTGGTAGACTACTATGGGGTTGATCAATTACATGGACTCATGCCAAATTCCTTGGCTGATTGAATAGCTGATATCTAATTTTCTAGTCATACAAATGGTATTCCTAATCATTACAAATCAGCCAAACGCAAAAAAAACAAGCGAACAATAAACATGTCTTACAACACGAATGCTGCAGGGTCCTCCTTGGGTCAATCAGTGTAATTTTGTACAAATCGGGCTAGTGGTGTCTGAGATATCGAGAGGGTTATGTCCCTGAGCACGTGTACCAAATTTCAGCGCTCTGAGTAAAACCGATCAAGAGATGTAAACACGTGCCCGTTATAGCGTAACCAAGAGGTTGATGTGAATGTTCTTGAATATGTTGAGTCTTGACAGTGTTTGCAAAATGTGTACCAAATTGTGTTAGAATACAAATATCCTGATTTCTTTGCATTTATGTGTTAGACCACACCCACGTGAATGTTTATTGATCAATAGTGTTTTTGGTACTAGTCTGGAAATATTGCGTTGAGCAACCTTTGTCCATAGATGCTACATATCAAGTTTTGTGCAGATCGTTCATTCGGTGCCAGAAGAGCCACGTTTTAAGTGTTTTTCACAAAATTCCGAATGGCGGAAAATCCATCATGGTGAACCTTATGGGTCCCTGAGGCAAAATTGAGCCTGCTCTCTGTGGCAAGCCGTGTCACTCACCCGTGTTTCATCAAAATCGGGCCAGTGCCGTCTGAGACTTTGCGTTTGAATAATTTCAATTTTATTTGTTTTTTATTTAACCTTTATTTAATAACTAGGCAAGTCAGTTAAATTTACAATGATGGCCTAGGAACAGTGGGTTAACTGCCTTGTTCAGTGGCAGAAAAACAGATTTTTACCTTGTCAGCTCGGGGATTCCTTCTAGCAACCTTTCGGTTACTGACCCAACGCTCTAACCACTAGGTTACCTGCCGCTCAATGTACAAAGGTACATACGAACGAACGGAGACAGATCCACAGTCCCCTTCCCGATTTCATCGTGGGAGACAATACAAAATTAAATGACAGACAACTAGCAGTGCATTATGTCAAGACTAACAGTGCCACATACTGTATATATACTGCACCAAAATATAAACGCACCATGCAACAATTTCAATGACTTTACTGAGTTAAAGTTTATGTAAGGAAATCAATCAATAGAAATAAATGAATTAGGCCCTAATCTATGGATGTCACATAACTGGTCAGTGGGGCAGCCACTGGGGAGCCAGGCCCAGTTTATAACAGACAGAAATACTCGTCAGCACCCCCCCATCTCTGGTGGGCATTCCTTCAGGCAGCATGCCAATTGCACGCTCCCTCAAAACTTGAGACATCTGTGTGAGAAAACTGCACAAGTGGCTTTTTATTGTCCCCAGCACAAGGTGTAATGATTATGCTGTTTAATCAGCTTCTTGATATGCTCACCAGTCAGGTGGATGGATTATCTTGGCAAAGGAGAAATGCTCACTAAAAGGGATGTAAACAAATTTGTGCACAACATTTGAGAGAATTAAGATTTGTTTGTGTATGGAACATTTCTGGGATTTCTTTTATTCAGCTCATGAAACATGGGACAAACACTTTACATATTGCGTTTATATTTTTGTGCAGTGTATTAGTTCAATTCTGAAGAGGAAATGATGTGAGCAGTGGAATGAACAGCTTGAATGACCTGCAGGAAATCTGTTGAGTTATGAAGCCTTTCAGAACCCATTGAGGAACTCCAGAGAGAATACAGGTGCAGTTTCACCAGGAACAGATGCCATTCCTGGGGATGGAGAGATGGATGGATGGATGGATGGATGGATGGAATGACGCATGGACAGATGAACATACAGACAAACGGACGGAGGGAAGGGTGGATGGAGGTATGGATGTAATCATGTGACCTGTCTTACCAACCTGTGAGTTACTATGGGTAAGAGAGAGAGAGAGAGAGAGAGAAAGAAATAAAGAAAGAAAGAAAGAACGAGAGACAGAGACACTGCAGCAGAGACAAAATCAGAGAGAATATCCAGCATAGAAGCCATCGCTACACATCAGAGAGAGTAAAAAAAAAAGGACAAATGATTAAAAGAAAGAAAACAGAGAAGAAAGAGAGAGAAAGAACTGACGGAAAAGAACGAAAATCAAAGAGGAGAGTAGTTTGGCTCGACGCCCAGTGAGATAGAACGGGTGGTATTTCCTTGACGTTTACCGCCTAATGACGAGGAAACTCCAATAACATGCACCGTTCCAGCAGTGCTGTGCCGGTGACTGTCATAGAGATAATCCCGTAAAAAAATCTCAGTCAAGCCTCATAGTCTCATTGATGTACTGCACTTTGGTCATATTCATGTCAGGTCCCACTCAAGAGTACATAGGTCATACATTTGGCGAGAAAAATATATCATATGCATCTCCAAAGGCTCTGACGATATTAAGTCGATATGAAGTCGAGAGGCACCTCACTTTTATGTGCCTATATTCAACACACTGAATGCACTGTAACAAGGTAGTGTACTTACTGGATTGCAATGGCGATTCCAAGGGCAATATTCATGTCATGAGAGGCAATGTAATGAAGGGAGATACTGTCCGTTTGTATGAAAACAAATACTTTTGGAACCCATGAGGTCTGGTACGTATTGGTCTTGCTGCGTCCATTGGCTGTTGTCATGTAAAGGTTGGAGAGTGTGACTGGGACTTAGGGAAGCATTGTGGAGATCAAAGAGATCACGTTTGAAGTTGTTTAATTGACCCGTTCTTGTCTTTCTTAAAGACATACTCCGGTACTTTGGTGACTAAGAAAGCATTTTTTTTAAACCTCCCGCTTTGGGCTGGATGTGTCAATGTGTAGTTCCTAGACGCCTTATCTATGAGCAGAATTACTGTCTTAACTCAATTAGCCACCTAATTCCTAGTTTGAAAGCGACTGTTTTCTTGAATCTGTGCCACGCCATTGTCCCTACATGTCCCCCCATGTGGGTCAGCCCCCTAGCAATTCGAGTTCTAGCCATTGAGCTTCAGTCGCTCAATTTGGAGTGACAGCTAGGGAGAGGCCCAACGGCTCAGTGGACTCAGCATAGAGAGAGAGAGAGAGCAAGGAAGTGGTGCACATTCTGTATGTGCACACATATTCAGAGTCATATTCCTGTAAAGCTTTGAGAGGATCTCATGTCAAATTCTCCCTCACCTAAAGCCTATTCTTGTTGGAAGTTGCTATAGACCACCAAGTGCTAACAGTCAGTATCTGGAGATTATGTGTGAAATGCTTGATAATCTACTGTATGTGATATCAACAGTGATATCAACAAAATCTTCAAACTAGTGCTGAGTGATTATCTGACATTCTAGTATTATTTTGGTTATTTTTCTTCTTTTTTTTAAACTAATTGACCTTTATTATTTGATTTCCATTTTGTTGGGTTTTTCTGTGAGCTCAATGCCCACATTGCAGTTTCTCTAGAGATAAATCAGATCCAGCCTGAACTGTGTAATGTAGTAGGGAATTTTAGTTTCCAACAGGCCAATATTCTACATAGATTAGCACATGAAACGTGATAATGAACTACAATTACCAAAATCCATCGCGCATCTACTTTTCCAGTCTGTGTTTCTTTTATGCCTGCTACAGAAAAGAGAAGAATGCACGGTCTCGTGAGTTGATATAGAGAGCAGCTGTTGCTTCGCAAGGTATCTCTACCTGAAAATACATGATCTAAGTCAGGGATGGGCAACCTTCTTTTGTAGGTCCTCTGACCAATTTTTTGGGGGGGGGTGGGAACTCAGTCGGGATCTCAATTTACTATTGAGAGTAAGAATAAAAAATACACAAGGTGCAATTTAGAAATTTGGTTGCGCATTGTCAATCAATTAGCCCATGTCAGCAATTTTCTTTTAGATTAGTAAAGTACTAAACATGGTCGAATTACCGACCGGGGTAGGGCTCATTGATCATCAGTTATTATATTAAAAACTGGAAACATTGCCTCCACCCTATGGCAAAATGTGTAGAATTGCATGAAATTGCAAAATCTTCTCTCCACCCCATGGCAAAATGTGTAGAATTGCAGCAAATTATACCCGATGGCAAAATGTGAAGAATTGCAGGAAATTAACTTTAAAACGAGCCAGTGGCAGACCCACGAGCCACTGGGGCCCCTCTTGATGACTTCAGTTTTTTATGGCCCCCACCCCATCAAAGTTGCCCATCCCTCATCTAAATGATTGATAGTTGGTATTCAGCAGTCATAAAAGTATGCCTTATTTACTTTGAAGCAAAACCCAATGATATTGCCAACTACTTTAATTATTTTGTTCACTGGCAAAATTAGCAAACTTAGGCATGCCATGCCAACCACAAATTCTGAACCTAGACATCCATATGCAAAACTGACCAAATTACTGTATAAAGACAAGCATTATAATTTTGAATTCCATAAAGTGAGTGTGGAGGAGGTGAAAAAAGTATTGTTGTCAGCCATGACAAGCCACCTCGGCCTGACAACTTGGATGGAAATGATGATATAGGCCAAATTGCCACTCCTCTCTTCAATCTAAGCCTACAGGAAAGTGTGTGACCTCAGGCCTGGAGGGAAGCAAAAGTAATTCTGCTACCTAATAATAGCAAAGCACCCTTTACTGGCTCAAACAGTCGACCATTCAGCCTGTTATCAACCCTTACTAAACTTTTGGGAAAAAATGTAATTTCACAGTTAACAAATTAACAACAGACTTTTAGCGTGCTTATAGGGTAGGGCACTCAACATGTATGGCACTTACACAAATTACCAATGATTGCCTGAAAAAATTGATAGTAATATGATTTTGGGAGCTGTTTTGTTAGACTTCAGTGCAGCTTTTGACATTATCGATCATAATCCGCTGCTGAAAAAACGTATGTGTTATGGCTTTACATCCCATGCTATATTGTGGATTGATAGTTACCTGTCTAACAGAACACAGAAGGTGTTCTTTAATGGAAGCCTCTCCAACATAATCCAGGTAGAGTCAGGCATTCACCAGGGCAGCTGTCTAGGTCCCCTACTTTGTTCAATAGTTACTAATGACCTGCCACTGGCACTGAGAAAAGCCTGTATGTCAATGACGCAACACTATACATGTCAGCTACCACAGCAAGTGATATCACTTTAGGCTCATGAGTGCTACTTTCAGAACTGCTCTGCTAAAAAGTATACAAAAGTATTGTAGAATCTCTTTAAAAGGTGACTGAGAAAGGGGGATACCTAGTCAGTTGTCCAACTGAATGTATTCAACTGAAATGTGTCTTCCGCATTTAACCAAACCCCTCTGAATCAGAGAGGTGCAGTGGGCTGCCATAATAGACATTGACTTCTTCGGCACCTGGGGAACAGTGGGTTAACTGCCTTGCTCAGGGGCAGAACGACAGACTTTTACCTTGTCAGTTCAGGGATTTGATCCAGCTACCTTCCGGTTACTGGCCCAACGCTTTAACCAGAAGGCCCCCTGTGTCTTCTGATTTGGAATTGTTTTTCATCAATGCTCATTAAGAAATGCTAGCCGCCATTGCAAACAAGAGTTGTGTTGAGGGTGTAGTTTGATGTGGGCGTTTCTTGGGTTTGTCTTTGCCATTCAATCACAACAAACAAGGGCCGTAATGAGTACAGTGAGGTACGCTAAGCTAGCTTTGTTATGGAGAGAACAAAGTTTTGAAGTTAAATGACTCACCATCTCAAGAGAGTCAGCTAATTCAGTTCTATGTGTAGGCTCAAATCTGTGCTGACCTCGTGTTTAGCCAAGCTGACAGCAGCTAACAAGCATAGCTTGTGGTGATAGCCTCAACTGACTGTCCTATATAGCTGATATTTCTCTGTCAAATCAGTTATGGCAAGATAGAAAGAGCCAGTGTCTACAACACCTTGCTATGAAAGTAGCTCGCAACTTAGTTTCATCATTTCATCACGTCATGTAAATACATGTTACTGTGGAAATGGTATCAACTGCAAGTTGAATGCCCGGCCTTTATTCAGCTCTGCTGACCAACTACAACACAATATTCTGTAACGGGCTAGTTCGTCTTGTCTCTCCTTAGATCATTCCCTGGAGACAAATTCCAGAAACACTAATATCCGTACAACAGGTGAAGGTTATGTGTGGACATTGGACAAACATCACCCAGCTTGAGTGTAAATACATTCATCAACAAAAAAATCATGTGTTTTACAGCATTATACGCCTACACTTAAGTAGCAAACTAAAATAAGTTGTGTGTAGAGCACAACTTCAGCTGTCTAACCAGAACTAGAATGGCATTCTATTTGTCTGTTTGAGCAAAAATAAGGATTTGGCTTTCTAACCACTTACTGACATGCACAGCTCTCTTGTGAGGTTCTGTCTTCAAGTCTCCAGTGGGTGATGAAGTCCCTTCCATCTACTGTATGTAATGTAATGCAGGAGGAATCTTTGCATTGGTCGGTAGCCTTCAGAGTATATGAGAAGATTGCAATTGCTGAACAATGTAGATATATCTTTCAAGTGTAACAGTTCCAAGTAAATAAAACAGGAGTTCCCTGACAAGAATACTGTACCCTTAGGTTCAATAATAATGAAAGACAATGAAAAGTTCTAGATGTCTTGCATAATTTTTAATTTTTTTTTATTATTATTATTTTTTATTTATTTTTTTCTTTGGGGGGTGGATCAGCTTAATATTGCGGAAAGAATGTTGCTTCCAATGTAATTGTCTGCATCATTTCCAATCCCCCATATTTTTTGGGGTAAATATATATATCCATTCACGTATGCATACATATACACATATATACATACACATACCTACATAGCCATACATACTTTTTTTAAAGAGTATACCTTTATTATTATTCCCCACAAACCCTACCACCGATCCCCCAATTGGAGTAAGCTGATAAACATTTCTGTTTTTACCTTCAATTTATACATCTTATACACATTTTACAGACACAGTCTACTTTATAATAGTTCTCTCTTGTTTGTTCTTAGTCCTTCCTCTATTTCTGTTGTCCATCCAGTTTGATTTCCACTTGTAACTGTGCTATTTCACAATAGCTCCGCACCTATACACATTTCACAGATCCCATATGCCCTACATTGTTTATATTGTTATTAGTCCCACCCTTCAGCTCCACTCAACCTTTCCCATCTATCTTCCAACCATCCATTTCGGATTTTTATTTGCCATATATTTTTCAACTGTGCTGTGATGCTTCACAAAAGATTTGAATCTTCCTATTCTCATAGCTTCCACGGATTGTAAATTAAAAATAAACATTTTTGCTAAAATAATTATTAAATTATTGATTGATTGACTATGGCTTATCAAATCCCCCAGTATTGCTATCTGTAGCGTTAGTTCTACGCAAATGTTGCAATTCTTCAACCATTCCTGGACCTGTGACCAAAAACGAGCTACATGCGGACAATACCAAAATAAATGGTCTAATGACTCTGCCTCCTCACAGCAGAATCTACAGAGCTGGGAAGATTGTATCCCCCATATATATAACATTCTATTAGTTGCAAGAATTTTGTACAATAATTTAAATTGAAAAATTCGAAGTTTTGAATCCGGCGTTGTTTTGCGTATCAATTCATAAACCATGTGCCATGGAATGGGTACATCGAAAATCTCTTCCCAACTATTTTGCAATTTATATGGCACAGCTGTAAGTTTTTTGGTCCTTAAATGAAATTGGTATATGTTTTTATTTATCACACTTTTCTTTAACCATTTATGTTCTTTAATATAAGGCCGACATACAAGTTCCTTACTTTTATACCCTTCCACCTGCCTCTTCCATTTTTGTGGTAATGCTGCAATTAATTGGTTGTAATTTTGGGTAGAGCAGACATTTCCATATGTCTGTGTTAGCTGCATGTGTGACATTACTCCACCAGTCCTATTTATGATATCATTCACAAAAAGTATACCTTTTTTAAACATTTCTTCGATAAATACATTTTTTTTATCAATTACTATATTTGAATTTAACCACAAGATTTGTTGTACTATTTGTTCCGTCCTTTCAGGTGGATTAAACTGAAATTGCAACCAACTTTCTAAGGCTTGTTTAAAAAATAAAGATATTTTGGAGATTATTTCCTTTTCAAGCAACCGAAAGTGAGCAGGTGTAATCTGAATAAAGGGAAAAAGGCCCTTCTTGAACATAGGATGAGACATTCGTACCAATCTACTAGAGAACCAGTTTGGATTTAAGTATAACTTTTGTATGACTGATGCCTTTAGTGAGAGGTCTAATGCTTTAATATTTAATAATTTCTGCCCTCCGAATTCATATTCGTTATATAAATAGGCCCTTTTAATTTTATCTGGCTTGCCGTTCCAAATAAAATTGAATATTTTTTGTTCATATAATTTAAAAAGCAGATCACTAGGTGTAGGCAAAACCATAAGCAAATAGGTAAACTGTGATATGATTAAAGAGTTAATCAGGGTGATTTTCCCACAAATAGACAGGTATTTTCCTTTCCATGGTAGCAAGATCTTATCTATTTTTGCTAACTTTCTATAAAAATTTATTGGAGTGAGATCATTTCTTTCTTTTGGGATTTGTATACCGAGTATGCCCACATCCCCGTCAGACCATTTAATTGGTAAACTACATGGCAATGTAAAATGTGTATTTTTTAGTGATCCAATACGTAATATGGTACATTTATCATAATTTGGTTTTAATCCAATGAGGATAGCAAATGTATCTAGATCCTCTAAGAGGCCGTGGAGAGATTCTAGTTGTGGTTTTAAAAGAAAACATGAATCATCAGCGTACAATGACACCTTAGTTTTTAGGCCCTGGATTTCTAATCCCTTAATATTAAAGTTTGATCTAATTTTAACAGCTAACATTTCGATGGCAATAATAAATAGATATGCCGATAGTGGACAACCTTGTTTTACTCCTCTAGATAGTTTAAAACTTTCTGAGATGTAGCCATTATTTACTATTTTACACCTAGGGTTACTATACATAATTTTTACCCATTTTATAAGAGATTCCCCAAAATTGAAATATTCTAGGCATTTATATATAAACTCCAGTCGTACTTTATCAAAAGCCTTTTCAAAATCAGCTATGAAAACTAGGCCTGGTGTCCCCGATATTTCATAGTGTTCTATTGTTTCCAGTACTTGCCTTATATTATCTCCAATGTATCGTCCATGTAAAAAACCTGTCTGATTAGGATGAATAATATCTGACAAAACTTTTTTTATTCTATGCGCCAAGCATTTTGCTAGGATTTTTGCATCACAACACTGAAGTGTAAGAGGTCTCCAATTTTTTAAATGGACTGGATCTTTATATATACCACTTGGGTCCTGTTTCAGTAATAATGATATCACACCTTCTTGTTGCGTGTCTGATAATCTATCATTTATATGAGTGGTTAAAACAAGCTAATAATGGTCGTTTGAGTATATAAAAAAAATGTTTGTATACTTCCACTGGTATGCCATCCAGTCCTGGAGTTTTCTCATCCTTAAATGCCCCAATTGCATCAAGTAGTTCCTCCTCTGTAATTAGGCCTTCACATGAGTCTTTCTGTACAGATGTTAATTTTACATTATTATTAGGGAAAAAATCCATACAATTAGTTTCAGTTAGTGGAGATGGAGGAGCCTGAAACGAAAATATATTCTTAAAGTACTTTACTTCCTCTTTCAAAATATCATTTGGTGAATCATGCGTGACTCCATCATTTGTAACAAGTTTTAATACGTTTTTTTGGTAGCATTTCTATATTGAAGATTGAAAAAGAATTTGGTGCATTTTTCCCCATATTTCATCCAGTTCGCTTTATTTTTGTAATATATTACACTGGATCTTTCTTGAATAAGTTCCTCCATTTCTTTTTGTTTTTCCTCTAACTTATTCTGTGCCTCTATGGTACCGTTTTTATTGTTATCTAACTGTACTGTTAGTCCTTCAATTTCCTTTGTTAATATGGACTCTTTTGATCGAAATTGCTTTTGTTTTATAGATGAGTACTGAATTGCATGGCCTCTAAAGGCACACTTAAAAGTGTCCCATACAATATGGGGATCTGCTGTACCTATGTTATGTCTAAAAAAGTCAGTTATAAATTCTTCTGTCCTAGTTCTAAACAATTTATCATCTAGTAGGCTTTGATTAAATTTCCAATATCCTCGCCCACGTGGAAATTCTGTAAGAGTAATATATATGCCAATTATGTGATGGTCCGACCGCATTCTGTCCCCTATCAAACACTTTTTAACTTTTGGTGCCAGAGAGAATGATATAAGAAAGTAGTCAAGGCGACTAGCTTGATTAAGCCTCCGCCATGTATATCTCACTAGGTCAGGGTATTTAAGTCTCCATATATCCACTAATTCCAATATATCCATGACATTCCTGATTTCCTTAAGAGCCTGAGGGTGATAGTTTGTAGTGTGATTTCCTTTCCGGTCCATAGAGGTATTTAAGACCGTATTAAAATCTCCCACTATAATAATAGAGTCTAGTGTTGCTTGTAGAGTTGATACATTCTTATATATATTGTCAAAGAAGCTTGGATCATCATTATTCGGACCGTATAGGTTAATAAGCCATATATGTTTATTGTCCAATAACATATTTAAAATAATCCATCTACCTTGAGGATCTGTTTGGACAAGTTACACATTTGGATCAAAGTTATTATTAATTAAAACCATCACCCCTTTTGAATTTCTTTGCCCATGGGAGGAATATATTTCGCCCCCCCAGTTCTTTTTCCACAAAACTTCATCTAAAACTGTCGAATGGGTTTCCTGTAAACAGTAGATATTATAATCCTTCTCTTTTAGCCAGGTAAATACTGATCGTCTTTTCTTATTATCTGCTAAGCCATTACAATTGTAACTGGCTATACTTATTTCACCACTTACCATAATGAGACACACCTTTCAATTATTTTTATCAAAATATATGTTTGTAAACGTCCTATTAAAAAGTAACATAATGATTGAGTGTCTATATAGTTGTACCATGACATTTGCATCTCCACTAAGCAAACCTCCAATTGGTCCCCACTATTCCACCCGCCAAAAGCCCCCATCTCGAGTTGGGTCGTCATCCCAATGCCCGGCAGACCACCCCCGACCCCCCGCATCGCACAGCCCCGGACTGACTGGGATCCATCCTTCGAAAAGTGCACACAGCACCATCCACCGAACCGAAGCAGATCCATTGCCAAATGCATTTCCATCGCCCTCACCTCGATTTTTATTACATATTGCTGTGAATCATCCTCTATAGTCCCTACCATCTTTTACTTCTTCCTTCGCAACAGTTGTGGGATATACACATACACCCACACACATTCAGCCCTTACCCCCACACAACCATAAGCTCACCCTCTCAACAACTTGCATAATTTTATTGCTCTCCCAATTCAGACGTCAGTATCAACCTGTCATTCAGTCAGAGGATTGATTTCGAAAGCATCTCTTCTGCCTGTCTGTAGAAAAAATGAGGAAGTGTTGATGAGTGACACTAATTGAAGGGTGATATTACTAAACACTTGTGGTGTACTGTCTTATTTGTAATCACCTTTTGTCCCTTCTGAGGTGTTTGCCAACGCCTGATGGTTATGGCAGCATAGATTAGCTCCAGGCTCCTCTCGCCAACTTCGGCTCCTATATAAGACCCAGCTCCTATCTGATTCAGAGGGGTTGTGTTAAATGCGGAAGACACATTTCAGTTGAATGCATTCAGTTGTGCAACTGACTAGGTATCCCCTTTCCTTTATATCACAGAGGGAGGGAGAGAGAGAAAGACTGTCACCATACAGTCATGGAAGCTAGCAGTACACGGTTGAACATAGCCAATCAAAGACCCTGATTCACAGCTAATTCATGAGGGACACGTGCCAGCATGGCACTGACTGGTTGGCATTACTCACTCGGGCGCAAGAGTAGTCCATTGGGACCTACTTACAACATACAAGATACACATACACTGAGTGTACAAAACATTAAGAACACCTGCTCATTCCATGACACAGACTGACCAGGTAAATCCAGGTGAAAGCTATGATCCCTTATTGATGTCATTTGTGAAATCCACTTCAATCAGTGTAGATGAAGGGGAGGAGACAGGTTGAAGAAGGATTTTTAAGCCTTGAAAGAATTGAGTAAATTGAGTAATGGGCAAGACAAAATATTTAAGTGCCTTAACAGGGTATGGTTGTAGGTGCCAGGCACACCGGTTTGAGCGTATCAAGAACGGCAATGCTGATAGGTTTTTCACACTCCCGTGTGTATCAAGAATGGTCCACCACCCAAATGACATCCAGCCAATTTGACACAACTGTGGGAAGTATTGGAGTCAACATTGGCCAACATCCCTGTGGAACTCTTTTGACACCCCGACGAATTGATGCTGTTCTGAGGGCTAAAGGGAGTGCAACTCAACATTAGGAAGGTTTTGTATATGAATACACACAGCACTGATTACATTCGGTGCGGCAGGTAGCCTATTGGTTAGAGCGTTGGGTCAGTAACCAAAAGGTTACTTGATTGATTCCCCGAGTTGACAAGGTGAAAATCTGTCATTCTGCCCCTGAACAAGGCAGTTAATCCACTGCTCCCAGGTAGGCTGTCATTGTAAATAAAAATTTGTTCCTAACTGACTTGCCTAGTTAAATAACAAATTAATTATCATTGGTGGTTTGCTGAATTCCAGGGAAGATAGTATATTGACCAGATCAAATGTGACAAACTTAATTCAAGTGTCCTCCATTATTCTGAAACGGGACTGGTGTCTGGCCATTGTCTCAGCCTTCTGTAACTTCTCCTGATATGGTAGCATGTTTCCCATATGAAGCTGCTGAACAACAAATCCACCAGGTTTTGTACATAGCCTGTGAATTAAATAAAATATCATCACTCAATAAATATATAGCTATAACATATAGTTTGGAGGTAATTTATATGCTAATAGAGGGCCTGTAACTACAGAACTCTGATGCCGTTACAACCAGCTTGTCACGCCCTGGCCTTAGTATTCTTTGTTTTCTTTATTATTTTAGTTAGGTCAGGGTGTGACATGGGGAATGTTTGTGTTTTGTTGGTTTTGGGTGGTTTTTATGGTAAAGGGGTTGTTGGGTATAGTATATGGGTTTGTGTGGAGTACATGTGTCTAGTGTTGTCTATGTATGTTTAGTTGTCTAGGAGAGTCTATGGTTACCTGAATGAGTTCCCAATTAGAGACAGCTGATTTCGGTTGTCTCTGATTGGGAGCCTTATTTAGGGTAGCCATTGGCTCTCATTGGTTGTGAGTAGTTGTCTATGTCAGAACGTTTGTAGCCTTTTGTATGTGCACGACGTGTATTAGCTTCACGATCGTTTGTTGTTTTTGTTAGTTTGTATTAAGTGTTTCGTGTTTATTTTTCGTCATCTTTAAAAATAAAAGAAGATGGCTTATTTTCCAAATGCTGCGTTTTGGTCCATCAATCCGCCACACGATCGTGACACAGCTGTGTAAGTAGCTGAATTCTTGCGGATTAATTTTGCTATTTGCTACTAGAGTTATAGTTATATTTGTACCAGCCTTCACTTGTTTTTGCCCTAGAAAATACAAGATAAACTTTTATGAGAATTGGCATGTTGTTTTGGGTTAGCAGATGAAGCCCCCGAATGCTAGATAGCTAGCTACCTAACTTGCAAATCCGGGTTAGCTATCATATTGTCTGAGTTGAAATGAGTTGGCTAGCTAGCTAGACATTAACTCAAACTAATTCATTTGCAAAATGGCGGACGGAAGACAGGGTGGTGCGACAGGTGCCGCTTCTCATTCGAATGCTGTAATTTTATCTAAACCATCAGGTGTACGCCGACCCCAGCTAAGTAACTCATGCAAAGAGTTAAAGCGCAATTATGTGTTTTATCTCCAGTACTCTGCCATGATTGTCAGTTATGTAGCTGCTCTACTGATAATCTCAGTGCGTCCTTGCTGGGATGACACAATCAGTCTACTTCCGGAGAATATTAACACCAAACACATTGGTTCACCGTTCCACGGGAGCGGACAGTACACAGCATACCATAATGTTCTGAATAATGGCCAAGTCTACCTCGCTCCTTATTCTACTGAACCGCTTAGGCGCAACAAACACAAGTCCAACATTTATCGGAAACTGTTAAACTACCTGTTCACTACCCTCCTGCTCTCCGGGGATGTGCAACTCAATCCTGGGCCCAACATCACAGAGCCAGCGATACGCACCGGAGTGGAAAGCGGTGGATGGCCTCGTCCACTTATCGTCGCCGCTGTGGAAGTGGGTGAGTGCTATGGTCCTATGGTTTCTCTCGACTCACCCGGCTCCAGGATAGATTTTGACTCTTCAAACATACCAAAGTCGCTATATGCGATCCCTGACTCTGCTTCTGGTACGCAAGCTGTTTTAATTAGTTCCCCGCATCCAGTGCAGGCGGGAGGGATTGTTAATTGCGCTACCGAACTGCCCCTAATCAAAACGAAACAAAATGGCCTAAACCCAGCCGTCAGAAAACACAGAAAATTTAACTTTTTTCAATGTGTCAATCACTCTCGAGTCATCTGGGACCCACGAGCTAAGCCCAAGGGACTACTAGGGGGGCACTTGAACATTCGTAGTATCATTCCAAAAAGTGATCAAATTCAACATCTACTCACAGACTCCAACCTTGACATTCTCTGCCTCTCAGAGACATGGCTCCATAAAAACTCTCCATCTGCTGCTTTGATTGTGCCTGGCTACAATGTTTTCAGGAGAGACAGGACTGAAGAAATAGGAGGGGGTGTGATGATTTACATTAAAGAACATATCCGATGTAAACAAATTGAGTAGTCATGTGATAATGAACTAGAATGTATTGGCCTGAACATTACACTGTCTCCCCAAATGTCTTTTACCCTCATTGGAATGTATAGGCCATCTTCCACCAAAAGTGTGTTTTTTGATCAGTTTAATAACATGCTTAGGGAATGTGATTTTGGGAAAGAGGTCATCTTAATGGGAGGTTTTAACATTAATTATGAAGACAAGTGTTGTAGGAAAACCCTCAAACGGATCACTAATACCTTTGACCTTACACAGCTAGTTAAAGGGCCAACCAGGGTGACTTGTTGCTCTAAAACACAGATTGATTTGGTGTTCAGTAATAAACCAGCGAGAGTGACTAAATCATTCAATATGGTTACTGATCATAATCTGACACTTATAGCCAGAAAGCTGTCTAAGAGCAGGTTTAACCTCTCTACTGTTAGAAAGCCTGATCAACTAAGAATACCTAAGAGTGAATTAAGCTATTTTGAAAACGCAATTAAGGGAATTAACTAGAATGATCTCTTGTCCTATGCAGACGTGGAAGCTGATAGTCAAGTTTTTCTATCCACAATCCAGACTACATTAAATGGTTTCCTAAGGAAAATCAAATCCAAACCTGGCCAAAAGACCACTCTTCCTTGGCTAAATGGAGAAATCTGGAAATTGATGAAAGAACGAGATTATTATCTAAAAATAGCCCTAAGATCCAAATTAGAGCATGACAGACGTAGGTTTACCATGTTGAGAAATAAGGTGATGAAAGAAATCAGACAGGCCAAGGCAAACTTTTTTATTAACATAATTGGTGAAGCAAAGGGAAATTCTAAACTGATCTGGGAAAATCTAAAAAAGTTAACAGGGAAAGACCATAGTAACACTGCAAAAAGACTAGAAATCATGGTTAATAACAATCTAACACAGGATGCAGTCGAAATAGCAATAGCCTTCAATTCCTACTTTATTGACTCTGTCAGGGTACTGACACAGAACCCCTCCACTGGTTTCTTGGGCTCAGTGCTAGTAAATGATGCTCAACCTGTCTTCATCATAAGGGAGGTTTCTGAGTCAAAGGTGGACAAGGTGATTAGCTCACTAAAGAACTCTAAAGCCAAAGATGTGTTTGGGATGGACTTTACCTTTCTTAAAAACTACAAAGAGTCACTCATTGGCCCCATTACTAAGGTCACCAACACATCTATTGGTCTCGGGGTGTTTCCAAGGGTATGGAAGTCGGCCATAATAACGGCCATCTTTAAATCAGGCGACCCTGCTGACGTGAGTAACTACAGGCCCATTAGTATACTACCTGTGGTGTCAAAGGTTGTTGAAAAGTGTGTAGCAGAACAACTGATTGCACACCTCAACAACAGCCCCTTCACATTACATTCCATGCAGTTTGGCTTCAGAGCGAAACACTCCACAGAAACGGCCAACTGCTTTCTTCTGGAAAATGTGAAGTCCAAGATGGACAAAGGGGGCGTTGTTGGGGCTGTGTTTCTGGACCTAGGGAAGGCTTTTGATACTGTTAACCATGAGATTCTCATCACAAAATTGTCCAAGTTCAACTTTTCCCCCGATGCCTTGAGATGGATGAAATCATACCTTGAAGGCAGAACTCAGTGTGAGCAATGAGCTGTCGCCCACTCTTAGCTATGATGTGGGTGTGCCCCAAGGGTCAATACTGGGGCCCCTCCTGTTCAGCCTGTACATTAATGATCTGCCTTCTGTCTGTACTGGGTCTGAAGTTCAAATGTATGCAGATGATACAGTGATATGTGTGCATGCAAAGAGCAAACAACAAGCTGCACAAGAACTCACTACTGTAATGGTCCAGGTTACAAAGTGGCCCAGTGACTCGTGTTTGCATCTCAATGTGAAAAAAACTGTTTGCATGTTCTTCACAAAGAGGGCAACAGATGCTACTGAGCCAGATGTCTATGTGTCAGGGGAGAAGCTCCAGGTGGTATCGGATTTTAAGTACCTTGGCATCATACTTGATTCCAACCTCTCTTTCAAAAAGCATGTGAAAAAGGTAATTCAAATAACCAAATTCAACCTAGCTAATTTCCGATTTATACGAAATTGTTTGACTACAGAGGTAGCAAAACTGTACTTCAAATCTATGATACTCCCCCACTTAACATACTGCTTGACTAGTTGGGCCCAAGGTTGCTGTACAACAGTAAGACCTATTCAGTCTGTCTACAAACAGGCTCTCAAAGTGCTTGATAGGAAGCCCAATAGCCATCATCACTGTCACATCCTCAGAAAGCATGAGCTCCTGAGTTGGGAAAATCTTGTGCAATACACCGATGCATGTCTTGTATTCAAGATCCTAAATGGCTTGCCTCCCCCTCCACTCAGTATTTTTGTTAAACAGAAAACCCAAACATATGGCAGCAGATCCACAAGGTCTGCCATGAGAGGTGACTGTGTAGTTCCCCTAAGGAAAAGCACCTTTAGTAAATCCGCTTTTTCTGTGAGAGCTTCCCATGTCTGGAATACACTGCCATCAGACACACATAACTGCACCACATATCACACTTTCACAAAATGCTTGAAGACATGGCTAAAGGTCAATCAGATTTGTGAACATGGTCCCTAGCTGTGTGTTGCCGCTTTCCATGTCTGTTGTCTGTAACTTGTGAGGTGTGGAAACACTTTGTTGCTTTTATGAATTTTGTCTTGCTGCTTTTTGTTCTATGTTGCTCTGTCTGTACGCTATGTCTTGCTTGTCCTATGTTGCTATGTCTGTATGCTATGTCTTGTTCTATGTTGCTATTGTCTATATTGTAATTGTTTTTAATAACCTGCCCAGGGACTGCGGTTGAAAATTAGCCGGCTGGCTAAAACCGGCACTTTTACTGAAACGTTGATTAATGTGCACTGTCCCTGTAAAAATAAACTCAATTCAAACTCAACTCAAACATTAGCTAGCCAGTTCGGGAAATTAAAGAAAATGGCTACATCCTATTATTAGCTAGCAAGCTAGTATCCAAGTGCCTGCCCTGTATTGACCCCAAATGCCAATGGGCTACAGTTAGCTGTTGTTAGCAAAGTAGCTAGCTAACGTGAGCTATGCACATCTTCTTCTGATATGCTACATCACATTGTAAATTAGGTTGATGTATTTCGCTAGCTACAGTATCATTTTCCTAAAATAGGCATGTAAGTAATGCATACCCAAACCCACAGTAAGACGTGACTCACTTACAAAACTCTGTTTGGACGAGACTGACTTTATGAAAATAATTATCCAACTTTGTAGTATTTTGTTTTACACTATAATTCATTGATGACACATAAGCCTGTTAAAACCAGAGAAGTTGGTTCTAAAGGGCAGTTGGCCTTTAAAGCGCCCATCCCATCCATTCTCTGAAATGAGAAACGTAGAACCGACAGAATATGAGCGTCCCCTTTTTACCTCAACCTTTTTTCTTCCTGTCAGCCCGTTCTATTACAATTAAAGATGAACCCTCGCCAAGGTGAATATTCCTACAAAGGAAGCAGTCAGAATGCTGTCATTACAGTACCTGAGCAGCTATCTATCACATTCATGGTACGAGCGCTTCGAAATCTCAATTATGGTTTCACAGTAGAAAGAAGATTGCGAAATCTTCTGTGAAGATGAGAAGAAGCCTAGTGTAATTGCTGAGCAAGTCATAAAATGTCATTGTCTGGCTGTCAGTGGCACTCAGTGGAGATTGTTTTGTGAAAGTCTGTGAAAGCTTGTACGGCATATCTACAGCCTAGTCTGAGTACCCAGATAGCATGTTTTTACACAAGACGAAGAATCTATTTTGACAAAAAATATCATTGCAATGACAACCGTAAATTGTAAATTGTCAACACCAGGCTCCCCTAAGCCGAGAACATTGTGTAGAGCAGGGTTCCCCAACTGCCGGCCTGTGGCTCGCGTTTGGTTTTATTCAAAATATTTTTGAATTTGCATTGTAGGACATAAAATACTTTAAAAACACCAGCAAATCAGCTCCATGTTCAATTTGAGTTTCATCAGACCAGAGCGTCTTTCTTCTCATGGTCTGACAGTCCTTTAGGTACATTTTGGCAAACTCCAAGCGGGCTGTCATGTGCCTTCTGTCTGGTCACTACCATTAAGGCCTAATTGGTGGAGTGCTGCAGACATGGTTGTCCTTCTGGAATGTTCTCCCATCTCCACAGATTAACTCTTGAGCTCTGTCTGAGTGACCATCGGGTTTTAGGTCACCTCCATGACCAAGGCCCTTCTCCCTGGTTGCTCAGTTTGGCCAAGTGGCCAGCTCTAGGAAGAGTCTTGGTGGTTCCTAACTTCTTCAATTTAAGAATGATGGAAGCCACTGTGTTCTTGGGGACCTTCAATGCTGCAGAAATGATTTGGTACCCTTCCCCAGATCTGTGCCTCGACACAATCCTGTCTCGCAGCTCTACGGTCAATTCCTTTGATTTTTGCATGTTGTAAAAAATATGCATTGTTAAAACACTTGTAAGCCTAAATTCCATCGCTATTGGGAAACTGGGCCCTAGTCAGCAGCCCTAACCCTACCCTTAGCCCAAGAGCTTCCATTGGTCAATAAATACATTAGGCCCTAGATAATACACAGACAAGACACAGAGACAATCAAGCAACATAGATGGAGTGGTGAAGGTAAAAAATTGTTTTCAAACCTTGACCATACCAGGGTGGGTTCATAACATTAGTAAAGATTGCAATCCAAAAGAATGACAGTGATTCATCTTTCCAACAAATCAATATTCAATATGGAATTATTGTACATTTGTTGAATCCTTAAAAGCAAGTTGGCTGGTGGTCATTTGGAGGTAGGTGGATTTGCGCTCCAATAAGTATATAAAATGTATAAGCCTTAATGTATAACCTTAACACAGTGTTTCCCAACTTCAGTCCTCAAGCACCCCCAGCAGTACACGCTGTTATATAACTGGACGAGCACACCTGATTCAACTTGTCAACTAATCATCAAGCTCTCAATGAGTTGAATCAGATGAGTATATCTGGGGCTACAACAAAAATGTGTGCTGTAAGGGATACTCGAGGACTGAAGTTGAAAAACACTGCCTTAAGACATTTTAAGAGAGGTTAA
Organism: Salvelinus fontinalis; assembly: GCF_029448725.1. Lineage (NCBI taxonomy): Eukaryota > Metazoa > Chordata > Actinopteri > Salmoniformes > Salmonidae > Salvelinus > Salvelinus fontinalis. The sequence continues at coordinate 61,016,227 of NC_074666.1, forward strand.
TATAATTGAGACCCTCATTTACTCTTAAGGGTAGGATGCACAAGTTTTTACTCACCAAAGTAACAACACAGTGTGGTCAAAGACTTAGTTGTAGTCAAGACCTGATTACCTATAACTACAAACATATTTATGTTTTGGGGTTTTTGCATATTTATTAACTTATTTCCGGGATCACTTCAGAACTACTTACAATGCAGGCTCTGGTGCCTTCTTGCCGTGGGCTCAAAACAAAAGAGAAAATAATATCTGCTTGCTCTAATTTTGTAACTGTAACTATGTTCTCCTTTTTGTTTTGTAAACTTTTTTGCATGCTCTCTGTGAGGTAGGCTACGGGAGTTCTGTAACTTTGTCCACCTTGGCTTGGTGCAAGCGCGCTAACTGACTGACATCTGTAATGTATCTGTTTGGGATTTTTCTCACTATAGCTATTGGATTTTCCCTGACTCTTACCATGGGATGGGCCCCAGTCATCCATCTGTAAGTCTCTGCTCTTTTGATCTGTGGTTATGTTTTAGTTGTGTTCACACCTTCAAAAACACGGTACACAACACACACTCATACAGACACCTTCAGGAACTGTAAGATGGCGCCGGAGAAGCAGGCAGACATTTTATGTGCCCCCAGCAGATTGTGATTTTATGTTTATTTGCGTTGTTTGTAACTTATTTTTTCTAACTTATTTTGCACATAATGTTGCCGCTACCGTCTCTTAAGACCAAAAATAACTTCTAGACATCAGGACTGCGATTACTCACCACGGACTAGCAGAATCCTTTTTTTCCTTTCATGACACTGATGAGCCCAACGCGAAGGATATGCTGCTTCCTCAGGAACAGGCCCCGATCCCTGTGATCTGCATGAAGAGGATTCGGAGAAAGAGGAGCCGAAGATCGGGCTGCCTTCTGAGAATTCGTAGGCGTTCAAATAAACTCCCACTTCCCTCCAATCTGCTAGCAAACGTGCAATCTTTGGAGAATAAAATCAACGAGTTACGCAGAAGATTAAACTACCAACGGGACATTAAAAGCTGTCACATCTTAATGCTTCACGTAGTCGTGGCTGAATGACGACAATATCAACGTACAGCTGGCGGGTTATACGATGTACCGGCATGATAGAACAGAGGCGTCTTGTAAGACAAGGGGCGGCAGTCTATGTATTTTTGTAAACAACAGCAGGTGCACGATATCTAAGGAAGTCTCGAGCTATTGCTCACCTGAGGTTGAGTATCTCATGATAAGCTGTAGACCACACTACCTACAGAGAGAGTTTTCATCTGTATTCTTTGTTGCTGTTTACATACCACCACAGTCAAAGGCTGGCACTAAGTCAGCAATGAATGAGCTGTATTCCACCATAAGCAAACAAGAATACGCTCACCCAGAGGCGGCGCTCCTAGTAGCCGGGGACTTTAATGCAGGGAAACTTAAATCCGTTTTACCAAATTTCTATCAGCATGTTAAATGTGCAACCAGAAGAAAAATAACTCTGGATCCCAATAATCCACACACAGAGATGCATACAAAGCTCTCCCTCACCCTCCATTTGGAAAATCTGACCATAATTCTATCCTCCAGATTCCTGCTTAGAACCAAAAATTTAAGCAGGAAGCACCAGTGACTTGACCAATAAAAAATTAATCAGAGGAAGCAGACGCTAAGCTACAGTACTGTTTTGCTAGCACAGACTGGAATATGTTCCTCCAAATGCATTGAGGAGTACACCACATCAGTAATTGGCTTCATCATTAAGTGCATCGATGACGTCTTCCCCACAGTGACTGTACCTACATACAACAACCAAAATCCATGGATTACAGGCAGCATCTGCACTGAGCTAAATGCTGGAGCTGCCGCTTTCAGGGAGCGGGACTCGGAAGCTTAAAATAAATCCCGCTATGCCCTCCGACGAACCATCAAACGGGCAAAGCGTCAATACAGGACCAAGGTCGAATCGTACTACACCGGCTCTGATGCTTGTCGGATGTGGCAACGCTTGCAAACCATTACAAACGACAAAGGGAAGCACAGCCGAGAGCTGCCCAGTGACACGAGCCTACCAGACGAGCTAAACTACTTCTATGCTCGCTTCGAGGCAAATAACACTGAAACATGAATGAGAGCACCAGCTGTTCCGGAAGACTGTGTGATCATGCTCTCCGCAGCCGATGTGAGTAAGACCTTTAAACAGGTCAACATTCACAAGGTCGCAGGGCCAGACTGATTACCAGGACGTGTACTGTGAGCATGCGCTGACCAACTGGCAAGTGTCTTCACTGACATTTTCAACCTCTCCCAGTCTGAGTCTGTAATACCAACATGTTTCAAGCAGACCACCATAGTCCCTGTGCCCAAGAACACTAAGGTAACCTGCCAAAATGACTACCGACACGTAGCACTCACGTCTGTAGCCATGAAGTGCTTTGAAAGGCTGGTTATGGCTCACATCAACACCATTATCCCAGAAACCCTAGACCCACTCCAATTTGCATACCGCCTCAACAGATCCACAGATGATGCAATCTCTATTGCACTCCACACTGCCCTTTCCCACCTGGATAAAAGGAACACGTATGTGAGTGCTATTAATTGACTACAGCTCAGCATTCAACACCATAGCACCCTTAAAGCTCATCAATAAGCTAAGGACTTGGGACGAAACACCTTCTTCTGCAACTGGATCCTGGACTTCCTGACGGGCCGCCCCCAGGTGGTAAGGGTAGGTAACAACACATCCGCCACTCTGATCCTCAACAGAGGGGCCTCTCAGGGGTGCGTGCTCGGTCCCCTCCTGTACTCCCTGTTCACTTATGACTGCACAGCCAGGCACGACTGCAACACCATTAAATTTGCCGATTACACAACAGTAGTAGGCCTGATCACCGACAACGACGAGACAGCCTATAGGGAGGAGGCCTGGCCGTGTGGTGCCAGGACAACAACCTCTCTCTCAACGTGAACCTCTCTCTCAACGTGATCAAAACAAAGAAAATGATTGTGGACTACAGGAAAAAGAGGATTGAGCACGCCCCCATTCTCATCGACGGGGCTACGGTAGAGCAGGTTGAGATCTTCAAGTTCCTTGGTGTCCACATCACCAACAAACTAACATGGTGCAAGTACACCAAGACAGTCGTGAAGAGGGCACGACACAGCCCATTCCCCCTCAGGAGACTGAAAAGATTTGGCATGTGTCCTCAGATCCTCAAAAGGTTCTACAGCTGCACCATCGACCGCATCCTGACTGGTTGCATCACTGCCTGGTATGGCAACTGCTCGGCCTCCGACCACAAGGCACTACAGAGGGTAGTGTGAACAGCCCAGTACATCACTGGGGCCAAGCTTCCTGCAGTCCAGGACCTCTATACCAGGCGGTGTCAGAGGAAGGCCCTAAAAATTGTCCAAGACTCCAGCCACCCTAGTCATAGACTGTTCTCTCTGCTACCGCGCGGCAAGCGGTACCTGAGTGCCAAGTCTAGGTCCAAGAGGCTTCTAAACAGCTTTTATCCCCAAGCCATAAGACTCCTGAACATCTAGTCAAATGGATACCCAGACTAAGACTATTTGCTGTGCCCCCATCACCCCCTCTTTACACCACTGCTACTTTATGTTGTTATATATGCATAGTCACTTTAATAACTCTACCTAAATGTACATACCACCTCAACTAACCGGTGCCCCCGCACGTTGACTCTGTATTGTTACCCCCACCGTACATAATCTCGCTATTGTTATTTTACTGCTGCTCCTTAATTACTTGTTACTTTTATATTTTATTCTTATCCGTATTTTTTTTAAACTGCATTGTTGGTTAGGGGCTCGTAAGTAAGCATTTCACTGTAAGGTCTGCACCTGTTGTATTCGGCGCATGTGACTAATACAATTTGATTTGATTTGAACTGGTCTCCGACCATAGCCGTGCAGGTTGGCAAGGCTGGCTAGGCTAATAACTAAGTTAGTTGGCTAAATAGCTGACTTTAGCTGGCTAGCTAGCTTGCTGGCTAAGATAACTGCATATAGCTAGCGTTCTTTGATATTTGGTTTGATGGCGTTATTTACTTCCAAAACATTGGTTTACTTTAAAGTATTTGTAAGGTAGGTGTTGATAGCAACTGGCTGACTCATTCAGTGCTAATGTAAAGTTAGCAGGCTGGTTGGGCTAACGTTAGCAGGCTAGTAGGGCTAACATGAGCAGGCTAGTTGGTCCCTAACCTTGCAAGTTGATTTGTAACAAAAAACGTGCCAGTAGTCATTATAGGGAATTGGCTGGCTTGCCGGGTCCTCCATATTACACCCCACCCCGTAAAAAAAATGTCCGGCATGACTTCGACATTCTTCGGAATTCTGATCTGTTTTATGTAATAACTCCAAAAATAGAAAAGTGAGGTGTAACATTGCATTTGAACTTTTGATGTGTACACTAATGCAAAGCCATATGTTACATGTGGTTCCGTTTATGCTACCTACCATTTAAGAATGGAAGTCCTTGAATTTTTATCCACTGTCTGAAGGTTATATGCCAATTTCCAAGAGTTAACAGTAATCGTATAACGTCCGTTGTCGTGAGAGCCGAGATAATAAAAAAAAAGGAACCTATTTAAAATCCAATAAAAAGTGAATTATTAAAGAGATGGTCAAACAAGGATGCCAACATTTGTAATTGCAGTATTTTAGATAAGATGGGTCTTCAGCTTAAATGTGTTTGTGTGTGCATGCGTGAGTGTGGCTAATTCCTCTATCGTTCTCTGAGGGACCATCGACCCATGACTCATGAGATGTGCATTCTCACTACCATTTCATCCTTAAACCTCCATGCATTAGCAGTGTTTCACCCTTCCATATGGTTCTGATTCACTGCAGTGTCCTCTGGGTCACTGAGCCATATGGCTTGAGGGAATAGTATCGAGATGTGAATTACAGTAATACATGCTAAAATACTACACTTTTGCTGCTCTATGCAGTGAGGGAGGGACACACATTTCTGGCTGACTTTATTCCTGTAATGTTTCTATAAAAGGCATGACTGGACATGTATAAGCGAGGACAAACAGGACAGAAACTGATCAAGGAATGACAGATAAAAATGTTATAAGGATTTGGCAGATAAAGATGCATGTCACATGTTTCCGAAATGACGGATGAAGATACAGGTCACATGACAGATAAAGATATACAAGTTAGATGTTTCTGAAATGACGGATCATGATGTACATGTTACATGTTTCTGCCGTTCATGACAAGACTCCGCATAGAGTGAGAGTCTTCGATTCGGGAAAGCAAGCAGACAACAGCTGCTTTGATCCAGTGCCTTTATGGGAGCTGCATGAGCCGGTGGCAGTCAGTTATCTTCACCGCAGGCTCAGTCTCCCGTCGCTCTCGCCTAGCGCTAGCTCTCCATGGAAACCCACCCCTGCCTTTCCTAGAACTCACACCAAGCACACTCATTGAACTGTCGGGGGAAAGCACTGCTGGATGTAAAACAATTGTTGTACTGTGTGTACTGCTCATAACCAATTAACAGCACTTTGAGTAAAGAAGTAATACTTGAATACATTTCCCAGGGTGGAATACACTACAGGGAGCTTGGCAATAGGCTGTAATAGTGGAGTAATGTACAAACCTCGTATCACCGGCTGGAGATCTATGGTGTGGCTGATTGATTTATTTCATTTCGTTTCATGTGCAGGCCTACGATGGGAGCTAAAAGCTGACTTACAGTACCACATACAAGAAACAGCCATTACAAGAACCGCCAAGACAGAGCTGAAAATAGAGCTCTTTGGCCATGCACGCTAGTGGTGGGTATGGCATCGAAATGAGAAAGCATAAGCAAAAACAAATAAACATACCTACTGTAAAATATGGGTGGATCTTTGATGTTGTTGGATTCTAGCTTGAAATATACTTATTCATGTTATCATATTAGAACTTATTAATTACTATACATGTATAATGCATGTAGATGTTTGGGTCAATAGAGGGCTAAGTGGAAAGTTATTGAGTGAGCAAGGGGAGTGCAGAAAGTTTACATTCTGTCAGAACATTGTTGATTCTCATGTAACCTATGGAGAAGGGCAAAGGGAAACAGTCTGGTTTCAGTCACTGATAAGGTAGTACAGCCGTGGAGGAGTGAGGAGTTCGGCCCGAGGTCAGGTCAGATGAAGTGAGAAGGAAGTCAGTCCTGTCGCACACATAGATTTCCACACCTGTGAAGGTTCTAGCAAGAGGCTACACCAATGAGAGGAACCAATTATGCTCCTGACTAGCAACAGAGATGTATTGGCTGTCTAGGTGTGCAAGGAGTTGACTCCGTCTAGTAGGAGGGAATAAATATATGTGCTTGTGTTAACATGTCTTTGTCTTTGGAGCTGTTTGACCCAGTGGGAAATAAACTTATTTTGAGCTTTTCCTATTCATCTGTTCGAGGGGTTATTATGTTATGTTATGGGGATATTTTGCTCCCATTGGTCCTGGGGCCCTAGGTACTGACAATGCCGGTCAGTATATAGAAAATCCTTGCTACTTCAGATTTAAAAAATATATATAGGTACGGACAACTGCAAAAGTGTTGCTACAACTCTCTTTAACATTGCTGCCCTGAATTTAGCCAGTACTATTGACAATACTCAGTTGGAGAAAGTTTATGTAGAGAGACTACTTTCTGGAAGACAGTGCCATGCTGACTCACATGCATTTACATGTACATTCCTAAAGAGATGGGTGGGACTAAGACTTAATTTAGGAATTTGTTTTTCAATTTTCGCCTAAAATGACATACCCAAATCTAACTGCCTGCAGCTCAGGACCTAAATCAAGGATATGCATATTCTTGATACCATTTGAAAGGAAACACTTTGAAGTTTATGGAAATTTTAAAATAATATAGGAGAATATAACACATTAGATAAAACGCATTTTTTTGTATTTTGTTTGTACCATCATCTTTGAAATGCAAGAGAAAGGACATAATGTATTATTCCAGCCCAAGCGCAATTACAATTTTGGCCACTAGATGGCAGCATTGTGTGTAAACAATGTTAGACTGATCCAATGAACCATTGTATTTATGTTCAAAATGTTGTATCAAGACTGCCCAAATGTGCCTAATTGGGACACCGATCCTGTAGAGGGTTTACAGAATTTAACTACGGGATCGGTGTCCCTAAACCGGGACAGTAGTTGCTCAATATGCGATAATGTGACTAGAATGACGTTGTAAACAACTGCCAACTCTCCGGAGACATAGACAGGTCTTATATGGGCAGAAAGCTTAAATTCTTATAAATCTAACTGCCGTGTCAAATTTACAGTAGCTGTTACAGCAACAACAAAAAACATGCTATTGTTTGAGGATAGTGCACAACAACAAAACACTTTTATCCCGGCAACTTGTTTGATACATTCACCTCTGAAGATAAATAATACACTTACATTCAGTAATCTTGCTCTGATTTGTTATCCTGAGAGTGCCAGAGATAAAATGTAGTGTAGTTTTGTTTGAAAAATCTATTTTTTAATTCAAATGTATTCAAATGTAGGAACTGGGTTCTACAGTTTGACCCCTCTGCTGTCTCTGGCTCCACACCCACCCCGCCCGGCCATCTGGATGTTTGAAGGTTAGTGTATTTTCTGTAGGGAAGCTAATTATCCATCATGTATTTCATTCCTGGGAGTGTGTAAACGTATTTCTTTTATTACCATAGCATTTGTGTGTTCTCTATAGTTATGTACTTGAAAATGTATAAATTTACCCAATTTGGCACATTTGGGCAAACTCCTGGAGAACGTGATACAAAATATTGTGTAGTGCTGTAATTCTTCACTGGATTAGTCTGAAACATTGCACACACACTGCTGCCATAATGTGGACAACATCTAAACTACAGCTAGAAACCTATCTCAATGTATGGTCTTTCTCTTGCATTTCAAAGATGGTAGAACAAAACACAAAATAGAAAACGCATGTTTTTTGGATTGTATTATCTTTTACCAGATCTAATGTTTTATATTATCCTACATTATTTTGACTTTTTCACAAACTTCAAAGTGTTTCCTTTCAAACGGTATCACGAATGTGCATATCCTTGCTTCAGGTCCTGCCCTACAGGCAGTTAGATTTCTTAAGAGGTTTTAATGGCTGTGATAGGAGAAAACTGAGTTTGGATCAACAACAATCTGGTTACTCCACAATACTAACCTAAATGACAGAGTGAAAAGGAGGAAGCCTGTACACACACTATAAAATATTTTAAAAAATGCATCCTGTTTGCAATAAGGCATTAAAGTAAAACTGCAAAAAAATTGAAATAAATTAACTTTATGCCTTGAATGCAAAGTGTTATTTTTGGAGCAAATCTAGCGCAACCCATCAAGAATGGTGGTGGTTGCATCATGTTATGGGTATACTTGTCATCGGCAAGGACTATGGAGTTTTTTCTTATAAAAAGAAACGGAATAGAGCTAAGCACATGCAAAATCCTAGAGGAAGATCTGGTTCAGTCTGCATTCCAAAAGACACTGGGAAACAAATTCACCTTTCAGCAGGACAATAACCTAAAACACAAGGCCAACTATATACTGGTTGCATACAAAGCCGACATTGAATATTCCTGAGTAGCCTGAAAGCTAATGTAAGACACGGCATGCTTGAAACAAGCTTGTCACGCTTGTGTCCAATAAGCCAGCAAAAAAATGACACTTCCAATTTTCTTCTTGAATATACAACATACAGTTGAAGTCGGAAGTTTACATACACTTAGGTTGGAGTCATTAAAACTTGTTTTTCAACACCACTAATTTCTTGTTAACAAACTATAGTTTTGGCAGGTCGGTTAGGACATCTACTTTGTGCATGACACAAGACATTTTTCCAACAATTGTTTACAGACAGATTATTTCACTTATAATTCACTGTATCACAATTCCAGTGGGTCAGAGGTTTACATACACTAAGTTGACTGTGCCTTTAAACAACTTGGAAAATTCCAGAAAATTGTGTCATGGCATTAGAAGCTTCTGATAGGCTAATTGACATAATTTGAGTAAACTGGAGGTGTACCTGTGGATGTATTTCAAGGCCTACCTTCAAACTCAGTGCCTCTTTGCTTGACATGATGGGAAAATCTAAAGAAATCAGCCAAGACCTCAGAAAGAAAATTGTAGACCTCCACAAGTCTGGTTCATCCTTGGGAGCAATTTCCAAACGCCTGAAGGTACCACGTTCATCTGTACAAACAATAGTACGCAAGTATGAACACCATGGGACCACGCAGCCATCATACCGTTCAGGAAGGAGACGCATTCTGTCTCCTAGAGATGAACGTACTTTGGTGCAAAAAGTGCAAATCAATACCAGAACAACAGTAAAGTACCTTGTGAAGATGCTGGAGGAAACAGGTACAAAAGTATCTATATCCACAGTAAAACGAGTACTATATCAACATAACCTGAAGGGCCACTCAGCAAGGAAGAAGCCACTGCTCCAAAACCGCCATAAAAAAGCCAGACCACGGTTTGCAACTGCACATGGGGACAAAGATCGTACTTTTTGGAGAAATATCCTCTGGTCTGATGAAACAAAAATAGAACTGTTTGGCCATATTGACCATTGTTATGTTTGGAGGAAAAAGGGGGATGCTTGCAGCTGAAGAACATCATCCCAACCGTGAAGCACGGAGGTGGCAGCATCATGTTGTGGGGCTGATGTGCTGCAGGAGGGACTGGTGCACTTCACAAAATAGATGGAATCATGAGGCAGGAAAATTATGTGGATATATTGAAGCAACATCTCAAGACATCAGTCAGGCAGTTAAAGCTTGGTCGCAAATGGGTCGTCCTAATGGACAATGACCCCAAGCATACTTCCAAAGTTGTGGCAAAATGGACAACAAAGTCAAGGTATTGGAGTAGCCATCACAAAGCCCTGACCTCAATCCAATAGAAAATATGTGAGCAGAACTGAAAAAGTGTGTGCGAGCAAGGAGACCTACAAACCTTACTCAGGTACACCAGCTTTGTCAGTAGGAATGGGCCAAAATTCACCCAATTTATTGTGGGAAGCTTGTGGAAGGCTTCCCAAAACGTTTGACCCAAGTTAAACAATTTAAAGGTAATTCTAACAAATACTAGTTGAGTGTATGTAAACTTCTGACTGACTGGGAATGTGATGAAAGAAATAAAAGCTGAAATAAATCATTCTCTCTACTATTATTCTAATATTTCACATTCTTAAAATAAAGTGGTGATCCTAACTGACCTAAAACTGGGAATTTTTACTTGGATTAAATTTCAGGAATTGTGAAAAACGGAGTTTAAATGTATTTGGCTAAGGTGTATGTAAACTTCCGACTTCAACTGTGTGTTGGCACCACTTAAACTGTTGTACTGATTAAAGAAGCAATAAAACTGGCATTATTTAGACTAGTTGAGTATCTGGAGAATCAGCATTTCTCGGTTCGATAACAGGCCACAACTTGCAGCTTCATTAAATAGTACCCGCAAAACACCAGTTTCAACGTCAAAAGTGAAGAGGTGACTCCAGGATGCTGGCCTTCTAGGCAGAGTTGCAGAGTTGCAAAGAAAAAGCCCTTTCTCAGATTGGCCAATAAAAAGGAAAGATTAAGACGGGCAAAAGAACATAGACACTGGACAGAGGAACTCTGCCTAGAAGGCCAGCAGCCCAAAGTCACCTCTTCACTGTTGATGTTGAGACTGGTGTTTTGTGTGTACTATTTAATGAAGCTGCTAGTTGAAGACTTGTGAGGCGTCTGTTTCTCAATCTAATGTACTTGTTCTCTTGCTCAGTTTTGCACCGGGGCCTCCCACTCCTCTTTCTATTGTGGTTAGAGCCAGTTTGCTCTGTTCTGTGAAGGGAATAGTACACAGCGTTGTACCAGATCTTCGATTTCTTGGCAATTTCTCGCATGGAATAGCCTTCACTTTCAGAAGAAGAATAGATGACGAGTTTCAGAAGAAAGTACTTTGTTTCTGGCCATTTTGAGCCTGTAATTGAACCCAGAAATGCTGATGCTCCAGATACTCAACTAGTCGAAAGAAGGCCAGGTTTACTGCTTCTTAAATCATAACAACAGTTTTCAGCTGTGCCAACATAATTGCAAAAGGTTTTTCTAATGATCAATTTGCCTTTTGAAATAATAAACTTGGATTTGCTAACACAACGTGCAATAGGAACACCGGAGTGATGGTTGCTGATAATGGGCCTCTGTACGCCTATGTAGATATTCCATTTAAAAAATCTGCCATTTCCAGCTACAGTAGTCATTTACAACATTAGCAATGTCTACACTGTATTTCTGATCAATTTGATGTTATTTTAATGGACAAAAAGTGCTTTTCTTTCAAAAACAAGGACATTTCTAAGTGACCCCAAACTTTTGAACTGTAGTGTATGTAAAGATTAGACATCTTAGTCTAAACAACAACAGATAATTGAGTACATTTTACATTTACATTTAAGTCATTTAGCAGACGCTCTTATCCAGAGCGACTTACAAATTGGTGCATTCACCTTATGATATCCAGTGGAACAACCACTTTACAATAGTGCATCTAACTCTTTTAAGGGGGGGGGGGGGTTAGAAGGATTACTTTATCCTATCCTAGGTATTCCTTAAAGAGGTGGGGTTTCAGGTGTCTCCGGAAGGTGGTGATTGACTCCGCTGACCTGGCGTCGTAAGGGAGTTTGTTCCACCATTGGGGTGCCAGAGCAGCGAACAGTTTTGACTGGGCTGAGCGGGAACTGTACTTCTTCAGAGGTAGGGAGGCGAGCAGGCCCGAGGTGGATGAACGCAGTGCCCTTGTTTGGGTGTAGGGCCTGATCAGAGCCTGAAGGTACGGAGGTGCCGTTCCCCTCACAGCTCCGTAGGCAAACACCATGGTCTTGTAGCGGATGCGAGCTTCAACTGGAAGCCAGTGGAGAGAGCGGAGGAGCGGGGTGACGTGAGAGAACTTGGGAAAGTTGAACACCAGACGGGCTGCGGCGTTCTGGATGAGCTGTAGGGGTTTAATGGCACAGGCAGGGAGCCCAGCCAACAGCGAGTTGCAGTAATCCAGACGGGAGATGACAAGTGCCTGGATTAGGACCTGCGCCGCTTCCTGCGTGAGGCAGGGTCGTACTCTGCGAATGTTGTAGAGCATGAACCTACAGGAACGGGTCACCGCCTTGATGTTAGTTGAGAACGACAGGGTGTTGTCCAGGATCACGCCAAGGTTCTTAGCACTCTGGGAGGAGGACACAATGCAGTTGTCAACCGTGATGGCGAGATCATGGAACGGGCAGTCCTTCCCCGGGAGGAAGAGCAGCTCCGTCTTGCCGAGGTTCAGCTTGAGGTGGTGATCCGTCATCCACACTGATATGTCTGCCAGACATGCAGAGATGCGATTCACCACCTGGTTATCAGAGGGGGGAAAGGAGAAGATTAATTGTGTGTCGTCTGCATAGCAATGATAGGAGAGAGTAGTAACATGTAAGTTATTATTACTAAAGCTCTACTGATCTACTGGGTGAGCAGACTGCTATTCCAGCCCAGCAATAGCACACTTGATTATCAATGACTTGTCCTATCAAATAGCTTTGTTGCTGTAATGAAAGGACATAACCAAGGTGAGCTGTCTTTCATATCAGTTAGAAGAGCTCTCTGCCTTTGTTGCTGTAATGAAACCCAGAGTAGAGTGGTCGGGGATCGATAGGTGCTCAAGACCTTTGTACTCCTTTACTGACAGCAGGAACTCCAATTTCACCTGTTAGTCTCCAAATACATGTGTAGATATGTCAAGATAGCTAGCTAACAGTAAGTTAGCTAGCTGATTACATTTAATTTACTTTGCTAAACTGTGTTTGAAGTTAGTTAGCTAGCTTGCTAGCACATAAGTTGAGTTAGCCTAAAAAGTGGCTGGCTAGCTAGCTAATAATTTGTTGTTTTTTTACATTTAAAAAATGTATTTACTTACTTGAAAAGGTTCTCCCACTGCCTAAGTTTTTTTGGTCCTTACAAATACTAAACACTGAGCAATCTTCATAATATTGTCGGTGGCAGCAAAGCGCAGCCACAAGACAAAAACTCTTTCACCAAAGAGGTTTAGAACGTGTTGTGACATTTGACTTTACCAGCGTAATCCACTGTCGGCCACACTTCATAACTTGAAAATTGTCACTTGAAACTAGCACAGGCATCAACTACCTGAACGGAAAACTGTGACGCACATAACACACAACACCCCTTCTACGCGTGTGTGGGGGAGGGTTTTTGAAATGTAACCTCCAATCAAAATCTTAACCATTCAAACCGTCTTTGTAATACAAAATTCTTCAGACCTCTAAGGGAGGCGTGACAACTACGTGATTTTGGGAGGTATGGCAATGCGAGACCACTCTTTGACTGACCCGTTCCAAAAACGTTCATAATGTGGTTGCACTTTCATAGTGACATTTGCTGGATGTGTCAAATGGTGATAAACGATTGTGGCCAAAAGAAGCATCTGATAACACAAGCAAAAGTTTTTGTGGAAAATGTGGTATTGCCAAACATTCCGTCAGTAAAAATTAGTTGGTTGTGATTTATTATGCACGGTTAGTGTTTCTCATTCCTGGTGCCCACAGTGGGGCCCATGGAATTCTGTGATGGAATATTCAGGGCCCACGGATCCTCTGTCGGAATGTTGAAGCTGATGTGCTTGCAGGTGCAACAAACCTGTGTGTGTGTGTGTGTGTTCGTGTGTGTGTGTGTGTGTGTGTGTGTGTGTGTGTTTGCACGGTGCTCTTCTTCTGTCCAACTTCATAACCTGTTGCAGTGCCTATCAGGTGTAATGACAGGACATAACCAAGGTGAGCTGTCTTTCATATCAGTTAGAAGAGCTCTCTGCCTTTGTTGCTGTAATGAAACCCAGAGTAGAGTGGTCGGGGATCGATAGGTGCTCAAGACCTTTGTACTCCTTTACTGACAAGATACCAATGCGTGCGTTTGTGTATGTGTGTGCGTGCATGTACAGTGGGAAGAAAAAGTATGTGAACCCTTTAGAATTTCCTGGATTTCTGCATAAATTGGTCATAAATTGTGATCTGATCTTCATCTAAGTCACAACAATAGGCTAACACAGTCTGCTTAAACTAGTTACACACAAACAATGATAACGTTTCATGTCTTTATTGAACACACCATGTAAACATTCACACTGCAGGTTGGAAAAAGTATGTGAACCCTTGGATTTAATAACAGGTTGACCCTCCTTTGGCAGCAACAACCTCAACCAAACGTTTTCTGTAGTTACGGATCAGACCTGCACAACTGTCAGGAGGAATTTTGGACTAATCCTCTTTACAAAACTGTTTCAGTTCCACAATATTCTTTGGATGTCTGGTGTGAACCGCTCTCTTGAGGTCATGCCACAGCATCTCAGTTGGGTTTACGTTAGGACTGACTGGGCCACTCCAGAAAGCACATTTTCTTCTGTTCAAGCCATTCTGTTGTTGATTTACATCTGTCTTTTGGGTTGTTTTCCTGTTGCATCATCTAACTTCTGTTGAGCTTCAATTGGTGGACAAATAGCCTAACATTCTCCTGCCAAATGTTTTGATAAACTTGGGAATTAATTTTTTCATCGATGATAGCAAGCTATCCAGGCCCTGAGGCAGCAAAGAAACCCCAAACCATAATGCTCCCTCCACCGTAGTTTACAGTTAGGATGATGTTTTGATTTTCTCCACACATAGTGTTCCTTCCAAACAACTCAATTTAAGCTTCATCTGACCACATAATATTTTGCCAGTCGCAATGCGGAACATGCAGCTGCTCTTTTGCGAACTTCAGACGTGCAGCAATGTTTTTTTTGGACAGCAGTGGCTTCTTCCATGATGTCCTCCCATGAACACCATTCTTGTTTAGTGTTTTACGTATTGTAGACTCATCAACAGAGATGTTAGCTTCTTCCAGAGATTTCTGTAAGTCTTTATCTGACACTGTAGGATTCTTCTTAACCTCAATGAGCATTCTGCGCTGTGCTCTTGCAGTCATCTTTGCAGTACGGCCACTCCTAGGGAGAGTAGCAACAGTGCTTAAATTTCTCCATTTATAGACAATTTGTTTTACCGTGGACTGACTTTTAGAGATACTTTTGAAACCCTTTCCAGCTTCATGCAAGGCAACATTTCTTAATCTTAGGTATTCTGAGATCTCTTGTTTGAGGCATGGTTCACATCAGGCAATACTTCTTGTGAATAGCAAACTCAAATTTTGTGAGTTTTTTATGGGGCTGGGCCGCTCTAACCAAAATCTCCAATCTTGTCTCATTGATTCAACTCCAGGTTAGTTGGTTCCTGACTCCAAATAGCTTTTGGATTAGTCATTACCCTAGGGGTCCACATATTTTTTCCAAACTACACTATGAATGTTTAAATGATGTATTCAATATAGATAAAGAAAATACAATAATTTGTGTGTTATTAGTTTAAGCACACTGAGTTTGTCTATTGTTGTGACTTAGATGAAGATCAGATCAAATTTTATGTACAATTTATGCAGAAATCCAGGTAATTCCAAAGGGTTCACATACTTTTTCTTGCCACTGTACCTGGGTGGCCTTGGTCTCTGGCAGAGCCTCTCACACCAAAGCCACAGGGCTGGCTGGTCCTCATGTCTCTACCAAACGCCAGACCGTTACAGTCCCAGGCAAAGCAGCATGCTCTGGAGATAGTGCACACTCCCATTCCTCAAAAACATTGTCATCAGTAGTCTGACTTTCCTGCCTCTTTGTCTCAGTGTCTGCACTCTTTCACTGAAGATATAATTTTCTACAGCCTCCGTGGATGGAAAAAGATTGGTTGATTTACCACTGTAGCTCCCATGAGGACAAAGGTTGTATCTGAGGAATTTAAGGCTTGATTTTGACTTGTATTTTTACCTTGGTGAATATTTTGTGTGAAACGGATGCCCATGCCACAGAGTAATTATTTTCTTTCCTGCTGGGTGACATTCAACCCACTCAGACGGACAACACAGACACACACACACACACACGGATGCTCTACCACCCCCGACCAAAAATGACCATGTTGATTTTGTGTAATTTTGTGACATCATGAAAGACAGTAGGACAACATAACTTTATCTCTTAAAGTGTACATTTCCCAGCTGTCAAATTAATTCACATGCGCCGAATACAACAGGTGTAGTAGACCTTACAGTGAAATGCTTACGTACGAGCCCCTAACCAACAATGCAGTACAAATAAGAATATTAAATAAAAGTAACAAAAGAGCAGCAGTAAAATAGCAATAGCAAGACCATATGCATGGGGGTACTGGTAAAGAGTCAATGTACGGGGGCACCGGTTAGTTGAGGTAATTGAGGTAATATGTACATGCACAGTGGTTCCTCCTTTAACCTGTTGGGGATGGGGGCGCTGTTTAGACTATTTATGCTAATGTGGCTAATTTTTTAAACGGCTTCCCACAAAATCCTTGATCGTACAATATGCATATTATTATTATTATTGGATAGAAAACAGTCTATAGTTTCTATAGGAGTTGAAATTTTGTCTCTAAGTGGAACAGAGCCCATTCTACAGCAATTTCCCTGACATGGAGTCAGATTTGAGAAACGTTGGCCACTTTTCTGAAGTCATTTAAAAGGGCTCTGTCGTTGCTATGACTATACGGACACTTCTTACGTCTTCCCCTGGATGCCTTTACGTGATGACGATTCCAACGGGCTCGATTGCTCGTTCACAGGCCCTACAAATGAAAAAAACCTTTAGCTAGCAAGTCTTTTCTTGCTGCGTAACGCGCGTGGAAGACACCGACCCTCTCCTGTTCCAAGCGTTAGTTTAGCCTGTTATATTTCTCCGGTCATCTTTTCACTCGTTATAGGAGTTACAAACATCACAAAGTAGTTAATTTAAAGCGTTTTATAGCAATTTATATCCGTTTAGTGCGATTTTGGGACATTTATTTTTGCAACGATGTGAAAAGTTGGGTGCGCTTTTCAGTTCATCCCGAACGTAGTTGACATTTCCACATGGCAAGAGGACAGCTTTCCACCAAAAGACGATTTCTCCCAAGAAAGGATCCTTTGCCCAAGATACTGATGGAAGAACAGCTCAAGGTAGGACATTTTTATTATGATAAATCGTGTTTCTGTCGAAACATTTTAGTGGCTTAGGACGCCATGTTTTTTGACGTAGCTTCGCTTGGCGCAAACTGTATTGAAAAGTAAGGATAAATTAAAAAATGTAATAACGCAATTGTATTAAGAATTAAATTGTCTATCAATCCCTGTCCACCCTATATTTTTTAGTCACGTTTATGAGTATTTATGTATAAGAGTAGATCACTGTCTAAGTGGCGCAAGGACGTTTTCTTTACCAGCTTGTCTACATTTCACATTGTCTAACCATGATTTTGGTGGCTAAATATAAACATTTTCGATCAAACTGTATATGCATGTTGTAATGTGATGTTACAGGAGTGTCATCGGAAGAATTCTGAGAAGGTTAGTGAAAAAATTAATATCTTTTGGCGATGTTGACTTTTATCGCTCACTTTGGCTAGAATCAATGCTGGGCTGCTAATTGCTATGTGCTAAGCTAATATAACGATTTATTGTGTTTTCGCTGTAAGACACTTAGAAAATCTGAAATATTGTCTGTATTCACAGGATCTGTGTCTTTCGATTCGTGTATGCTGTGTATTTTTACGAAATGTTTGATGATTAGTAGTTAGGTAAACACGTTGCTCATTGTAATTATTCTAGTCCATTTGTGATGGTGGGTGCAATTGTAAACTATGAAGTCTACCTGAAATATGCACTTTTTTCTAACAAAACCTATCCCATACCATAAATATGTTATCAGACTGTCATCTAATGAGTTTTTTTGTTGGTTAGGGGCTATAAATATCTTAGTTTAGCCGAATTGGTGATGGCTACTGGTGTTGGTGGACAAATAAAAGATGGTGGAATATGCTAATGTGTTTTTAGGTAATAGATGTACATCTTTACATATTGTGTCTTCCCTGTAAAACATTTTAAAAATCGGAAATGTTGACTGGATTCATAAGATCTGTGTCTTTCATTAGCTGTATTGGACTTTAATGTGTGAAAGTTAAATATTTTAAAAAAATATTTTTTTTGAATTTCGCGGCACTGGTTTTTCAGTGGGGGGGGGGGGGGTGTGCCGCTAGCGCCACGCTGATCCTAGACAGGTTAAAAGTTGCGCCGTACTGCGGCACACCTTGTGTGCTGCCGCAGAATTCTGTGGCACGTCATTAAATTGTCAGCCATTTTTTCTGTTACTGCAAGTTATTGTTTGACCACCAGAGGGCATCTTTGAGAAACTTTTGACAGTATTCTGTATTGACATTACCAGAGAATTTAAAACCTTTTTTGTAATAACATAGTATATGGGATTAATTTGAATAATATTATGGTTTCTCCTTTCAGAGAAAAACGAAAAACGAAACCCTCAGGGGTATGGCGCTGTACAACATGATGGTTTGGAGTAGGCTACAGGATTGGAGGATTCTAATTTGTTGGCCTTCATTAGTCAACTTTGTTCCAATATTTCTGTAAATCAGTGATATTTATTCCCATGGTAATTCATTATGGATCCATAACTAAATGAACATCTGCAATTTGAAAGAGTATTTTTTTATCATTATTTTATTAACGAAATGTGTTTATTTGTTTATTAGGCTACTGTGCAGTCTACAATACATACTGTGGTAAACATGGGAAAGTGCCTAATTCCTTACATATGGGAGAGCAGGCCATGTCTGTACTACAGAATCCGGGGCACGTGGGAGACCGGTGTTATTTCATAGTTGTGATGTCATCACTATTATTCTACAATGCAGAAAATAGTAAAAATAAAGAAAATCCTGGATTGAGTAGGTGTGTCCAAACCTTTGATTGGTACTTGCTTAATTAATTTGATTGATATTATGGTGTTTATATTCCATAAAAAGTGAAAAACCCTCTGGGTTTCCGTGAGGATGGAACAGAAAATATGGCGCTGTACAACGTGACGCTCATAAATTCAGAGCGTTGTCAGACTGTCAGTTTGTAAATTCAGACCGTTTCGCTCTCAAAGCGCACACTGTACATTCGGGCTGAGGAGTAGGGCTGATTTGAGCATTCTGGCCTTACAACGGCAGTCAAGCACCCAAGCTAACATTGGCTAGATTACTAGCTACTTCCAGATACAAATGAGACCACTCTGAACATTTTACTCGCCCTAGCAGAGCTGGTTAGGAAGTTGTCGTGTTAACCAGAACGTTGGTGACTGTAACTGTGCTTCTGGAAACAATTTAATTACGCTTTTTTGCCGATGTTTACTGACACCGGCCATATGCAACGGGTGTTGAACACTCGTAAATTCATTATTCTGCGAATTTACGAAAGCACCCAAATGTCCATTGAGAACGCACAATGACTATACCGTTTAGGTAAGCTAAGAATGACAGGAATAATCAAGTCAATAAACGTTGGGTAGTTAGATAGCCTATAGTTAACCTGTCTAGGATCAGCGTGCCGCTAGCGGCACACCCCCCCCCCCCCCCCCCCACTGAAAAACCTGTGCCGCGAAATTCAAAAAAAATATTTTTTTAAAATATTTAACTTTCACACATTAAAGTCCAATACAGCTAATGAAAGACACAGATCTTGTGAATCCAGTCAACATGTCCGATTTTTAAAATGTTTTACAGGGAAGACACAATATGTAAAGATGTACATCTATTACCTAAAAACACATTAGCATAATCCACCATCTTTTATTTGTCCACCAACACCAGTAGCCATCACCAATTCGGCTAAACTAAGATATTTATAGCCCCTAACCAACAAAAAAACTCATTAGATGACAGTCTGATAACATATTTATGGTATGGGATAGGTTTTGTTAGAAAAAAGTGCATATTTCAGGTAGATGGCATAGGTTACAATTGCACCCACCGTCACAAATGGAATAGAAAAACTACTTAGAGCAACGTGTTTACCTACTTACTAATCATCAAACATTTCGGAAAAATACACAGCATACACGAATCGAAAGACACAGATCCTGTGAATACAGACAATATTTCAGATTTTCTAAGTGTCTTACAGCGAAAACACAATAAATCGTTATATTAGCATAGCACATAGCACATAGCAGCCCAGCATTGATTCTAGCCAAAGTGAGCGATAACGTCAACATCGCCAAAAATATATTAATTTTTTCACTAACCTTCTCAGAATTCTTCCGATGACACTCCTGTAACATCATATTACACAATCCATATAGAGTTTGATCGCAAATGTTTATATTTAGCCACCAAAATCATGGTTAGACAATGTGAAATGTAGACAAGCTGGTCAGAAAAATGTCCTTGCGCCACTTAGACAGTGATCTACTCTTATACATAAATACTCATAAACGTGACTAAAAAATATAGGGTGGACAGGGATTGATAGACAATTTAATTCTTAATACAATTGCGGAATTACATTTTTTAATTTATCCTTACTTTTCAATACAGTTTGCGCCAAGCGAAGCTACGTCAAAAAACATGGCGTCCTAAGCCACTAAAATGTTTCGACAGAAACACGATTTATCATAATAAAAATGTCCTACCTTGAGCTGTTCTTCCATCAGTATCTTGGGCAAAGGATCCTTTCTTGGGAGTAATCGTCTTTTGGTGGAAAGCTGTCCTCTTGCCATGTGGAAATGCCAACTGCGTTCGGGATGAACTGAAAAGCGTGCCCGGCTATTCACATCGTTTCAAAAATAAATGTCCCAAAATCGCACTAAACGGATATAAATTGCTATAAAACGCTTTAAATTAACTACCTTATGATGTTTTTAACTCCTATAACGAGTGAAAAGATGACCGGAGAAATATAACAGGCTAAACTAACGCTTGGAACAGGAGCGGGTCGGTGTCCAGCACGCGCGTTACGCACCAAGGAAAGACTTGCTAGCTACAGGGTTTTTTAATTTATAGGGCCTGTGAACGCGCAATCGACCCCATTGGAATCGTCATCACGTAAAGGCATCCAGGGGAAGACGTAAGAAGTGTCCGTATAGTCATAGCAATAACAGTGCCCTTTTAACTGACTTCAGAACAGTGGCCAACATTTCTCAAATCTGAATCCATGTCAGGGAAATTGCTGTAGAATGGGCTCTGTTCCACTTAGAGACAAAATTTCAACTCCTATAGAAACTATAGACTGTTTTCTATCCAATAATAATAATAATATGCATATTGTACGATCAAGGATTTTGTGGGAAGCCGTTTCAAAAATTACCCAATTAGCATAAATAGTCTAAACAGCGCCCCCATCCCCAACAGGTTAATATACTGGCAAGTTTGATGTATTAGCCTATAGTTAATATACTGGCAAGTTTGATGTATAAGTAACATTAGGTAGCTAGCTAACATAAGTGTACATACTGCTGTAATGATATGCTATGTGGTTTGTAAGGACAGAGTAGCTAACAAATTGTCAGCCAAAATAACATGTAAGGTAACTTATTTGAAAAGCAAGCTACCCCTTGGTCGTTGGGGCAAATCTGGTCTGTGATAGGAGGGAGTATTTTCACACCTAGCTCGGCTGCCTGCAACATCCTCCAGCATGACTAGTTTGGCGGTGGGTCAGTCATGGTGTGGGGTGGCATTTCTTTGGGGGGCCGCACAGCCCTCCATGTGCTCGCCAGAGGTAGCCTGACTGCCATTAGGTACCGAGATGAGATCCTCAGACCCCTTGTGAGACCATATGCTAGTGCGGTTGGCACTGGGTTCCTCCTAATGCAAGACAATGCTAGACCTCATGTGGCTGGAGTGTGTCAGCAGTTCCTGCAAGAGGAAGGCATGGATGCTATGGACTGGCCCGCCCGTTCCCCAGACCTGAATCCAATTGAGCACATCTGGGACATCATGTCTCGCTCCATCCACCAACGCCACGTTGCACCACAGACTGTCCAGCAGTTGGCGGATGCTTTAGTCCAGGTCTGGGAGGAGATCCCTCAGGAGACCATCCCCCACCTCATCAGGAGCATGCCCAGGCGTTCTAGGGAGGTCATACAGTCACGTGGAGGCCACACACACTACTGAGCCTCATTTTGACTTGTTTTAAGGACATTACATCAAAGTTGGATCAGCCTGTAGTGTGGTTTTCCACTTTAATTTTGAGTGTGACTCCAAATCCAGACCTCCATGGGTTGATAAATTTGATTTCCATTGATAATTTTTGTGTGATTTTGTTGTCAGCACATTCAACTATGTAAAGAAAAAAGTATTTAATAAGAATTTTTCATTCATTCAGATCTAGGATGTGTTATTTTAGTGTTCCCTTTATTTTTTTGAGCAGTGTACATGTATTGTGTAACATGAAGTCCTATGAGTGTCATCTGATGAAGATCGTAAAAGGTTAGTGATTAATTTTCTCTATTTCTGCTTTTTGTTACTGCTCTCTAGCTGGAAAAATGGCTGTCTTTATCTGTGACTTGGCTCATACCTAACATAATCGTTTGGTGTACTTTCGTCGTAAAACCTTTTTAAAATCGGACACTTTGGCTGGATTTACAACAAGTGTAGATTTAAAATGGTGTAAAATACTTGTATGTTTGAGGAATTAAAATTATGGGATTTCTGTTTTGAATTTGGCGCCCTGCAGTTTCACTGGCTGTTGACGAGGTGGGACGCTACATACCCTAGAGAAGTTATTAATGTGTCAAAGTTAAATATTTAAAAAATATATATTTTGAATTTCGCGCCCTGCACTTGAGCTGGCTGTTGTCATATTGTGTGCGGCCTCGGGCTTGCAGCCAGAAGAAGTTAAACACAAATTACAAATTCATTCTCCTGTCATAACACTAGCTGGCTAATGTTATCTAGTCAGAAAACTTGCTAAATAGTGATTTTCATAAATTAACTTTATGACAAAACAATATGCACAAACGTGTGTCTCTCCATTAAGTACCATATTCCTCCCCATTGCAAATGTTTTGCTTGACTCGTTGACATTATAACTATTGACATTTGGTTCCACCGTAATGTTTTGTCAGCGTCAAATTCGTCATTGGAACCACTCGATATGATTGGTCATATAAAATCCTTGGGACCCAAATGCATAATGAGTGCTCTAACTCCCCCTTGTGGTGGTCTGGAGGGGTGAGGCCATGACGCTGGGTACCTCTAAGTCCCGCGGTGCAAGCTCGCAACTTTTAAAGGAGGAACCACTGTAGGTAGTTATTAAAGTGAGTTTGCATAGATGATAACAACAGAGTAGCAGTGGTGTAAAAGAGGGGGGAAATGCAAATAGTTTGGGTAGCAATTTGATTAGATGTTCAGGAGTCTTATGGCTTGGAGGTAGAAGCTGTTTAGAAGCTTCTTGGACCTAAACTTGGCGCTCCGGTACTGCTTGCTGTGAGATAGCAGAGAGAACAGTCTATGACTGAGGTGGAGTCTTAGACAATTCTTAGGTCATTCCTCTGACACTGCCTGGTTAAGAGGTCCTGGATGGCAGCAAGCTTTTCCCCAGTGATGTACTGGGCTGTTCGCACAACCCTCTGTAGCGTCTTGATGTCGGATGCTGAGCAGTTGCCATACCAGGCAGTGATGCAACCAATTAGGATGCTCTCGATGGTGCAGCTGTAGAAACTTTTGAGGATCTGAGGACCCATTGCAAACATTTTCCGTCTCCTGAAGGGGAATAGGTTTGTCCTGCCATCTTCACGTATATAAGATTAATATAAGATGTAAACTCAGCAAAAAAATAAATGTCCTCTCACTGTTAACTGCGTTTATTTTCAGAAAACTTGTGTAAATATTTGTATGAACATAACAAGATTCAACAACTGAGACATAAACTCAAGTTCCAAAGACACATGAAATGGAATAATGTGTCCCTGAACAAAGGGGGGGGGGGGGTCAAAATCAAAGGTAACAGTCAGTATCTGGTGTGGCCACCAGCTGCATTAAGTACTGAAGTGCATTTCCTCCTCATGGACTCCACCAGATTTGCCAGTTCTTGCTGTGAGATGTTAACCTGTTTGGGCTGCAGGGGCAGTATTGAGTAGCCGGATAAAAGGTGCCCATTTCAAACGGCCTCGTACTCAATTCTTGCTCGTACAATATGCATATTATTATTACTATTGGATAGAAAACACTCTCTAGTTTCTAAAATCGTTTGAATTATATCTGTGAGTTAAACAGAACTCATTTTGCAGCAAACTTCCTGACAGGAAGTGGAAAATCTGAAATTGATGCTCTGTTCTAGGGCCTGCCTATAAATGTCCTTGATATATATCAGTATACATGCACTTCATACGTCTTCCACTAGATGTCGACAGGCAGTGAGAGAAGAAATGGAGTGTATAACTTGATCTGGGGTCGAATAAATGCTCTTTGTATGACGTGTCACCGGTTTCCTGTTTTCTGGAGAGCGCGTGAAGGGACCTGGTTTTGCCTTCGGTACAGCTGTCGTTATAGACGACTAATATCTCCGGCTTTGATTTTATTTGATACAAGTGACAATATCATCGTAAAGTATGTTTTTTTCAATATAGTTTTATTAGATTATTGAATTTTTTTCGGGACGTTAGGCGTGTTGCTTTGTCTGCGTGTGTTCAGGAAGGAGAGCTTCGCGCCACTTGGGTAGCTTTCCGTGCTAATTGACTGGAGAAGAGGACATTCTAAATCCAAACAAAGATTGTTCTGGACAAAGGACCCCTTGTACAACATTCTGATGGAAGATCGTCAAAAGTAGGACCCATTTTATGATGTTATTTCATATATCTGTCGAACATGTTGCACTAGTAGTTTGCGGCCAGGTTTTGTGCACGCTCTTGCCATAGCGTAAACTGCATATCGTAATGAAGTTATTTTTAGAATTCTAACACGGCGATTGCATTAAGAACTAGTGTATCTATCATTTCCTATACAACATGTATTTTTTAGTTATGTTTATGAATAGTTATTTGGTCAGAATATGTGAGTTTCAGAAAAATATCCGGACGTTGTGGGGAAAAGATTTTCGAACAAAACATAATTGTATGTATAACCTGATGTTATAGGACTGTCATCTGATGAAGCTTATCAAGGTTAGTCAAAAATTATATATCTTTTGCTGGTTTGTTACGATTGCTAACTTTTGCTGCTGGGAAATGGCTTGTGTTTCTGGCTATTGTGGTAAGCTAATATAATGCTATATTGTGTTTTCGCTGTAAAGCACTTAAGAAATCGGAAATATTGTCTGGAATCACAAGATGCCTGTCTTTCATTTGCTGTACACCATGTATTTTTCAGAAATGTTTTATGATGAGTATTTAGGTATTTGACGTTGGTGTCTGTAATTACTCTGGCTGCTTCGGTGCCATTTCTGACGGTAGCTGCCATGTAAAACTGATTTATACCTCAAATATGCACATTTTTCGAACAAAACATAGATTTTTTGAATAACATGTTATAAGACTGTCATCTGATGAAGTTGTTTGTTGGTTAGTTTGGTCGGTTCTTGGTTAGTTAGGTTGGTTTTGTGCATGTTACCTGTGCTGTGAAAAATGTCTGTCCTTTTTTGTATTTGGTGGTGAGCTAACATAAATATACGTGGTGTTTTTGCTGTAAAACATTAAAAAAATCGGACATGTTGGCTGGATTCACAAGATGTTTATCTTTCAAATGCTGCATTGGACTTGTTAATGTGTGAAAGTTAAATATTTCTAAAAAATACATTTTGAATTTCGCGCCCTGCACTTGAAGTGGCTGTTGTCATATTGTGCCCGGCTTCGGGCTTGCAGCCAGAAGAAGTTTTAACCCACTCTTCCACCAAGGCACCTGCAAGTTCCCATACATTTCTGGGGGGGAATGGCCCTAGTCCTCACCCTCCGCTCCAAAAGGTCCCAGATGTGCTCAATGGGATGGAGATGCAGGCTCTTCGCTGGCCATGGCAGAACACTGACATTCCTGTCTTGCAGGAAATCATGCACAGAACGAGCAGTATGGCTGGTGGCATTGTCATGCTGGAGAGGTCATGTCAGGATGAGCCTGCAGGAAGGGTACTACATGAGGTAGGAGGATGTCTTCCCTGTAACGCACAGCATTGAGATTGCATGCCATGACAACAAGCTCAGTTAGATGATGCTGTGACACACCGCCCCTGACCATGATGGACCCTCCACCTCGATCCCGCTCCAGAATACAGGCCTCGGTGTAACACTCATTCCTTCGACAATAAACGCGAATCCGACCATCACCCCTGGTGAGTCAAAACCACAACTCGTCAGTAAAGAGCACTTTTGCCAGTCCTGCCTGGTCCAGCGAATGTGGGTTTGTGCCCATAGGCGACATTGTTGCCAGTGATTTCTGGCGAGGACCTGCCTTACAACAGGCCTACAAGTTCTCATTCCAGCCTTTCTCAGCCTATTGCGGGCAGTCTGAGCACTGATGGAGGGATTGTGCGTTCCTGGTGTAACTCGGGCAGTTGTTGTTGCCATCCTGTACCTGTCCTGCAGGTGTGATGTTTGGATGTACCAATCCTGTGCAGGTGTTGTTACACGTGGTCTGCCACTGTGAGGACGATCAGCTGTCCATCCTGTCTCCCTGTAGCGCTGTCTTAGACGTCTCACAGTACAGACATTGCAATGTATTGCCCTGGCCACATATGCAGTCCTCATGCCTCCTTGCAGCATGCCTAAGGCACGTTCACGCAGATGAGCAGGGACCCTGGGCATCTTTCTTTTGGTGTTTTTCAGTCAGTAGAAAGGCCTCTTTAGTGTCCTAAGTTTTCATAACTGTGACCTTAATTGCCTACTGTCTGTTTATTTTTATTTTTTATTTCACCTTTATTTAACCAGGTAGGCTAGTTCAGAACAAGTTCTCATTTGCAACTGCAACCTGGCCAAGATAAAGCATAGCAATTCGACACATACAACAGCACAGAGTTACACATGGAATAAAAAAAACATACAGTCAATAATACAGTAGTAAAAAAGTCTAAGCTGTTTCTTAATGACCGTTCCACGGGTGCACGTTCAGTAATTGTTTATTGTTCATTGAACAAGCATGGGAAGCAGTGTTTAAACCCTTTACAATGAAGATCTGTGAAGTTATTTGGATTTTTATGAATTATCTTTGAAAGACAGCGTCCTTCAAAGACAAATGTCCCTCTCTATCTATCGTGGTATAACTGTCATGTTTTGTTAAGTCCTCTAGGGAAGGTATTTACTGAATAATGTTAGGATGTTTTATATATTCTGTAATTGTTTAATTAGTTAGTAAATAAATAATTGAGCCAATATGTGTATGGATGACTCATCAAGTAAAGTCTGGGTTTGTGCAGAGACTATAAGGAATTACGACGTTAAAGAATGAAACTGATCGAGGTTGAATTAATTAATAAGCGACTGTTTTAATAAGATATAAACATATCCAAAGAGTTATTTTCAGGAAGTAGTAACTCTGTAACGACATTTTCCCGTGGTGCCCCGAATTCCTAGTTAACCTGTTGAGGCTGGGGGCGCTGTTGTCACTATTTATGGTAATCGTGTAATTTTTGAAACGGCTTCCTACAAAATTCTTGATCGTACAATATGCATATTATTATTATTATTGGATAGAAAACAGTCTATAGTTTCTATAGGAGTTGAAATTTTGTCTCTAAGTGGAACAGAACCCATTCTACAGCAATTTCCCTGACATGGAGTCAGATTTCAGAAATTTTGGCCACTGTTCTGGAGTCAGTTTTAAAGCCAATGTTATTCCTATGAGTATACGGACACTGCTTACGTCTTCCCCTGGATGCCTTTACGTGATGACGATTTGAATGGGGTCGATTGCGCGTTCACAGGCACTATAAATTAAAAAACCTTGTAGCTAGTCACTCTTTTGGAGCTGCGTCATGCGCCTGGAGGACACCGACCCGCACCTGTTCCAAGCATTAGTGTTGGGAGTAATCTTTCTCCGGTCATGTTAAGACTCGTTATAGGAGTTAAAAACATCATAAGGTAGTTAATTTAAAGCGTTTTATAGCAATTTATATCCGTTTAGTGCGATTTTGGGACATTTATTTCTGAAACGCTGTGAATCGCTGGGCACGCTTCCAGTTCATGCTGAACGCAGTTGGCATTTCCACATGGCAAGAGGACAGCTTTCCACCAAAAGACGATTAGACCCAAGAAAGGATCCTTTGCCCAAGATACTGATGGAAGAACAGCTCAAAGTAGGACATTTTTATTATGATAAATCGTGTTTCTGTCGAAAAATGTTAGTGGCTTAGGACGCCATGTTTTTTGACGTAGCTTCGCTTGGCGCAAACTGTATTGAAAAGGATAATTTAAAAAATGTAATTCCGCGATTGTATTAAGAATTAAATTGTCTATCAATCGATGTCCACCCTATATTTTTTAGTCACGTTTATGAGTATTTATGTATAAGAGTAGATCACTGTCTAATATGGCGCACGGACATTTTCTCACCAGCTGGGCTACTTTCCCCATTGTCTAACCATGATTTTGGTGGCTAAATATGCACATTTTCGAACAAACTGTATATGCATGTTGTAATGTGATGTTACAGGGGTGTCATCTGAAGAATTCTGAGAAGGTTAGTGAAAAAAATATATTTTGGCGATGTTTACGTTATCGCTCACTTTGGCTAGAATTAATGCTGGGGTAATGTTTGCACATGTGCTATGCTAATATAACGATTTATTGTGTTTTCGCTGTAAGACACTTAGAAAATCTGAAATATTGTCTGTATTCACAGGATCTGTGTCTTTCGATTAGTGTATGCTGTGTATTTTTACGAAATGTTTGATGATTAGTAAGTAGGTAAACACGTTGCTCTATGTAGTTATTCTAGTCCATTTGTGACGGTGGGTGCAATTGTAACCTATGCCATCTACCTGAAATATGCACATTTTTCTAACAAAACCTATCCCATACCATAAATATGTTATCAGACTGTCATCTGATGAGTTTTTTTCTTGGTTAGGGGCTATAAATATCTTAGTTTAGCCGAATTAGTGATAGCTACTGTTGTTGGTGGACAAAGAAAGATGGTGGATTATGCTAATGTGTTTTTAGCTTATAGATTTACATCTTTACATATTGTGTCTTCCCTGTAAAACATTTAAAAAATCGGACATGTTGGCTGGATTCACAAGATCTGTGTCTTTCATTAGCTGTATTGGACTTTAATGTGTGAAAGTTAAATATTTAAAAAAAATATTTTTTTTGAATTTTGCGGCTCTGCCTTTTCAGTGGGGGTGGGGGGGCTCATCCTAGACAGGTTAATTCAAGTTTACATTATTAGTTTAATCACGTAATAATTCAACCTAGAGAATTGATTTGATAATAGAACAGTCTGCACTTTTAATGATAGTCAAGACACGACACTCCCCAACTGGTACTCCAGGCGGGCTCAATCAAACCCCGAAAACAATAAAAAGAAAACAAACACGATTTGAACTCAGGTCTGTTTTGGAATGCTTTCAACAGGATTCTTGTAAAATGATTCCAGTCATTGCTGAGAGGTTAACTCATCCATTGAGATCAGCAACTCAGAAATAATGACCCACGCACACAACGCAGCTTCCGCCGTCCTCCTCCTACATGCTTCATCTGACTTCTCATTGGAAGGCATTTAAAGCCTTTTAAAATGTTAAAAAGAGGAAAGCGTGGCATCCGATTGAAAGTATATTAGCATAATTGTGCTGGCGACGACGAGTGGTCCAACGAAAGCGGAGCACTTTGGCTCCACTCTCTCCGTCCATCCATCCGTAGGTGAATGCATAATGAAGAAACAGAAGATGGCAGTCAATCTGTCAATGAGTAATGGAGATAACATCAACATATTTTATTCTCTTCAAAAAGCGCCACGTGGCTTGGCTCTATCAGACACCACCCACCACTGGGCACACATTGTTGAATCAACGTTGTTTCCACGTCATTTAAATTAAACGACCGTGAATAGACTTTGATTTGACGTCTGTGCCCAGTGCACAGGGAAAATATGGTGTAATAGAAAAGACTTGCCTGTTTTTTTTTCACAAACAAAGCACAGCGTATTATTAGTACAATGAATGGAAATCAATGGTATGATATGTCACCGCCTGTTCTCTGTTATTACTAACGTTTAATTTAGTGTTGTTCAAATGCAACTCATCCATAATGTTGATGAAAAACACTGATTAATCCTGAGAGGAGGCTGGCTATATCCTTCTGCTCCAGCTTGTAGGTGTACTACAATACCATATTCAGTACAGGTTTGGCACTATATTGTTTAAAATGGCAAGTAGCTGTTTGCGTGCAACCCCTTTTAGCACATTATCAGTTAAGGGTTTGTTTACAAGCTAGCTGAGGGAGACGCTTTTGGTGAAAATTAGCTGATGTAAGCGAAGCGAATATTAAAAAGGATCCTCCCTCGAGAACCGATAAACTGAAGTCATCTAAAATGTTGAAAAAAGTAAACTAGGTCCTGTGAAAAGGAATATTAATAATTCTCTCTCCAAATAGGTCAAACTGCCCGAGGCAAGGGAAGGAGAGCATCTGAGGAGAAGCATGCTTACCTTTTCAATGCATCACGTTTCACAGTAACACTCACATCAATGCTGAGGCGGGCCTCAGAAAAACTGCTCCACTTTTCAAGAACAAAAGTGTGGTGTGGTGTGTGTGTGTGCGGGAGTGTACTTTGAATTTGTTAACTAGGAAGGCAGAGGGTGACATGTAGTTGAAATTATTTGTTACCTTTAAGCTTTGCGTATACAACACACCATGTGAAATATTACTGTAATGCAACCACAGGATCAAATGAGTTCTATTCATCACCTCCTGGCTTGTGATTGTTTTCTTGTTGTAAAATGAATGATCCTTCGCCGGGGTCTAAGCAATACCAAGTGTTACAGTAGCTATAAAAATGATTCATACGAGATCTGAATGTGAGGATGTTGGTGAATGGCAAAAAATGCGGAGTCAGGCGCAGGACACAGATATGAGTAATAGTCCGAAAGTTAACTCAAAAATAAAGACGATGTTCCAACAAGGAAACAATACAAAAATAATCCAGAGCATAAGAACACGAACCCACATGACAAACAATAACGCACAAAACAGAGAGGGAAGTCAGAGGGTTAAATAAGGAACATAATTAATGGAATGGAAACCAGGTGTGCATCATCAAGGCAAAACAAAACGAAAATGAAACATGGATCGGTGGTGACTAGAAAGCAGGTGACGTCGACCGCCGAACGCCGCCCGAACAAGGAGAGGGACCAACTTCGGCCGAAGTCGTGACACTGAAGACCACAATCAAACATTTATGTTGCTGCATTGTATCTGAAAAAGATTCCGAACATCCCTTTTCAAAGGGCAAGTCCAATTTGTGTTTTTATGAAAGTGTATTGTTGGTTCTATGCCTGGACCACGTCTATGACTCCCATGTGAGGTTGGGTTTGATACAGAGCTACTGTGAAAACTGGGGGAGCAGCAGGGAGTAACGAGGGAATCATTTGTCATTATACATCATAACTAACAGAAGATTGCGTAGTTGTACTGATTTATCCAAGCCGACCAAACTGTATCTGTAGAGGTTTTCTGAAATTATGTTTATCCCTCTGGAGTGGTATATTCATTATACATCATAACAGAAGTTTACTTACTTTAACTTTTTCTTCATTTCTAGTTTTCACTTGACTTAATGTTTTCAATCCAACCAAACTGTGCTTTCCTCAAAGGTGGTAGATTTGTGTTGTGGATTTGGGCCTGTGTCACCCTTTAGTGGTGCTGCCTGGCTCTGTAACACTCTGTAATGGTAGTGCCTGTGTCTGTAACATGTGATCACCACTCCTCCATTCCTGTGGATACAATATGACTGTCATTCACCGGTGCTGGGTCCCTTATTTGTCTATCGGTGGCGGCTGCCGAGGGCAGGACGGCTCATAATAATGTCGGGAATGGAGCAAATGGAATGGCATGCATTTGATACCACTCCACTAATTCCGCTACAGCCATTACCATGAGCCCATCCTCCCCCAATTAAGGTGCCACCAACCT
Organism: Salvelinus fontinalis; assembly: GCF_029448725.1. NCBI lineage: Eukaryota > Metazoa > Chordata > Actinopteri > Salmoniformes > Salmonidae > Salvelinus > Salvelinus fontinalis. Next base: position 61,048,269 of record NC_074666.1, read on the forward strand.
CCTGTGCTGTCTATGTGGGCTGAGGCTCAGAACAGCCCCTGTGCACCCCAAACACTGATGGGGGGAGTAAATTGTGGTGAAGGCGAAGGCTGCCTGTTCATCCAGCACATAGCCTGTCTGTCCTCCTCACAGGCCACAGCAGCGCTCTGTGCTCGCTGGCTTTTACAGCCTCATCTATCATCTACTGCCTCAACGTGCTGCTCTGCAGCTCCTGTCCACTCACCACGTCCACTTATTTATGGTGTCGACACCAAGCCAACAGCCAGGAGCCGTGTGTGTGTGTGTGTGTGTGTGTATGTGTGTGAGCGCGCCGCGACGTGCATCTGTGCACGTGAGTTTGTGTGTATTCTTTCTACTCTCTGCAGGGTAAGGCTCTATTGGTAATTAAGCAGACGTCTAGCACTTCTGCCAGAGCCTCTACCCCCTTACCTTCATACACACCAAAAGGAAGACGAGTCTAAATACGTTTCAACAAAGATTCAGTCAATAAGACCATATATGACTTTAAGCTTTTTATCTCGGGCACCGTGTGGGACCAAGTGGAACAAACAAATAGAAGGGTCAAGTGATTACATGAAGACTTCACACAGGGACAATGTAATAATAATAGAGTATCTGTCTCTCCCTGTGTCTGGTTGCTCTAGTCTATATACAGCGTGGTGGCACACTTTTCTCTCTGTCCGTCCATTTCTTTCTTTCTTTCTTTCTTTCTTTCTTTCTTTCTATTTCTCTCCCCCCTCCTCTCTCTCTCTCTGTCTCTCTCGACCCTCCTTCCCTCAGGCCCACGTGAGTCACACGCATCCTCCAGAGAGACATGGTCATTGATTAAAGCTTGAAATTAAAAGCTGTCTAAAAAGAGGCATGTCCGCCTCCAGGTGTATAACACAGCACCACAGTAATCAACCCTGTGGAGAGGGGGAAGGAGGGGTTTAAATGTCAGCTCTGGGGAGTGTTAGGGCAACCCAACGTCTCTCGATGAGTAGTATAACCCGAGATGGATTTTTATTTGTCTGTTTTCTATACTGCCGCTCTGAATTTGGCTGAGGGTGAGAGTTTGATGTGAGGGCATTGACAGTGCAAAGAAAATGTATATAGAATGTCATTTTAGAATGTAGTTGTTGAATGAAAAGTACTGTGGGACTGTTGAATGTCAGTGCATGTGCTGTATAGTAACTCAAGTGGAGGAAAAGTGCATCGACAAGGGCGTTTGCTGAGAACTGACTTCGTAGTACAGTGGTGAGGGAAGAATAGGCTACACAGGGGAGCATGTAGGCTACACCGTAGTTAGGAGAGGAGATGCTCCATTCATCCTGTGGCCAATTTCATTCTGCGCTACCTAGGGCTGTACATCTTTCCACCGGACAGGGTGATGGGACGTGATGGATGGATGCAGCTGCTGTAGAGCCACTGCTGACATTACCATCTCAGGATGCATGATGGGATAGAGCCAGCTCTCCGCAATTACTCAGGTCTCATACCATTTACATAATGGGCACATTTATTTTGCATGGCCCCTGGTGAGCGGGGTTTGCTCATTTTTGACCATTCCATTGGTCCTAAGGAAAAACATCCTCCCACCACCCAGGGCACTGGGCCATGCTAAACGAACTTTCCAATTATAACCCAACACATGATAGAAAGATGGAGAGAAATATATGTTCAGTACATATACACTGGCAGCCAAGTATATTGGCACCCTTGCACTTTTCTTAAATAATTCCTCACAAAGAAGTTGAAATATAACTCCAGTTAACAATTTTCCTTTAGAAAAGAAAAACAAATTGCATGGACAAAATGATTAGCACACAAGAGCTAACAGTTGGTTGTACAGCCTTTGGCCAAGATAACTGCTGACAAACCTTTCTTGTAGCCATCATTGAGCCTGCTGCGCCTTTCTACTGGAGATTTGGCCCACTCTTCAGCTGCGAACCGCTCCAATTCTGCTATGTTTGTGGGGTGCCTTCCACCAACGTCTGTTTTCAGATCTCACAAAAGGTTTTCGATGGGATTCAGATGGGGATTCAACAGAACAGTCTAATGTCTCTTGTTGAGCCCTTCCTGGGTGCTTTTTGATGTGTGTTTGGGATCGTTGTGCTGTAAGACCCACAACCTCCAACAGAGAACTAGTTACCAATGACCAAATAAAGCATAAAAAAAAAAAAAAACACCCTGCCTACAATCAAAGAGGGGGAGGTTCGATAATGCTGTGGAGTTGCTTTGCTGCCTCTTGTACTGGGGGGCTTTGCCCGTGTTTTACACTTTTTTAGATTCCAATATTCATCCCAGTGTCCAAAAACTGGGTTTCCAAAGACAAACAAAAATATAATGGTTCCACAATGTTGAAGATCAAATAACATGTCTGGAGACCAATTTAAAAAATATATACTAAACATTATTTGAGAAGAAATAAGGTATTATTTAAGGATGCCAATATATTTGCCGGACACTGTAGGAATAGAGGGAGTACACAGAACAGAGCATATCTAGAAGTGATGAGTACAGTAGGTCCACCGAGTCGTGATTTTTCTGAGTAAATGCATTGCTACCATGTTGAGTCCTGAAGAGCCCAGAATTTGTTAGCAACCCCCCCGATTCCTGACAAAATGACTCACCAACATCCGCAACCCCCACCTCAGCCTTTCTCATTTCAGCTCAATGAGGAATGGGGTACATTTGCCAAAGCTATTAAGGAAGAGCAAGGTGTGTTCTCTCAAGAGGTGCATACACACACACACACACACGCTCCCACACATGCACACAGCCAAACACACAAACACGGAGGCACACACACAAATGCACACACACACAGGATTTAACATTAACATACAGTGTCTTGGGGCTGGATGGTGTTGCCCCCATCGTTGATTATATGCCAGGCCAGATTGATGGCTGGGAAGTTTTCTGGATCACGTCCACTCGCTAGGCCTTAAAGGGTGACAGGCATCACATCTTCCAGCCAGCAGACAAGACAGTTAATAAAGCGAAGCAGACACACACACTTACACAGACACACGCACTTCATTATTTGCATAATAATGTATAAATTCCCCTGGGTAATCGGAATCAAGGGGCTGATTATCAATATAATTTTGTAATTTGCAATTCTAAATGATTCCTCTGAGACATGGACAGCAAATACTCTTTGTAATATAGAGATCAAACCAGCAATTTCTTCCATTTTATTTCTCTGAATACGCAATTACCCATGAGGAAAGCTACATGTAGTTAACTACTGATTTGACTAGTGCTAAATTGAATAATTATTGAACACTGTAAAGACTTCATATAGTTTAAGATTATGTTGATATCCACTCCCATCTATAATGAAAACAGTTAGTACATTTCTTCCATGAAACTGAAGTATTATTTTTCATTACACATGTTCCTGATAAGCTATCTGGAATCTGAAAAAAATACCCAGATGGCATGTTTGATGCAAACCAGACTGTTTTTATAGTAGTTTTGGTGCTTTTCCACTGCAGGACCGTGACATGCCGGGCAGTGAATATCAGGGTTCCTATTTAATTTCCATTTGCCCATGGCCCGCTTGATTCCTGGAACCAAGCTGGATATTCAGCCTTGTTTGATATCTGGTATTGACATCCAACCAAGTAGGCCGGTGGGTGGGGTTACAAATACCCGTACTCAATGATTGGCCTCACGCAATGAGGTCACAGTGTTGCGTATGTTGTTAACCTGTCTAGGACAGGGGTGCCGCTAGCGCCACTCCTCCCACATTCCACTGAAAAGGCAGGGTGCGAAATTCAAAAAAAATTTTTTTTTTTTAATATTTAACTTTCACACATTAACAAGTCCAATACAGCTAATGAAAGATACAGATCGTGTGAATCCAGCCAACATGTCCGATTTTTAAAATGTTTTACAGGGAAGACACTATGTAAAGATGTAAATCTATTAGCTAAACACATTAGCATAATCCACCATCTTTTCTTTGTCCACCAACACCAGTAGCTATCACCAATTCGGCTAAACTAAGATATTGATAGCCACTAACCAAGAAAAAACCAGTTATTTGGTGACGTGATAGTGTAGTTTTATCTAAAAAGGATACATTTTTTATGTTTTACAATTAAACAATTGATGAAATTCACAGAGGAGGATGGTCCTCTCCTTCCTCCTCTGAGGAGCCTCCACTGTTTGTATGTGTATTTATTATGGATCCTCATTAGCTGCTACTCTTCCTGGAGTCCGGCAAACCATTTTAAAAACGTTACAATACATTCACAGATTTGAGGGCACACAACACACTGTGTGCCCTCAGGCCCTTTCTCCACCACTATCACATATCTACAATACAAAATCCATGTGTACGTGTATGTATTAAGTCTATGTTATCGTGTGTGTGTACGCATGTGTCCGTACCTATGTTTGTGTTGCTTCACAGTCCCTGCTGTTCCATAATTTTTATCTTTTTTTTAAATCAAATTTTACTGTGTCAAATTTGCGTCATTTACTTGATGTGGAATAGAGTTCAATGTAGTCATGGCTCTATGTAGTACTGTGCGCCTCCCGTAGTCTGTTCCGAACTTGGGGACTGTGAAGAGACCTCTGGGGTGGCCGAGCTGTGAGCCAGGAGAGATTGACATGCATATTTTTAATGTTAGCTCTCTGTGTACATCCAAGGGCCAGCCGTGCTGCCATGTTCTGAGCCAATTACCATTTTCATAAGTCCCTTTTGTGGCACCTGCCAGAGGACAAAACAGTAGTTCAGGTGCGACAAAACTAGGACCTGTAGGACCTGCCTTGTTGATAGTGCTGTTTAGAAATGTAGCTAGATAGCTAGCTAGGTAAACAAGGAATCCCAACGCATGACGTAACGTTAGTTAGCGAGCCAGCCAGCTAACGTTAGCTAGCTAGCTAGCAGTACACTGACTTGAAATGAAAATACTTTGTCAAAATTAGAGTGGAGTCTTTGGTAAGACATGTAGCTAGCTAGCTAAACAATGGACCATAATAAAAACTCATGATGTTACTACCCTGCATGAATCTGCAGGTAGCTTCCCACCAGGTTCTATAGCTATAACTAGTCAAGCAAATGTGTCTGAGATACGAAGAATAAGATCATACACATAACGTTAGCTAGCAACCCAGCCAGCTAATGTTAGTTAGCTAACAGTACACTTGAAATGAAACCATTTTCTGTCAAAATTAGAAACATGTAATATCTGAAAATGTAGCTAGCTAGACTATCTTATCAGTACACCTAATGGTTGGATGTGTCTCCTGTCTGATGCCATGCCTGGTTGCCCTTAGTTTGACTATGTAATCCAGGCTGCTATTATACTCGAATTCCACAAATGTAAATTCTCGGTCCTCCAGAAAGTAGAGAGCATACACATAGCATACACATAACAGTACACTTTAACTTAACATTAGGTTTATTCAGTTTTACTAAACGACACATTTGGAAAAAGCCGTGTTTGACACGATTATCTAGACATACCGACCAGCTCCAATAGATGTGCTATATGGCAATCCAAACTCATCTCTCGGCATGTCCAGCCCACTCATTATCTCAGCTAATCATGGCTAGTGGGAAGGTTGCACTCTTTTTCTGTGGCTAAACCAACTAGGCTAGTAATTTAACAATTATGTTCGTATTTACAGATGGCATACAAGATTGATCTTAAGGCACATGAAAGTTCACATGTTCGAGAAGGCATTTCTGCCCAAAAAATGCATTTTGATAAAAAATATTTTTTACATTCAAACAGCTCTCCTGTGAAGTCGTGATTGCGACATATGCCTAGTTTCCTGAATCAGGTCACATATGCTACATGTGCTCAACCAAGTAAGAACAGTAGACTAAATTATGAGGGGAAAAGGGACCGAATTATTAGGGTGAGGCACATGGGGTGAGGCACAACAGCTTACTACACAACATACACATGTTACTAATACATTAGTATTACTTTCTTAGCTACAGTATACATGTCCCCCTGGCATATTACATTACTTATGCAGCAGCATACAATACATTTTTTGACGCACCTTGTTGTGCTGTGCTCATTTGAACAAGAAGGTAGCGCGACAGTACTTCGTGGGCAAATCTTTTCATCAAACTTTTGTCATCAAAGTCTGTTTTTCACCGGATTTATGGCTTTCAAGACAACTGGGAACTCTGGGAAAAAAACAAGGTTGAATCATGACATCAGTGATCTTCAGGTCAGAGCTCTCGAAAGAGAGCTACCATGACACAAGGCCAGACCCAGATGCAGACACAGGAGGCAGATGATTGGAGTCTTACAATGTTTATTAATCCAAAAGGAGTAGGCAAGAGAATGGTCGTGGACAGGCAAAAGGTCAAAACCAGATCAGATTCCAAGAGGTACAAACTGGCAAACAGGCTCGTGGTCAAGGCAGGCAGAAAGGTCAGGCAGGCGGGTACAGAGTCCAAAAACAGGCAAGGGTCAAAACCGGGAGGACTACAAAAAGGAGAATACAAAAAGCAGGAGAACGGGGAAATGCTGGTTGACTTGGAAAACATATAAGACGATCTGGCACAGAGAGACAGGAAACACAAGGACAAATACACTGGGGAAAATAAGCGACAGCTGGAGGGGGTGGAGACAATCATAGGGACAGGTGAAACAGATCAGGGCGTGACACAAAACAGGCAACAACAAAAAATAATGATCTGAATAATGGGTCGCCACTGGTTACAGAAACCAAAAAAGGGAAAGAACCACTGAGCTAAGAGACCAGACATGGTCTGTTATGCTAGTAGATAAATACCATTATATTTGTCATATGCACCAAATACAACAGCTGTAGACTATACTGTGAAATGCTTACTGTCTGTTGTTGGTCCGATCTCTTTGATGTCCAAAGAATTTTGGTGGAGCTGGGAGAGAGGAGGGAGAAAATCCCAAATAATAAAACAATTGAAAATCTGTTATTAAACATTGTGTTTATTTGGGACACACATCAACTCACCATAGCATAGGTGGATATAATATTGTTGATTGGGTTGATTACTTACAGCTAGCGAAAGTGGTTCTTCCGGGATCGATATGACAACAGCAAGTGAAAGTGCAGGGCGCCAAATTCAAAAAACAGAAATCTCATAATTAAAATTCCTCAGACATACATGTGTCTTATACCATTTTAAAGGTAATCTTGTTATTAATCCCACCAAAGTGTCCGATTTCAAATATGCTTTTCAGCGAAAGCATAACAAATGATTATGTCAGGTCACAACAAACCACAAATAGTCACAAAAAGCACAAATAGAGATAAAATTAATCACTAACCTTTGATGATCTTCATCAGATGACACTCATAGGACTTCATGTTACACAATACATATGTGTTTTGTTTGATAAAGTTCATATTTATATAAGAATCTGAGTTTACATTGGCGCGTTACATTCACTAGTTCCAAAAACATCCAGTGATTTTGCATAGCCACATCGTTTCAACAGAAATACTCATCATAAATGTAGATGATAATACAGGTTATACACATGGAATTATAGATATACCTCTCCTTAATGCAACCGCTGTGTCAGATTTAAAAAAAACTTTACGGAAAAAGCAAACCATGCAATAATCTGAGACGGCGCTCAGAACAATAGTCAAATTAGCCGCCATGTTGGAGTCAACAGAAACCAGAAATTACATGATAAATGTTCCCTTACCTTTAATGAATTCATCAGAATGAAGTCCTAGGAATCCCAGGTCCTCAATAAATGCTTGATTTGTTCGATAATGTCTGTTATTTATGTCCAATTAGCTACTTTTGTTAGCGCGTTTGGTAAACAAATCCAAAGTCACGAAGCGCGTTCCCTAAAAGCTGACGAAATTTCCAAAAGTTCAGTAACAGTCAGTAGAAACATGTCAAACGATGTATTGAATCAATCTTTAGAATGTTGTTAATCTTGAATAATGTTCCAACCGGAGAATTACTTTGACTTCAGATGAGCGATGGAACAAAGCTCCCTCTTATGTGAACGCGCATGGTGAAAGCATGGTCAGGTCATTGACTAATTCCTCTCTCATTCGGCCCCACTTCACAGTAGAGGCATCAGACAAAGTTCTACAGACTGTTGACATCTAGTGGAAGCCGTAGGAAGTTAAAACTCATTCATATCTCGCTGTGATTTCAATGGGATCTTGGTTGAAAATCGACCAGCCTAATAATTTCCACTTCCCGTTTGGATTTTTTCTCAGGTTTTTGCCTGCCATATGAGTTCTGTTATACTCACAGACATAATTCAAACAGTTTTAGAAACTTCAGAGTGTTTTCTATCCAATACTAATAATAATATGCATATATTAGCAATTATGACTGAGGAGCAGGCCGTTTACTCTGGGCACCTTTCATCCAAGCTACTCAATACTGCCCCTGCAGCCACAATAAGTTAAAAGTTATGAGCTTATGCCGCAACCTTTTGTGGTAGATGGTGGCATTCTGTCATTGCACCACATTATCACAAGGGGGAGTTAGAACGCTGATCTATCGGTTGTCTAGACTGTGACAATTAATGGAGGCGTTTTCAGTCTGAAAGTCTCTCCTCCGGCACTAGAGTCCTGCATCAGGCAACAATGATTTTCGAAAAATAGGCACGGTGGGCTTTTGGTTTCTCTCCCTCTAAAAACAGAAATAAATATTTCCAAATAACAAACTAGCTTTATTTACAAATTAGTAAGAATGTCTCACCCCATGTTCAAGAATGGCCATTTTCCCTTTATTCAGATTACAATCGCTCACTTTCGGTTATTTGAAAATAATATATTCTCCAAAATGTCATTATTTTTTACCAAGTTAATCTGCTCAAGTTGTGTGTGTTCAATTATTTGTGACATTGTGGTATTTAAAGCAAATTGATGATAGAAGCCGCCTCTTAATGAGTTCCCGAGAGCCAATCTGTTATCCAACGATTAGTTTAATAGTCCGGCTACTGTAGGTGTGAAAATCCCCCCATATTGAAATGTATTCAATGCTTAAGTACTCTAAAGTTTTACACAGTATCTGTTCATCAACATCTTTATGCTTTCATTAACTTCTTATGGCTGGAGGCAGTATTGAGTAGCTTGGATGAATAAGGTGCCCAGAGTAAACTGCCTGCTACTCAGGCCCAGTTGCGGATATATAGATGTTGTTAGTAGAGTTGGATAGAAAACACTCTGAAGTTTCTAAAACTCTTTGAATGATGTCTGTGAGTATAACAGAACTCATATGGCAGGCAAAAACCTGAGAAAAAATCAAACCAGGAAGTCAGAAATCTGAGGTTTGTAGTTTTCCAAGTCATTGCCTATCAAATATACAGTGTCTATGGGGTCATATTGCACTTCCTAAGGCTCCCACTAGATGTCAACAGTCTTTAGAACCTTGTTTGATGCTTCTACTGTGAAGGAGGGGGGAAGGAGAGCTTATTGAGTCAGGGGTCTGCCAGAGTGGCATTAACTGATCACGCACGCTCATGTGAGAGCGACCTGCGTTCCATTGCAATTCTAAAGACAAAGGAATTCTCCGGTTGGAACATTATTTAAGACTTATGTTAAACATCCTAAAGATTGATTCTATACATCGTTTGACATGTTTCTACGAACTGTAATATAACTTTTTGAACTTTTCGTCTGAACTTTCGCCTGGACTTGCCCGCGCGTCGTGAGTTTGGATTTGTGAACTCAACACACGAACAAAAAGGAGGTATTTGGACATAAATGATGGACTTTAGCGAACTAAACAAACATTTATTGTGGAACTGGGATTCCTGGGAGTGCATTCTGATGAAGATCATCAAATGTAAGTTAATATTTATAATGCTATTTCTGACGTCTGTTGACTCCACAACATTGTGGGTATCTGTATAGCTTGTTTTGGTCTCTGAGCGCTGTACTCAAAATATTGCATGGTGTGTTTTTTCGGTAAAGCTTTTTTGAAATCTCACACAGCGGTTGCTTTAAGGAGAAGTTCCATGCATAACACTTGTATTTTCATCAACATTTATGACGAGTATTTCTGTAAATTGATGTGGCTCTGCAAAATCACTGGATGTTTTGGAAGCAAAACATTAGTGAACCTAACGCGCAATGTAAACTGAGATTTTTTTATATAAATATGAACTTTATCGAACAAAACATACATGTATTGCGTAACATGAAGTCATATGAGTGACATCTGATGATGATCATCAAAGGTTAGTGATTCATTTTATCTCTATTTATGCTTTTTGTGACTCCTCTCTTTGGCTGGAAAAATGGCTGTGTTTTTCTGTGACTAGGTACTGACCTAACATAATCGTTTGGTGTGCTTTCGTCGTAAAGCCTTTTTGAAATCGGACACTGTGGTGGGATTAACAACAAGTTTATCTTTAAAATGGTGTGAAATACTTGTATGTTTGAGGAATTTTAATTATGAGATTTCTGTTGTTTGAATTTGGCGCCCTGCACTTTCACTGGCTGTTGTTAAGTCGATCCCGTTAACGAGATCTTAGTCGATCTCAGCCATAAGAGATTAATAAAATAACAATAAAAAAGACTTTCAAAATGCATATGTTTATTTCAACTACTGAACAGTACATCTCAGGTACATTTTAGTTGCACTTCCCCCCAGCTCCACGACCACGGGTTAAACTTTCTGAGATTATCAATGTATTGGTTGCATTGTTGTGTCGTCAGTTTCTCAAGCCAAAACGGCTTGATGGCCTTCACCAGTTCATCTTTGCTTGTAGGCTTGGCTGAGTTACGGATGAATTTTCAGAATAAAGTAGGCTAATGAAGGCAACACATTTTTGCTTACTGGAACACCCAAAGTCATCCAATTGTTATAATAGGATTTGAAGCAATAGCCTACCCGCGTGTGGTCAACTATTTCAGCACAATTTCGCATTGCACTGAGACAGGCATGGGGACTGATCTTGTTAATTTAATGAGATTTTTATTTTCACTAAATCTCCGTTTAGGTATTGTTTAGCCTACAATTAGGGTGTGGAAATGTTAGGATTATTTTGCCTTTAGTTGTATACTCCTGACCGGTCACGTTGTACAGCGCCATATTTTCCTGACGGGAACCCTAAGGGTTTTTAAAATAATTCTGGGGGGGGGGGGGGATAGAAACACCATAATATTAATCAAACTAATTAAGCTACATTTCTTCAAATCAATCCCATATACTATGTTCTTACAAAAAAAAGGTTTTACATTCTCTAGTACAGCCAATATTAAAAACTGTCAAATGCTTCTCAAAGATGCCCTCTGGTGGTCAAACTAGCACTAACTAGCATTAATGGCAACAATGGCTGACACTTAAATAACATGCCATCGAATTCTGCGGCAGCCCGCAAGGTGTGCTGCAGTATGACGCAATTTTTAAAGGAAGAACCTTTCTTTTGGTACTATGTGATCAGAGGACAATATTCAGAAAGTTTTTCAAAACCCACACAAAGTAAGCTATTGGATTGACAATGAATCTTACTTCTGTAATGTGAAAATGTAAAAAACTATTGAGAGACTATATAAAAATGTAGATAACCTCTCTCAATAAGATTTAGTACAGACCAGGCCTGAAACAAAATGTAAAAATAGTAGACTACTTTGACAATTCAGTGAATGCAACAAATAACAATAAACAATAAACGATTTGTAGGACAAATTCATATTTCACAGTCACTTTAGTGCTTGCATTAAGCCTACAATATGTCATGGAACTTCTGGAAGGACAGACCCATCCTGCAAAGTAGCACAACACATAAAAATAGTACTTTGACAACAATTAAGTGAATGCAACAAGTTTAAGATAGAGACAAATACAGAGAGAAGATACAAAACACAACAACTGTTCAGAGACAATTTTTTTAAAGTACACAATTTCCCTAACAAATTTGTAGAACAAATTCCTATTTCACACTGTCACCTTTGTGTTTGCATTCAGCCTACAACATGTAAGGGAACTTGTGGAAGCACTGCCCTTTCCCTTAAAGTGTCACAGAACATGTAGACCACCTAAAGGAGGTTTCTACACATCTCCCACTCTTTGCCCTGCTTACACTCTGGATACACATCACACAACATCACCTCTTGCGCTCTTCGGACTTCACGAGGGAGTGGCCTGCTTTCAAATTATGAGTTTCAACTGTGATGGCTACTATGGCTTCCTGCCACTGTAGCTATCACAAAGTGAATGCACAAACTTCTTCCTCTTCCTCCTCATGTTCCCTCTTCCTCTCCATGTTCCCCTCCCTCCACTTTTCCTCCTCTTCACTCTGCGCATTCTCTCTCCCTCCACCTTCCTCTCCCTCCTCTTCACTCTCCTATTCCTCTCTCTCACTCCACCCCTCGCTCCACATATCTATCCCTCCAATCATCTCTAACTCCTATTCCTCCCTGCCTTTAGCTGCTGATCCCTGACTCTCCCATCACTTCCCTCGCTTTAACTGACCTAAAGGAAGAGAGAGACAGAGCGAGAGATAGAGAGAAGCAACATATAGGATACAATTGGGGCCAGGAACATCTCTCTTTCTTCCTCCCTCTCCCTTTCACACTGCCTCTCTCTTCCTTCCTCTCTTTCTCAACCATACATATACTCTTATCCTAATAATCACCTCTTAGGGGTTTCCATAATAAAATGTGTGATACGCTTTCAAAGTGCAAGAAAGTTTCCAAATCCATATCACCAACTAATATAGATACAGCCTCTTCCACAGCAAGTCAAATGACAACATACCCTGTTTCTGGTTTCTGGGTAATGACAACAGCCACGGGAATATGACAACAGGTTGTTATTAGCAAGTACATTTTGCGATATTGACAGAGATATAATTGTTAAAAAACAAGGCCGTTTGCGGTCGCTATAGTAATTTTAAGAAAGGTTGTTGACGGCTGCTATGGGTTCTAAAGGGTTTCATTTGCTCCGTCTTGAAAGCTGGAAAAGCTCTGTATATACCTAATACCAAGTGATAAACTAAAAATAATGATGTGTTTTGTCAGGCTAACTTGGATCCAATGACTGCCAATGAGGCAGAATATGGAATGTGAATCAGATAGTTCCTCATCACTGGCAAGCAAAAAGTGAGCTCACCATCTGTATCCATTGACTCACCAGTACAGGGTGTAGATTGGGCTCAATTCAAATTAGCATAAATCATTTACACCTCCACCCACAATGCTTTGCATTTCGACATCGGAGATAACTCTCTCAAATGTATCAACAGAGACGACCACAGATAGCCCGAGGAACTGGAAACACATAAAACATAATTTAGATATTATTACATAATAAATTCAACCTGCAAGATAAATCGAGAGTTCTGATGCTGCAAAATTTTAAAAATACTGAAGTGTCATCCTTCATACTAAAGTCTCATACTTAAAAAAAGAAAACCAGAGAAAAATGTTGCACAAAAGTGAATCACATGTGCACCTGTGTTACATCAGCCCTATCCCTATCAGTCCCGATTCTTCTAATTCACTTAGCCTGGTTCTACGTATGTGATCGATCGTTAGCTGCATGGGCTGTCCTCCCTCTCATCTCAACACAAACGCAAGCATGCGCACACAAACACAAGATTCTCCAGGCAAATAACAACATACCCCTGGCCTGTTATCTCCAAGACAAAGTGGAACTGTCAACATTGTGTGCAGGCTATCTGACTAGAGGTGGTTTCAAATAACAACCACTATCATACAAAAATGACTCTACAGTGAACTGCTGTTCACTCACAACAAAAACAAAAGATCATAATTGATTTGGTCCTCTGAGAAAAGAGCAGGATGACTCTGGCGCTCGTCAATCCTGGACAGGAAAGTGGATATGACATGGGAATGGAAGGATTGCCATTACGATGTGCCGACAATCAACAATAGAATACAACAATAAATCACAACCATGCTATGTCCTGTTAGGCACAGAAGGCCCATATAAACTGAGAATACAAAACATTAACACGAAACATTTCCATGACATAGACTGACCAGATGAATCCAGGGGAAAGCTATGATCCCTTATTGACACTTATTCGCTTGTTAAATCTACTTCAATCAGTGTAGATGAAGGGGAGGAGACAGGTTCAAGAAGGATTTTTAAGCCTTGAGACAATTGAGACATGGATTGTGTATGTGTGCCACTCAGAGGGTGAATGGACAAGAAAAAATATTTAAGTGAACAGGGTATGGTAGTAGGCGCCAGGGGCACCGGTTTGTCAAGAACTGTAACGCTGCTGGGTTTTTCACACTCAACAGTTTCCAGTGTTTATAATGAATGGTCCACCATCTAAATGACATCCAGCCGACTTGACACAACTTTTGGAAGCAGTGGAATCAACATGGGCCAGCAACCCTGTGGAACGCTTTCGACACCGTGTAGAATCCATACCCCTACGAATTGAAGCTGGGGGGGGTGGGGGGGGGGGTGGTGCAACTCAATATTAGGAAGAAGTTCGAAATGTTTGATATACTTCAGAAAGTATTCACACCCCTTGAATTTTTCCACATTTTGTTGTGTTGCAGCCTGCATTTAAAATGGATGAATTTGAACATTTGTGTCACTGGCTTACATACAATATTCATTATGTCAATTTATGTTTTTATATTTTACAAATTAATTAAAAATGAAAAGCTCAAATGTCTTGAGTCAATAAGTACTCAACCCCTTTGTTAAGGCAAGCCTAAACAAGTTCAGGAGTAAACATTTGCTTAACAAGTCACATCATATGTTGCATGGACTCACTTTGTGTGCCATAATAGTGTTAAAGATGATTTCTGAACAACTACCTCATCTCTGTACCCTAAGGTCTCTCAGTCAAGCAGTGAAGTTCAAACACAGATTCAACCACAAAGACCAGGGAGGTTTCCCAATGCCTCGCAAATAAGGGCACCTATTGGTAGCACAGTGAAGTTATAAATTCCACCTTGGATGGTGTATCAATACACCCAGTCTTACAAACATACAGGCTGTTATTATTAGTTGCTGGAGAGGAAGGAAACTGCTTAGGGATTTCACTTTGAGGTCAATGGTGACTTTAAAACAGTTACAGAGTTTAATGGCTTTGATAGGAGAAAACTGAGGATGCATCAACCACATTGCAGTTAATCCACAATACCAACCTAGAATAAGTGAAAAGGAAGCATGTACAGAATACAAATATTTCAAAACATGCATTCTGTTTTGCAATAAGGCACTAAAGTAAAACTGCCCAAAAAATCGAAGAAATTAACTTTATGTCCTGAATACAAAGCGTTATGTTTTGGGCAAATCCAATACAACACATCACTGAATACCACTCTTCATATTTTCAAGCATGGTGGTGGCTGTATCATGTTATGGGTATGCTTGTCATTGGCAAGGACTTGGGATTTTTGGGGGGGATAAAAAATAAATGGAAAACCTGGATAAGTCTGCTTTCCAACAGACACTGGGAGACAAATTCACCTTTCAGCAGAACAATAACCTAAAACACAAGGCCAAATATACACTGGAATTGCTTACAAAGACAACATTGAATATTCCTGAGAGGTCTAGTTACAGTTTTGACTTAAACCGGCTTGAAAATCTATGGCATGACTTGAAAATGGCTGTCTAGTAATCATCAACAACCAACTTGACAGAGCTTGAATAATTTTTAAAGTAATAATGTGCATATATTCTACAATCCAGGTGTTCAAAACTCTTAGAGACTTACCTAGAAAGACTCACCGCTGTAATAGCTCCTTAAGGTGATTCTAACATGTATTGACTCAAGGGTGTAAACCGGCTGACATTTTGTCAGCCGGTGATTGTCAAGCAAATAACTGCCAGTCTCCCGGTTATTGACCGGTAATAAACATAAATACATGTAGCATCTACTGGCTTCCACACATAGCCTACAAGCCACTGATGCAGACCTTTGGAACATCTACCTACGCCTTTGTGCAAGGAGGAGCACTGCCAGAGCCCTGCAAAATGACCTCCAGCAGGCCACAAATGTGCATGTGTCAGCATATGGTCTAACAAGGGGTCTGAGGATCTCATCTCGGTACCTAATGGCAGTCAGGCTACCTCTGGCGAGCACATGGCCCCACAAAGAAATGCCACCCCACACCATGACTGACCCACCGCCAAACCGGTCATGCTGGAAGATATTGCAGGCAGCAGAACGTTCTCCACAGCGTCTCCAGACTCTGTCACATGTGCTCATGTGCTCAGTGTGAACCTGCTTTCATCTGTGAAGAGCACAGAGCGCCAGTGGCGAATTTGCCAATCTTGGTGTTCTCTGGCAAATGCCAAACGTCCTGCACGGTGTTGGGCGGTAAGCACAACCCCCAACTGTGGACGTCGGGCCCTCATACCACCCTCATGGAGTCTGTTTCTGACTGTTTGAGCAGACACATGCACATTTGTGGCCTGCTGGAGGTCATTTTGCAGGGCTCTGGCAGTGCTCCTCCTTGCACAAAGGCGGAGGTAGCGGTCCTGCTGCTGGGTTGTTGCCCTCCTACGGCCTCCTCCACGTCTCCTGATGTACTGGCCTGTCTCCTGGTAGCGCCTCCATGCTCTGGACACTACGCTGACAGACACAGCAAACCTTCTTGCCACAGCTCGCATTGATGTGCCGTCCTGGATGAGCTGCACTACCTGAGCCACTTGTGTGGGTTGTAGACTCCGTCTCATGCCAACACTAGAGTGAAAGCACCGCCAGCATTCAAAAGTGACCAAAACATCAGCCAGGAAGCATAGGAACTGAGAAGTGGTCTGTGGTCACCACCTGCAGAATCCCTCCTTTATTGGGGGTGTCTTGCTAATTGCCTATAATTTTCACCTTTTGTCTATTCCATTTGCACAACAGCATGTGAAATTTATTGTCAATCAGTGTTGCTTCCTAAGTGGACAGTTTGATTTCACAGAAGTGTGATTGACTTGGAGTTACATTGTGTTGTTTAAGTGTTCGCTTTATTTTTTTGAGCAGTGTATATCCACAGGGACACCTCCAATTGACTCAAATTATGTCAATTAGCCTGTCCGAAGCTTTTAAAGCCATGACATAATTTTTTGGAATTTTCCAAGCTGTTTAAAGGCCCAGTCAACTTAGTTTATGTAATCTTTTGACCCACTGGAATTGTGAGACAGTGAATTATACGTGAAATAATCTGCCTGTAAACAATTGTTGGAAAACAGACTTGTGTCATGCACAAAGTAGATGTCCTAACCGACTTGCCAAAACTATAGTTTGTTAACAAGAAATTTGTGGAGTGGTTGAAGAACGAGTTAACGACTCCAACCTAAGTGTATGTCAACTTCAGACTTCAACTGTGTATGACCTAGCCTATAGAAAGCTGATGGGATCATCCTTTTTCAAATAGAGGCCATTACTCTGTTCTCTCACTCAGTCTTATAGCCTTATTGAAAGGTTGAGCAACAGGAGCTCATGGGTTCTCATGAAATGTTTGATTCGATTACATTTGCATTGATGTCAGAGTGATTAGAGGGACAATAGAGTGCTGATGTCACGAATCCCGCTTCCTGAGTTTGTTTTTGCCTGTGTTCTGTCCTGGAGTGTTTTTTCGTGTGTCCTGGAACGCACCCTGTATCTCTGAGTACCTGCACCTGTATCCCATCAGCTATCTGCACACCTGGTCCTGATCATCACCCCTCCACTTCATAAGCGCTGACCTGACATCCATTCCTTGCCGGATCGTTAGCCATGAACAGTATGTTGTGCCAGTGTATCAGCCTCCAGTTTGATAGAGTTTGTTTTGTTGTTTTGTACGTTTTGCTTGCCTTGAACTCACCTCCGTTTTTTTCTGTCTACAGTCATTCACGCGGAACACTCATCTCACCCTGACTTCAGTTACTTCATTGGATCTGCCTATTCAATCCCATCAACTCACCTCCGCTGCCCGCTCCGTCATTTGGATTTTTCTATCACTACATTCAAACTTGTAAATAAATACTCACCTTCGTCTTACTCTCCTTGTCCTGGTCTGCTTCTGGGTTCAACTGTAGTAGAAGCGTGACAGCTGATTACCAGACGGTTAGCAAGTTTGGTAGGCTACTAATGACCATCAGAAGTATCAGAGCTTGGAGAAGCCTAATTACTGAGACTAAATGGTCATGTGGAATTTGACTGCCGTTATGACTCGTAACCGCCGGTGTGGCAGTAATAGTCACCGCAACAGCCCTAGTGAACACTTATGTAAATGAGATATTTCTGTATCTCATTTTCAATACATTTGCTAAAAACATGTTTTCATTTTGTTTTTCTCTAACCCATCTAAACACAATACCGCATATTGACAATCTAATTAATACATTCTGAATTCAGGCTGTAATTAGTCAAGGTTCATGAATACTTTCTGAAGGCACTGTAGATGGCCATATAGCCGAAAGACCAACAGAAGCTGATGTAATGAAAACACAGCAGCAAGTAAGAGGTCTTTGTATGTTTAAACACATATAATAGCCTTCTGTTTGTGATATACTGAGAAGATATACTGCTTCATAATGGAAATAATTACAGTTAATTATCAATACTGTTATCAAATGAGATCAAAAATCGAATGAATGTATGCATTATAATGTGTTACCAATGTAACAAGCCACAACCTAGTTTCAAAGAACACCCCGACCTGTGTGTAACGATATGCCATGACATTGGCATATGGAAAGCTGTATTTGGATAAAATAATCCATATTGGCACTATCTGAAATAAAGGCTTCAAGAACAACACACACTGCCACACTGGAGAAATTTAAATATAAGCAGTACAGTACTACTGATGGATTTAATAGAAGAGGATTCTGAAATATTGGCCAGAGGCCACGAGAAGTTCAGAGCGATATATTTCATATACCAAATGCGCAACTAAAGTACATTTGGGAAACTTTGCCAAGGCTATGAGCAATGTACTCTTTAAACTGTGCGTGTGCGCATACTTCCTCCGGGACTGTGGCGCAGAATAAATGCCATGCTCCGCAGAGACGCAAGAGATTGAAATTCGCTGAGTTCGCCCCATTAGTTTGGACTATTGATCAACGTGTTTTCTGTGATTGGATCAATATTACATCAGCCCCTTTTCAATACAACAAACCAGAACGCATTTAACTTTGCAAGATTGATTCAATGATTTGTTCATGGCAGAGCCAGAGCGCAACGTAGTATAATTACATGGGCGGGAGTAGCCCCACCAGCAAGTGAATGCCTTTTTCAGATCAGAGCGCAGAGCCGCATATGTGCTCATTTGTTGATATTCTTTGCTAGTTAGCGAGGTATTAGCACAGTAATTGATAAGTATAGGTCAGCAATGGGGAGTTACTGCTTCCTACAAAAGCACAAAACGCGTACGCGACATTTCAAGTTGTCTTTGAAAAGCCAGTCAGGTAAAAAGCTTATGTCTTAATTAAAGGGGCAGTGTTGTATTTTGAGACAGGTTAGAATATGCAAATAAGCCAATAGGCAGGTCAGCCTACATTGTCTAATTCTCTCTATGTTAATAATAATTAATTGTGTTTTATATAGTGGTTTATTGCATCATACAATGCAATGCAATTTGCTGTCATCTATTTGGCCCATGGTGTTACAGACCAAGTAAAACATCATGAATTAATGGCAAGCCCTTCAAGCTGTAAAAATGTTTTTAAAAGTCTCATGCAATGTAGGCCTGCATTGAACACCACATATAGGCTACTGTAGGCTATATCATAGAAATCAAGCGTTATTATTTCCATGTGAAAATGTTATGGGATTTGCTCCATTGGTTTTGTTGGCTGACCTACAAATTGCTCAAGTAGCCACAATAGCCTATTGGCTACTGTCTAGAACTGTAAGGGTGTTCACTGTAAATGCCCACGGGAAGTTGGACAACATTCTCACAATGTTCAAGTTTCCGTTCACAAGACCAAAAATGTGCTTAGTGCCCCCCCAAAATTAGAGGGAACATTTAGCTATGACTCACTAGGACTGACAGCTCTTCAGAAAAGTTGGACTATGGTTATTGTTAGGCCAACCATCTCAAGTGTTTTCTAGAGTATTATGTGGGCCAAGATGGTCAGGTTTTTCTCTCGGACACATTGGAGGTAGGAAGGAAGGAATGTGATTGATCCAGTTGAAGGAAACAAAAGTTTACCCAGAAAGTTTAGAACAATGATAATGATTACTTGTTTAATATAAGAAATACAAGTCCTGCAATCAATGCTGTCCTACTTGACGCAAAAAAAATTAACTGCATAACATTTTACAGAGTATGATTAGGATGAGGTACACAATGATAATGATAACTTTTAGCATATCCCTCCCTCTCTAAGTAATGCAATCAATGCTGTCCTACTTGACGCCCCCAATTAATGTTCTCACAGAATTTTGGAATCAGCGTTCCATGATAAAGCAAATCTGCAGACTAAATCTACTTTAAAAAAATCAAGACTCCCATGTATTTGCCGGCTCCCATGTACTGTAGCAAATAACTATCATCACAATGGGTTTAATTTCATACAATAAAAGTCACTTTCCAAATATTCTTCAAAGTGGTTCTACCCAGAGAAACAAATACCCAAAGAGAGTGACAACCAGAGTGCTTTTTGTCTCCAGGGCTGGATTACAGAACGGGAACGCAGGGGCAGTAGTCCGACCCTGATTGTCTCTCCTTGATTTGTGTCAGTATGAGATTATCCGTCTCTTCCACTCCCTCTTTTCCCCTCAGCCATCTCTCTTCTCCAAAGTGGTTACCCAAAACATCAAAGACAATGGCCAGGGCTGGCTCTACCATGATGGCCAGGGCTGGCTCTACCATGATGGCCAGGGCTGGCTCTACCATGATGGCCAGGGCTGGCTCTACCATGATGGCCAGGGCTGGCTCTACCATGATGGCCAGGGCTGGCTCTACCATGATGGCCAGGGCTGGCTCTACCATGATGGCCAGGGCTGGCTCTACCATGACCAGTAATACATGGGTGTCTGGAAGAGGTGTAATGTCATCCTCATGCCAGAAGCACTTGATATCCCATTGATATCCTTCCAACACATAGCAGGATACATGTTCTTACTGTCAGTTGAGGATAGCATTCTCAAAAACATCACGTCTGAAAGGACTAGCTAGGTTTATTACATTTTATTAAGCCTATATTGTTCAATGACAGCAATTCACGCAAAATGTCCAATTTGAAATTCCAACTCTTCTAAATTTTTTGAGCGTCAGCATGATTTAAAAAAGATGATGCCATTAGATAACACGCTGACAACAAACCTTAACATCTAGACGATTCAATAAATTGTGTAGAACTGCTCAAGACAGCACTTAGGCCTATACGATGACAGGATAGATTGGTAATTGTTTACAGCAGCTAATATCTCCATGCTTCCAGTCAGATATTTTCAACAACATGCCGCTTCCTTTGACGACCGTTGACAAATGACTGATGCACAAATTGCGTCTGATTTCAAGTTTGTGTTCAGTTTGCATTCATTTCACTATGTCTCCACTCCTATTTCAGACAAGCATGTTGTCTCCCAGACAACTTCCTGACCTTTTCAGAAGCGGCATTGTTATGTCCGTTGTGTATGGATGGGGGTCAGAGTATGTGAGCGGAGTTGAGCAGTCGGATATTCCGCTCATCCAAGATGGCGTAGCAGTCAGATGTCGTAGCAGTCAGATGTCCTTTGTCCTCGTCTTGTCGTGTCCTGTGTATATATATTTTTATATCCTTTTCTTCGCATATCTTGAAAAAAATTTTTTTTCTAAAACTCAACTTCAAAACACTCTCCTGCAACCCGCCTCACCCAATGTGGTGCGGATCTGTTTTTTTCTCTAAAGTATTATTCACCTCGAATCTGGAATCCCCCAACAGAAGCTAGCCAGCTCACTAGCTACTAGCTAACAGTCAGCTAATTACTGCTAGCGGTCATCAGCTAACCTTTAGCTCGGAAAGCTCTCGCCAGTTTGTACAACGCGTCTCAAACCAGAGCATACCGGACCTATTTTCTCTCCATATCCCCGGATTCCTACCGCAGACTCTGAACATTTTCATCTGGTTCTTCGCAACTAGCTAACCGTAATCCCGGGTGACTACTCCTGGCTAGCGTTTCCATCCCGGAGCAAGCACCAATTAGCTTGAAGCTAGCCTGGCTAGGGCTCCTGGGCTACCACCGAAGCCCACTCCTGGGTTACAACATCCGGACCCCTTCTACTGCCGGTACGGGGCACGGAACCCCACCGATCCTCTACGACTGGAATACTGACATAATCTGCCCGAGGATTCCAACAGGCCCCTCAGGCGTGACGTCCGCTGAAGGCCCATTCTGCTAACCCCGGCCTACTAGCTACCTGGAGCAACTTGGAATCCTACTAATCCACGACTGGTTTATCAACGTCACCGCACGAAGAGCAGAATTACTTACCAATTTACCAGCATCGGACTGTCTCTCGACAACAACGCCGGATTCCTGCCGTAGTCCCTGGGCCACTGCTTCTGATCCTCACAGCTAGCTTGCAGCTAGTGCAGCTAGCGCCACTGCCACGAAGCTAACACCAGTTAGCAAACACTGTTACCCAAACTGTTACAGACCTATATCCATCCTGCCCTGCCTATCTAAGGTCTTCGAAAGCCAAGTCAACAAACAGATCACTGACCATCTCGAATCCCACCGTACCTTCTCCGCTGTGCAATCCGGTTTCCGAGCCGGTCACGGGTGCACCTCAGCCACGCTCAAGGTACTAAACGATGTCATAACCGCCATCGAGAAAAGACATTACTGTGCAGCCGTCTTCATCGACCTGGCCAAGGCTTTCGACTCTGTCAATCACCATATTCTTATCGGCAGACTCAGTAGCCTCGGTTTTTCTAATGACTGCCTTGCCTGGTTCACCAACTACTTTGCAGACAGAGTTCAGTGTGTCAAATCGGAGGGCATGTTGTCCGGTCCTCTGGCAGTCTCTATGGGGGTACCACAGGGTTCAATTCTCGGGCCGACTCTTTTCTCTGTATACATCAATGATGTTGCTCTTGCTGCGGGCGATTCCCTGATCCACCTCTACGCAGACGACACCATTCTGTATACTTCCGGCCCTTCCTTGGACACTGTGCTATCTAACCTCCAAACGAGCTTCAATGCCATACAACACTCCTTCCGTGGCCTCCAACTGCTCTTAAACGCTAGTAAAACCAAATGCATGCTTTTCAACCGTTCGCTGCCTGCACCCGCACGCCCGACTAGCATCACCACCCTGGACGGTTCCGACCTAGAATATGTGGACATCTATTAGTACCTAGGTGTCTGGCTAGACTGCAAACTCTCCTTCCAGACTCATATCAAACATCTCCAATCCAAAATCAAATCTAGAGTCGGCTTTCTATTCCGCAACAAAGCCTCCTTCACTCACGCCGCCAAACTTACCCTAGTAAAACTGACTATCCTACCGATCCTCGACTTCGGCGATGTCATCTACAAAATAGCTTCCAATACTCTACTCAGCAAACTGGATGCAGTTTATCACAGTGCCATCCGTTTTGTTACTAAAGCACCTTATACGACCCACCACTGCGACCTGTATGCCCTAGTTGGCTGGCCCTCGCTACATGTTCGTCGTCAGACCCACTGGCTCCAGGTCATCTACAAGGCTATGCTAGGTAAAGTGCCGCCTTATCTCAGTTCACTGGTCACGATGGCTACACCCACCCGTAGCACGCGCTCCAGCAGGTGTATCTCACTGATCATCCCTAAAGCCAAAACCTCATTTGGACGCCTTTCCTTCCAGTTCTCTGCTGCCTGCGACTGGAACGAATTGCAAAAATCTCTGAAGTTGGAGACTTATCTCCCTCAACAACTTTAAAAATCTGCTATCCGAGCAGCTAACCGATCGCTGCAGCTGTACATAGTCCATCTGTAAACTACCCACCCAATTTACCTACCTCACCCCCATACTGCTTTTATTTATTTATTTACTTTTCTGCTCTTTTGCACACCAGTATCTATTCTTGCACATGATCATCTGATGATTTATCACTCCAGTGTTAATCTGCTAAATTGTAATTATTGATTTATTGCCTACCTCATGCCTTTTGCACACATTGTATATAGATTCTCTTTTTTTTCTACCATGTTATTGACTTGTTGATTGTTTACTCCATGTGTAACTCTGTGTTGTTGTCTGTTCACACTGCTATGCTTTATCTTGGCCAGGTCGCAGTTGCAAATGAGAACTGTTATGCTGGTGAATGAGGACCCAAAAGCGACTTAACAGAAACAGAGTTTTTATTCCAGTCTTAAACAAAAACGATACTCCTGGATATATCTTAGGTAAATACAAAACAGGAAAACTGAAATCCTCTCGTCAGTAGAGAGGAACGACTGGAGACGCGACCACAGACTGCAGGTCGCTTCGGGAAGGCACAGGCCGTAGCTGACATAGACACCTGCTCACATGCAGCTTCTGAAGAAGGCAAAAACACGACAGGGCGGAACAAGGACACAGAACAGCAAACATCAAACAAGGATCCGACAAGGACAGAAGCGGAAAACAGAGGGAGAAATAGGGACTCTAATCAGAGGGCAAAATAGGGGACAGGTGTGAAAGAGTAAATGAGGTAGTTAGGAGAATGAGGAACAGCTGGGAGCAGGAACGGAGCGAGAGAGGGAGAGAGGGAGGGGGAGAGAGAGGGATAGAAAGAGGGAAAGAACCAAATAAGACCAGCAGAGGGAAACGAATAGAAGGGAAGCACAGGGACAAGACATGATAATCAATGACAAAACATGACAGTACCCCCCCACTCACCGAGCGCCTCCTGGCGCACTCGAGGAGGAACCCTGGCGGCAACGGAGGAAATCATCAATCAACGAACGGTCCAGCACGTCCCGAGATGGAACCCAACTCCTCTCCTCAGGACCGTAACCCTCCCAATCCACTAAGTACTGGTGACCACGTCCCCGAGAACGCATGTCCATGATCTTCCGTACCCTGTAAATAGGTGCGCCCTCGACAAGGACGGGGGGGGGGGGGGGGGGGAAGACGAACGGGGGCGCGAAGAAAAGGCTTGACACAGGAGACATGGAAGACAGGGTGGACGCGACGAAGATGTCGCGGAAGAAGCAGTCGCACAGCGACAGGATTGACGACCTGAGAGACACGGAACGGACCAATGAACCGCGGAGTCAACTTGCGAGAAGCTGTCGTAAGGGGAAGGTTACGAGTGGAAAGCCACACTCTCTGACCGCGACAATACCTAGGACTCTTAATCCTACGTTTATTGGCGGCTCTCACAGTCTGCGCCCTGTAACGGCAAAGTGCAGACCTGACCCTCCTCCAGGTGCGCTCACAACGTTGGACAAAAACCTGAGCGGAGGGAACGCTGGACTCGGCGAGCTGGGACGAGAACAGAGGAGGCTGGTACCCAAGACTACTCTGAAACGGAGATAGCCCGGTAGCAGACGAAGGAAGCGAGTTGTGAGCGTATTCTGCCCAGGGGAGCTGTTCTGCCCAAGACGCAGGGTTACGAAAAGAAAGGCTGCGTAATATGCGACCAATCGTCTGATTGGCCCTTTCTGCTTGACCGTTAGACTGGGGATGAAACCCGGAAGAGAGACTGACGGAAGCACCAATCAAACGACAGAACTCCCTCCAAAACTGTGACGTGAATTGCGGACCTCTGTCTGAAACGGCGTCTAACGGGAGGCCATGAATTCTAAACACATTCTCAATGATGATTTGTGCCGTCTCCTTAGCGGAAGGAAGCTTAGTGAGGGGAATGAAATGTGCCGCCTTGGAGAACCTATCGACAACCGTAAGAATCACAGTCTTCCCCGCAGACGAAGGCAGACCGGTAATAAAGTCTAAGGCGATGTGAGACCATGGTCGAGAAGGAATGGGAAGCGGTCTGAGACGACCGGCAGGAGGAGAGTTACCTGACTTAGTCTGCGCGCAGTCCGAACAAGCAGCCACGAAACGGCGCGTGTCACGCTCCTGAGTAGGCCACCAAAACCGCTGGCGAATAGAAGCAAGCGTACCCCGAACGCCGGGGTGGCCAGCTAACTTGGCAGAGTGAGCCCACTGAAGAACAGCCAGACGAGTAGAGACAGGAACGAACAGAAGGTTACTAGGACAAGCGCGCGGCGACGCAGTGTGAGTGAGCGCTTGCTTAACCTGTCTCTCAATTCCCCAGACAGTCAACCCGACAACACGCCCCTCAGGGAGAATCCCCTCGGGGTCGGTAGAAGCCACAGAAGAACCAAAGAGACGGGATAAGGCATCAGGCTTGGTGTTCTTATTTCCCGGGCGATAAGAAATCACGAACTCGAAACGAGCGAAAAACAACGCCCAACGAGCTTGACGTGCATTAAGTCGTTTGGCAGAACGGATGTACTCAAGGTTCTTATGGTCAGTCCAAACGACAAAAGGGACGGTCGCCCCCTCCAACCACTGTCGCCATTCGCCTAGGGCTAAGCGGATGGCGAGCAGTTCGCGGTTACCCACATCATAGTTGCGTTCCGATGACGACAGGCGATGAGAAAAATAAGCGCAAGGATGGACCTTATCGTCAGAATGGAAGCGCTGGGACAGAATGGCTCCCACGCCCACCTCTGAAGCGTCAACCTCGACAATAAATTGTTTAGTGACGTCAGGAGTAACAAGGATAGGAGCGGATGTAAAACGCTTCTTGAGGAGATCAAAAGCTCCCTGGGCGGAACCGGACCACTTAAAGCACGTCTTGACAGAAGTCAGAGCTGTGAGAGGAGCAGCCACTTGACCGAAATTACGAATGAAACGCCGATAGAAATTAGCGAAACCGAGAAAGCGCTGCAACTCGACACGTGACTTAGGAACGGGCCAATCGCTGACAGCCTGGACCTTAGCGGGATCCATCTGAATGCCTTCAGCGGAAATAACAGAACCGAGAAAAGTGACAGAGGAGACATGAAAGACGCACTTCTCAGCCTTCACGTAGAGACAATTCTCTAAAAGGCGCTGGAGTACACGTCGAACGTGCTGAACATGAATCTCGAGTGACGGTGAAAAAAATCAGGATATCGTCAAGGTAAACGAAAACAAAGATGTTCAGCATGTCTCTCAGTACATCATTAACTAATGCCTGAAAGACAGCTAGAGCATTAGCGAGACCGAACGGCAGAACCCGGTATTCAAAATGACCTAACGGAGTGTTAAACGCCGTTTTCCACTCGTCCCCCTCTCTGATGCGCACGAGATGGTAAGCGTTACGAAGGTCCAACTTAGTAAAGAACCTGGCTCCCTGCAGAATCTCGAAGGCTGACGACATAAGGGGAAGCGGATAACGATTCTTAACCGTTATGTCATTCAGCCCTCGATAATCCACGCAGGGGCGCAGAGTACCGTCCTTCTTCTTAACAAAAAAAAACCCCGCTCCGGCGGGAGAGGAAGAAGGCACCACGGTACCGGCGTCGAGAGAAACAGACAGATAATCCTCGAGAGCCTTACGTTCGGGAGCCGACAGAGAGTATAGTCTACCCCGAGGGGGAGTGGTACCCGGAAGGAGATCAATACAACAATCATACGACCGGTGAGGAGGAAGGGAGTTGGCTCTGGACCGACTGAAGACCGTGCGCAGATCATGATATTCCTCCGGCACTCCTGTCAAATCACCAGGTTCCTCCTGAGAAGAGGGGACAGAAGAAACAGGAGGGATAGCAGACATTAAACACTTCACATGACAAGAAACGTTCCAGGATAGGATAGAATTACTAGACCAATTAATAGAAGGATTATGACATACTAGCCAGGGATGACCCAAAACAACAGGTGTAAAAGGTGAACGAAAAATCAAAAAGGAAATGGTCTCACTGTGGTTACCAGATACAGTGAGGGTTAAAGGTAGTGTCTCACATCTGATACTGGGGAGAAGACTACCATCTAAGGCGAACATGGGCGTGGGCTTCCCTAACTGTCTGAGAGGAATGTCATGCTTCCGAGCCCATGCTTCGTCCATAAAACAACCCTCAGCCCCAGAGTCTATCAAGGCACTGCAGGAAGCAGCCGAACCAGACCAGCGTAGATGGACCAACAAGGTAGTACAGGATCTTGATGGAGAGACCTGAGTAGTAGCGCTCACCAGTAGCCCTCCGCTTACTGATGAGCTCTGGCTTTTACTGGACATGAAATAACAAAATGTCCAGCAGAACCGCAATAGAGGCAAAGGCGGTTGGTGATTCTCCGTTCCCTCTCCTTAGTCGAGATGCGAATACCTCCCAGCTGCATGGGCTCAGTCTCTGAGCCGGTGGGAGGAGATGGTTGAGATGCGGAGAGGGGGAACACCGTTTCCACGAGCTCGGTGACGAAGATCTACCCGTCGTTCTATGCGGATGGCGAGTGCAATCAAAGAGTCCACGCTGGAAGGAACCTCCCGGGAGAGAATCTCATCTTTAACCGCAGCGTGGAGTCCCTCCAGAAAACGAGCGAGCAACGCCGGCTCGTTCCAGTCACTGGAGGCAGCAAGAGTGCGAAACTCTATAGAGTAATCCGTTATGGATCGATCACCTTGACATAGGGAAGCCAGGGACCTGGAAGCCTCCTTCCCAAAAACTGAACGATCAAAAACCCGTATCATCTCCTCTTTAAAGTTCTGATAATCGTTAGTACACTCAGCCCTTGCCTCCCAGATAGCTGTGCCCCACTTCCGAGCCCGACCAGTAAGGAGTGATATGACGTAGGCAATCCGAGCTCTCTCTCTTGAGTATGTGTTGGGCTGGAGAGAAAACACAATATCACACTGGGTGAGAAAGGAGCGGCACTCCGTGGGTTGCCCAGAGTAACATGGTGGGTTATTAACCCTAGGTTCCGGAGACTCGGAAGACCAGGAAGTAGCAGGTGGCACGAGACGAAGACTCTGAAACTGTCCTGAGAGGTTGGAGACCTGAGCGGCCAGGGTCTCAACGGCATGACGAGCAGCAGACAATTCCTGCTCGTGTCTGCCGAGCATTGCTCCCTGGATCTCGATGGCAGTGTTGCGAGAATCCGTAGTCGCTGGGTCCATTACTGGTCGGATCCTTCTGTTATGCTGGTGAATGAGGACCCAAAAGCGACTTAACAGAAACAGAGTTTTTATTCCAGTCTTAAACAAAAACGATACTCCTGGATATATCTTAGGTAAATACAAAACAGGAAAACTGAAATCCTCTCGTCAGTAGAGAGGAACGACTGGAGACGCGACCACAGACTGCAGGTCGCTTCGGGAAGGCACAGGCCGTAGCTGACATAGACACCTGCTCACACGCAGCTTCTGAAGAAGGCAAAAACACGACAGGGCGGAACAAGGACACAGAACAGCAAACATCAAACAAGGATCCGACAAGGACAGAAGCGGAAAACAGAGGGAGAAATAGGGACTCTAATCAGAGGGCAAAATAGGGGACAGGTGTGAAAGAGTAAATGAGGTAGTTAGGAGAATGAGGAACAGCTGGGAGCAGGAACGGAGCGAGAGAGGGAGAGAGGGAGGGGGAGAGAGAGGGATAGAAAGAGGGAAAGAACCAAATAAGACCAGCAGAGGGAAACGAATAGAAGGGAAGCACAGGGACAAGACATGATAATCAATGACAAAACATGACAAGAACTTGTTCTCAACTAGCCTACCTGGTTAAATAAAGGTGAAATAAAATAAATAAATAAAATAAAATAAAAAAAATCAGCGCTCCATGTCCTTTCCAACCGCTTGGCTAAAAATCACTCCTCACTCACAGGAAAACAAAATGCAGCTCCAAATTCGCTCCATTCATTAAAAATCACTATTTAACCAACACCCATTTCATTTTAAGACTAGCTGGACCTACCATTTGGGTTTGAAGTATTGAAAAGTATTTTAATAAACACGAAAAGGTGAATGTATGAAGCTCTCATTATTTCAAATAGGCTACATGTCGTATTAAACAGCATATAAACACTTCCTTTGGGAAACTCGCTCTGTGCTCCAGTCCACTCACATACTCTGATGGGACTACGTCCCAAATTGCACCCTATTCCCTATACGGTATAGTGCACTACTTTTGACCAGGGACTATAGGCCTCTGGTCAAACGTAGTGCACTATGCAAGGAATAGTGAGCCATTTGGGATGGAGCCTTGCTCTGTTTGTTTCCCGTGAGGTGTCAATTAAGTCAAGTGTGAGCCTAATGTATTTGTTTAGGGATATGAGACTGAAAGTTTAGAAGATTAATCATCTCAAGAGGGATAGCTTATTTTCTTTACTTTGCACAGTTCATTATTACTCTTCTTGTGTTTTGTTGGTTCCTCTGAGAGAAAAAGTTTCCCCGATGTAAATTGGTGTTTACATAATGAGCTTCTTTATTACGTCATTAGTAGCAGTTAACAGTTAGTACTGAATGTTTGTTTTCATGCTTCTCCCTTTCACAGTTGTATGACTTAAAAAACATTCTGATTTCTTGGAACTTACTGAATGGAAAAAGGGTCAAGAGGAGACCAAATATTTTCAAGAAATGTGTGAACAAAATGTTTGAATGTGAGCTTGGCAGTTTAGCATTGGTCAGGCAGGGTATGCTCTATGGTCTACACTATGTTTTGGGAACGTTGCATTTGACTTCTATGGAGAATAAAAGTCTAATTTCAGTTAGTAACTGAAATTGAACTTTCATTCTGTCTGTCATTTCAGTTGCTTAGTAAAGCGAGGCTGCCTGGATGATTCCGCAATGCATTTCATTAAACCCTGTTTATGTCCACACTATATCATATTTAGCTCATCACACAGCTGGCTGTAATTACTGGCTGCTCTATAACAGGGAGTAAATACGACTTTGTCAAATTGATATCACTACACTGTAAACCCCAATGTGCTGTCATTACTCAAAACTTGATATACAGTGGGGAGAACAAGTATTTGACACACTGTCGATTTTGCAGGTTTTCCTACTTACAAAGCATGTAGAGGTCTGTAATTTTTATCATAGGTACACTTCAACTGTGAGAGACGGAATCGAAAACAAAAATCCAGAAAATCACATTGTATGATTTTTAAGTAATTAATTTGCATTTTATCGAGTGCCAGACCCGGTCCCCCGGTACGAACACCTGGGTCTCACTGCGGTGACGGTCCACGCTGGCTTTCTGGCGACGCGCAGCTCGCTGGAGTTGGACACGGGCGACCTCCCATGTCTCCTCCCCGCGCCTAAACCAGTCGTCCACCGCAGGAGTCTCGGTCTGACCCTGATGCCACGGTACCAGAATCGGCTGGTACCCCAATACGCACTGAAAGGGGGAGGAGTTGCGAAGCGAGTTCTGTGCCATCTTGGCCCAGGGCACAAACGCTGCCCACTCCCCCGGCCGGTCCTGGAAATAGGACTGCAGAAACCTGCCCACATCCTGGTTGACTCTCTACCTGTGCGTTACTCTCGGGGTGAAAACCTGAGGTACGGCTAATCGAGACCCCCAGACGTTCCATGAACGCCTTCCAAACTCTCGATGTGAACTGGGGACCCCGATCTGACACTATATCCTCAGGCACCCCGTAGTGGCGGAAGACGTGTGTAAACAGGGCCTCCGCAGTCTGTATGGCCGTAGGGAGACCAGGCAGAGGGAGGAAACGACAGGACCTAGAAATATTATCCACAACGACCAGGATCGTGGTATTTCCCTGTGAGGAGGGAAGTCCACTGACAGATGTGACCAAGGTCGTTGTGGAACGGGTAAGGGATGTAACTTACCTCTGGGCAGGTCTCGGAGCCTTACACTGGGCATACACCGAGCAGGAGGAAACATAAACCCTCACGTCCTTAGCCAAAGTGGGCCACCAGGACTTCCCACTCAGACAGCGCACGGTCCGACCGATCCCCGGATGACCAGAGGAGGGAGACGTGTGGGCCCAAGAGATCAACTGGTCATGGAGAGCAGACGGAACGTACATACGCCCAACGGGACACTCGAGTGGAGCGGGCTCTGTACGCAATGCCTGCTCAATGTCCGCATCCAGATCCCACACGACCGGCGCCACCAGGCAGGAGGCCGAGAGTATGGGAGTCTGATCCATGGGCCGCTCCTCTGTGTCATACAGCTGGGACAGTGCGTCTGCCTTCTTATTCTGGGAACCTGGTCTGTAGGATAGGGTAACACACAAAATGGGTAAAGGACATGGCCCACCTTGCCTGATGAGGGTTCAGTCTCCTCGCTGCCCGGATGTACTCCAGGTTGCGGTGGTCAGTCCAGATGAGAAAAGGGTGTTTAGCCCCCTCAAGCCAATGTCTCAATGCTTTCAACGCTTTAACCACAGCCAACAACTCCCGGTCCCCCACATCATTTTTACGCTCCGCTGGGCTGAGCTTCTTCGAGAAGAAAGCACAGGGGCGGAGTTTCGGTGGCGTACCTATGCACTGTGAGAGCACGGCTCATATCCCAGCCTCGGACACGTCCACCTCCACTATGAATGCCAAAGAGGGAGCCGAATGGGCCAGCACTGGAGCCGAAGTAATCAGAGCTCTAAGTTGCCCAAAAGTCCTGTCCGCCTCAGCCGACAACCGCAACCTTACAGGACCCCCCTTCAGCAGTGAGGTAATGGGCGCAGAAACCTGGCCAAAACCCCGGATAAATCTCCGGTAGTAATTGGCAAACCCTAAAAATCGCTGCACCTCCTTTACCGTGGTGGGAGTCAGCCAATTACGCACAGCTGCAATGCGGTCACTCTCCATCTCCACCCCTGATGTGGAAATGTGATACCCTAGGAAAGAGACAGCCTGCTGAAAGAACAGGCATTTCTCAGCCTTGACGTACAGGTCATGCTCCAACAGTCGTCCAAGTACCTTGCGCACCAAGGACACATGCTCGGCGCATTTAGCGGAGTAAATCAGAATGTCATCGATATACACCACTACACCCTGCCCGTGCAGGTCCCTGAAAATCTTGTCTACAAAGGATTGGAAAACTGATGGAGCATTCATCAACCCGTACGGCATAACGAGGTACTCATAATGCCCTGTGGTGGTACTGGACGCTGTCTTCCACTCGTCTCCCTCCCGGATATGCACCAGGTTATACGCACTCCTGAGGTCCAGCTTAGTGAAGAGGCGCGCCCCATGCATTGACTCAATCGCCGTGGCGATAAGAGGTAGCGGGTAACTGTACCTCACCGTGATTTGATTGAGACCTCTATATTCAAATCACGGGCGTAAACCTCCATCCTTCTTCTTCTTCACATAAAAACAACTCAAGGCGGGTGAAGTAGAGGGCCGAATTTACCCCTGACGCAGGGATTCAGAGACATATGTATCCATAGCCACCTTCTCCGCTTGCGACGGGATACACGTGACTCCTGGGAAGCGCAGCGTCTGCCAGGAGATTAATCGCACAATTCCCCCGTCGATGAGGTGGTAATTGAGTTGCCTTCTTTTTACAGAAGGCGAAGGCCAAATCGGCATATTCTGGGGGGGATGTGCACGGTGGAGACCTGGTTTAGACTTTCCACCGTGGTAGCACCAACGGAAACCCCTACACACCTCCCTGAGCCCTCTCGCGACCATCCCGTAAGAGCCCGTTGTTGCCAGGAAATAGTGGGGTTATGCAGAGCCAAACAATGAAGGCCTAGTACCACCGGAAACGCAGGAGAGTCAATGAGAAAGAGACTGATTCTCTCCTCATGACTCCCCTGCATAACCATGGCCAAGGAGATGGTGGCCTCCATGATTAGCCCGGACCCTAAAGGTAGACTATCAAGAGCGTGTACTGGAAAGGGTCTAACTATAGGAAAAATGGGGATCCCTAACCTAATGGCTAATGCAATGTCGATAAAATTCCCAGCTGTGCCTGAATCGACGAGCGCCTTATGCTGGGAATGTGGGGAAAACTCAGGGAAACAAACAGGCACAACCAGTTTATCAACAGAGGACTCTGGATGAGTGTGGTGCAAACTCACCTGGGGTGACGCCAGAGTGCCCTGCCTGTTGCCTCGACTCCCAGATGAACCAACACGGCACCAACCGGCAGTGTGTCCTCTTCTGCCACAGATGGCGCATGTAATGGCTCCTCCTCCAGTCCATGGGCACCAGAGCGGGGGTGCTGGATGATGGAACCGACAGAGCCCCCTCTGGACGTCCGCGGGTGACCAGCAGGTTATCCAACCGGATGGACAAATCCACCAGTTGGTCAAAGGAAATGGTGGCATCTCTGCAGGCCAGCTCACGTCGGACGTCCTCTCGCAGGCTGCATCGATAGTGGTCGATGAGGGCCCTGTTGTTCCAGCCTTCCCCGGCGGCTAAGGTCCGGAATTCATGGGCGAAG
The DNA here is from genome assembly GCF_029448725.1 of Salvelinus fontinalis. Classification (NCBI taxonomy): domain Eukaryota; kingdom Metazoa; phylum Chordata; class Actinopteri; order Salmoniformes; family Salmonidae; genus Salvelinus; species Salvelinus fontinalis. The sequence continues at coordinate 61,082,438 of NC_074666.1, forward strand.
TCCTGGGCGCTCCTCGTTCCCTGTCTCAAATGGAAGAGCCACTCCCCCGCCGCTCTGCCCTCAGGTGGATGGTCGAAGACGGCCCTGAAGTGACGGGTGAACTCCTCGAAGTGGTCTGGCGCCGTGTCTCCTTCTCTCCACACTGCGTTGGCCCACTCCAGCGCTCCTCCTGTGAGGCAGGAGACAAGGGCGGCCACTCTCTCCCCTCCTGAGTGAGCTGGGTGCACAGTGGCCAGGTAGAGGTCCAGTTGTAACAAGAATCCCTGGCACTGTGCTGCCGTTCCTTAACCTGTCTAGGATCAGCGTGGCGCTAGCGGCACACCCCCCCCCCCCCCCACTGAAAAACCAGTGCCGCGAAATTCAAAAAAAATATTTTTTTTAAATATTTAACTTTCACACATTAAAGTCCAATACAGCTAATGAAAGACACAGATCTTGTGAATCCAGCCAACATGTCCGATTTTTAAAATGTTTTACAGGGAAGACACAATATGTAAAGATGTACATCTATTACCTAAAAACACATTAGCATAATCCACCATCTTTTATTTGTCCACCAACACCAGTAGCCATCACCAATTCGGCTAAACTAAGATATTTATAGCCCCTAACCAACAAAAAAACTCATCAGATGACAGTCTGATAACATATTTATGGTATGGGATAGGTTTTGTTAGAAAAAAGTGCATATTTCAGGTAGATGGCATAGGTTACAATTGCACCCACCGTCACAAATGGAATAGAAAAACTACTTAGAGCAACGTGTTTACCTACTTACTAATCATCAAACATTTCGTAAAAATACACAGCATACACGAATCGAAAGACACAGATCCTGTGAATACAGACAATATTTCAGATTTTCTAAGTGTCTTACAGCGAAAACACAATAAATCGTTATATTAGCATAGCACATAGCACATAGCAGCCCAGCATTGATTCTAGCCAAAGTGAGCGATAACGTCAACATCGCCAAAAATATATTAATTTTTTCACTAACCTTCTCAGAATTCTTCAGATGACACTCCTGTAACATCATATTACACATTCCATATAGAGTTTGATCGAAAACGTTTATATTTAGCCACCAAAATCATGGTTAGACAATGTGAAATGTAGACAAGCTGGTCAGAAAAAGTCCTTGCGCCACTTAGACAGTGATCTACTCTTATACATAAATACTCATAAACGTGACTAAAAAATATAGGGTGGACAGGGATTGATAGACAATTTAATTCTTAATACAATTGCGGAATAACATTTTTTAATTTATCCTTACTTTTCAATACAGTTTGCGCCAAGCGAAGCTACGTCAAAAAACATGGCGTCCTAAGCCACTAAAATGTTTCGACAGAAACACGATTTATCATAATAAAAATGTCCTACCTTGAGCTGTTCTTCCATCAGTATCTTGGGCAAAGGATCCTTTCTTGGGAGCAATCGTCTTTTGGTGGAAAGCTGTCCTCTTGCCATGTGGAAATGCCAACTGCGTTCGGGATGAACTGAAAAGCGTGCCCAACTATTCACATCGTTGCAAAAATAAATGTCCCAAAATCGCACTAAACGGATATAAATTGCTATAAAACGCTTTAAATTAACTACCTTATGATGTTTTTAACCTGTCTAGGATCAGCGTGGCGCTAGCGGCACTCCCCCCCCCCCCCCACTGAAAAACCAGTGCCGCGAAATTCAAAAAAAATATTTTTTTAAAATATTTAACTTTCACACATTAAAGTCCAATACAGCTAATGAAAGACACAGATCTTATGAATCCAGTCAACATTTCCGATTTTTAAAATGTTTTACAGGGAAGACACAATATGTAAAGATGTACATCTATTACCTAAAAAACACATTAGCATATTCCACCATCTTTTATTTGTCCACCAACACCAGTAGCCATCACCAATTCGGCTAAACTAAGATATTTATAGCCCCTAACCAACAAAAAAACTCATTAGATGACAGTCTGATAACATATTTATGGTATGGGATAGGTTTTGTTAGAAAAAAGTGCATATTTCAGGTATATGGCATAGTTTACAATTGCACCCACCATCACAAATGGACTAGAATAATTACAATGAGCAACGTGTTTACCTAACTACTAATCATCAAACATTTCGTAAAAATACACAGCATACACGAATCGAAAGACACAGATCCTGTGAATACAGACAATATTTCAGATTTTCTAAGTGTCTTACAGCGAAAACACAATAAATCGTTATATTAGCTTAGCACATAGCAATTAGCAGCCCAGCATTGATTCTAGCCAAAGTGAGCGATAAAAGTCAACATCGCCAAAAGATATTAATTTTTTCACTAACCTTCTCAGAATTCTTCCGATGACACTCCTGTAACATCACATTACAACATGCATATACAGTTTGATCGAAAATGTTTATATTTAGCCACCAAAATCATGGTTAGACAATGTGAAATGTAGACAAGCTGGTAAAGAAAACGTCCTTGCGCCACTTAGACAGTGATCTACTCTTATACATAAATACTCATAAACGTGACTAAAAAATATAGGGTGGACAGGGATTGATAGACAATTTAATTCTTAATACAATTGCGTTATTACATTTTTTAATTTATCCTTACTTTTCAATACAGTTTGCGCCAAGCGAAGCTACGTCAAAAAACATGGCGTCCTAAGCCACTAAAATGTTTCGACAGAAACACGATTTATCATAATAAAAATGTCCTACCTTGAGCTGTTCTTCCATCAGTATCTTGGGCAAAGGATCCTTTCTTGGGAGAAATCGTCTTTTGGTGGAAAGCTGTCCTCTTGCCATGTGGAAATGTCAACTACGTTCGGGATGAACTGAAAAGCGTGACCAACTTTTCACATCGTTGCAAAAATAAATGTCCCAAAATCGCACTAAACGGATATAAATTGCTATAAAACGCTTTAAATTAACTACTTTGTGATGTTTGTAACTCCTATAACGAGTGAAAAGATGACCGGAGAAATATAACAGGCTAAACTAACGCTTGGAACAGGAGAGGGTCGGTGTCTTCCACGCGCGTTACGCAGCAAGAAAAGACTTGCTAGCTAAAGGTTTTTTTCATTTGTAGGGCCTGTGAACGAGCAATCGAGCCCGTTGGAATCGTCATCACGTAAAGGCATCCAGGGGAAGACGTAAGAAGTGTCCGTATAGTCATAGCAACGACAGTGCCCGTTTAAATGACTTCAGAAAAGTGGCCAACGTTTCTCAAATCTGACTCCATGTCAGGGAAATTGCTGTAGAATGGGCTCTGTTCCACTTAGAGACAAAATTTCAACTCCTATAGAAACTATAGACTGTTTTCTATCCAATAATAATAATAATATGCATATTGTACGATCAAGGATTTTGTGGGAAGCCGTTTAAAAAATTAGCCACATTAGCATAAATAGTCTAAACAGCGCCCCCATCCCCAACAGGTTAACTCCTATAACGAGTGAAAAGATGACCGGAGAAATATAACAGGCTAAACTAACGCTTGGAACAGGAGCGGGTCGGTGTCCAGCACGCGCGTTACGCAGCAAGGAAAGACTTGCTAGCTACAGGGTTTTTTGATTTATAGGGCCTGTGAACGCGCAATCGACCCCATTGGAATCGTCATCACGTAAAGGCATCCAGGGGAAGACGTAAGAAGTGTCCGTATAGTCATAGCAATATCAGTGCCGTTTTAACTGACTTCAGAACAGTGGCCAACATTTCTGAAATCTGAATCCATGTCAGGGAAATTGCTGTAGAATGGGCTCTGTTCCACTTAGAGACAAAATTTCAACTCCTATAGAAACTATAGACTGTTTTCTATCCAATAATAATAATAATATGCATATTGTACGATCAAGGATTTTGTGGGAAGCCGTTTCAAAAATTACCCAATTAGCATAAATAGTCTAAACAGCGCCCCCATCCCCAACAGGTTAATGCTCCCTGGGAAGGGAGAGACGCATCCCACTAGAATTCTCTCTGGATGGAACGGGTGGAGACAACCCCGGTTGTGCTGGTCGAGGCACTGAAGAGACTTCCTGTCTCTCCCAGCGGTCCATGGTCTGGACAACACGATCCATCATGACACCAAGGTGATGTAACATGGCCGAATGTTCCTGGATGCGCTCCTCGACTCCTCTAACCGGGGTACCTGCTCCTGCTGACTCCATTGGAGGTGTGTAATTCTGTCGTAGAGTGATGTAAACAGACACACTTTTATTTTAGTTCCAAAACGAGAGCACTACATAAATCAAATGTGCTCAAAACACAGAACATAACAAAAGTAAAGCGCGCAATAAAACACCACAATAACAAGAAACAATTACACACAAAACATGATGGGAAACAGAGGGTTAAATACAAGTAGATTGATTGGGGAAATGAAAACCAGGTGTGTATGGAAACAAGACAAGACAAATGGATATATGAAAAATGGAGCGGTGATGGCTAGAAAGCCGCCACTAAAAAGGAGAGGAGCTGACTTCGGCGGAAGTCGTGACACCAGCCCCAGCTAACCCACCTTACTCCGATAATAAACTAATTATGATATTCAGTTTAGAATACAATTAGTTTAAACAGCTGTGTTTGCTAGGGATGGGTGAAAAGTGTGACACCACTCTGGACCCTGAGGACTGGAGTTTCCCTTCCCTGCTGTAGGGATTCTAGATTTGATTTGTATCAGCTTGAAAATACAGAGTAATACCCCCAATAAGCCACACCTCCAATATCATTTCCCAGTGTTGCCTTTCGAGTGAATTGGAGAGTTACCACCCATGACTGTATTTGTTAGTGACAGAGACATGGTTGTCGAATTCGTTCATTTTCAGTTCTGGTGCTTTCACCAAGTGAGTTCCTAAGTGAATGTTATCATTATAATTAAACTCTTTATGAAAACTAGGTTTTTTTGCAACCCTACTTTTCTTTTTTAAAATTTACGGATAACCAGGGCCACACTCCAATAGTCAGACATAATTTACAAACAAAGCATTTGTGTTTAGTCCGCGAGATCAGATACAGTAGAGATGACCAGGGATTTTCCCTTTAAGTGTGTGAATTCAATTCAACCATTTTCCTATCCTGCGAGTTTGGAGGGTACTATGGTGTTATGATGTGGTTTTTTTATTTATTTTTTATTTCACCTTTATTTAACCAGGTAGGCTAGTTGAGAACAAGTTCTCATTTGCAACTGCAACCTGGCCAAGATAAAGCATAGCAGTGTGAACAGACAACAACACAGAGTTACACATGGAGTAAACAATAAACAAGTCAATAACATGGTAGAAAAAAGAGAATCTATATACAATGTGTGCAAAAGGCATGAGGTAGGCAATAAATCGAATAATTACAATTTAGCAGATTAACACTGGAGTGATAAATCATCAGATGATCATGTGCAAGAAGAGATACTGGTGTGCAAAAGAGCAGAAAAGTAAATAAATAAAAGCAGTATGGGGGTGAGGTAGGTAAATTGGGTGGGTAGTTTACAGATGGACTATGTACAGCTGCAGCGATCGGTTAGCTGCTCGGATAGCAGATTTTTAAAGTTGTTGAGGGAGATAAAAGTCTCCAACTTCAGAGATTTTTGCAATTCGTTCCAGTCGCAGGCAGCAGAGAACTGGAAGGAAATGCGTCCAAATGAGGTTTTGGCTTTAGGGATGATCAGTGAGATACACCTGCTGGAGCGCGTGCTACGGGTGGGTGTAGCCATCGTGACCAGTGAACTGAGATAAGGCGGCACTTTACCTAGCATAGCCTTGTAGATGACCTGGAGCCAGTGGGTCTGACGACGAACATGTAGCGAGGGCCAGCCGACTAGGGCATACAGGTCGCAGTGGTGGGTCGTATAAGGTGCTTTAGTAACAAAACGGATGGCACTGTGATAAACTGCATCCAGTTTGCTGAGTAGAGTATTGGAAGCTATTTTGTAGATGACATCGCCGAAGTCGAGGATCGGTAGGATAGTCAGTTTTACTAGGGTAAGTTTGGCGGCGTGAGTGAAGGAGGCTTTGTTGCGGAATAGAAAGCCGACTCTAGATTTGATTTTGGATTGGAGATGTTTGATATGAGTCTGGAAGGAGAGTTTGCAGTCTAGCCAGACACCTAGGTACTTATAGATGTCCACATATTCTAGGTCGGAACAGTCCAGGGTGGTGATGCTAGTCGGGCGTGCGGGTGCAGGCAGCGAACGGTTGAAAAGCATGCATTTGGTTTTACTAGCGTTTAAGAGCAGTTGGAGGCCACGGAAGGAGTGTTGTATGGCATTGAAGCTCGTTTGGAGGTTAGATAGCACAGTGTCCAAGGAAGGGCCAGAAGTATACAGAATGGTGTCGTCTGCGTAGAGGTGGATCAGGGAATCGCCCGCAGCAAGAGCAACATCATTGATGTATACAGAGAAAAGAGTTGGCCCGAGAATTGAACCCTGTGGTACCCCCATAGAGACTGCCAGAGGACCGGACAACATACCCTCCGATTTGACACACTGAACTCTGTCTGCAAAGTAGTTGGTGAACCAGGCAAGGCAGTCATTAGAAAAACCGAGGCTATTGAGTCTGCCGATAAGAATATGGTGATTGACAGAGTCGAAAGCCTTGGCCAGGTCGATGAAGACGGCTGCACAGTAATGTCTTTTATCGATGGCGGTTATGATATCGTTTAGTACCTTGAGCGTGGCTGAGGTGCACCCGTGACCGGCTCGGAAACCGGATTGCACAGCGGATATTCTTTGATCTTGTAGACTATGTTGTGTTTAACCTCATGACAAAATTACAAAAGGACCCTGAGATACAGGTATTTAGAATGAGTATTCAAAATATCAGTGTTGCAGTGTCCCATTGTGGATTTTCCAATCCAAAATACATTCCCAGGGAACTCTCCTAGTTGGAAACAGCTATCAAGCAATATGATCATAATTGAATCTCCGTTTTAACCAAGCTATCTGACAGTCAAACAACTTAAGATACCCGTCCCCCATCCCTTCCCTACATGAGTAAACAAGACTCCAAAGCAAGATCTCTGAAACAGCCCTGGCCTTTATTATTCTATCACCAAGAAGACAGAATCAGACAAAGAGATTGAGAGAAAGAAGCATGGATGGACACCATATGCTTGGGATTATATTTTTTGTCTCCAACTCCTCCTGTGTCAAAGTTGGTGAGTGTTTAAATGAACCAGAGGGAGAACGAGTAAGGTAAAGAGAGCGAGAGTCAGAGAAAAAAATCATGCATAGAGATCAAGAGCGGCTGATCCGTATGCTTGCTGTTGTATTTTGGTCTCTGTATCAAAGTTGGTCTGTGTTAAAATGAACCAGAGTAAGAAGGAAAGCAGCATGAGTAGATCTCGAGAGTGCCTGATCCATATACTTGATGTTGTATTTTGGTCTACCTTCTGTATTAAAGTTGGTGATTGTGTGTGTTAAATGATAGATGAGGAAATCACGTTTGCTGACATCATACCAAACAGGGTGAATCAGGTTGTGAATAGCACAGTAGAAAGCTGTAAAGCCTCAGCTGGCTGCGATGCCAGCATTCGAGTGACTGACTGTTGGCCTACTTGGCATGGCAATTGATGTTTGAATAAAAAAGTACAATCATACTGATGACTTTAAACTGACTTTAACTGACTGATAAAATAGTATTTTTTTGACTGGACAAACTTTTCTTTACATGGTTGTTACAGACAGGCAATGAAGGCTTGGAGATCACCCAGACTGCTGGAGCACTATGCCGTAAATGTGTCTTCTGAGCCACCCCTCTCTTTATTACCTGGAAGACCACTACCTCTTCACCTGCCCCACCAGGAGAGCATGCTAATCAGTGCCTTATCATAACATTGTAGTATATACTACCTCATATGTCATGTAATGCAATAGCAAGCTAGTAGACTACAAAGTGCAAAACTTGACAAAGCGACTCTTGACACAAAATGTCAGCCTAGTCTCTGACTGTATCCCCTCAAACCCATTCATCACTAGTGGTACTGATGTTTTACTGGAGCCAGTGTGTCGGTCGGAACGCTCAGCTGGGAGGGTTTAATTTGCCCATCCAACGGGCTGGCGGGGAGATAAAGTACCTACATTTCGCAATCCCCAGGTTACCTCTCCTTCTCCAGACATAAACACTATACACGCTGGCGAAAGGCCGCAGAGTAAAGTAACACAGAGGCTGTGGGCGAATCATAACTAGTGTGTCACCTCAATCTGTCAGTCACAGCGTGAGAAGATACATTTACCTGCACTGCCTAAGTGGTGAGGGGGAGACTCATTGCCGGATTACAAACGATGAATATCTGTCAAGTTTAAGTTCTCAAGCACAGCCCCAAGGTTAGTGATGTCCATGTTCCACTACTACTTGAGCATACGTTAGCATAGGTTAGCTAACTTAATGTACAATACATGTCAGGATGCCAAAAACGTCCACGTTATTCTCATATACAGTATGCATATTCAGTGCAAGATACCACTACTTACAACTTGAGGCCCTACACTCGTATCATCTTCTATCTTCAATATCCATAACCATTCATAATTTGCACTCTAAAAAATCCTGTGTTAAAAACAACCCAGCGCTGGGTAAATAGTAAACAGGTCACACGTTGTTATTTTTTACCCAGCCAGTTATTGAGCTACGATCCACCGGGTCAGATCACAAGACTGGAGGCATGGCTTAGTAGGGGAGTGGTTTTCAGATAGTTATCTTTGGCCTCCAGTGAGAGTAAATGTAATTCCGGTCAATCTGTTCTGTTGTATTTATTGAGGCTTACACAAGTTGAGTTCTTCAAGTGCCTATGCATATCCCAATGTTAGGATAGTTTGCACTTTGTTGTTTTTGTTATGATATTTAATAAATAATGTTACAAATGTTATATTAAACTATGTAATTTGCAAATATATTGAAGGCAATTTTACATTTGCAGTGTACAAAAATAGTAATTTGCAGGGAACAAACTTAAAATGATGAACAGGAATGACATTTACCCTCACGGGTGGCCAAAATGACCTATCTGAAAGCCATGCCCCTGAAAATTACCTTTGTATTACATAAAAAAAGACCCATCTTGTCACGTTCCTGACCTGTTTTCTGTTGTTTTTTATGTGTGTGATGGTCAGGGCGTGAGTTTTGGGTGGGCAGTCTATGTTTTCCGTTTCTATGTTGGTTTTGGGTTGCCTGGTATGGCTCTTGATTAGAGGCAGGTGTTTTGCGTTTTCCTCTAATTGAGAGTCATATTAAGGTAGGTTGTTCTCACTGTTTGTTTGTGGGTGATTGTCGCTGTGTCTGTGTATTTTGCACCACACGGTACTGTCTCGTCTCGGTCGTTCCTGTCTGTTCATGTGTTTCCTCGTTTCATGTAAGTTCATAGTTTAGGTCTGTCTAGTTCGTTTTGTTATTTTGTTTATCATTCCAGTGTATTTCGTTTCATGTTTTTCCGTCTTGTCAAATAAACATTATGTATTCATCACCTGCTGCGCCTTGGTCTACTCACTCACCGAAAGAGAGCCGTTACAGAATCACCCACCAAACCCAGATCAAGCACCGGGTTAACGGACAGCAACGACAGCAGCAGTGGGAAAAGGAGGATTGGACATGGGAAGAGATCCTGGACGGTAAAGGACCCTGGGCAGAGCCAGTGGAGTGTCGCCGCCCCAAAGCGGAGCTGGAGGCAGCGTTATGAGGAGGCAGCACGGAAGCAAGGCTGGAAGCCCGCAAGTACTACCCAAAAATTTCTTGGGGGGGGGCTAAGAGGTAGTGGGCCGAGGGCAGGTAGGAGACCTGCGCCCACTTCCCAGGCTAACTGTGGAGAGCGGGAGTACGGGCAGACACCATGTTACGCAGTAGAGCGCACGGTGTCTCCTGTACGGGTGCATAGCCAAGTGCGGGTTATTCCACCTCCCCGCACTGGTAGGGCTAGATTGGGCATTGAGACAAATGTCATGAAGCCGGCCCTACATATCTGGCCACCAGTACGTCTCCTTGGGCCGGCTTACATGGCACCAGCCTTACGCATGGTGTCCCCGGTTCGCCAACACAGCCCAGTGCGGGTTATTCCACCTCCCCGCACTGGACGGGCTACGGGGAGCATGCAACCAGGTAAGGTTGGGCAGGCTCAGTGCTCAAGGGAGCCAGTACGCCTACACGGTCCGGTATTTCCGGCGCTACCTCCTCGCCCCAGCCCAGTACCACCAGTGCCTACACCACGCACCAGGCTTCCAGTGCGTTTTAAGAGCCCTGTTCCTCCTCCACGCACTCTCCCTATGGTGCGTGTCTCCAGCCCAGTGCCTCCAGTTCCGGCACCACGCACTAAGCCATCTGTGCGTCTCCAGAGCCCTGTACGCACTGTTCCTTCTCCCCGCACTCGCCCTGAGGTGCGTGCCCTCAGCCCGGTACCTCCAGTTCCGGTACCACGCACCAGGCCTATAGTGCGCTTCGAGAGGTCAGTGTGCCCTGTCCCTGCTCCCCGCACTAGCCTTGAAGTGCGTGCCGTCATCCCGGTACCTCCAGTTCCGGCACCACGCACCAGGCCTACTGTGCGCCTCAGCAGGGCAGAGTCGGCCGTCTGCCCAACGCCTTCTGCACTGCCTGTCTGCCCAGCTCCGTCTGAGCCATCTGTTTGCCCAGCGCCGTCTGAGCCATCTGTCTGCCCAGCGCCGTCTGAGCCATCTGTCTGCCCAGCGCCGTCTGAGCCATCTGTCTGCCCAGCGCCGTCTGAGCCATCTGTCTGCCCAGCGCCGTCTGAGCCATCTGTCTGCCCAGCGCCGTCTGAGCCATCTGTCTGCCCAGCGCCGTCTGAGCCATCTGTCTGCCCAGCGCCGTCTGAGCCATCTGTCTGCCCAGCGCCGTCTGAGCCATCTGTCTGCCCAGCGCCTTCTGAGCCATCCGTCTGCCACGAGCCATTAGAGCCGCCCGTCTGTCCCGAGCCATTAGAGCCGTCCGTCAGTCAGGAGCCGCTAGAGCCGTCCGTCAGTCAGGAGCCGCCAGAGCCGCCAGCCAGTCAGGAGCTGCCAGAGCCGCCAGCCAGTCAGGAGCTGCCAGAGCCGCCAGCCAGTCAGGAGCTGCCAGAGCCGCCAGCCAGTCAGGAGCTGCCAGAGCTGCCCTCCAGTCATGAGCTGCCCTCCAGTCATGAGCTGCCCTCCAGTCATGAGCTGCCCTTCAGTCATGAGCTGCCCTACAGTCATGAGCTGCCCTACAGTCATGAGCTGCCCTACAGTCATGAGCTGCCACTCAGTCATGAGCTGCCACTCAGTCCGGAGCTGCCACTCAGCCCGGAGCTGCCACTCAGCCCGGACCTGCCAGAGTCCCTCAGCCCGGACCTGCCAGAGTCCCTCAGCCCGGACCTGCCAGAGTCCCTCAGCCTGGACCTGCCAGAGTCCCTCAGCCAGGACCTGCCCCTTATCCCGGTGCTGCCCCTTATCCCGGTGCTGCCCCTTATCCCGGTGCTGCCCCTTCATTTAGGTGGTTTTAGTTGGAGGGTGGTCATTGGGAGGGGGATACAGAAGCGGGGAGTGACTATGGTGGTGTGGGGACAGCGTCCGGAGCCTGAGCCACCACCGTGGTCAGATGCCCACCCAGACCCTCCCCTGGACTTTGTGCTGGTGCGCCCGGCGTTCGCACCTTGAGGGGGGGGGGTTCTGTCACGTTCCTGACCTGTTTTCTGTTGTTTTTTATGTGTGTGATGGTCAGGGCGTGAGTTTTGGGTGGGCAGTCTATGTTTTACGTTTCTATGTTGGTTTTGGGTTGCCTGGTATGGCTCTTGATTAGAGGCAGGTGTTTTGCGTTTTCCTCTAATTGAGAGTCATATTAAGGTAGGTTGTTCTCACTGTTTGTTTGTGGGTGATTGTCGCTGTGTCTGTGTATTTTGCACCACACGGTACTGTCTCGTCTCGTTCGTTCGGTCGTTCCTGTCTGTTCATGTGTTTCCTCGTTTCATGTAAGTTCATAGTTTAGGTCTGTCTAGTTCGTTTTGTTATTTTGTTTATCATTCAAGTGTATTTCGTTTCGTGTTTTTCCGTCTTGTCAAAAAAACATTATGTATTCATCACCCGCTGCGCCTTGGTCTACTCACTCACCGAAAGAGAGCCGTTACACATCTGCTGCGTCAACCCAGCATGAATGTGAATTACAACCCAACTGATGTTTAAATTAATCCACTTTTGGGTAATCCAAAGGCATGGCCTATGAGGGGTGTGGCTTTAATATAGTTATTTGTGGCCACCCGTAATGTGATTCGTGTTCACCGCAAATTTAGCTTTTCCATCAATATTTTTGCACATTACACATTTTGAAAAATAATTACAATTAATACCACTATTACTTTAATATTATAACAAAGTGGTAACTATCCCAGCATTGGGATAGGCACGTAAGGAACTCATACTCCTGAGTAAGACTTATTAAAGCTACAAAAGTGTCAGTGCTTAACCTTAACATGTATTGACAATACAACAGAACAGATTAACCGGAAAGATATTTGCTCTCAAGGGTGGCCAAAAATAACTATCTCAAAGCCACACCCCTACTAAGCATTGACTCCAGTCTTCTGATCTCACCAAGTTGATCATAGCTCAATAACCCAGCATCAACAACACAACTTGAAAAAAAGCTAGGGCTTGTTTGTGACCCAACCTGCTGGGTCAAAATAACCTAGTGTGTGTTTTGTCCAATATTTCTCCAAATTGGGTTGTTTTAACCCAGCAGTTTTTTGGGGGTGTGTTATCATTACTTTGTCAAACTCTGATGCGTTTCAATGCAGGAAGGCAGGAATGGACGCTCAGCATAGGATGTTTCTCTTCAGTCCTGGTAAAGTTACCCTTCACTTCCTCTTGTCTTATGAATCATACCCACTCCCGAGGCAACTGACACAACATGCCTCAGACAGGGTTTGAGGTTTTGATCTTTAAAAAGACGTCACCAGTCAAATCTGAATGTCATCATTAATCCAAGGGCCCATGGGCTTTCGAGGCAGAGCATTATTCAAATAAATTCAACATCAAATCAAGACTTGGCAAATTTAATGCAGGGAAGTGCAACCATTGTGTGGGATGGACTGAAAGGGCGATACAGGTTACTTAGATGTTTAACAATGAGGCATTGAGATGGATCAGGTTGCTAGCATATTGCCAGGAGAGGAGAGTGATGTGACATAAACCCACTGATTTCATTAGGATGCTATATAAATAATCCCCACTCAAAGGAAAGAAGAGAGAGTTTTCAGAAGTTGCTCGTTAAGACAGAGGAATCACTATCAAGGTGGATGTGACCACAAGGAAGGACATGATTAAATATAGACCCTTCTATTACAGGACAGTGGCGAAATTCATATGATGCAGCCCAGAGCAAAGAAGGGTATGTCATATCTTGTTATACACTTTTGGAGTCTTGGAGAACTCTAGGTATTCAATTATACACTGCTCAAAAAAATAAAGGGAACACTTAAATAACACAATGTAACTCCAAGTCAATCACACTTCTGTGAAATCAAACTGTCCACTTAGGAAGCAACACTGATTGACAATAAATTTCACATGCTGTTGTGCAAATGGAATAGACAAAAGGTGGAAATTATAGGCAATTAGCAAGACACCCCCCAAAACAGGAGTGATTCTGCAGGTGGTGACCACAGACCACTTCTCAGTTCCTATGCTTCCTGGCTGATGTTTTGGTCACTTTTGAATGCTGGCGGTGCTCTCACTCTAGTGGTAGCATGAGACGGAGTCTACAACCCACACAAGTGGCTCAGGTAGTGCAGTTCATCCAGGATGGCACATCAATGCGAACTGTGGCAAAAAGGTTTGCTGTGTCTGTCAGCGTAGTGTCCGGAGCATGCAGGCGCTACCAGGAGACAGGCCAGTACATCAGGAGACGTGGAGGAGGCCGTAGGAGGGCAACAACCCAGCAGCAGGACCGCTACCTCCGCCTTTGTGCAAGGAGGTGCACTGCCAGCGCCCTGCAAAATGACCTCCAGCAGGCCACAAATGTGCATGTGTCTGCTCAAACGGTCAGAAACATACTCCATGAGGGTGGTATGAGGGCCCGACGTCCACAGTTGGGGGTTGTGCTTACAGCCCAACACCGTGCAGGACGTTTGGCATTTGCCAGAGAACACCAAGATTGGCAACTTCGCCACTGGCGCCCTGTGCTCTTCACAGATGAAAGCAGGTTCACACTGAGCACATGAGCACATGTGACAGACGTGACAGAGTCTGGAGACGCCGTGGAGAACGTTCTGCTGCCTGCAACATCCTCCAGCATGACCGGTTTGGCAATAGGTCAGTCATGGTGTGGGGTGGCATTTCTTTGGGGGGCCGCACAGCCCTCCATGTGCTCGCCAGAGGTAGCCTGACTGCCATTAGGTACCGAGATGAGATCCTCAGACCCCTTGTGAGACCATATGCTGACACATGCACATTTGTGGCCTGCTGGAGGTCATTTTGCAGGGCGCTGGCAGTGCACCTCCTTGCACAAAGGCGGAGGTAGCGGTCCTGCTGCTGGGTTGTTGCCCTCTTACGGCCTCCTCCACGTCTCCTGATGTACTGGCCTGTCTCCTGGTAGGGCCTCCATGCTCTGGACACTACGCTGACAGACACAGCAAACCTTTTTGCCACAGTTCGCATTAATGTGCCATCCTGGATGAACTGCACTACCTGAGCCACTTGTGTGGGGTGTAGACTCCGTCTCATGCTACCACTAGAGTGAGAGCACCGCCAGCATTCAAAAGTGACCAAAACATCAGCCAGGAAGCATAGGAACTGAGAAGTGGTCTGTGGTCACCACCTGCAGAATCACTCCTGTTTTGGGGGGTGTGTTGCTAATTGCCTATAATTTCCACCTTCCACCTTTTCCATTTGCACAACAGCATGTGAAATTTATTGTCAATCAGTGTTGTTTCCTAAGTGGACAGTTTGATTTCACAGAAGTGTGATTGACTTGGAGTTACATTGTGTTGTTTAAGTGTTCCCTTTATTTTTTTGAGCAGTGTATTTATATGTTCGAATGGAACATCATATTTAAATCAACCAGTAGGGTGTTAAAATGATAAGTTGTGACAGGCAGGCCGTATCACGGTCAGGTGAATGCAAGCCAACAAAGATGGACTATTTTTTCTGCAGGAAAAAACTGTTGAAGGTGAATATTAAGATGATAATAGGCCCAATCCGTGGCACCACCTCCCTCTGTGCTCTTTAACTAATTAACTGCGATAACGAGGAAACGAATTTCAGCAGATAACGAACACTACCTATTCAGCTGCACGAAACACTTTTAAGCACTATGTAGTGCTGTGCTGTTGGTTGTTTAAAACAAAAGCACTGCATTAGCAAAGTGGTTAAAAATCTGCACAATTAATTGGCATCAATAGTGAGTAAATGGCACATGAATTACTCCTTGTCATTTTATGATGGATGTCATCATCAAGTCTAGACAAATCATTTTTCATTTGATATGCTCTGTGATCCAAAAAGGCGTGTTGCATTCAAGTAATCATTCGTTTATTTTGTCTTTGTAGAGTAGCCTAAGCACTTACATGTGAGGGGGGTCTATTCAAATTCTCCCTGACATTTTATATAACAGTGTAAGTCACATCTATGTTGAATGACCCTTGTGTTTGCAAATAGTAATGATTTACCTCTCATATTGTGTAGTCTACACAGAGGCCATCTGGGAACCCTTAAATATGAATATGGAACATTAAAATTATAAATTATCAGCTTCCTAATAGGTTAACTCATACAAAAGCCGTGTTCGAATTGTTAAACTGTTAAATTATGTAGATTTCCTCTCTCCACATGAAACCATTACAGGTTTTTAAGGACAGCACTTTATGCACTTAAAAGACATTGGCTTTCAATGCACACCGTTTTAGTATAATATTAACTACAAAGTGAAGGGGATAAGTAGTGGTTGTTATTGAGGTTATTAATAAGAAAGCTTCAGCTCTTCACCCATGACTCACCTCTCTTTAGCCTGACACTTGGCGTGTGTCCCAAATTGCTATAGTCCACTACTTTTGACCAGAGTGCACTCACTATAAAGGGAATAGGGTCGCATTTGGGACCTGGCCCTGGAAAGTGGCCAAAGATTGGCTATAGACTCTGACCCATCCAATCCAAATGTTAGCTCAAAAACAAGGCCTAATGTTTCAACGTGAACCCTCTGTTTCTCATAACCCATTGCGTAAGACATACACATGATGAAAAATAAACCTAAATTGCGGTTCATGACTGGTTCCACCTGCACTCCTCGCATCAAGATAGACCTTCTCATCAAAGTTTGCCTTCACCCTCACCACCACTCTAGTTTCTTACTTCCCAAAGAGGAACAAGAATGTGATCCTCCTGAGCACACTGCACAAAACGGCTGAGATCAGGGATCATGAGGACAGAAAGCCAGCCATCATCCTGGACTACAACCACAACAAAGGAGGTGTGGACAACCTGGACAAGGTGATTGGAACTTACAGCTGCAGGAGGATGACTGGCCCCTGGTCATCTTCCATAACATCATTGATATGTCCTCATACAACGCCTTTGTGATAGGGAACAAGATCAACCCTACATGGATGCCTGATAAGAGGAACAAAAGGTGGGTGTTCCTGGAGCACCTGGGAAAGGCACTGGGAAAGGCACTTGTAACCCCACACATTCAAAGAAGGGAGTGCCTCCCCCGCACAGCAGCCTCTGCAGCACTTGTAAAAGCTGTTCAGGGGGCTGAATCTTGTCCTGATTCACCTGAGGCTGCAGCTGGGGCAGGCAAGAGGAGGAGATTCCAATTCTGCCCCCCAAAGAAGGACTGTAAAACAAATTCTATGTGCTGCACATGTGAGAAATACATCTGTAAAGTCCATGCACACACACTTGCATACTGTCCTACATGTGCTAATTAGAGTTGATTGGTTTTTATGTTTATGGGGGCAATGGTTAAAAAAATGGGAGAAGACTAGTATTTTGTAGTTGAATTCCTCATTGTACAGTAAATAAGAATATATCACTATGTTGACAAAACAGTTCAAGACTGTTATTGTTTCCCATCAATAAAATGCATTCAAAACAAATTTCTGCACATTTCTGATACTTCTTAGGCTATTCAAGTGCTATCTCTTGCTAAAACGTTAATGTTTACACCTATGCAGTACCTTTAGCAATAATGATAATAATAATAAACTTGTACTTTAGTAAAGAAAACAATTAAGAAAGGTGTGTTGTAATAAAAATGAGTGGTGTTCACTGATTAAATGCAGTCTTTCTGCATTTTGAAGAGGGAAAACCCAGATATTCACAAAGTTTGTGATGAACGATAGGTTTTTTCTTCATGGAAAATAGATTTGGGGTTTAAAATTCGATCAAGCTGCTTTATTTTAGAGGTTTAGTGAAGGCGGGCCATTTTTTACACTTAGGACAAGGGGAGTATACAGAATGTTAAGACTACACAAGGGTTAAGACATGAAGGTCAGTCAATCCGGAAAATTTCAAGAACTTGTTTCTTCAAGTGCAGTCGCAAGAACCATCAAGCGCTATGATGGAACTGGCTCTCATGAGGACTGCCACAGGAAAGGCAGACCAAGAGTTACCTCTGCTGCAGAGGATAAGTTCATTAGTTACCAGTCTCAGAAATTGGCAATTAACTGCACCTCAGATTGCACCTCAGAGTTCAAGTAACAGACACATCTCAACTTTAACTGCTCAGAAGAGACTGCTTGAGTTAGGCCTTCATGGTCAAATTGCTGCAAAGAAACCACTACTAATGGACAGCAATAAAAAGAAAATACTCGATTGGGCCAAGAAACACCTGCAATGGACATTAAACCGGTGCAATGTCCTTTGGTCTGATGAGTCCAAATTTGAGATTTTTGGTTCCAACCGTCGTGTCTTTGTGAGACGCAGAGTAGGTGAAAGGATGATCTCTGCATGTGTGGTTACCACCGTGAAGCATGGAGGAGGTGGTGGGATGGTATGGGGGTGCTTTGCTGGTAACACTGTCAGTGATTTATTTAGGATTCAAGGCACACTTAACCAGCATGGCTAGCACAGCATTCTACAGCGATACGCCATCCCATCTGGTTTGAGCTTATTGGGACTATCATTTGTTAAAAATAAAGAAATATGGAAAGTTTGAGTATCATGTAGAAGCCTAAACCTATCACTGTTACATTGAACTGGGTGAAAGGAATATGAATAAGAGTCATCCAACATGTTGTAATAGAAATAAGGCCATGCTCATGAAAAAAAATTGTCATCCCTCATCTTAAAACAGCACTGACCGCCACTGGTGCTTACCTATGGAACAGCAGGAGGAACTGCCCCTCCCTAACTTCAGGCTATGCTCAAAACCTACACCCCAACCCAGGAATTCCGTTCGGCCACCTCAGTTGTCTTGACGCTCTCACCCCTATGGGAGGGCAGCTCCTACTCAGCCCAGTGCAAGCTCTTCTCTGTCCTGGCACCCAAATGGTGGAACCAGCTTCCCCCTGAAGCTAGTACAGCAGAGTCTGTGCCCATCTTCCAAAATATCTGAAACCCTACCTCTTCAAACAGTACCATAAAAAAGTGTCTGCTAAATGACTAAAATGTCAAATGTAAATGTAAAAGGAGTAATGTAGTTTGTGTGGTTTACAGCATACTGTTTATTGTTCCAAATGACTTGTATTGGGGCCTAACCAATGTTCCAGCTGTCCTTTGGCTTATGGTGGATGTTGTCCAGCTAAAATATGTCTGCCAACTTAAACATCCAGGCATGGTGTATCACAGAATCAATCTTCTGCAGTAGATAATGCAGGTGTCAGCACTCATCATCATAGCCAGCTGTTGTGGGCATATTGGTTGAGTGTTTTCCTGCCCATCTCTGATAACCTGAAATACACTTCCCCATATTCTCTATAAAGTACAACACAACCATAGAAGCAGCCAAAAAAGATTAGAACTAATGGACTTCCCTAAGCCGGTGTACCAGTGCAGTACTGTGGGGTCAGTAACACAGTTGTAAACGGTATATAGAAAAGATGTGAAGCTGTCACACCCTGATCTGTTTCACCCATCTTGTGATTGTCTCCACCCACTCCAGGTGTCGCTGATTATCCCTGGTGTATATATCCCTGTGTTTCCTGTCTCTCTGTGCCAGTTCGTCTTGTATGTTTTTCAAGTCAACCAGCGTTTTTTCCCGTACTTCTGCTTCTATTCTCTTTTGCTAGTCCTCCCGGTTTTGACCCTTGCCTGTTTTCTGGACTCCGTACCCACCTGCCTGACCTTTCTGCCTGCTTTGACCACGAGCCTGTCTGCCACTCTGTACCTCCTGTACTCTGAACTGGTTTTGACCTTTTGCCTGTCCACGACCATTCTCTTGCCTACCCTTTTAGATTGTTTAATAAATATCAAGACTCAAACCATCTGCCTCCTGTGTCTGCATCTGGGTCTCGCCTTGTGTCCTTGTAGAAGCGCTATAATAAGATTTATAACTGGTTGGGCAAGATCTCCAGAGGGCATATACATCAGACACAGTATCGGGCTGCGCTTCTGACGCTCTGGCTTTGTTTGACATAACTAGTCCATTACCATTTTATTTCTGAAGTATTGTGCTCTGAGCTGCTGGGTGGGGGGGGGGGGGGGGGGTAGGGTTAGGCGGGGGACTCACAGCAAAAACACATAGGTATCGGTGCTCAAAATTATTATCATCTTAGCCAATCATCTTAGCCATGGACCCAACAGGCAATTAGAACAGCCATGAAAGGGTTTTGTGAAATATGTTTCAGGCATATATTTCAGACACCCTCACAAGCTTTCAAATCATATATTTTTACTTCAAAAACAGGGGGTCGTACGGACTAGAAGATGGAAATTAGAAAGAAAAAACAAACAAACTATGAAGTGTAAATGAGGAAAATAATTGCTCCACTAACTCTGTTTCGATATAACTTTTTCTAGTAACTACACTGCTCAAAAAAATAAAGGGAACACTTAAACAACACAATGTAACTCCAAGTCAATCACACTTCTGTGAAATCAAACTGTCCACTTAGGAAGCAACACTGATTAACAATAAATTTCACATGCTGTTGTGCAAATGGAATAGACAAAAGGTGGAAATTATAGGCAATTAGCAAGACACCCCCAATAAAAGAGTGATTCTGCAGGTGGTGACCACAGACCACGCTTCCTGGCTGATGTTTTGGTCACTTTTGAATGCTGGCGGTGCTCTCACTCTAGTGGTAGCATGAGACGGAGTCTACAACCCACACAAGTGGTTCAGGTAGTGCAGCTCATCCAGGATGGCACATCAATGCGAGCTGTGGCAAGAAGGTTTGCTGTGTCTGTCAGCATAGTGTCCAGAGCATGGAGGCGCTACCAGGAGACAGGCCAGTACATCAGGAGATGTGGAGGAGGCCGTAGGAGGGCAACAACCCAGCAGCAGGACCGCTACCTCCGCCTTTGTGCAAGGAGGAGCACTGCCAGAGCCCTGCAAATGACCTCCAGCAGGCCACCCAATTTCCACCTTTTGTCTATTCCATTTGCACAACAGCATGTGAAATGTATTGTCAATCAGTGTTGCTTCCTAAGTGGACAGTTTGATTTCACAGAAGTGTGATTGACTTGGAGTTACATTGTGTTGTTTAAGTGTTCCCTTTATTTTTTTGAGCAGTGTATATTACTAGTAGAAATACTGTTATCTTATTTAAGCTGTTGCTCACGAGAGTGGGAAGAGTACACAGACAGAAAGGCTATGCTTTTCCAATTATTTTCTATTCCTTTTACTCCAATTACCTATTAAATGTATTCTATTTTAGGGCCCTGTGTTGCATGCAATCATGTGACATGCCTGGATTTTAACCTTTATTTATTAAAGCTTTTTCTTCAAACAGTCCTGTTTTTGTTATGTCAGATGGAAAGAACCACCCTTGGATGATTGCATTCAGTTTTGGTGTAAAAAACAGTATGATGTATGCACTCACTGTAAGTCGCTCTGGATAAGAGCGTCTGCTAAATGACTAAAATGTAAAATGTAAAATTTGTAATTCTCATTTCTGGATAAGGTTTTAAAAAGGATACAATCATGCTATGTCGCATGATTGCGCAAAATTGTTGCATGATTGCACAGAGCCCTAATTCTACTTTATACAGTAGACCAAAGTAACCCAATATCAAGGCTGTTCCTGTTAGATACTATCTAAGATCCAATGTCATGTCACATGACTTTCAGGCAAGCTCCTATTCTCTCTTATCTAAAAAAACAATACTGTTAATGTGGTGCTCAGTTGGTAGGGATTGCAATGCCAGGATAGTGGGTTTGATTCCCAGGACCACCCATAAGTTAAAAGAAATATATGCACGCATGACTAAGTTTCTTCGGATTAAATCTCCCCTAAATGGTATGTATTATATTAATTAGCATGTTGTTTATGAACTCTCAACATCGCCTAAATCACTGTAGGCAGTGAGCTGTCCTCTCTCTGTACGGAATACTGTTAAACTCCGACAGTACAACTTTGAAGCCAATAACTGATGTTGCTAATAACTCTACATGACAGGTATGAACTAAATTTGAGTGCATTTGGTTGTGTAGTCTATGTACAGGAGTCTTCATTCATTTGTCTCTGCTGTTTTAGTTCTACACAGACGTTAGCTGTACACGTCGGAAGCCTGTCTAAATGTCAGTGCTGTTAGTTTGGTTGAACATCAATCCTATCCTATTTGCATAGCAAGTGCATTCTTTCAGCAACATTCAGTGATGTTGAATCAACATTTATCTCCTTGAAAAACCACCCGTTTTGGGCATTTTACCGAAGCTAAAATCATTTTAGTGACTCCAAAAGCATTTTCTGACATGGTACAGCAGCACAGTATTCTTTCCTAGACAGGATACGAATGTCGAAGCCAGTTAGATACATGTTTCTTAATTAATGTCCTAAATGTCAGTTCCTCAGAGCACCCGGCTCCAGCACCGGACTGGAAAAAAAGGCAGCAGTACACTAGAATGTGCTAGCATCTGGAAAAATACAGCTTATCTTAATTTTTCATACAAGCAGCTCATTGAGCTGGTAGGTAGCGGCAGTTAAGAGTGGTTTAGCCCAGCAGTTTAGAGTGTTGGGTAACCGAAAGATCACTGGTCAAATCCCTGAGCCGACTAGGTGAAAAACCTGTCGATGTGCTCTTGAGCAAGGCACTAACCCTAACTGCTCCTTTAACCTTTTACTGCAGTGGGCTAAATCAGGGCCACACAGAGTGATTATTGGTAGTCTTAAACAAATTTACTTTGAAACAAAAGTACACACCTCACACACATGGTCAAAAAATAAAGATACAATAAAAACCCTGTACCATGTCAGATAACTCAATTTTGAGTTTGCTTCCCAATATTACATATTATATACTTTACAGATGACTGAAATATAACAAAACAGTTTGACATAGATACATCACATTTTCATGCGTTAATTATCAAAAATATTAATAACATTCCACCCATGAGGCCAAAGGGGGCTTTTTTGGTCCTTGACTGCAGGAAGGGTTATATTTTCTGGATAAGAGTGTGTGCTAAATGGCAAAAATATCATTGAAACGTCCGCTACCACTGCATCTGTCCACATTTTCGCTGAAAGCTATATTCTCCAGTGATACTGTAGCATAACAGAAAAACATTAACATCAGTCTGAAGTTTCAAACTAATGATGTGTATCAAATAGGGAAGCACAGTCGCCTCACGATAAGTTTGGCGAGCCCCAGCACCACATCCTAATATAACAATATATTAACACTCCTTTACCCCAATGTTTACATTATTTTCCAAATGGGCTTTAACATGTAGCCATAGAGTCTCAAAGAAACAGCTGTATTTTTCAACAGTGAGTGATGAATAAACAAATACCAAGGCACTATCGCCTTTTGTTCATGAAGACAAACTCAATAACAGGAAGAGAGCTCACAGAATTGGAAGCAATGAGATGTTTCCAAAGCTTGCATAACCAATCCCACGCACCATGTATAATATAATAGGCATAGCTGCCTTATACTGAGAATAAAACAGGGCTGTGCCACATTGAGGTGCCCATTGGCACTGCGTAGCGGGTGTGATGGCAGAGGTGCAGGATGAAGCCAGATGCCCACAGACAAAGGGGATTTGATGTGGTACCAACCTGGCACAGTTGGCATGGCCCAGCAGGCCTTTAAAACCACAATGGGGATCCATGACAACTGCAAGGACCAGAGTAGGAAAGAACAAAGCAGGAAAGAACAGCATGTAATGGAAGCCATTGAAACTGAAGATAAAAAAAAGGTGTGAAAGAGACAAAGAGAGTGGCATGCTCCCATTTTGTTCCAATATCATTATTTCCACATGAAAAAGTGAAAATACGCCTGTAAATGACCTAGGTTTTGGTGTGTGTGCATGTGTGCGTCCGTGCACGCATCTTTGTGTGCCTGCATCTTCGTGTGCCTGCATCTTTGTGTGCCTGCATGCCAGATAGAGAATGAGACAAAAAAGGCAGGGAACGAGACAATGTAGGAAGAGGAAAAGAGAAGTCCAGAAGAGGACTGGCCACCCCTCATAGCCTGGTTCCTCTCTAGGTTTCTTCCTAGGTTTTGGCCTTTCTAGGGAGTTTTTCCCAGCCACCGTGCTTCTACACCTGCATTGCTTGCTGTTTGGGGTTTTAGGCTGGGTTTCTGTACAGCACTTCGAGATATTAGCTGATGTACGAAGGGCTATATAAAATAAACTTGATTTGATTTGATTTGATTGATAAAAAATCCTACAATATGATTTTCTGGATTTTTTTTTCTAATTTTGTCTGTCATAGTTGAAGTGTACCTATGATGAAAATTACAGGCCTCTCTCATCTTTTTAAGTGGGAGAACTTGCACAATTGGTGGCTGACTAAATACTTTTTTGCCCCACTGTATATAAAAACACACTTGGTGCAGACAATATCAATCTTCTCAAAGCCATACGGACACAGTACACATAAACTACCAAAAGCCATATGACGGTGTAGAGAGCTCTGCCAAACACACACTGTTTTCATAAGGGCTTGTGAGGAAGTATCACGTTTATCTCCACCTTAGAAAATGTATTGTCCTCTCAAATACCACAAGCATAGAAAATCTCAATCGGATACCCCGTTTTGAAGTGGATTGTTCCTCTCATCTTGTGGGACATATATTTCTATCCTGTCTCATGTTTCCGAATGGGTTATCTTTTCAAATGATTTGAAAAACTAATGCAAACGTGTTTATCTGACAATTAAACACACTTTAGTTTAGACATTTGTTTTTTGGCTGAGGAAGACCATTCTAATCCATATCTAGCTGTTTGCAGCAGAGTCGCTACATGCTGACAAATGTAAATAGGCTAAGACCGCCTGCTGCTTAGAGATTGTCCAGCAGAGGACCATACTGTACCTCTAGACACGGAACCATCTGGATTTAGCTCCTATTTAACCAAAACAGCTGCCAATAACTTTATTGAAAACAACTTCAATCAGTGCTTCTCAGTGAAACGTTAAAACGTTTTCATTTAGTATTAGCCTAGGCTACCATTTGCTATTTGATTTTCTTTTTCTCCTTCTGTTGTAATTCTCCTCTGACTTGTCGCAACATTGTAGAATACACAACATACATGATTGAGCACATTATTGCAGTCAATGTTGTCATACTCAAAGCTTCATTTCAGACTTCCATGTCTATTTAATATGTTTTATAACAACTGCTTCTTGGCAGTGAGCAATTGAGGGAATAAAGATGTAGCCACCTACTTTGTCACGTATAGCAGTAAACCAAATATTTTGTCTTGGTTTTTGTCTTACTGAGGCAGAACTGCCCTTTCAGATTAGAGGTAAACGTTAATAGAAAAACAGGCCTTGCACATGAACACTTGTAGCCACATTCATGCCCTATCCTTATAAAGCCCAGACCCACTTGCGTGCTCCAGTGGACCTACCCAGATTGGATTTGCTCTTTCAAACTGGTTGTAAAGGCAGAGTGTCCCTGGGGGCTCATCTGGCTGGTTCTCAGGTTTTAAGTCCCCTCTGGGGTTTGGCTGGATGGGTCCTCTCATGTTACTGGCCCCATCAGAGGTCTCTGGTGAAAGTCAGCATGCAGAATGACTCGGGGGCATCACTGGGTAAGCCACTCCGACGGGGAGCCGCATCCATTGAGCCCACCCCTACTCTGGTCTACAGATGATCATAAAACGCATCATTTTTTTCTCTTCCAACTGTTTTATAGAGAGGAGGGCTTCTTTGATCGAGAATCTATGTAGGTTGATTGTCCACTTGCTTTTGCAATCGCGGCCATTGTTTGTTTATGTTTGTTAATTTTGGAAGGAGGTAACCTTTCTTCTCTCACTGACTGACATGAGTGTTATAGGATCTGGAAGGAGCAGCAGATTTATTCTGTCTGTGGGCCTGGTGTGCAGTGTTTGTCCTTTGTACAGGGCAGACAGTGACATGGGAATAATGTGCTATGACAGACGATGATGAAGAACAGTTGTGTCAGATGGGAGACTGGCTCTGGCAGGTCTGGAGACTGGTTAAAACTTCTTGTCAATAAGGGGGCGCTGTTTTCACTTTGGAAAAAATTGTGCCCAATTTAAACGGCCTCGTACTCTATTCTAGATCATACAATATGCATATTATTATTACTATTGGATAGAAAACACTCTCAAGTTTCTAAAACTGTTTGAATTATATCTGTGAGTAAAACAGAACTCATTTGGCAGCAAACTTCCAGACAGGAAGTGAAAATTCAGAAAAATGGGGCTCTGTTTCAGGGCCTGCCTATTCAACTGGCTTATATTTATCGATATACATGCACTTCATACGCCTTCCACTAGATGTCAACAGGCAGTGGAAGGTGGAATGGGGTGTCTAGCTTGATCTGAGGTCAAATGAGAGCTTTTGGAGTGGCAGGTCAGGAATTTCCTTTGTCTACCAAGGCGCGAGGCGGAGCTCGACATTAGCTTCTGAAAAGCTTTCGGTTTACACGGCGAATATCTCCGGCTCTGATTTTATTTGATACATGTGATAATAACATCGTAAAGTAAGTTTTTTCAACCGAGTTTTATCAGTTTATTCAACGTTTATTGGGACTTTTGGAGTTTTCCATTCTTTGCGTCAAGAGAGGGTGGGAACGTTATCAGCCTTGGCTAGCATTGTGGCGCGAATTCGACAGAAGAAAAGGACATTCTAAAACCAAACAACGATTTATTCAGGACCAAGGACTCCTTGTACAACATTCTGATGGAAACTATTCTCCGCCGTTTTGGTGAGCGCTGTTTCGCAATAACGCAAGCTGTATGTTATGGTAAAGTTATTTTTTTTAATCTAACACAGTGGTTGCATTAAGAACCAGTGTATCTTTCATTTGCCATACAAGTATTTTTATGTAAAGTTTATGATGAGTTCTTTGGTCAGATTAGGTGAATGTCCAAAATATCTCTGGAGATTCTGGTGAATCGATGCTACGTATTCACAATGTATAATCAGGATTTGTAGCTCTAAATATGCACATTTTCGAACAAAACATAATTGTATTGTATAACATTGTTATAAGACTGTCATCTGATGAATTTGTTCAAGGTTAGTGATTCATTTTATCTCTATTTTGTCGGTTTTGTGCAAGCTATTTTTGCGGGGAGTAAATTACGTTGTGTGTTTGGCTACTGTAGTGAGCTAATAGAAATATATATTGTGTTTTCGCTGTAAAACACTTAAAAAAAATTGGAAATATTGTCTGGATTCACAAGATATTTATCTTTAATTTGCTGTACACCATGTATTTTTGTATAAATGTTTTATGATGAGTATTTAGGTATTTCACGTTGCTCTCTGTAATTATTCTGGCTGCTTTGGTGATATTCTTGATGGTAGCTGCAATGTAAAACTATGATTTATACCTCAAATATGCACATTTTCGAACAAAACATAAATGTATTGTATAACATGTTATAAGACTGTCATCTGATGAAGTTGTTTCTTGGTTAGTGACTAATTTTATCTCTATTTGGTCGGTTTTGTGATAGCTACCTATGCGGTAGAAACATGGTGAAAATATGCGGTTGAGTCTTTTGCTATTGAGGTTAGCTAATATAAATACATAATGTGTTTTCGCTATAAAACATTTTAAAAATCAGAAATGATGGCTGGATTCACAAGATGTTTATCTTTCATTTGCTGTATTGGACTTGTGATTTCATGAAAATTATATTATATGATATCCCTGTCCCGTTAGGCTAGGCTGTGCTAGTCAGCTTTTTTGATGAGGATGCTCCGGGATGGGTATTAAGTAAAGGTTAAGCCAGGATTGTGTCACATTCTTATGGTGCTTAACATACAGGAGATGGCTCTCTCCCAGGGACCATCCCCTCAAAAAAATGGACACTCAATGTTTGTACGTTCACATCTGATACACCGTTCGGGCATGTACATTTCTCGGTGGGATGCCACTTTCAGGAGCCCTTAAATTATGCATGAACATGTCACCCTTTGGCATCCACTTCCCCTCACCAAATGACTTACTGCTAGTGTAGATGACCATGTCTTCTACAAGCTGAGGAATCGTCACTCTTTGGCCAGCCTTGTTGGATTAACCTAGGATGCGAAACCAGGTGGCTGGAAAGGTGTCTACAATGAAAACCTTACAAATCCACATAGCCCAGCTCATCTTCTCAGTGGGCTGATGGAGAGGATTACTGTCCCAAGATGTCCTAATTCTCCAGAAAGTGCTTGTGTATGTGTGTTTGTGCATGAAAAAAGGTTTGTGTGTGTGCGCGCGCGTGAAGAGGTTTAAAGAGCAGTAAACATAACCGCAGTGACATATTTGTAACGCATCGATCACACTGACAGTGTCATTGCGTTTTGCTACACCAGAAATACATTAATTTCAAATCAAATCAAATTTTGTTGGTCACATTCACGTTTTTAGCACATGTTATTGCGGGAGTAGCGAAATGCTTGTGTTTCTAGCTCCAACAGAGCAGTAATATCTCACAAGTAATATCTATCAATTTCATAACAATACACACAAATCTATGTAAAGGAATGGAATAAAAAATATATATACATTTGAAGTCGGAAGTTTACATACACTTAGGTTGGAGTCATTAAAACTCGTTCTTCTTCCACTCCACAAATTTCTTGTTAACAAACTATAGTTTTGGCAAGTAGGTTAGAACATCTACTTTGTGCATGACAAAATAATTTTTCTAACAATTGTTTACAGGCAGATTATTTCACTGTATCACAATTCCAGTGGGTCAGAGGTTTACATACACTGTGCCTTTAAACAGCTTGGAAAATTCCAGAAAATTATGTCATGGCTTTAGAAACTTCTGATAGGCTAATTGACATCATTTGAGTCAATTGGAGGTGTAACTGTGGATGTATTTCAAGGTCTACCTTCAAACTCAGTGCCCCTTTGCTTGACATCATGGGAAAATCCAAAGAATTCTGCCAAGACCTCAGAAAAAAAATGTAGACCTCCACAAGTCTGTTTCATTCTAGGGATCCATTTCCAAACGCCTGAAGGTACCACGTTCATCTGTACAAACAATAGTACGCAAGTATAAACACCATGGGACCATGCAGCTATCATACCGGTCAGGAAGGAGATGTGTTCTGTCTCTTAGAGATGAACGTACTTTGGTGCGAAAAGTGCAAATCAATCCCAGAACAACAGCAAAGGACCATGTGAAGATGCTGGAGGAAACAGGTACAAAAGTATCTATATCCACAGTAAAACGAGTCCTATATTGATTTAACCTGAAAGGCCGCTCAGCAAGGAAGAAGCCACTGCTCCAAAACCGCCATAAAAAAGCCAGACCACGGTTTGCAACTGCACATGGGGACAAAGATCGTACTTTTTGGAGAAATATCCTCTGGTCTGATGAAACAAAAATAGAACTGTTTGGCCATAATGACCTTCGTTATGTTTGGAGGAAAAAGGGGGAGGCTTGCAAACCAAAGAACACCATCCCAACCGTGAAGCAGGGGGTGGCAGCATCATGTTGTGGGGGTGCTTTGCTGCAGGAGGGACTGGTGCACTTCACAAAATAGATAGCTTCATGAGGGAGGAAAATGATGTGGACATATTGAAGCAACATCTCAAGACATCAGTCAGGAAGTTAAAGCTTGGTCGCAAATGGGTCTTCCAAATGGACAATGTCCCTATGCACACTTCCAAAGTTGTGGCAAAATGGCTTAAGGACAACAAAGTCAAGGTATTGGAGTGGCCATCACAAAGCCCTGACCTCAATCCTATAGAACGTTTTTGGGCATAACTGAAAAAGCTTATGCGAGTAAGGAGGTCTACAAACCTGACTCAGTTAAACCAGTTCTGTCAGGAGGAATGCACCAAAATTCACCCAACTTATTGTGGGAAGCTTGTGTAAGGCTACCCAAAACGTTTGACCCAAGTTAAACAATTTAAAGGCAATGCTACCAAATACTGATTGAGTGAATGTAAACTTCTGACCCACTTGGAAGTTGATGAAAGAAATAAAATCTGAAATAAATCATTCTCTCTACTATTATTCTGACATTTCACATTCTTTAAACAAAGTGGTGATCCTAACGGACCTAAGACAGCAACTTTTTACCACGATTAAATGTCAGGAATTGTGAAAAATGGAGGTTAAATGTATTTGGCTAAGGTGTATGAAATCTTCCGACTTCAACTGTATATATTTGGGAGAGCAATGTTGCAGTGCATTATGTGTGTTGCGGACGCTGGATATCCAACTTATGCATCAAATTGTGTGCAGTGACTGACAGAATAATAGCAAAAGGTGAATGTTGAACTGTTGTTTCACTCTGTCGGGGTCTCAACTTACTGTTGCGCGTTAGAATGGTGAATGAACAAGGTGCAATTTCAAAAATGTGGTTGTGCATCAGCAGTTTATATCCTGTTATGTCAGTCAATTACCATGGTCGAATTACCGTCCGGTGGGGCCCATTTGATTTTGTGGCGCTGTACTACTATGGCCGACCTTGTAATACACCCCATCTCACCGCACCTTTTCGGTGTATGTGACAAAAAAACATTTTCTATAGAAACATCTTCACTCAGATATCATATTAGAAACTGCAAACATTTCTTTCCACCCTATGGCAAAATGTGCAGAATTGCAAGAAATTAGCTGTAAAGGGGGGGTATGTATGTGGGTGTGCAGACCCACAGGCAACTGTGGCCTCGCATGATGAGTTTAGATGTTTTTGTGCCTCCCACCACCATCAAAGTTTCCCATCGCTGACGCAGAGGGTCTCGCTGCACCGGTGGCGGCGATGGTCGCACTTGTGGATGACATAGAGGTTCTCGATGCACCGGTGGCTGCGGTGGTCTCACTTCTGGGTGATGTGGAGGGTCTGGCTGTAAAATTGCCACTTGTTGCCCTAGGCACAATAAATGGATGCAGAAAAGAAAGAATGTAGCAGAAGCACCAAAGTCGCTGGCCTGAAGCTGGTTCAAATGTTTTTACAAGAGAGAGATTTGTTGTGTTACACAAGCCAGTCACCGGAGATTAATGATTTGATCCCAAGGCATGATCTTTCCCTCTCACTCTCTTTCTCTCTTTGATGAAGCAGCTTCGGCCTGACTGACATTCAACCCTTCCAGCAAGGCAAGTAGAACAACAGATGGGTGATGTTGTAATGTATTCATTCAATGACTGACTGTAATTTCGAAGACAAAACCCCCAGCTCTTACATTTTCGCCCAGCAACAGTATGTCGTTTACAAAAGTTTTTTGAAGCAGATTGAGAATCTCCAATAAAGAAAGTGAGTCCTCAGGCTCGTATATCCAGCCAAGGAATGTGATGACGGAAAGCATGAGTGACAACAGCAAACATTGCAGCATCCCACACGCCCCCAATCCAACCCCTCGGCTGGATGGATTTTTGTTTTTCTGTCAGGACCTGAGCCTTCGACTGCCTCCCAAAACAACAACAAACAAATGGGTTTTTCTGCTATTAATTTCCACCCTGTCTTGTAGTTGAGAATTGTTTTAATGACTTCTAAGCATTTGACTGTTATGATGCATAGCTGGGAATTCCCAGTGGTATCGTTTGGAATAACCCAACTGAAACACACAACTTACATTGTTTGTATTCTCTCGGCAGGTCCACAGGAATATGGGATTCTTAATCACCTCACTGTTTGTGACAAAATTGATCAAGCAGAACTCTAAAAGGCTCCAAAGTGCAGTACCGCCCACCATAATAGCTCCCCTGGCTCTTGGCTCATTTATGTCACCGAGCAATGGAAACAGGCAACTGGAAATTGTTCCGGATCTCTAGAATAGGCTGGTTCTAAGTTACCTTGTAAAAAAACAGAGCTGATTTTTTTTTTTACTTAATTCATACATGCAGCACATTGTCTCTTCCAGCTGAGACAAATAATACACATTCTGGCCCAGGACACACTGGGCTACACTTTTTTCGATCATTGAAATGGTTCGTCTCACTACCTTTTTGGTTATTCTCAGGAGTCAATAATGAGTAAATCAATCCTTGATTCCATGTATTGATTCGAGGTTCCCGACTTTAATATTTCGAAATTGATAGACATCCTCAGATTTGTTTTGGGAATACAACACAGCTCTGTGGGGCACCCCATTGTTTCAAGCAGCATGAATGTGAATTCAACCTAAACGTTTTGAAGAGTATACCAGCTTTCGTAGTTTATAATGATATCTCAAGAGCGTTTCAACCTCCCTCTCTAATCCATTACAGATGTCAATCCCTCGCATCATGACGTCCAGGGGAAATTCAAGGAGAAAGAGAAAGACTACAACAAAGGCATCACTGATCCAAGCATTTTATTGTCAATTGGAATAGGGTTTGGGAGGAAGTGTGGAAAACCCTAAAAGAGCAGATCAAAGAATAAAAAGAAAACCAAATGACTCATTGAACTAAGGACTTGACTACAGGCACTGTACATGTGTCTGCAGATTGCAGATCCTCTTGCCACTTATGTGAAAAATAAAGTAATAGGATTCTAGACTTCTCTGAGTTCAAGTGTATTGGGAGCAGTATTGGGGTCAATTCCATTTCAATTCCAGTCAATAGGTTGTTATCATTATCATCATATTCAAACATTCCAATCCCAGCTGGGTGGCAAAACACAGATGGAGTACACCTCTCTCTCTCAATGTTGGCCACCATATAATTGGATATTTGAGGGATACACTATCTATAAAAAAAGTATGTGGACACCCCGACAAATTTGTGGATTCGACTATTTCAGCAACACCCGTTGCTGACAGGTGTATAAAATCGAGCACACAGCCATGCAATCTCCATAGACAAACTTTGGCAGTAAAATGGCCTTACTGAAGAGTTCAGTGACTTTCAACGTGGCACCGTCATAGGATGCCACCTTTCCAACAAGTCAGTTGGTCAACATTCTGCCCTGCTAGAGCTGCCCCGGTCAACTGTAAGTGCTGTTATTCTGAATTGGAAATGTCTACGAACAACAACGACTCAGCCGCGAAGTGGTAGGCCACACAAGTTCACAGAACGAGACCGCCGAGTGCTGAAGCGTGTAGAGCATAAAAATCGTCTGTCCTCGGTTGCAGCACACACTCAGTTCCAAACTGCCTCCGGAAGCAACGTCAGCACAAGAACTGTTCGTCAGGTGCTTCATGAAATTAGTTTCCATGGCCGAGCAGCCGCACACAAGCTTAAGGCCACTATGTGCAATGCCAAGCGTTGGCTGGAGTGGTGTAAAGCTTGACGCCATTAGACTATGGAGCAGTGGAAACACCTTCTCTGGAGTCATGAATCACGCTTCACCATCTGGCAGTTCGACGGACAAATCTGGGATCAGTGTGGAAGAACTTGACTGGTCTGCACAGAGCCCTGACCTCAACCCCATGGAACACCTTTGGGATGAATTGGAACGCCGATTGCGAGCCAGGCCTATTCGCTCAACATCAGTGCCTGACCTCACTAATACTCTTGTGGCAGAATGGAAGCAAGTCCCAGCAGCAATGTTCCAACATCTAGTGGAAAACCTTCCCAGAAGAGTGGAGGCTGTTATAGCAGCAAAGGGGAGACCAACGCCATATTAATGCCCATGATTTTTGAATGTTTGATGAGCAGGTGTCCACATACTTTTGGTCATGTAGTGTATAAAATAAAAGTGTACTTTAACTGAGAAGTAAGTGTGGTTTAGGTTCATTTTCCATTCATTCTAGAAACTTTGTAAATTTCCCTAAACAATATGGTAAGTTACGTACTTGTTTTCTCTCCTAGCAACATACCTAAGCTAGCTAATACTATATACCCTTTTCAAAATTGATTTTAAGACTTTATTTGTACCTTCCAAATTGCATAGTTTTCCCATCAAACTGAAAGGCAGTGGGAATATTTATGGCATGCCACTGATGATTGAAACCTGGCCTAAGCCACCGCCAGATGATTTATCCTCATTCCTCTTTGTCTAAAGCTATAAATGCCACTGTTACTAAATCTGGGGCAAGCTATCTTCAACGTTCCCAAAGAATGCTGAACATGACAAAATAGAGTGCTATATTTAGGCACTCCAGACACAGTTTGTAGTTTATGGATGGAAAAAAAGAGGATGAGCGAAAGAGGAGGAGTGGGATGAGGAGAGTCTTTGTTATGAGTTAAAAGTGACCGTTTATGTTTTTAATTTAATAACACTCCTTGTGAAGTTTTGAAGAGTATTTTAGGAGGAGAAAATCGGCCAGCTGTCTGGGTTCTTATCCACGGCCCATGAATTCTGCAGATTGCAGCAGGTTAATCTGTCTCCCTGACTCCAAAGGTGTGGAAAGTGGAGGGAGGGATTAATGGTACAAAAAATAACAGACAGACACTTTCAAAGGAGAGTGTACAACTCCAGTTCTTATTTTAAAGCTATGCCATTAATGCTTTATGGGTTGTTGGTGGTTTTTCACTAATTATACAAGATACATTATATTGTTTTCAACCATTCGGTCTGAACTTTTCATTAAATCATGCATATAAAGGAAGTAAAAAAATCTATATCTGCTGGATAAACTGTTCACAATGAATTGCAGTTATGAATATGATTATGTGAGTATGGTTATATAATTAATATGATTCTTGGAAAATGCTATTTAAAATGTATAGACACTAGCATACATAGACAGGCAATTTCACAATGAAAAACATTGAATTGAAAACCATTTTCAACTTGTCTACAAAGAGCAGAGAAAAATGGAAATACCTGTAGGCCATAGTAAATATTACAGTATACAGTATATACCATACTTCATGCCCTATAGTATTTATATATCACAATTTCCAGGTCTTAAGCACATATTACAGAGACCAATGTTTCCAATCATCTCTATATGAATTGGAGCAGAAAGAGAAAGGGAACGAGAACGTTTTTTACAGAGGGGAACCTACTGGGCACCCCATGTTGTTTCAATGTGGATAATTAGGTAATATTTGGTTGAGACGTTGATTCGTGAGATTACAGTTTATATTCACCCACTCAAAAATAAAGCCAAAAGTTAGTTGAATTTCCAATGCGGGTTTCAACCATCTAAAAGCACAATCAAATTCCAATGGAAAAACAAGGTCTGATTTTTGGTTTAGTTGTCACCCACAACGTCTACCACTGCACTTTCAACTAATTAAAAGCACAACAAAGTTCAAATGGAAATACAATGTCAGATCATTTTGTTCTTTTATGGAACAGGTTAATGTGCTATCATTGTGCTACGTCTAATAGCAAAACCAAATGACCTGGATTGCCGTTCAGATTACATCAAAAATACATGGAGCAAGTGATCAATGCTGTACGAGACCTGCAACGATTTATACATGCTATCTTGAACATGCACACTTTATATGATTACATATAAGAAGAAGTGTGTAATAGTTACAGTAACCTCAAAATGTGGCCATGGATGTGTTACCCTAGGTTGTAAAATAGCCTGAACTTTACGCTATTTACTCTATTACAAAAGTAATATCGAATTGTGTTTGGTTGTGCAACCAAATATCAACATTTGAAGGAGATCCATCTACTGCTTGTATAGTTCCATCTGAGCCACTGGCTTAATCCCATTCTTTAACTTTTATTTTTGGTTGAGAAGTGAATCCAACATATCATTTGTTAACTTGTCGACAAGTTCATAGGCTCTTTATTGTATGTCAAAGGTGATGTTGGATTGTGTTTGGTCGTCAACGCAACCAAATATCAATATTTAAAGTAGATTTATCTTCTGCTTGGGTAGTTCCATCTGTGCCATTGACTTAGTCTAGCTTTAATTCCAGTTTGTCTACAAATTATTCATTGATATGTTGAATTCACATCTCAACAAAAAATCTAAGTTAAAGAATAGGGCTAATTCAAATCAATCTTTAAAAGAGCTTGAAATAAAGTTTGAATTGATTTAGTCCTATTCTTTAACTTAGAATTTTGGTTGAGGTGGATATGTATAAAATCAACAGAAGTAATTGCTGTAGAAAATGTCAGGTTAAAAACAATACTTTTCCACTTTAATATAATTGTTTTACTTCACTGAAATACAGTAGATACAGTAGGACGGGTGGATGAATGCTCCCACACGTGTATGGTGGAGAGACATTAAGATTATCAGATAGGTTTCTTAATTATTCTATCTGATAATTTTGCAAGGCGTGTTTTTCATTCTCATCTTCCATAAGTGGACATTTATTCATTCTTTCCAAGTATGGTTCATCTGATGATTCATCTATTGAATTCCAGCTCTCTCATCAAGCTTTCTACTTTAAGTGTTTGCCTGTCAAATAAAGTGATGAATTGATGACATTCAACAGAACATTTTCAATTCTAGGTTCTCATCTCTGTGATTCCACATGAACTATAATTTGAAATGTCATCTTTGCAAAGACTTGATCAAAATGAGTATCTGTCAAGATCGTACACAGTTAGAAGTAGAGATCAAGTGTCTTTTTAAATACTATAATTGTTTCAGTTCCTTGACATTTCTCTGTATTGTAGCTTACCTATCTGGGTAGCTTCTCAGAGTGTTAGGCTCAGGGATATTTTGCAATATTTTAAAACCTCCACTCCACATTTTTGAAACCATCAGAACTTTTAAGTAGGATTGTAGAACCTTCTTGAAATCTCAACCAAAGCTTTTGAGCAGTTTTGAGACTGACACTTAAACATGCACACACACACACACACACAAACAAACACACAGACTTGAGAAAGTAATAAAAATGAGGGCATAAGGCTCAAATTGTGTTAATTGGTTTTACAGCCTTGTGTTTGTCCATTACACAATATCAGATCCATAGACCCGCTTGCCCTACTGTAATATTGCAAGCAGCAGAGTCAGAGGGTCAGTACTGAGAAGGAAATTACAGTTTTGACTTCATACCATCTGGCTTGCTGTCTTCTCCCGTTCCCTTCGCCCATAGGGCTGGTGGCTGGTGTGTGGTCTCCAGGTTCGGAGTGAGGTCAGAATGTTGTCCCAGAGGGATAAGAGATGGGTGAGACAGTGTTGACCACAATGGTCACCCCTGATTGGGGTCGCCATGTCGATGAAGGCCGAACAGGAAAAAGTGACCAAGCAGGATATAGGACTAGACACCTTTCTATTTGTCACATGCTTCGTAGACAACAGGTGTAGACAAATAGTGAAATGCTTACTTACAGGTCCTTTTCCAACAATGCAGAGTTAAAGATAAGATAAAAAATAAATAGAAAAATGGAAACAGTGACACAGTGAATAAGAAATAAAAACAAAGAGTAAAAATAGCATATATGGGTCTTCTTTAAAATAATTGGGCCAACGTGTGACATTAAGATCAACATTTCAAAATGGTTTGAAACAAAATCAAAAAGGATGTTCATGCAGTTCCACATGTGTACTTAGAGGAATAAAAGTGAATATATGCAAATTGGCCTATAATTCTAATATATGCCAATTGGCCCATAATTCTTTCTTTAAGCAGGGTTCATACAGACATTGTCAATTCAAATTCAAGGATTTTTAGGCACTTTTTCAAGCACTTAATTTTAATTTTTAAGGACCTCAATGTTATACAATTGTATAATTTATATAATTTTACATGTAGGGTGTAATATAGAACCACCCCATCCCCAAAAAGCATGCAAAAGTAAATAAATAAGTCAATTAAAAAGTAGGCCGTTACCACTTTAAGAAAAATTCTAATTTTGGGGGGCCTTGCCAATGCATTCATATTGAAATTATTATTACATAAACAAAATTGAGAATAATGTGGACTAAACAGTTTGGATGCATGGTTGGCAATTGTGTCTGTGGCCTATGTGTCCGACACAGACACATGTAATAAATCCATGAACAGCAGTAGCCTTAATCTCACCATTTGAATATCACCATCGCTGTTTTCCTAATTAGAAAGTGACCAAAAACTTGGTTCCATTTTTAACAGATGGATTTGTATGGAAGCCAAGATAGAAGCGAACATTAGATGACATGATGAGAGTAAGGTTGGTCGAGGAGGATGGGTAGGAGTATAACGCAAATGTCTAGCAACCCAAAGGTTGTGTGTTTGAATCTTATCATGAAAAACATTCACATTTTTGCTAATTACAACTTACTACTTTTAGCTATATTGCGACTACTTAGCATGTTAGTTAACCCTTCCCCTAACCCTAACCTTAATCCTTTCATCTAACTCCTAAACCTAACCCTTTAACTACTTAGCTAGCATGTTAACTAGCTCTAGCCCGAACCTTAACCCCTAAACCTAACCGTAACCTCTAACCCTAATGTTAACCCCTAGCCTAGCTAACATTAGGCACCTAGCTAGTCTAGCTAACGTTAGCCACAACAAATTGGAATTTGTGTAATGTACACAAATGCGTTATGAAGAAAGAAAATTGTGTAATGCACACAAAATGCATTGTAATGAATATCGTGTAATACACACAAAATAGTGGCCTTCGTGTACCTGTCACAAATTTTGAATAAGTCATTTGTTTCTATTTCACAATAGGCTTTGATAATGTGTTGTTTAAAATTGCAGGTGTAACATGGTTACCAAAATGTGTTTGTCATGTTATTTCATTACCCGATCATATTGTGAAGAAGCCCACTAGGCTATGTAATATGTTGTCATTATATCCAGAATAATTGATAGGAATAGTGTTTGATGTTGCACAATAGTCTATCCTACGCAACCGCGCACAGTAGACTCTGTGTCTAATCCGAGGCACAAAAACATATGAAAACATGAACTCATTACCTTGATGCTTTCTCAGTTAAATCTAACGAGACCGTAAATCGAGTAGACAACAACAGATGATCAACATTCATTTGCTAGGGATAGTAGATCCAACGTGGATCCAGGCACAACTGTCTTTACCTGCGTTACGAAATAGTCTGGACCTTCCTCGCCAACACTTTTTATCCAGCACTTGGGCTGTTGTTGTGCATGTGCTATCACAACAGCTGTTTGTCACTTCACTGTCATTCGGAAAATGTCTACCTGGATCAGATGATGATGTGTGAAAATATCACGGCGTAACTAATATCTAATCTAACTGGTTAATGCTTAATATGTATGATATAATGACAACATATACTGCCATAAAAGCAAGGACAGAAAAGTCATGTTTTATATCACACGATTTTGTATAGAACTTTCAAGACACCAACCATGATAAAGGGTTATTGTGAAATGTATTGAATATAGCTATGATCCCTCTTAGACGTTGATGTAATGACATTATCTTGTTTTATTTGTATTATTATCAATGACTTATTAACCTGTCTAGGATCAGCGTGGCGCTAGCGGCACACCCCCCCCCCCCCCCACTGAAAAACCAGTGCCGCGAAATTCCCAAAAAATATATTTTTTTAAATATTTAACTTTCACACATTAAAGTCCAATACAGCTAATGAAAGGCACAGATCTTGTGAATCCAGTCAACATGTCCGATTTTTAAAATGTTTTACAGGGAAGACACAATATGTAAAGATGTACATCTATTACCTAAAAACACATTAGCATAATCCACCATCTTTTATTTAACTAAACTAAGATATTTAACTAAACTAAGATATTTATAGCCCCTAACCAACAAAAAAACTCATTAGATGACAGTCTGATAACATATTTATGGTATGGGATAGGTTTTGTTAGAAAAAAGTGCATATTTCAGGTAGATGGCATAGGTTACAATTGCACCCACCGTCACAAATGGAATAGAAAAACTACTTAGAGCAACGTGTTTACCTACTTACTAATCATCAAACATTTCGTAAAAATACACAGCATACACGAATCGAAAGACACAGATCCTGTGAATACAGACAATATTTCAGATTTTCTAAGTGTCTTACAGCGAAAACACAATAAATCGTTATATTAGCATAGCACATAGCACATAGCAGCCCAGCATTGATTCTAGCCAAAGTGAGCGATAAAAGTCAACATCGCCAAAAGATATTAATTTTTTCACTAACCTTCTCAGAATTCTTCCGATGACACTCCTGTAACATCATATTACACAATCCATATAGAGTTTGATCGCAAATGTTTATATTTAGCCACCAAAATCATGGTTAGACAATGTGAAATGTAGACAAGCTGGTCAGAAAATGTCCTTGCGCCACTTAGACAGTGATCTACTCTTATACATAAATACTCATAAACGTGACTAAAAAATATAGGGTGGACAGGGATTGATAGACAATTTAATTCTTAATACAATTGCGGAATTACATTTTTTAATTTATCCTTACTTTTCAATACAATTTGCGCCAAGCGAAGCTACGTCAAAAAACATGGCGTCCTAAGCCACTAAAATGTTTCGACAGAAACACGATTTATCATAATAAAAATGTCCTACCTTGAGCTGTTCTTCCATCAGTATCTTGGGCAAAGGATCCTTTCTTGGGAGTAAACGTCTTTTGGTGGAAAGCTGTCCTCTTGCCATGTGGAAATGCCAACTGCGTTCGGGATGAACTGAAAAGCGTGCCCAACTATTCACATCGTTTCAAAAATAAATGTCCCAAAATCGCACTAAACGGATATAAATTGCTATAAAACGCTTTAAATTAACTACCTTATGATGTTTTTAACTCCTATAACGAGTGAAAAGATGACCGGAGAAATATAACAGGCTAAACTAACGCTTGGAACAGGAGAGGGTCGGTGTCCTCCACGCGCGTGACGCACCAAGAAAAGACTTGCTAGCTACAGGGTTTTTTGATTTATAGGGCCTGTGAACGCGCAATCGACCCCATTGGAATCGTCATCACGTAAAGGCATCCAGGGGAAGACGTAAGAAGTGTCCGTATAGTCATAGCAATATCAGTGCCCTTTTAACTGACTTCAGAACAGTGGCCAACATTTCTGAAATCTGAATCCATGTCAGGGAAATTGCTGTAGAATGGGCTCTGTTCCACTTAGAGACAAAATTTCAACTCCTATAGAAACTATAGACTGTTTTCTATCCAATAATAATAATAATATGCATATTGTACGATCAAGGATTTTTTGGGAAGCCGTTTCAAAAATTACCCAATTAGCATAAATAGTCTAAACAGCGCCCCCATCCCCAACAGGTTAACAGCTGGAACAAGTTGTCCAGTGTAGGAAATCCTCACTGGTACCCTAGTTTAAAGAAATACCCATACAGGGAGTAGAAAATAACATAGTTATCTATACAGTGCCTTCGGAAAGTATTCAGACCCTTTGACTTTTTCGACATTTTGTTGCTTTTTACAGCCTTATTACAAAATTGACACACAACACCCTATAATATCAAAGCAAAACAGGTTTTTAGACATGTTTGCTAATTTATTAAAAATGAAAAAACGAAATGATCACATTTACATAAGTATTCAGACCCTTTACTTAGTACTTTGTTGAAGCACCTTTGGCAGAGATTACAGCCTTGAGTCTTCTTGGGTATGAAGCTACAAGCTTGGCACAACTGTATTTGGTGAGTTTCTCCCATTCTTCTCTGCAGATCCTCTCAAGCTCTGTCAGGTTGGATGGGGAGCGTTGCTGCACAGCTATTTTCAGGTTTCTCCAGAGATGTTTGATCAGGTTTAAGCCCGGGCTCTGGCTGGGCCACACAAGGACTTTCAGAGACTTGTCCTGAAGCCACTGCTGCTTTGTCTTGGCTGTGTGATGAGAGTTGTTGTCCTGTTGGAAGGTGAACATTCGACCCAGTCTGAGGTCCTGAGTGCTCTGGAGCAGGTTTTAATCAAGGATCTCTCCTAACTAGTCTCCCAGTCCCTGCCGCTGAAAAACATCCCCAGAGCATGATGCTGCCACCACGTGCTTCACCGTAGAGATGGTATCCTCCAGAGGTGACTCTTGGCGTTCAGGCTGAAGAGTTCAAACTTGTTTTCATTAGACCAGAGAATCTTGTTTCCCATGGTCTGAGAGTCCTTTACGTGGCTTTTGGCAAGCTCCAAGTGGACTGTCATTTGCCTTTTTCTGAGGGGCGACTTCCGTCTGGCCACATGTGGAGGAGGATGATCAATAGAAATAGGATGCACCTGAGCTCAATTTCAAGTCTCATAGCAAAGAGTCTGAATGCTTATGCAAATACGGTATCTGTTTTTATTTTGAATACATTTGCAAACATTTCTAAAAACCTGTTTTTGCTTTGTGATTATGGGGTATTGTGTGTAGATTGAGTTTTTTATTTATTTAATGGATTTTAGAACAAGTAACAAAACAAAATATGGAAAAAGGGAAGATGTCTGAATATTTTTTGGGGGGGACTTGGGCTCATAAATGGTCTTTAATCTGGCTTAGGTACTGTAGCACCAGGTTTGAATTTTCATGCCGATCAAAGCTCTAATCAAATCCAGACATATTTATATGCTTTATATGCTTAAGCAGGAAATACCGCATTACCGCATTACCCAGGAGATAAGTGATTTTTTCTCCAAATAGAGCACTTCTAAAATACAGGGGAAATAATAAACGCTTAGCCAGAGTGAGGATATACAATAATTGGACCTTTCCATCACCATAACCTGCATTCAGAATGACTGACAGGGTAGGGAAGACAGATAAATGAGACTACCTAAATGATATAAACTGGAAGAACCATATCAGTAACAGGTGCAATAAACACAACTACTAACAGATTGGATTAGTTTAGAAAAAGGTATATTATTTGCAATGGCGACCCGTCATTCAGGGCTTGAGTTAATAAAGCCGCATACAAACATGGTCTCCTTGTTGCTTTCTAAGTAATGCAGCTTCAAAATGCAGGTGTTTCAGCCTAGCTCAGTGCTTTCTGTGGTGGTGGGTCAACCAGCGGAAAATACGGAGTGTAGGAGTTGGTCATGTTCTCTAGTTGTGCCGTGATTGGCTCAGTGTTCTGTCACTCATGGGGACACTATGTCACCGCCAAGTCGATGGGGAGAGCTCGAAAAATCAAGCCCCTTGGTTGCTGATATAGAGTTACATTAGAAGTGCCCATCCAAGAAGGCTCAAGGTCATTGGCCACAGATAAAATGCCGTCAAATCACGTTATATCTACAGTAGCTTTGATTGGACTGAAAAAAAATCTTAGCTACAGTCATCGTCATGAATCAAGTTCACAATCTACTGGCAAATCCTTTTTAATTGTTGTCATATGAAGAGAAATAATGAAGAGAAATTATAGATAAAAAAGCGGTGCTCATCGACCATTGGACATAAACATTACACAACAAACTGGAAATCGCAAATTCAACAATGAGTGGTTTGGAAGGAATCAGTGGCTAACTGCAAAAATTGCAAAGCAATCCCTAGCCTGCTATTCAGTGTAGTGGCTGTAATTAAGGGTCTCATTTCCAAGCTTAAAATGACAAACATTCAACATTGGCCATGCTGTCAATGAAGCATGATTTGTGCCGCACTCAAAACAACTGTTAACTCGTAACTGAAAAATCTCAGACTTCGGTGAGTTCAAGACAACTGGGAACTCGGGAAAAAACAAGCGCCGACTGGGAAAATACGTTCTGAACGGTCATCCAACTCGGAATTGTCAATCGGGAACTCGGGCCTCTTTCTAGAGCTACGACCTGAAGATCACTGATGTCATCATGAATCAACCTGTTGTCTTGAAAGCACCATGAATCCAGAGAATGCCAGACTTTGATGACAAAGTTGGATAACAAAATTTGCCCATGAAGGACTGTTCAAGTGAGCACAGCACAACAAGGTGAGTCCAAAAATGTCTTGTATGCTGCTGCATAAATTATGTAATATACCAGGGAGATATGTATATTGTAGCTAAGAAAGCAATACTAAGTATATGTTGTGTAGTAAGCTTTAATAGCCCATGTGCCTCACCCTAATAATTTGGTCTATTTTCCCCCTCTTAATTTCACCCACTGTTCTGACTTAGTGGTGCACATGTAGCCTATAACCTGTTTTAGAGAAATGTAATTGTTGAAAATTGTAAGAGTTTTATATGCTTATATGCTCCCTATATTTATCCTGCGGTTCTGACTTGGCGTACAGGGAGAACACTGTAAGAACGGTCCATGTTCTGAATTATGTCACTGTACATTTCTAAAGTGGTTTACAAATAGTTCTATTTACTACGTCCGTCCTAGCTCGCTCATTAATGTATTTATCGAAATTACGGATTGCCACTTTTCCACTTGTCAAACCCTTATGCCATAGTTTGTACATCTCAATTGTCAGTAGAAACCACTATTGTTTAAGCAAGTCAGCCATATCAGCTATGTTTTTTTTAAAGGCATTAAATGAGGCTGAATGAACTGTTTCGCTGACAGACAAGGTTCTGCTGATAGCCATGTGTAGCAGTGGTAAGATGTTGGGGCTGCTGTTGGAACTCTGCTGTTGGGACAGCTTTATGTAGGCCCTAACAATTTGTGGGCACCGTTTGTCACCGTTATAGTGCAATTAAAGTATTGTTCAGTGTTGTGTTGTGTTGTGTTGTAGCTTTGCTGGCAGGCATCCCACATTTACTTTTTTGTTTGCCCCACCAAGACATACATGCTAAACTCGCCACTGGTTATTTGATTGGATTAGTTTAGAAAAGGGTATGTTATGTGTCTTTGTGAAGCATAAGATAATCAACCAATAAATGTACATGCAAAAACACAAATATTGAAACAAACAAATCTTTAAAATCAACCTGCTATAGAGCATGCTGGGAAATATGATAGTAATGGGCATAGTTTTGAGTGTTTTATTCTACACAGAGTAAAAATGACACAATCACAGTCAACTATGGTTATTAACCTTGGGATTCTTTTATACCTGACTGATAAGTTAATTTAACTTCAGAATCAACACTAGACATTTTACGCTGTAAAAACAACACAAGGTAAAATTTGCCAGTTTACTGTGTACCATACAATACACTTGTAACGAGTGCACTGAGAGTCGGGAAGCAAGTTCAGGGAGTGAGTGTTTTAATAAATAAAAGAAACAATGAACACAAAACACAAACAACACACTGACATGAAAACAGAGTCAATAACACCTGAGGAAAAACCAAGGGGAGTGACAGATAAAGGGTAGATAATCAAGAAGGTGATGGAGTCCAGGTGAGTGTCATGAGGCGCAGGTGCAAGAGACGATGATGACAGGTGTGCCGGGATAATCAGCAGCCCGATGACCTAGAGGCCGGAGAGGGAGTATACATAACACTGTGCTTCACTCATACTCCCTTCTATTCTCCTACTCTCTGCTCAATAAAATCACAGAAAATACTCATTCGAAAGACAGAAATCATGGCAAAGATATCAACTTATGTTAGTACTATATATGTAGAATTACTTAGGGAAAACTAGATACATGCACACATATTCGCATATACAATAGGTATAGTTTAAAAACATTCTCACACTTATCT
This sequence comes from Salvelinus fontinalis, assembly GCF_029448725.1. Taxonomy (NCBI): domain Eukaryota; kingdom Metazoa; phylum Chordata; class Actinopteri; order Salmoniformes; family Salmonidae; genus Salvelinus; species Salvelinus fontinalis. The sequence goes on from NC_074666.1 coordinate 61,127,221, forward strand.
TTTTAAACTTCAGATTACTCAAACTCCTAATGTTAAAGTTTGAACACTGAGGTAAACGGTAATGGTCATGCACTATTTAAACGAAAGACACAAAAATTACAATAAAAAGCTTATTCAGATTCAGAAGGGTTCTAAGTAGAACCAAAAACATGTTTAAGGTTCTGAGTAGAACCCTTTGCCCTACAAAGAACCCTTGTCTTCCAAAAAGGGTTCTTCATATGAAAATGGTTCTTGGTAAAACCCTATCCCTCCGCAAAGAACACTTTTGGAAACATGATAACGCACTCCATATTTTATCGCTATACTCACCAAAGTGTATTTCCAAAACGCAACTCAATATTAGGAAAGTGTTCCTCATGTTTGGTATACTCAGTGTATAGCATTTTGGAACGAAACTCTTCATATAGTCTTATTTCAAAACATTACTGTGGCATTCTGTAGCATGCACATGTTGCATTAGCTTTATCAAAGCATCAAATGCACACCTTAGGATAAAACAAGTTCAATGATAGATATGAACAAGACAGACAAGTTTCAATGCTAAATCAATCTGAATAGACCACTAACAGTTAGGCGAATTTACAGGGTAATACAAAGGAAGCTAATTACATTAATCTTACTTCTATTCCTCCCTTATGTGTTTACAATAGTTAATTAACAGCGTTACATAACGGTGTGTAGGTTTTCTAGAGGCTCTGCCAGTAACTAAATTATTAAAGAGTGAACAACTAATTGAATGGATGTAGCATCCTTGATGTTGTCGTTCCTGCTTGTATGGGGACACCTTTAAAAATACACAATAATGAATCATGACGATAATTGTATTTGAATGAAGAAGCATAACTGAGCGTGAGAGAAAACAATGAGTTTTGAGAAACTGTTTGTGTGAACAATGGCTCGTAACAATAGTTCTCAATGAATAGCCACAAAGTGTGTCGCAATATATTTTGATTTAAAAGAGTTAATGAAATCCAAATTAGTTTTGAATTAATGAATGCTTCTGAGGTAGGCAGAAGGGTTGATTAAAGTCCCAGGGAAACCGACAGATTCAAAAGAAATGAAACACGTCGTCTAGAAGGCAATCAAATGGAAATTGCTTTGTTGCGTCTCCTTTGAAAACAAAGGCTCAATTTACATTGTAAATGATACCTAACAAAAATAATAGAAAACGGGGAAGGCTGCTAATACACTATTCATTATGGAAAATGTAAATGTAAAAAAGAATGACATTGTCATATTCTGTCACACATCTGGCGACATACTCCTGAAAAATGTAATCAATCACAAGATATCTCAGATTTGCTAGATCCATTTTCACAGCAGACTGTTTTTTTTACCCTACCCTACCCCACCCTACCATACCCTACCCTACCCTACCTTACCTTACCCTACTGACAAAAACATTTCAACACTACATCTGTCAATACCACTAAAGATGAGCAGAGAATGAGTTCTGTGGAAGACCAATCTGCAGTCCTCAAGGGGGTGCTAAGTAACTTTGATGTCATTCACCCCTTCCTAGTGTTTTTGGGAAATGTTGCCTGGCCTGCCAATCATATCTCCTCCACATGCAACTCGAACATCTCACTTGACTCAGGGTTACTGAATCACTCAAGGATGCTTTCCAGGAAAATATTATGGTGGATATAAAAAGTTAAATTCTTAAAGTCTGATTTTAACAGTCAGTGTGACAATTTGCGTGGCCTCTTAGCTGTTCATCAGGTTCAAGCATTCAGCCTTGTGCTCTATCTTTTGGCTTACGGCCCTTGGGATCATATCTCCCCATCCCATGGTGGCCTTTTTCATTATCTCTGTGCTTGGAAAAAAAGTCAGAAATGGTACCCCTTTCCCTTTATTGTTCACTACTTTTGACCAGGGACCTGGGCTAGAATATTATAGGCTGTGGGAGTCAATGTATACACGTGAAATGGAACCCTATTCGCTATTTAGTACACTTTTGACCAGAGCCCTATTTAGTGTGGTACTTTTGACCAGGGACCATTTCTATTTCAGACACATAGACTCCCACACTTAACATGCAGACTTGATTCTTGAAAGATCTAGGGAGATGAAATGCAATTAGGATTGGAAATCTCAACAGCCAATAGGAGACAACCAGGAAACAGCAGAGGGAGCACCCCCCTATCCATATTGACAGGACAGTAGTGGAGAAGGTGGAAAGTTTTAAGTTCCTCGGCGTACATATCACGGACAAACTGAAATGGTCCACCCACACAGACAGCGTGGTGAAGAAGGCGCAATAGCGCCTCTTCAACCTCAGGAGGCTGAAGAAATTTGGTCTGTCACCGAAAACACTTGGCAACTGCTCTGCCCACAACCATAAGGCTCTCCAGAGGGTAGTGAGTTATGCACAACGCATCACTGGGGGCAAACTACCTGCCCTCCAGGACACCTACACCACCCGATGTCACAGGAAGGCCAAAAAGATCATCAAGGACAACAACCACCCGAGTCACTGCCTGTTCACCCCGCTATCATCCAGAAGGCGAGGTCAGTACAGGTGCATCAAAGCTGGGACTGAGAGACTGAAATACAGCTTCTATCTCAAGGCCATCAGACTGTTAAATAGCCATCACTAACATTGAGTGGCTGCTGCCAACATACTGACTCAAATCTCCAGCCACATTAATAAGTAAAAAAAATGGATGTAATAAATGTATCACTAGTCACTTAAACAATGCCACTTTATATCATGTTTACATACCCTACATTACTCATCTCATATGTATATACTGTACTCTACACCATCTACTGAATCTTGCCTATGCCGCAAGGCCATTGCTCGTCCATATATTTATATGTACATATTCTTATTCATTCCTTTACACTTGTGTATAAAAGGTAGTTGTTGTGAAATTGTTAGATTACTTGTTAGATATTACTGCACGGTTGGAACTTGAAGCACAAGCATTTCGCTACACTCGCATTAACATCTGTATGTGACCAATACAATTTGATTTGATTTGAACCACATTACTGTCATCTGCATTCACAGAACCTAAGCAATGAACAACCCAATGGCAACAGAATACTTAGTATGATCACTAGCAGGATCATTGGTACGAATCGTAACTGACCTTTCTGACCTGTATCAGACACGAGTCATGCGGAAGGCGCAATCCATTCTGAGGAACTCCGAAGTTTGATGAATTTGTGATGCTTCCCTCCAAGTGCAAATACAGGTTCCTTAAATTTAAAACTAACCGGTCAAAACTCACCTTCATGCAAGATGCTACTAGCTTTCGTAATACGACATAGTACTGTGCTGTTAGGTATCGGCTGACTCTCTTTTCATGAATGGTTTACAGGTCTTCTTCCTGTACACATTTTGCTGTATATGTTGTTTTTGTGTATATTTATTGTCATGTGTACATTATGTTTTTACTATGTGCTGCAAAATGTATTTCCCCCTGGGGATAATAAAGATTCTACTCTACTGATCTGTACAAGAGAAGTGTACAGAAATGAGAAGGATAGCAGCCTATATATCATGCATTCAAATATTCTGTGTTTTTTGCATTCAATTGGATTCAGCAGATTTGTCATCATTCACTGCTTCAACCTTATATCAAACTGGAAGCAGTTTCTCTCCATCTCCTCCCTTCTTGTACAGCATATTACAGTAGAAGGGCTACTGTGTGTGACGCCTCCGTACTTACCCCTGCTCTAAGGCTGTGTTAGCAGCCCAATTCATCTATTTTGTCCAATTATTGTCAAAAGAACTGATCTGATTGGTCAAAATATCAATTATTGACAAAAGATCAGAATTGAGCTGACTGTGTAAACACAGTTTATGGTCTGCTGGCTGTCGCCTCTCCGACTGTCTCAGAGAAATAGACCAATAGGACTCTTAAGGAGAACCATATTCATGTTGAATGTTTTCCCCGTGGGACTCTTTTTGAAGCATGCCGTGTGTTTACGGAGCAAAAAAGCATTGAAAAGTATTCCGTTTATAAATGCTAATCATTATTATCATTTTAAAAAGCTACAATGAATTCCTATGAAAGATAAACGTACCAGTGACACTGAATAACATCTCACTGGCAATTGCCTCCTTTTGAGTGCATGTCAAGGTTTGTGAAATGTGGGGAGGAGAAGAGAAGATGGATATGAAAATCTAAAAATAAATGAAAATGATTGAAGATGAGTTTCAATGGAAAGTTAGGAAAGTACTCTGGAACTGCAATACTCCTAATCTAAGCTGGCGAATTGGAAGACAAACGAGAAAGGGGATTTTGGGGAAACCATGGCCTTCCCTTTGGATTGAGTGTGAGGCGGGATATGGATGGTTTTATTCGTGAGCTTCCTGATAGCTGAGATGTTTCACTTGTCAGCTTAGGAAATGACTTTTTCCGTGAAAAATGAGTTGGCTCTCAGGTGAAGGGGACTATGTAGATATTCACTGTCAACATTACTTCAGGAAACTATTCCTATTATTATTCCAGTGAGTTGTAACCTATATTTATTGTGAAATGGCCAGGATTTAGGCAGGATATACAGACACAAACGGCTGGTCAGTGGTCCCCAGTTCCCAAGCCTTCACTTTGGTTTAGGTCAATGTAGGGACTATGTCTCAACTGCATTCTTCAGCATCAGCAAGGTTAATGGTTTGATTGTCGTATCTATATGCATGCCATTGCCTTTGGTCAGAATATAGCCATGTTTTTTTACAGCCATGCTTTCGTAAAGGTCAAAATAAGAGCTTAAAAAAAAGCTCATCGGGTATGATATAGTCAAGCACTGTTTATAACCGGGCTTGAACCCGTCCTGCTTTGAATACGTGCAATCAAGTCTTCCTCCTTTTCTAAAACTGTGGATCAATGGCAGTGACCATCTGCCTGTTCTTTTTCCTCATTAGAGCCGTTTCACTACAAGCAGGCTGCTGAGCTTGGAAAGCCTTTACTTCTGCTGCTACATCAGGAAATAGCAGCAGTTAACACCATTTCTAGTTTGCAGAGACAGCTGCGAAATGTAGTTATTTGCCACCCCATCATTATAAAATGATATAACTAGAAATGCTATGAACAGGGTACAAAGCTGAACTGTTATAAAAACCATCTTCAAAACTACAAAGTAGGAACCGGAAAAATGGAAATAAATAAATGGAGAGGACGACAGCGTCACAGTAAATCAGTTCTTGATAGCCTTCAGAGGTTGAAGACAACTGTCATTAATATGTAGATGAAGTGCTGCCATTTACTGTGGATGAATGATGTAATTATCACTTTGCATTGAACGACTGTTGTATGGAAAGGTTGCAGAGGGGGTGAGTACGACAACATCACAACAAGGTTATAATAAGTTGAAATGGGATGACTCACCTCCTACTCCGCTATTGAATTCAATTGAGCTTCATCGTCAGGCCTAATTCAAATTGGACAGGCTCTAGGATACATTACTTCGGTTTATTCTATACTTGAAGTACAGTACTTCACACGACACATGAAGGAGCTTTGTCGAGGTAGTGCTATTTTTTCCGGGAGAATCTATAAGGACACGGTGCCGGAAAAGCTTGAAGCAAAGTGGTGAGATTCAACATGTGGCAAAGATCCATAAAGATCAGTCTTTAAAGTTAGTTGGCCCCATGTTGAATGTCAACTATACTTTACGTCAAGCGTTCCGCCTTGTCAGTCAGTCCTCTACATTCTACAGAACAATAATCCCTGACATAGAACCATCTGCTACCATGGCGGTGGGCCTTTGTCCCTCCTGTCTCTATTTAGATGACACTAGAATCCAGGGACCAGAATGTACACTAAATGTCAAGTATACTCCCTCTGCGGCCTCTAGGTCATCGGGCTGCTGATTATCCCGGCACACCTGTCACCATCGTCCTACACACCTGCGCCTCATGACACTCACCTGGACTCCATCACCTCCTTGATTATCTACCCTGTATCTGTCACTCCCCTTGGCTCTTTCCTCAGGTGTTAATGACTCTGTTTCATGTCGGTGCGTTAATTGTGTTTTGTGTTTATTGTTTTGTTTATTGATTAAAACACGCACTCCCTGTACTTGCTTCCCGACTCTCAGCGCACTCATTACACTAAATAATGCTTCGTTACGGTCCATGGGACATCCTCAGCTCTACAATACACTCAGCTCCTCTTCCAGGAAGTCAAGTTCCAAGAAGAATGGCATATATCGATATAAAGGACAAGCCAATGGACACTGTCTAATCTGCTGTAAAAAATAAATAAATTCAAAGATCAAACGGGAAAATGATGTGTGATTATACTATAAGTTATAATTTACTACAACTGCGAACTTGCACAGTTTAGCCATGCCTTACGTTTCGGGCATAGTTGGGATGTTCTTTTGTTGCATGTCAGTGTCACGCCTATGTCCAGTTTGTCAATTTGGCGTAGTGTAGTAGGGCATGTTACATTTACACAATACTGTATTTTGGGAGAACAGTAAGCATGCTAGCTCTTGAATTACGATTACATGATTGGCTCTCTTTCTCGCTCTGTCGGTCTCTCACACACACACATGATGTCTGTGTCACACACACACACAATTATGTTATATGTCATAACACAACTTGAAGGGTCAGTCTGCAGCTCAACTATATCAATTGTAATCAGATAAAGGGCTTGGGAATTCAAACAAGCTCAGTAGTTCCTAGGGAGGAATAGGTGGTGCATATATACCTCATGACTTTCCCAGTTCAAGGTACCTCATTTGTCTCAGAGGAAAGTGACAGAGCGGTGAGAAATGGCTCCCTGCAAAGAAAAGAGGATAATCCTTTTCTCAGCCTCTGCATCAATTTTCATTCTGGAGAGTGACGGCGAGGAATTGAGTCACACACGCATGACCATGCAAGGAAGTCACATAACTTTCTATTCCCCTGAGAGACAAAATACATCTAGTTTCAGGAAAGTTCACAGACTTCCAAGTGTAGAGCTTATAGGACCTAGGCTGGCATATCCCTCCTTTGGTTGAGCGGCTCCCTTCACTAACAACCCTGGAAACATACAATAGAGACTCAAACTCATGTAGCTAGTGGAGTTGCATGAGAGAACACATTTCCATGTCCAGCCAATGAGAGCAATAGAACTTTTAGGCATGTCCCTTGGTGTAGTTAATCTACATATCAGGTGTGAAGGTAAGACCAGATGCAGACAACGTCAAATTAACATTGGTTTAATATTCCAACAGGGGCAGGCAATAGACATGTCAAGGCAGGCAGGGGACAGTAAACCAGAAGTGGGGCAATGGTACCGAACAGCAGGCAGGGTCAGGGTAGACAGAGATCACTAATCCAGAGGTGGGGCAAAGGCACAGGTTGGCAGGCAGGTTCAGAGCAGGCAGAGTGGTCAGGTAGGCGGATTTAGAGTCAGGACAGGCAAGGGTCAAAACCAGGAGGGTAAAAAAAAGAGAGACTGGGAAAAGCAGGAGCTGAGTCACAAAAACACTGGTTGACTTGACAAACAAGACGAACTGGCAACAGACAAACAGAGAACACAGGTATAAATACGCAGGGGATATTGGGGAAGATGGGTGACACCTGGAGGGGGGTGGAGACAATCACAAAGACAGGTGAAACAGATCAGGGTGTGACACTACAAGGATCACAACAGAGCAGAAGTCACATATGACATACCATACAGGTACTGCTAAATTGGTGCCTGTATTATAGTGTGTGTGTGTGTGTGTGTGTGTGTGTGTGTGTGTGTGTGTGTGTGTGTGTGTGTGTGTGTGTGTGTGTGTGTGTGTGTGTGTGTGTGTGTGTGTGTGTGTGTGTGTGTGTGTGTGTGTGTGTGTGTGTGTGTGTGCACTACCTGCATCTTCTGCATCAGCATCGCCCCATCCAAATCAATATCTCCTATACCTGAAAAAGCAACCCACCCCATTAGAAGTGAACTAGAGAGATCAAAATCAAGGTTGGCCCGTGTTTGTCTACGAATGTTGGAAGCGAGTTTATTCCTTCCACAACAATTTGCAGGGTGTCATGTACCATAAAGAATGGACTAATCTGGTGGCCCACTTAAATGGTATTGCAATGTCGGCCAGATGAGACGTTGAGGAAGTGTAAAAGAGGAGAAACTTATACAGGGTTGGGGATTAACAGATTACATGAAAATGGTAACTGTAATCTGTTACGTTACCGCCAAAAAATGTGTAATCAGATTACAGATTCTTTTGAAAAACTAAATGTAAACAAATAATGTACAGCCTCTTAATTTTAACATGGTTAAAACAGTAATTTTGATATCATGGATGGTCAGTCCATGCATCCATAGCTCTGTCTATTAATCTGAGAGTGGTTACATTTCTTCAGGCCAATCTGTAACGATCTTCGTTGGGAGAAAGAGAGGAGGACCAAAGCGCAGCAAGTGTTCATGATGAATATTTAATGGAACAAACTGACCACTGAAATACAAAACAATAAAGTGAACGAACGAAAACCGAAACAGTTCCGTGTGGAACACACAGACACGGAAGACAACCACCCACGAAACCCAGGTGAAAAAAGGCTACCTATGTATGATTCTCAATCAGAAACAACTAACGACACCTGCCTCTGATTGAGAATCATACCAGGCCAAACGAAAAAACCAACATAGAAAAACGAACATGGATAAGCCACCCAACCCACGCCCTGACCATACAAAACAAAGAAATAACAAAAGAACTAAGGTCAGAACGTGACACCATCCCTCAGCTTTTTACCTAAATAGAGGCGGGGTGTTGTTTTGTTATTGTTTCACCTTTGGATTTGCCCTTTAAACAGCTGCAAATTATCAAGATATCAAAGTGTCACCAACATAAAGGTAAATAAAAGGACTATAGCAAATGCAGCATATGGTATTCATTTGTCACATGTTAAAAGCACTTTCAGTAGTGCTCAAAAGCATGCCATTTCATGAGCGTAGCATTTATTTTTCAACTTGAATCAATGAGCCCAATCAGTCCTCCATGACAACAAAATCATAAACAACAGAGTAGGGCTGATTAATAAGTCCTTCGTTTTGGGGTTATTCTCAGGTAAAACAATTTGGATAATTTATACTTCCATTTTTCCAAGTCCAATTATTGAAGATCAAGAACATTTATTGGAATGACTGGAATTCTGATATACTTTGGTTTCTAATGTAAAGATAGTAAAGATATAATTTATTCGTATTATTATGTAGTAGAAAGCGATGGGTTAGAAGAAGCTGACATAACCAGCCCATAAAGTAAAAATTAACATCCATATATGGCCAGCTATGTAAACTTTAACATGGATTTATCCTGTAATAGATGTCGTTCAATTGGTAACATACATTTTTGTTTTCTTCTAATGCCTCTTAAAGGGGATGTAATCAGATTACGTTACTGAGTTTGGGTAATCCAAAAGTTACGTTACTGATTACAATTTTGGACAGGTAATTAGTAACTGTAAAGGATTACATTTAGAAAGTAACCTACCCAACATTATATTACCATTTCAAATGATTAATCCAATAAGTAGGCTACTATATTGCAAAATGTTGTTTTCGCTGTAAAACATTTTAAAAATCGGAAATAATGGCTGGATTCACAAGATGTTTATCTTTCATTTGCTGTATTGGACTTGTGATTTCATGAAAATGATATTATATGATACCCTGTCCCGTTAGGCTAGGCTATGCTAGTCAGCTTTTTTGATGAGGATGCTCCCGGATCCGGGATGGGTATCACTGAAAGGTTTTAAACAACTTGGAAAATTTCAGAAAATGATGTCATGGCTTTAGAAGCTTCTGATAGGCTAATTTACATATTTTGAGTTAATTGGAGGTGTACCTGTGGATGTATTTCAAGGCATATCTTCAAACTCAGTGCCTCTTTGCTTGACATCATGGGAAAATCAGAAGAAATCAGCCAAGACCTCAGAAAAAAAATTGTAGACCTCCACAAGTCTGGTTCATGCCTGAAGGTACCATGTTCATCTGTACAAACACTAGTACGCAAGTATAAACACCATGGGATCATGCAGCTGTCATACCGCTCAGGAAGGAGATGCGTTCTGTCTCCTAGAGATGAATGTACTTTGATGTGAAAAGTGCAACTCAATTCCAGAACAACAGCAAAGGACCTTGTGAAGATGCTGGAGGAAACAGGTACAAAAGTATCTATATCCAAGGTAAAACGAGTCCTATATCGACATAACCTGACAGGCCGCTCAGCAAGGAAGAAGCCACTGCTCCAAAACCGCCATAAAAATACCAGACTACGGTTTGCAACTGCACATGGGGACAAAGATCGTACTTTTTGGAGAAATGTCCTCTGGTCTGATGAAACAAAAATAGAACTGTTTGGCAGTAATGACTATCATTATGTTTAGAGGAAAAAGGGGGAGGCTTGCAAGCCAAAGAACACCATCCCAACCGTGACACAGAGGGTGGCAGCATCATGTTGTGGGGGTGCTTCGCTGCAGAAGGGACTGGTGCACTTCACAAAATAGACGGCATCATGAGGGAGTAAATGTATGTGGATATATTAAGGCAACAGCTCGAGACTCGAGGAAGTTAAAGCTTGGACCCAAATGGGTCATCCAAATGGACAATGACCCCAAGCATACTTCCAAAGTTGTGGCAAAATGTCATCAAGGTATTGGAGTGGCCATCACAAAGCCCTGACCTCAACCCTATAGAAAAACTGAAACAGCGTGTGCGAGCAAGGAGGCCCACAAACCTGATTCAGTTACACAAGCTCTTTCAGGAGGAATGGGCAAAAATTCACCCAACCTATTGTGGGAAGCGTGTAGAAGGCTAACCAAAACATTTGACCCAAGTTAAACAATCTAAAGGCAATGCTACCAAATACTAGTTGAGTGTATGTCAACTTCTGACCCACTGGGAATGTGTTTTAAGAAATTAATGCTGAAATAAATCATTCACTCTACTATTATTCTGACATTTCACATTCTTAAAATAAACTGGTGATCTTAACTAGCTTAAGACAGGGAATTTTTACGAGGATTAAATGTCAGGAATTGTGAAAAACTGAGTTTAAATGTATTTGGCTAAGGTGTATGTAAACTTCTGACTTCAACTGTATTTTTTTTATCCTTCAAGGACACCTTACCAGGAAAGGGGAGGACATTTTACTATCGATCACCACCACTTTGTTTAAAGACAACCCTCCCAAACAAAGTTTCAGTGTCGCAGTCCTATCCTGAAAGGTTACCGTATGCTGTGGAACTCATACTTTGAGCAGGAGACAAACCAAATATTTCCAGTTGGTTCCCAGTCGCCCTCAGGTCAGTCTGAATTATTAATAAGAGGAAATGGAAACAATTGTAATTCTTCTCTCCATCTCCATGCACAATATAACTCCCCCTAGAGTCGATGTCTGTGCCACCGCGGAAATCTAATTAGCATACTACAAAAATCCCCTGAAAAAATCTGTCTGTTTAAGCTAGAGATATTTTTTTGCATGGGCTGCGTCTCAATGTACAGCATCCGCCAATGGCGTCCTTCCGCATCTGAGGTGGAATGTGGCCGAGCTACAGCAGTGTTTTTCAGATCATGGTCTTCTCACGAAAAAGTCTGTAGCATCCAAAGAGTTTGGGCTACACACTGAAGATGAGACTATAACAAAACACGTAAATGTCAGTGTTTTGCTCTAGGACGCCTCACAAGACTCGTCTTAAGGTAGCCGGTATGGAAGTAGTTTAGTGCCATAAAAAAAAATCCCATATATTTTTGGGGAATCTTTTTATCCATGTATGAATCTGTTATTCAATGTGTTTCTATGGGTGAATACAGTAAGGTCAAATTCAATGTTTCATTAGATATTATTTTTTATACCTAAAGAGGTCCTAATATTCAAAATCTAATAGCTAAATGACCCATCTTAAAACAATTACATAAGTTTGCTTAGTTGAACCCCCCACATCATACCTACAAGTCACAATATGATGCTGGCTTACAAAGTGATGTGTAATTCCAATTGGAATCCAGCCAGAGCTAGGATATCCAATAAGTGAACATTTAAATCACCTACAGCCTGCATTCAGAATGACAGCCAGGGTAGGAAAGATTTAATGCTGAGACGACGTTAATCATGTAAACTGGAACAACCATCTCAGTAACTGGTGCAATAATTCCAATGACTGTACTAAAATATTGGATTTGTTTAGAAAAAATTATGTTATATATCTTTTTGTTGCACAAAATTTATGAACCAATCAATGTACATGCAAAAACACAGATATTAAAACAAACAATTCTGAAAATCACCTTGCAATAGAGCATGCTGGGAAATATGATATATGGTTCAATGCCTTACAAAGAACCCTTGTCTTCCAAAATGGGATCTTCAGCTCAAAACGGTTCCTGGTAGAAACCTATCCCTCCGCAAAGAACCAATTTACAACAATTTTTTCTAAGCGTGTAGGGACCATTTAAGATAGTGGGCAGAGCATAAATACAGCAGTCTACAAAGCTTCCTGCTCAAATCTACACATCCCTATGAATTCATACAGGTGCGACTCATGAGAATTATTTTCAGACAGGCACTAATGAAATCGTATTAAACAGCAGCACTCGATTTCCTTCACGCTACAGGTGAACAAGAGCTCAGAATGTCACCAAACCAGACGGCCGTGTTTCTGGGCTCTGTCAGTCAGACAGCCAGAGACTGGCCCGTAGGCACCTGACAGACAGCCTAGCCCTCGGGAAGGGGTGGAGTAGAGAGAAGGGTGTGTTGCTGTTGTCACAGACATACTCATACTCAGTCACCCCTCCCTGGCTGTTGCCACAGTGTCACCATATATCACTGTCCACCTCCCACTCACTTCAGGGGCACCCTGACTGCACTGTCATGTCCTACCCAAACGAGCGTGTCACCAGCACTGGCATGCCCCCCACTGGAATGCCCTACGGACAGGCACTGTCTTAAAAGAGAGCTAAAAAAGGCCGCCATCACTTTAAATATAGCCCAGAGGCATTCACACATGGCATTGAGGCTATACCAGAACATGGACCTTTTGTACAGAAAGGTGCGTTGTATCGACTGCCCCCTTCCTCAATGTCAACTTGGCCACAAGTTTAAACTTATTATTACAAAATGTAGAATATGTGCAATTTAAATGATCAACTCAATTTAAAAGGAAAGCTAACCATCAAAACGGAAAATATGAATGTGTTGACTCATTCAGCAATAACCTATGATGTTCGAAACTGAAAGCAACACAGGCCGTGTGTGTGTGTGTGTGTGTGTGTGTGTGTGTGTGTGTGTGTGTGTGTGTGTGTGTGTGTGTGTGTGTGTGTGTGTGTGTGTGTGTGTGTGTGTGTGTGTGTGTGTGTGTGTGTGTGTGTGTGTGTGTACAACAATACAACCTTGTGACATAAATGTTCAGAGAAAGAAAAATGTGTGGGCACTGGGTTTTCTCCATGTTTTCCTTCTCTCAAGTTATATTAGTGCATTTGTGACGTTGAAAGAAACCAACGTTGGTGAGGAGATGAGTCGTTTGTTAAAACCACAGCGAGAGTTGCTTGGGGTCTAATTAAAATATTTGAACACGTAATGAGATATTAAGGCTCCTGAGATGACGTGTGGTGCCTTGGGGTAACAATGTTGTTTCTGAAGTAAACTTTGATGACATCTTCATCTTCCTCTAGATAAAGCAATATTTGAATCAAGAATAAATTCCATTCCTCATCCTAAACATTATCCACATCGTCATGAATATTCTTCTCAAACGTATACTTTATGAATGGTCTTGTCTGAAATACTTAGGCCCCTTGCTAAATCGCACCCTATGCCCCATATGTCATGCCTAATTATGTGCATACTTTCTGTAAGATGCAAATGAGGGGCGGACTGTGTGACCGTACCAACCTACACAACTGGCGTTACAAAGATGACTCAACTTACTATGTAAGGAATAGAGTGCCATTTGGGACTCAACCCTAGGATACGGCCACTTTCATGACTTCCTACTTAGAAATCATAGGAAGCATCCCGATCCCAGCCCTTCCCTGCTTTTAGTTGCATTTCTAGATGGTTATTTAAAAGTGTACTGCTTCTTCTGCATACCACTCTCCTCTTCTCGCCTACCCGACAACACAGTGATATATCACACAGTGACCAATCGAAATGATTAAAACACCTCAACCAATTAAACTGTTGGAGCTTAGATAGAAGAGATGAAAGATATATCACATTATGGCTGCATGTGTGCTAAAAGCGTTTGAAAATGCCGTTCAGTTGGGTTCAGTCAACTGAGTAAAGATCCACCCTTTATTCATGACATTCTCATCTTCAAAAACGCTTTTTCTGAAATAGAGGTGACACATTTTGTTTCTAATCCCCATGACAGCACATACTAACACACACACACACACACACACACACACACACACACACACACACACACACACACACACACACACACACACACACACACACACACACAGACTAAAATGCTTCCAAATGAATGTCTACACACACACACACACACACACACACACACACACACACACACACACACACACACACACACACACACACACACACACACACAGTCTAAAATGCTTCCAATTGAATGTTTCAGATAAAGAAGAGAGTTGTTTTAGGCAAGATTGTGTCCCTGACGACTATCAGCCAGTGAGTCATCTTTGTAACGCCAGTTGTGTAGGTTGGTACGGCCACACAGTCCGCCCCTCATTTGCATCGTACAGAGAGTACGCACATAATTAGGCATGACATCACAGGTTAGTGGATAGTGGGAGAGCGCAGAGGACAGTTTCTCCTCACTAATGAGCAGTTCAGTGACAGAAACCAAACAGGGAGAAGGCAAGAAGAAACAATCTACACAATTAGAATGGCAAGACTATAGGTCTCAGCAGCCCTAACAATCTGTTCCTATGATATAGCCCTGCGTATTGTTTGTAGTAATCTAATTACTGTGTAGATCAATGAGTATTTTCCTGCCTGCCAGCCAAAGACCGAGAACCAAGAGGGAAAATGTATCATACAGGACACAACTCAAAATATGTTGTTTAAATAATCTAGGATAATTATGCGCTATCCTTGGTTATTTTAATTACTGTGCATTCGCTTCATGTATGGCTTAATTGTGTTTTTTTCCCTCAAATAAATATAATAATAAAAAACAAGCTCCCAAGCTTCCAATTGCTATTTCAACTCTAATTTGTTATGATTCACCTAAATAACTTTCTTTATGACCTAGATTAAATCCGGACCGCAGACGATCTGCGACATTCAAAGGTAATTTCCCATTAAGCCGACATATGTAGCATTTACAGTGAATGCGGTCTTAGCCGAAAAGGTACATATATGAA
This sequence comes from Salvelinus fontinalis, assembly GCF_029448725.1. NCBI lineage: Eukaryota > Metazoa > Chordata > Actinopteri > Salmoniformes > Salmonidae > Salvelinus > Salvelinus fontinalis. The sequence continues at coordinate 61,142,523 of NC_074666.1, forward strand.
AAGGGGCAATCAGATTAAATCTATCTCTAAATTAGCTATTTGTGGTGAGAGGCCTTATTTCTTACAATGATATAATGACAATGAAGGGGTTAAACATCACAGAGCAGACTGATATGATAAGTGCCTAGCAATTACTAGGTGTGATGTTGTCACTTCCCTCCTCCGGAATTCTCCAAATGTTAAGCATGACATGAATCCTACAGGCTTTCCCCCACATCCACACATCAAACGATGTTGATGCGTCTCGTGGAATGGCTGTGTGTTCATGTGATATTTGAGTGACTCAAACGTTACAATAAAATATATAGGCTAAAAAACAATAGCTGACATGGGCTAGTTGATCTGGATACTGATTACAAGCTATAAATAGCTCTCTAAGGTCTGCAATGACTGACATGACACGATGAAGACTGCTGAAGCACCACCCTTTTTCAAAATGCTGCATTCTATTATTACAACGTTCAAGAGTAAGTTGAAAGCCCGATTTGAGTTTATGCTGACCCGGGGTCGCGCCCCACAGTTTTGGGGAACACTGGACTAGATGGTGGAGCAGACCCTGCTCAGTAGGGTCATATTGTTTATTTGTATCATAGTACTTGCACAGTTCAACATTATTATGATGGCGCCGAAGAACATGGCTGACGTTTTACATTCTCCCAAACAATTGTGTAATTATTTACTTTTTTTTGCATTTTGTGTAACTTATTTTTTTTACTTATTGTGTACATGATGTTGCTGCTAGCGTCTCTTATGACCGAAAATAACTTCTGGACATCAAAACAGTGATTACTCAACGCGAACTGGAAGAAAGTTTTCCTTTAACGAGTCCGACGAGAAGGATATCCTGCTTTCACTGGAACAGACCCAGACCCCTGCCTTTTGCGTGAAGAAAAGACACAGGAAAAGAGGACGCAGATCGGGCAGCCTTCTGAGAATCCGTAGGAGTGCGAATAAACTCCCACTGTCATTTGTTCTTCTTGCTAACGTGCAATCATTGGAAAATAAATTGATGACCTACGATTAAGATTATCCTACCAACGGGACAATAAAAACTGTAACATCTTATGTTTCACCGAGTCGCGGCTGAACGACGATATGGACAATATAGATCTAGCGAGATTTTCCATGCACTGGCAGAACAGAGACGCTACCTCTGGTAAGACGAGGGTGGGAGTGTGTGTCTTTTTGTCAATAACAGCTGGTGTGCATTATCTAATATTAAAGAAGTCTTGAGGTATTGCTCGCCTGAGGTAGAGCACCTTATGATAAGCTGTAGACCACACTATCTACGAAGAGAGTTCTCATCTATATTATTCGCAGCCGTCTATTTACCACCACAGAACGAAGCTTCCATTAACCTGTTGAGGATGGGGGCGCTGTTGTGACTATTTATGCTAATCGTGTAATTTTTGAAACGGCTTCCCACAAAATCCTTGATTGTACAATATGCATATTATTATTATTATTGGATAGAAAACAGTCTATAGTTTCTATAGGAGTTGAAATTTTGTCTCTAAGTGGAACAGAGCCCATTCTACAGCAATTTCCCTGACATGGAGTCAGATTTCAGAAATTTTGGCCCCTGATCTGGAGTCAGTTAAAAGGGCACTGTTATTGCTATGAGTATACGGACACTGCTTACGTCTTCCCCTGGATGCCTTTACGTGATGACGATTTGAATGGGGTCGATTGCGCGTTCACAGGCACTACAAATTAAAAAACCCTGAGGCTAGTCACTCTTTTCTTGGTGCGTCATGCGCCTAGAGGACACCGAACAGCACCTGTTCCAAGCATTAGTGGAGGGAGTAATATTACTCGGGTCATGTTTCTACTCGTTATGGGAGTTAAAAACATCATAAGGTAGTTAATTTAAAGCGTTTTATAGCAATTTATATCCGTTTAGTGCGATTTTGGGACATTTATTTCTGAAACGCTGTGAATTGCTGGGCACGCTTCCAGTTCATCCCGAACGCAGTTGGCATTTCCACATGGCAAGAGGACAGCTTTCCACCAAAAGACGATTACTCCCAAGAAAGGATCCTTTGCCCAAGATACTGATGGAAGAACAGCTCAAAGTAGGACATTTTTATTATGATAAATCGTGTTTCTGTCGAAAAATGTTAGTGGCTTAGGACGCCATGTTTTTTGACGTAGCTTCGCTTGGCGCAAACTGTATTGAAAAGTAAGGATAAATAAAAAAATGTAATTCCGCGATTGTATTAAGAATTAAATTGTCTATCAATCCCTGTCCACCCTATATTTTTTAGTCACGTTTATGAGTATTTATGTATAAGAGTAGATCACTGTCTAAGTGGCGCACGGACATTTTCTCACCAGCTTGGCTACATTTCACATTGTCTAACCATGATTTTGGTGGCTAAATATAAACATTTTCGATCAAACTCTATATGGATTGTGTAATATGATGTTACAGGAGTGTCATCTGAAGAATTCTGAGAAGGTTAGTGAAAAAATTAATATATTTTGGCGATGTTGACTTTTATCGCTCACTTTAGCTAGAATCAATGCTTGGCTGCTATGTGCTATGTGCTATGCTAATATAACGATTTATTGTGTTTTCGCTGTAAGACACTTAGAAAATCTGAAATATTGTCTGTATTCACAGGATCTGTGTCTTTCGATTAGTGTATGCTGTGTATTTTTACGAAATGTTTGATGATTAGTAAGTAGGTAAACACGTTGCTCAATGTAGTTATTCTAGTCCATTTGTGACGGTGGGTGCAATTGTAACCTATGCCATCTACCTGAAATATGCACTTTTTTCTAACAAAACATATTTATGGTATGGGATAGGTTATCAGACTGTCATCTGATGAGTCTTTTTCTTGGTTAGGGGCTATAAATATCTTAGTTTAGCCGAATTGGTGATAGCTACTGGTGTTGGTGGACAAATAAAAGATGGTGGATTATGCTAATGTGTTTTTAGGTAATAGATGTACATCTTTACATATTGTGTCTTCCCTGTAAACCATTTTAAAAATCGGACATGTTGGCTGGATTCACAAGATCTGTGTCTTTCATTAGCTGTATTGGACTTTAATGTGTGAAAGTTAACCTGTTGGGGATGGGGGCGCTGTTTAGACTATTTATGCTAATGTGGCTAATTTTTTAAACGGCTTCCCACAAAATCCTTGATCGTACAATATGCATATTATTATTATTATTGGATAGAAAACAGTCTATAGTTTCTATAGGAGTTGAAATTTTGTCTCTAAGTGGAACAGAGCCCATTCTACAGCAATTTCCCTGACATGGAGTCAGATTTGAGAAACGTTGGCCACTTTTCTGAAGTCATTTAAACGGGCACTGTCGTTGCTATGACTATACGGACACTTCTTACGTCTTCCCCTGGATGCCTTTACGTGATGACGATTCCAACGGGCTCGATTGCTCGTTCACAGGCCCTACAAATGAAAAAAACCTTTAGCTAGCAAGTCTTTTCTTGCTGCGTAACGCGCGTGGAAGACACCGACCCTCTCCTGTTCCAAGCGTTAGTTTAGCCTGTTATATTTCTCCGGTCATCTTTTCACTCGTTATAGGAGTTACAAACATCACAAAGTAGTTAATTTAAAGCGTTTTATAGCAATTTATATCCGTTTAGTGCGATTTTGGGACATTTATTTTTGCAACGATGTGAAAAGTTGGTCACGCTTTTCAGTTCATCCCGAACGTAGTTGACATTTCCACATGGCAAGAGGACAGCTTTCCACCAAAAGACGATTTCTCCCAAGAAAGGATCCTTTGCCCAAGATACTGATGGAAGAACAGCTCAAGGTAGGACATTTTTATTATGATAAATCGTGTTTCTGTCGAAACATTTTAGTGGCTTAGGACGCCATGTTTTTTGACGTAGCTTCGCTTGGCGCAAACTGTATTGAAAAGTAAGGATAAATTAAAAAATGTAATAACGCAATTGTATTAAGAATTAAATTGTCTATCAATCCCTGTCCACCCTATATTTTTTAGTCACGTTTATGAGTATTTATGTATAAGAGTAGATCACTGTCTAAGTGGCGCAAGGACGTTTTCTTTACCAGCTTGTCTACATTTCACATTGTCTAACCATGATTTTGGTGGCTAAATATAAACATTTTCGATCAAACTGTATATGCATGTTGTAATGTGATGTTACAGGAGTGTCATCGGAAGAATTCTGAGAAGGTTAGTGAAAAAATTAATATCTTTTGGCGATGTTGACTTTTATCGCTCACTTTGGCTAGAATCAATGCTGGGCTGCTAATTGCTATGTGCTAAGCTAATATAACGATTTATTGTGTTTTCGCTGTAAGACACTTAGAAAATCTGAAATATTGTCTGTATTCACAGGATCTGTGTCTTTCGATTCGTGTATGCTGTGTATTTTTACGAAATGTTTGATGATTAGTAGTTAGGTAAACACGTTGCTCATTGTAATTATTCTAGTCCATTTGTGATGGTGGGTGCAATTGTAAACTATGCCATCTACCTGAAATATGCACTTTTTTCTAACAAAACCTATCCCATACCATAAATATGTTATCAGACTGTCATCTAATGAGTTTTTTTGTTGGTTAGAGGCTATAAATATCTTAGTTTAGCCGAATTGGTGATGGCTACTGGTGTTGGTGGACAAATAAAAGATGGTGGAATATGCTAATGTGTTTTTAGGTAATAGATGTACATCTTTACATATTGTGTCTTCCCTGTAAAACATTTTAAAAATCGGAAATGTTGACTGGATTCATAAGATCTGTGTCTTTCATTAGCTGTATTGGACTTTAATGTGTGAAAGTTAAATATTTTAAAAAAATATTTTTTTTGAATTTCGCGGCACTGGTTTTTCAGTGGGGGGGGGGGGGGAGTGCCGCTAGCGGCACGCTGATCCTAGACAGGTTAAATATTTTAAAAAAAAATATTTTTTGAATTTCGCGGCTCTGCCTTTTCAGTGGGGGGGGGGGGGGGGGGAGTGCCGCTAGCGGCACCCTCATCCTAGACAGGTTAAGACCGCTCTCAGCCAATGTCACGTTCCTGACCTATTTCTGTTAGTTTGTTGTATGTGTTAGTTGGTCAGGACGTGAGTTTGGGTGGGCATTCTATGTTTTCTGTTTCTATGTTGGTTAAGGGTTGCCTGGTATGGCTCTCAATTAGAGGCAGGTGTTTGGCGTTTCCTCTAATTGAGAGTCATATTTAGGTAGGTTGTTTCACAGTGTTCGTTGTGGGTGGTTGTCTCCTGTGTCAGTGTTTGTCGCACCATACGGGACTGTTTGGTTTGTCTGTACATCGTTCTTTTTGTGTAGTCTATTTTCCCTGTTTGTGCGTTCTTCGTGTTATATGTAAGTTCGTATAGTTCAGGTCTGTCTACATTTGTTTTGTTATTTTGTTAATTATTTCAAGTGGTTTTAGTTCGTTTTTTCATCTTATTTAATAAATCATGTCATTTCACAACGCTGCGCCTTGGTTCAATCCATGCTCCTCCTCTTTGGATGAAGAGGAGGAGGAATACCGTTACAGAACCACCCACCAAATGACCAGAACCAAGCAGCGGTGTAACGGGAGGAAGGGACAGCGCAAGAAGGAGGAATGGACATGGGAGGATGTTTTGGACGGTAAAGGTTACTACACATGGGAGGAGATCCTGGCTGGAAGGGATCGCCTCCCATGGGAACAGCTGGAGGCACTGAGGAGAGCAGAGGGAACCGGAGAAGGGAACCGGCGTTATGAGGGGACGCGTCTAGCACGGAAGCCCGAAAAGCCCGTGAGTACTACCCAAAAATTTCTTGGGCGGGGGCTAAGAGGTAGTGGGCCGAGGGCAGGTAGGAGACCTGCGCCCAATTCCCAGGCTAACCGTGGAGAGCGGGAGTACGGGCAGACGCCGTGTTACGCAGTAGAGCGCACGGTGTCTCCTGTACGTGTGCATAGCCCGGTGCGGGTTATTCCACCTCCCCGTACTGGTAGGGCTAGATTGAGCATTGAGCCAAGTGCCATGAAGCCGGCTCTACATATCTGGCCACCAGTACATCTCCTCGGGCCGGCTTACATGGCACCAGCTTTACGCATGGTGTCCCCGGTTCGCCTACATAGCCCGGTGCGGGTTATTCCACCTCCCCGCACTGGGTGGGCGACGGGGAGCATTCAACCAGGTAAGGTTGGGCAGGCTCGATGCTCAAGGGAGCCAGTACGCTTGCACGGTCCGGTATTTTCGGCACTACCTCCCCGCCCCAGCCCAGTACCACCAGTGCCTACACCACGCACAAGGCTTCCAGTGCGTTTCCAGAGCCCTGTTCCTCCTCCACGCACTCTCTCTATGGTGCGTGTCTCCAGCCCAGTGCCTCCAGTTCCGGCACCACGCACTAAGCCACCTGTGCGTCTCCAGAGCCCTGTACACACTGTTCCTTCTCCCCGTACTCGTCCTGATGTGCGTGCACTCAGCCCGGTGCCACCAGTGCCGGTACCACGCACCAGGCAAATAGTACGCTTGAGAGTCCAGTGTGCCCTGTCCCTGCTCCCCGCACTAGGCTTGAAGTGCGTGTCTCCAGTCCGGTGCCTCCAGTTCCGGTACCACGCACCAGGCCTACAGTGCGTCTCAGCCGGCCAGAGTCTGCCGTCTGCCCAACGGCGCCTGAACTGTCCGTCTGCCAAGCGCCGCATGAACTGCTTGTCTGTATTGAGCCTTCAAAGCCGCCCGTCTGCCATGAGCCTACAGAGCCTTCCGCCAGACTGGAGCCGCTAGAGCCTTCCGCCAGACAGGAGCCGCTAGAGCCTTCCACCAGACAGGGGCAGCCAAAGCCTTCCGCTAGACAGGATCAGTCTGAGCCATCCGTCTCCTCAGCGCCGCCTGAGCCATCCGTCTCCTCAGCGCCGTCTGAGCCATCCCTCCTCAGCGCCGTCTGAGCCATCCGTCTCCCCAGCGCCGTCTGAGCCATCCGTCTCCCCAGCGCCGTCTGAGCCATCCGTCTCCCCAGCGCCGTCTGAGCCATCCGTCTGTCCCGAGCCATTAGAGCCGCCCGTCTGTCCCGAGCCGTCAGAGCCGTTAGTCAGTCAGGAGCCGCTAGAGCCATTCGTCAGTCAGGATCTGCCAGAGCCGCCAACGAGACAGGATCTGCCAGAGCCGCCAACCAGACAGGATCTGCCAGAGCCGCCAACCAGACAGGATCTGCCAGAGCCGCCAACCAGACAGGATCTGCCAGAGCCGCCAACCAGACAGGATCTGCCAGAGCCGCCAGCCATGAGCGTCCAGAGCCGTCAGCCAGCCATGAGCATCCAGAGCCGTCAGCCAGTCATGAGCTGCCCCTCAGCCCAGAGCGGCCATTAATCCAGAACTGCCCCTCAGTCCAGAGCTGTCTCTCTGTCCGGAGCTGCCTTTCAGTCCGGAGCTACCTCTCTATCCTGAGCTACCTCTCTATCTACCTCTCTATTCTCACCTACCTCTATGTCCTGAGCTAACTTGTCCCGGAGCTGTCCCTTTATTTTGTGATGCCTATATTATGTGGGTGGAATAGGGGGGTGGTCATTCTGAGGGGGATTAGCAAGCTGGGATTGACTATGGTGGGGTGGGGACCTCGTCCTGAGCCTGAGCCACCACCGTGGTCAGATGCCCACCCAGACCCTCCCCTAAACCTTGTGCTGGTGCGCCCGGAGTTCGCACCTTAAGGGGGGGGGGGGGGGTTATGTCACGTTCCTGACCTTTTTCTGTTAGTTTGTTGTATGTGTTAGTTGGTCAGGACGTGAGTTTGGGTGGGCATTCTATGTTTTCTGTTTCTATGTTGGTTTAGGGTTGCCTGGTATGGCTCTCAATTAGAGGCAGGTGTTTGGCGTTTCCTCTAATTGAGAGTCATATTTAGGTAGGTTGTTTCACAGTGTTCGTTGTGGGTGGTTGTCTCCTGTGTCAGTGTTTGTCGCACCATACGGGACTGTTCGGTTTGTTTGTACATCGTTCTTTTTGTGTAGTCTATTTTCCCTGTTCGTGCGTTCTTCGTGTTATATGTAAGTTCGTATAGTTCAGGTCTGTCTACATTTGTTTTGTTATTTTGTTAATTATTTCAAGTGGTTTTAGTTTGTTTTTTCGTCTTATTTAATAAATCATGTCATTTCACAACGCTGCGCCTTGGTTCAATCCATGCTCCTCCTCTTCGGATGAAGAGGAGGAGGAATACCGTTACAGCCAACTCTATGAGGCTATAAGCAAAGAAGAAGATGCTCACCCAGAAGTGGCGCTCCTAGTAGCCGGGGACTTCAATGTATGCAAACTTAAATCAGTTTTACCAAATCTTTACCAGCATGTCACATGTGCAACCAGGTGGAAAAAAATCCTAGACCACCTTTACTCCTCACAAAGAGATGCATACAAAGCTTTTCCCTGTCCTCCATTTGGCAAATCTGACCATAACTCTTTCCTCCTGATTCCTCCTTACAAGTAAAAACTGAAGCAGGAAGTACCAGTGACTCGCTCAATACGGAAATGGTCAGATGATGTGGATGCTACACTACAGGACTGTTTTGCTAGCACAGACTGGAAAATGTTCCGGGATTCATCCAATGGCATTGAGGAATACACTACCTCAGTCATTGGCTTCATCAATAAGTGCAGTGACTGTACGTTCATATCTCAACCAGAAGCCATGGATTACAGGCAACATGCGCATTGAGTTAAAGGCCAGGGCTGCCGCTTTTAAGGAGCGGGAGACTAATCCGGACGCTTATAAGAAATCCCGCTATGCCCTCAGACGAACCATCAAACAAGCAAAGCGTCAGTATAGGATTAATATTGAATCCTACTACACTGGCTCTGACGCTCGTCGGACGTGGAAGGGCTTGAAAACTATTACGGACTACAAAGGGAAACCCAGACGCGAGCTGCCTGGTGACACGAGCCTACCAGACTAGCTAAATGCATTTTATGCTCACTTCGAGGCAAGCAACACTGAAGGACGCACCAGAGCATCGGCTATTCTGGATGATTGTGTTATAACGCTCTCAGTAGCCGATGTGAACGAAAACTTTAAGCAGGTCAACATTCACAAAGCCGCTGAGCCAGACTGTTCTGGACGTGTACTCAAAGCATCCTGGACTAACTGTCAAGTGTCTTCACTGACATTGTCAACCTCTCCCTGACCGAATCTGTAATACCTACATGTTTCAAGCAGACCAGGTAACCTCCCTAAATGATTACCACCCTGTGGTGACTCACGTCGGTAACCACGAAATGCTTTGAAAGGCGGGTCATGGCTCACATCAACAGCATCCTCCCGGACACCCTAGACCCACTCCAATTCGCATACCGCCCCAACAGATCCACAGATGACGCAATCTTAATTGCACTCCACCCTGCCCTTTCTCACCTGGACAAATGTAACATCTATGTGAGAATGTTGTTCATTGACTACAGCTCAGCGTTCAACACCATAGTGCCCTCAAAGCTCATCACTAAGCTAAGGACTCTGGGATTAAATACCTCCATCTGCAACTGGATCCTGGACTTCCTGACGGGCCGCCCCCAGAGGGTAAGAGAAGGTAACAACACATCTGCCACGCTGATCCTTAACACTTGGGCCACTCAGGGATGGGTACTTAGTCCCCTCCTGTATTCCCTGTTCACCCACGACTGCGTGGCCAAACACAACACCGTCATTAAGTTTGCTGACAACACAACAGTGGTAGGCCTGATCACCGACAATGATGAGATGGCCTATAGGGAGGAGGTCAGAGAACTGGCAATGTGGTGCCAGGACAACAATCTCTCCCTCAATGTGAGCAAGACAAAGGAGCTGATCATGGACTACAGAAAAATGCGGGGCGAATAGACCCCCATTAAAACCTTTTCTCAATAGGGGGGCGCTATTTTCACTTTGTAAAAAATCGGGCCCAAAATAAACTGCCTCGTACTCTATTCTAGCTCCTACAATATGCATATTATTATTACTATTGGGTAGAAAACACTCTCAAGTTTCTAAAACCGTTTGAATTATATCTGTGAGTAAAACAGAACTCATTTTGCAGCAAACTTCCTGAAAGGAAGTGAAAAATCTGAAATCGAGGCTCTGTTCCAGGGCCTTCCTATTAATTTGCTTGAAATCTATGGATATACATGCACTTCATACGCCTTCCACTAGATGTCAACAGGCAGTGGGAGGTGGAATGGTCTAGCTTGATCTGAGGTCGAACAAGAGCTCTTGGAATGACGTGACCACTATTTCCTTTTGTCTTCGAAGGCGCGGGAAGGACATCAGCATTGGCTTCTGAAAAGCTTTCGGTATACACGGCTAATATCTCCGGCTTTGATTTTATTTGATACATGTGATAATATCATCGTAAAGTATGTTTTTTCAATCGACATTTATCAGATTATTCAACGTTTATCGGTAGTTTTGGAGTTTTGCGTTGTTTGCGTCGAGAGAAGATGGACATGTTCATGCCACTTGGCTAGCTATGGTTGCTAATTCGACAGGAGAAGAGGACATTCTAAAACCAAACAACGATTTGGAGTTTTGCGTTGTTTGCGTCGAGAGAAGATGGACATGTTCACGCCACTTGGCTAGCTATGGTTGCTAATTCGACAGGAGAAGAGGACATTCTAAAACCAAACAACGATTTAGTCTGGACAAAGGACTCCTTGTACAAGATTCTGATGGAAGCTCAGCAAAAGTAGGAACCATTTATGATGTTATTTCGTATTTCTGTGGAAAATGTTTAGTTCTGTTTTCCGCCCTCATTGCAGGAGCTGTCTCGCTATAACGTAAGCTGTATGTCGTACTAAAGTTATTTTTAAAAATCTAACACGGCGATTGCATTAAGAACTAGTGTATCTTTCATTTGCTGTACAGCATGTATTTTTTAGTAAAGTTTATGATGAGTTCTTTGATTAGATTAGGTGACTGCACAAAATTCTCCGGAGAATTTTGTGCAGTTTGGCTACGTATTCACATTGTAAAACCAGGATTTGTAGCTCTAAATATGCACATTTTCGAACAAAACATATATGTATTGTGTAACATGATGTTATAGGACTGTCATCTGATGAAGTTTGTCAAGGTTGGTGAATAATTTAATATCTTTTGCTGGTTTTTGCAATCGCTACATTTTGCTGCTGATAAATGCGTTTGTGTGGTTGGCTATTGTGGTAAGCTAATATAATGCTATATTGTGTTTTCGCTGTAAAACACTTAAAAAATCTGAAATATTGGCTGGATTCACAAGATGTTTATCTTTCATTTGCTGTACACCATGTATTTTTCATAAATGTTTTATGATGAGAATTTAGGTATTTCACGTTGCTCTCTGTAATTATTCCGGCTGCTTTGGTGACATTTGTTATGGTAGCTGCAATGTAAAACTATGATTTATAACTCAAATATGCACATTTTCGAACAAAACAGATGTATTGTATAACATGTTATACGACTGTCATCTGATGAAGTTGTTTATTGGTTAGTGACTAATTATATCTCTATTTGGTCGGTTTTGTGATAGCTACCTATGCGGTAAAGAAATTGTGAAAATATGCGGTTGAGTCTTTTGCTATTGTGGTTAGCTAATAGAAATACATATTGTGTTTTCGCTGTAAAACATTTTAAAAATCGGAAATGATGGCTGGATTCACAAGATGTGTATCTTTCATTTGGTGTCTTGGACTTGTGATTTCATGATATTTATATGCTAGTATTTACTTGTGGCGCTATGCTAGTCTATGCTAGTCAGCTTTTTTACTGATGAGGATGCTCCCGGATCCGGGATGGTGACCAAGTAGAAGTTTTAACATTGATGGGGCTGTAGTGGAGCGGGTCGAGAGTTTCAAGTTCCTTGGTGTCCACATCACCAACGAACCATCATGGTCCAAACATATCAAGACAGTAGTGAAAAGAGTAAAAGAGTAAACAACAAAACCTTTTCTCCCTCAGGAGACTGAAAAGATTTGGCATGGGTCCCCAGATCCTCAAACGGTTCTACAGCTGCACCATCGAGAGCATCCTGAACGGTTGCATCACCACCTGGTATGGCAACTGCTCGGCATCTGACCATAAGGAGCTACAGAGGGTAGTGCGAACGGCCCAGTACATCACCGAGGCCAAGCTTCCTGCCATCCAGGACCTATAAATAGGCGGTGTCTGAGGAAATCCCCAAAATTGTCAGAGACTCCAGTCACCCAAGTTATGGACTGTTTTCTCTGCTACCTTACGGCAAGCGGTACCGGAGCGCCAAGTCGAGGACCAAAAGGCTCATCAACAGTTTCTACCCCCAAACCATAAGACTACTGAACAATTAATAAAATCTTCACTGGACTATTTACATTGATCCCCCATTTTGTACACTGCTGCTACTCGCTGTGTATTATATATTCATAGTCACTTCACCCATATCTACATGTACAAATTACCTCAACTAACCTGTAACCCCACACACTGACTCGGTACCAGTAACCACAGTATATAGCCTCGTTATTCTTATTGTGTTGCTTTTGATTATTATTTTATAACTTTTTATTCAATATTTTCTTAACTCTTGAGCTACACTGTAGGTTAAGGGCTTGTAAATAAGCATTTCACGGTAAGGTCTACTCTTGTTGTACTTGGGGCATGTGACAAATAACGTTTGATTTGAATTAATATTGAGTTGCACCCACTTTTGCCCTCAGAACAGCCTCAATTCGTTGGGTCATGGACTCTACAAGGTGTCGATAACATTCCACAGGGAAGCTGGCCCATGTTGACTCCAATGCTTCACACAGTAGACAATTCTTGATACACACTGGAAACTGTTGAGCGTGAAAAACCCAGCAGCGTTGGGTATGTAGTAGTAGGTGCCGATGTGCCTGGCACCTACTACCATACCCATTCAAAGGCACTTAAATGTTTTGTTTTGCCCGTTCACCCTCTGAATGGCACACATACACAATCCATGTCTCAAGGATTAAAAATCCTTGTTTAACCTATCTCCTCCCCTTCATCTACACTGATTGCAGTGGATTTAACAAGTGACATCAATAATAGATCATAGCTTTCACGTGGACTTACCTGGTCAGTCTGTCATGGAAAGTGTTCCCAATGTTTTGTACACTCACTGTATATAAGAGTAGTAAGCCAATACAACAATAGGCTATATCTAACACTTACACACACTGCATAGTGTGTATAACATTCTGTGCAGCCTTTGATATTATTGACCATAACCTGTTGTTGAAAAAACGTATGTGTTAAGTTAAGGCATTAACTTTCTATTGCAGGATTTGAACATGCAACCTTTGGCACCAGAGGCAGATAGCAAGCTGTCATGGTCAAAACACATAGACACTATGGTTGCTAAAATGAAAAGAGGTCTGTCTGTCCATGGCAGGGCGTTGCTCTACCTTCTTGACATCTCAGTCAACCAGATAGGTCCTACAGGCCCTAGTATTGTAGCTCCTGGACTATTGGCCAGCTGTATGGTCATGTAAGGACATAGGTAAGTTGGTCCTGTCATGTTTTGTCATTTGATTATCATGTCTTGTCCCTGTGCTTCCCTTCCATTTGTCTCCCTCTGCTGGTCTTAGTAGGTTCTTTCCCTCTTTCTATTCCTCTCTCTTCCCCTCCCTCTCTTCCTCTCTCGCTCTCTCTCTATCGTTCCGTTCCTGCTCCCAGCTGTTCCTCATTTTCCTAACTACCTCATTTAATCTTTCACACCTGTCCCCTATTTTGCCCTCTGATTAGAGTTCCTATTTCTCCCTCTGTTTTCCGCTTCTGTCCTTGTCGGATCTTTGTTTGAGGTTTGCTGTTCTGTGTCCTGGTTCCGCCCTGTCGTGTTTTTGCCTTCAACAGATGCTGCGTGTGAGCAGGTGTCATCTAAGATATATCCTGGAGTACCGTTTTGTTTAAGACTGGAATAAAGACTCTGTTTTTGTTAAGTCGCTTTTGGGTCCTCATTCACCAGCATAACAGAAAGATCCGACCACAATGGACCCAGCGACTACGGATTCTCGCAACACTGCCATCGAGATCCAGGGAGCAATGCTCGGCAGACACGAGCAGGAATTGTCTGCTGCTCGTCATGCCGTTGAGACCCTGGCCGCTCAGGTTTCCAACCTCTCAGGACAGTTTCAGAGTCTTCGTCTCGTGCCACCTGTTACTTCCTGGTCTTCCGAGTCTTCGGAACCTAGGGTTAATAACCCACCATGTTACTCTGGGCAACCCACTGAGTGCCGCTCCTTTCTCACCCAGTGTGATATTGTGTTTTCTCTCCAGCCCAACACATACTCACGAGAGAGAGCTCGGATCGCCTACGTCATATCACTCCTTACTGGTCGGGCTCGGGAGTGGGGCACAGCTATCTGGGAGGCAAGGGCTGAGTGTACTAACGAATATCAGAACTTTAAAGAGGAGATGATACGGGTTTTTGATCGTTCAGTTTTTGGGAAGGAGGCTTCCAGGGTCCTGGCTTCCCTATGTCAAGGTGATCGATCCATGACGGATTACTCTATAGAGTTTCGCACTCTTGCTGCATCCAGTGACTGGAACGAGCCGGCGTTGCTCGCTCGTTTTCTGGAGGGACTTCACGCTGAGGTTAAGGATGAGATTCTCTCTCGGGAGGTTCCTTCCAGCGTGGACTCTTTGATTGCACTCGCCATCCGCATAGAACGACGGGTAGATCTTCGTCACCGAGCTCGTGGAGGAGAGCTCGCGTTAACGGTGTTTCCCCTCTCCGCATCTCAACCATCTTCTCCCATCAGCTCAGAGACTGAGCCCATGCAGCTGGGAGGTATTCGCATCTCGACTAAGGAGAGGGAACGGAGAATCACCAACCGCCTTTGTCTCTATTGCGGTTCTGCTGGACATTTTGTCATGTCATGTCCAGTAAAAGCCAGAGCTCATCAGTAAGCGGAGGGCTACTGGTGAGCGCTACTACTCAGGTCTCTCCATCAAGATCCTGTACTACCTTGTCGGTCCATCTACGCTGGACCGGTTCGGCTGCTTCCTGCAGTGCCTTGATAGACTCTGGGGCTGAGGGTTGTTTTATGGACGAAGCATGGGCTCGGAAACATGACATTCCTCTCAGACAGTTAGGGAGGCCCACGCCCATGTTCGCCTTAGATGGTAGTTCTCTCCCCAGTATCAGATGTGAGACACTACCTTTAACCCTCACAGTATCTGGTAACCACAGTGAGACCATTTCCTTTTTGATTTTTCGTTCACCTTTTACACCTGTTGTTTTGGGTCATCCCTGGCTAGTATGTCATAATCCTTCTATTAATTGGTCTAGTAATTCTATCCTATCCTGGAACGTTTCTTGTCATGTGAAGTGTTTAATGTCTGCTATCCCTCCTGTTTCTTGTGTCCCCTCTACTCAGGAGGAACCTGGGGATTTGACAGGAGTGCCGGAGGAATATCATGATCTACGCACGGTCTTCAGTCGGTCCAGAGCCAACTCTCTTCCTCCTCACCGGTCGTATGATTGTTGTATTGATCTCCTTCCGGGGACCACTCCCCCTCGGGGTAGACTATACTCTCTGTCGGCTCCCGAACGTAAGGCTCTCGAGGATTATCTGTCTGTTTCTCTCGACGCCGGTACCGTGGTGCCTTCTTCCTCTCCCGCCGGAGCGGGGTTTTTCTTTGTTAAGAAGAAGGACGGTACTCTGCGCCCCTGCGTGGATTATCGAGGGCTGAATGACATAACGGTTAAGAATCGTTATCCGCTTCCCCTTATGTCGTCAGCCTTTGAGATGCTGCAGGGAGCCAGGTTCTTTACTAAGTTGGACCTTCGTAACGCTTACCATCTCGTACGCATCAGAGAGGGGGACGAGTGGAAAACGGCGTTTAACACTCCGTTAGGGCATTTTGAATACCGGGTTCTGCCGTTCGGTCTCTCTAATGCTCCAGCTGTCTTTCAGGCATTAGTTAATGATGTACTGAGAGACATGCTGAACATCTTTGTTTTCGTTTACCTTGACGATATCCTGATTTTTTCATCGTCACTCGAGATTCATGTTCAGCACGTTCGACGTGTACTCCAGCGCCTTTTAGAGAATTGTCTCTACGTGAAGGCTGAGAAGTGCGCCTTTCATGTCTCCTCTGTCACTTTTCTTGGTTCTGTTATTTCCGCTGAAGGCATTCAGATGGATCCCGCTAAGGTCCAGGCTGTCAGCGATTGGCCCGTTCCTAAGTCACGTGTCGAGTTGCAGCGTTTTCTCGGTTTCGCTAATTTCTATCGGCGTTTCATTCGTAATTTCGGTCAAGTGGCTGCCCCTCTCACAGCTCTGA
Source organism: Salvelinus fontinalis (assembly GCF_029448725.1). NCBI lineage: Eukaryota > Metazoa > Chordata > Actinopteri > Salmoniformes > Salmonidae > Salvelinus > Salvelinus fontinalis. Next base: position 61,158,746 of record NC_074666.1, read on the forward strand.
CTTCTGTCAAGACTTGCTTTAAGTGGTCCGGTTCCGCCCAGGGAGCTTTTGATCTCCTCAAGAAGCGTTTTACATCCGCTCCTATCCTTGTTACTCCTGACGTCACTAAACAATTTATTGTCGAGGTTGACGCTTCAGAGGTGGGCGTGGGAGCCATTCTGTCCCAGCGCTTCCAGTCTGACGATAAGGTTCATCCTTGCGCTTACTTTTCTCATCGCCTGTCGCCATCGGAACGCAACTATGATGTGGGTAACCGCGAACTGCTCGCTATCCGCTTAGCCATAGGCGAATGGCGACAGTGGTTGGAGGGGGCGACCGTTCCTTTTGTCGTTTGGACTGACCATAAGAACCTTGAGTACATCCGTTCTGCCAAACGACTTAATGCACGTCAAGCTCGTTGGGCGTTGTTTTTCGCTCGTTTTGAGTTCGTGATTTCCTATCGCCCGGGAAATAAGAACACCAAGCCTGATGCCTTATCCCGTCTCTTTAGTTCTTCTGTGGTTTCTACCGACCCCGAGGGGATTCTCCCTGAAGGGCGTGTTGTCGGGTTGACTGTCTGGGGAATTGAGAGACAGGTAAAGCAAGCGCTCACTCACACTGCGTCGCCGCGCGCTTGTCCTAGTAACCTTCTGTTTGTTCCTGTCTCTACTCGTCTGGCTGTTCTTCAGTGGGCTCATTCTGCCAAGTTAGCTGGCCACCCCGGTGTTCGGGGTACGCTTGCTTCTATTCGCCAGCGGTTTTGGTGGCCTACTCAGGAGCGGGACACGCGTCGTTTCGTGGCTGCTTGTTCGGACTGCGCGCAGACTAAGTCAGGTAACTCTCCTCCTGCCGGTCGTCTCAGACCGCTTCCCATTCCTTCTCGACCATGGTCTCACATCGCCTTAGACTTTATTACCGGTCTGCCTTCGTCTGCGGGGAAGACTGTGATTCTTACGGTTATCGATAGGTTCTCTAAGGCGGCACATTTCATTCCCCTCGCTAAGCTTCCTTCCGCTAAGGAGACGGCACAAATCATCATTGAGAATGTGTTCAGAATTCATGGCCTCCCGTTAGACGCCGTTTCAGACAGAGGTCCGCAATTCACGTCACAGTTTTGGAGGGAGTTCTGTCGTTTGATCGGTGCTTCCGTCAGTCTCTCTTCCGGGTTTCATCCCCAGTCTAACGGTCAAGCAGAAAGGGCCAATCAGTCGATTGGTCGCATTTTACGCAGCCTTTCGTTTCGAAACCCTGCGTCTTGGGCAGAACAGCTCCCCTGGGCTGAGTATGCTCACAACTCGCTTCCTTCGTCTGCTACCGGGCTATCTCCGTTTCAGAGTAGTCTTGGTTACCAGCCTCCTCTGTTCTCGTCCCAGCTCGCCGAGTCCAGCGTTCCCTCCGCTCAGGCTTTTGTCCAACGTTGTGAGCGCACTTGGAGGAGGGTCAGGTCTGCACTTTGCCGTTACAGGGCGCAGACTGTGAGAGCCGCCAATAAACGTAGGATTAAGAGTCCTAGGTATTGTCGCGGTCAGAGAGTGTGGCTTTCCACTCGTAACCTTCCCCTTACGACAGCTTCTCGCAAGTTGACTCCGCGGTTCATTGGTCCGTTCCGTGTCTCTCAGGTCGTCAATCCTGTCGCTGTGCGACTGCTTCTTCCGCGACATCTTCGTCGCGTCCACCCTGTCTTCCATGTCTCTTGTGTCGAGCCTTTTCTTCGCGCTCCCGTTCGTCTTCCCTCCCCCCCTCCCGTCCTTGTCGAGGGCGCACCTATTTACAAGGTACGGAAGATCATGGACATGCGTTCTCGGGGACGTGGTCACCAGTACTTAGTGGATTGGGAGGGTTACGGTCCTGAGGAGAGGAGTTGGGTTCCATCTCGGGACGTTCTGGACCGTTCGTTGATTGATGATTTCCTCCGTTGCCGCCAGGGTTCCTCCTCGAGTGCGCCAGGAGGCGCTCGGTGAGTGGGGGGGTACTGTCATGTTTTGTCATTTGATTATCATGTCTTGTCCCTGTGCTTCCCTTCCATTTGTCTCCCTCTGCTGGTCTTAGTAGGTTCTTTCCCTCTTTCTATTCCTCTCTCTTCCCCTCCCTCTCTTCCTCTCTCGCTCTCTCTCTATCGTTCCGTTCCTGCTCCCAGCTGTTCCTCATTTTCCTAACTACCTCATTTAATCTTTCACACCTGTCCCCTATTTTGCCCTCTGATTAGAGTTCCTATTTCTCCCTCTGTTTTCCGCTTCTGTCCTTGTCGGATCTTTGTTTGAGGTTTGCTGTTCTGTGTCCTGGTTCCGCCCTGTCGTGTTTTTGCCTTCAACAGATGCTGCGTGTGAGCAGGTGTCATCTAAGATATATCCTGGAGTACCGTTTTGTTTAAGACTGGAATAAAGACTCTGTTTTTGTTAAGTCGCTTTTGGGTCCTCATTCACCAGCATAACAGGTCCAGAACAAAGCAGCACATATCGCACTTAGATGTACATGGAAGAAGTAACATGCATGTCAGTCTCTCCTGGCTAAAAGTTGAGGAGAGATTGACTGCATAACTATTGGTCTTTGTGCTAGGCATTGATGTGTCGAAGGTACCGAAGTGTCTGTTCAAGCAGTTGGCACACAGTTCGGTCAGTCATCGGTACAACACAAGACATGCAACCAGAGGTCTCCTCAAAGTCCCCAGGTCCAGAACAGAGGCTGAGAAACACAGTATTAAATAGAGACATGACTACATGGAACTCTCTGTCACCCTAGGTAACTCAAGCTAGCATTAAAACCAGTTAAAAAACAGATAAAAGAACACCTTACTGCAGAAAGGGGACTGTGAAGAGAGACAGACATTTTATATATCTTGTATTGTAATTTGCAATGTATTATGTATTAGAACTAGATATTGTGTGTGTGTACTGATATGTAGGCTATGTGTGACGTTTTGAATGTATGTATTTCGGTCCTTGACTAATAATGTTCTGTACTAAAGCTATAAGGCCCGAGGAGATGTGGTATATGGCCAATATACCACGGTTAAGGGCTGTTCTTACTCACGACGCAACGCCTGGACACAGCTCTTAGCTGTGGTATATTGGCCATATATCAAAAGCTCCAGAGGTGCCTTATTGCTATTATAAACTGGTTACCAACTCAATTAGAGCAGAAATAATTAATATTTTGTCATACCCATGGTTTACGGTCTGATATACCATGGCTGTCAGCCAATCAGCATTCAGTGCTCGAACCACCCAGTTTATAATATGTATTATGTCATGTTTCATGTGGATCCCAGGAAGAGTAGCTGATGCTTTTGTAGCGACGAATGGAGAGCCTAATAAATACCAAATACTGTCCACAATGCCTTTGCAAAAACCGAAAAGGTAATAGCGCTCACTGTTGCTCCTAGCGGACAGTTTCCACATCATCTCCCAACTTCCTGAAATAGGGATGGACGTCGAATACTGACTTATATCCCGGGTGACCTGGCTGCGATCACACCCCATGATATGAGGGTTTGGGTGGCACAATAGGATCCCTCAAAAAAAGTAATAAAATACTGTACATAAAGAGACAATCAAGCTTCAGTCCCATGATTACAAAATGTGCAGATTCAGAGATGTACTATATGGTAATGGTGACCTTTACAGTACACACAAGTCAACATATGTGGTACAATAAAATAAGTGTAAGTAACTAAGTTCTCCACAAGGTGGTTCTGGAAGTATTCTTATGATACTGATTATGTTGGGGGAAAAAAACATTTGGTCTTTCCCCCCACAATTTTGGACATCTCCAATTATTGTCACCCTTGATAAAAAATTTGGATAAAAGACAAAAAAAAAAAGACAAAAAAAATAATAATAAAAATACTGAGCTATACTGTATGCTCATAAAAATTTGAAAATTATATTATTTTATACTAATACATTTGCTCAGAGAAAGAGTTTTTGTGAGAAAAAAAAATATTTTGAAATATCAATTATTGGCACCCAGTTTTCAATACTGTGCTTGGAGTTATTGTTTTGCTGGAAGATCCACCTGCGAACAAGTTTCAGCCTCTGGCAGAGGCAACCAGGTTTTGTGCTAAAATATCCTGGTACTGGGCAAAGATGCCGTTGACCTTAACAAGGGCCTTAGGACCAGTGGAACTAAACAAAAACAGTGTTTCCTGCGACCCTGCACCAGAACCTAACTAAACAGTCATTTTATTTATATAACATGATCTTAATCATGTTAATGATCTTAACCCTCTTAATGATCTCAACTAGCTAAAAAGTCAGCAACTTCCAAACTTAAATCAACAGCCACATGTCAAACTTCCCTCTTACTTGCACCTTCCACCAGGCAGCCGCACCTCAAACAACAAAAAAAGACACAGAATTTAAAGAACAATCAGGAATTTAAAGAAACAGTCAGCAGATATAATTGCAGGATCAATCATTCAGTTAGCAAGCTCTCAAACCAAGGTAGCATGCACAAGTAATTAAGGCTCTTTTCACACCTGTGACAACAATGCTAGGACTGCATTCTTTGTCGTAAGTAAATCATTCAAATGCATCTGGTTTCCATGCCTCCATTTCTATTTGTTAAATGAACGTCCATTGTCCACCAAGAGTGGCTGAATATCCTCTTCTCTTCAGTTTGCTCCTACATGAATATTGGAGAGTGAAGTAGCAACAGTGTTCCCCTCCCCAAGTCTCCATCTTTATATTCAGTGAGCTCTCCAATACCCTCGTAGAGCAGGCCATACATCATCACATGGGATATCATTACATTAGCGCTGCAATATGTCAGATTTCAGATAGACCTACTCTATTTGCAAAAAAAAAAGGCTTTGTCATCTCATCAATCTATCTAGCTCCTCTATGAAATCATTTAAGCCTGCCCCTTACTTTACCTGGGAGAGATAAAGGATAATGTAGGCTTGTGGCCCAAACTGCATTTTGTGTATGCAGAGGCATCATGCCCATGGGGGGTACAGGGGCATGTGCCCACTCAAACTTGTTCTGTTTACTTTAAAAAAATATATATAATACTTGTTCTTTTCTGTAATGCTACTAGCCACCTATCAATGAAGTTGGCTTTAGCTAGCACAGAAAGGTTCCCAACTTCATAACTAGCTACTGTACCAAGTAGCCATTTTAGGCTATCAATGAAGTTACATTTATATCTGCATTTTATTTATTTAGCAGAGTGACTTACAGGAGCAATTCGGGTTAAGTGCCTTGCTCAAGGGTATATCGACCGATTTTTTTCACCCTTCGGTCACTGGCCCAACGCTCTTAACTGCTAGGTTACCTGCCGAGTACCTACAAGTGTAGCTAGCAAGAGTAACAATTATAATTTTTCCCCCAACATAATAGGTATCATAACTTAGTTACTTAAACTTATTTTATTGTACCACAGTTGGTACTACTCTTGTATATAAGAGTAGTAAGCCAATACAACAATAGGCTATATCTAACACTTACACACACTGCATAGTGTGTATAACATTCTGTGCAGCCTTTGATATTATTGACCATAACCTGTTGTTGAAAAAACGTATGTGTTATGGCTTTTCAACTTCTGCCATATCATGGATTCAGAGCTATCTATCTAATATAACTCAAAGGGTTTTCTTTAATGGAAGCTTCTCGAATGTCAAACACGTAATGTGTGGTGTACCGCAGTGCAGCTCTCTAGGCCCTCTAAAATGTTATATTTTTGCCAATGACCTGCCACTGGCATTAAACAAAGCATGTGAGTCCATGTATGCTGATGATTCAACCATATACGCATCAGCAACCACAGCTAATGAAGACACTGAAGCCCTTAACAAAGAGTTGCAGTCTGTTTGGGAATGTGGGGCCAGTAATAAACTTGTCCTGAAAACTTGTCCTTCTCTAAAACTAAGAGCATTGTATTTGGTACAAATCATTCCTTAAGTGCTAGACCTAAGCTGAATCTGGTAATGAATGGTGTGGTTGTTGAACAAGTTGAGGAGACTAAATTACTTGGCGTTACATTAGATTATAAACTCAAAACATATAGATTCAATGGTTGTAAAGATGGGGAGAGGTCTAGTCGTAGTAAAGAGATGCTCTGCTTTTTTTGACACCACACTCCAAAAAGCAAGTTCTACAGGCTCTAGTTTTCTCTAATCTTGATTATTGTCCAGTTGTGTGGTCCAGTGCTGCGAGGAAAGACCTAGTTAAGCTGCAACTGGCCCAGAACAGAGCGGCACATTTTGCTCTTAATTGTAATCAGAGGGCTGAAACAAATACTATGCATGCCAGTCTCTCTTGGCTAAGAGTTGAGGAGAAACTGACCACATCACTTCTTCTTTCTATAAGAAACATTAATGTGTTGAAAATCCCAAATTGTTTGTATAGTCAATTTACACACAGCTCTGACACACACACTTATCCCACCAGACATGCCACCAGGGGTCTTTTCACAGTAACCAAATCCAGAACAAATTCAAGAAAGTGTACAGTATTATATAGAGCCCTTATTGCATGGAGCTTCCTTCCATCTCATATTGTTCACATAAACAGCAAACCGTGTTTCAAAAAACAGATAAAGCAACACCTCGCTGCACAATGCCTCTCCCCCATTTGACCTAGATAGTTTGTGTGTATGCATTGATATGTAGGCTACATGTGCCTTTAAAAAATGTATGTGTACTTCTGTCCTTGAGCTGTTCTTATCTATTGATGTTCTGTATTATGTCATTCTGTATTATGTTTCATGTTTTGTGTGGACCCCAGGAAGAGTAGCTGCTGCATTTGCAACAGGGAATGGGGATCCAAATAAAATACCAAATAAGCACATGAAGCTGTAGATAGCTTATGTAATATTTGCCTTTCAAGAGTTTCATTTGAGGTGGCACAATCACCAATAAGCTCACAGTCTCACGTCAGAGTTAGATGTTCATCCATGTTTCTCAAACTTACAATTTCTAAGTGCTTAAGGTTAAGTTTAGGCATTAACTTTCTATCGCAGGATTTGAACATGCAACCTTTGGCACCAGAGGCAGATAGCAAGCTGTCATGGTCAAAACACATAGACACTATGGTTGCTAAAATGGAAAGAGGTCTGTCCATGACAGGGCATTCCTCTGCCTTCTTGTCAACCAGATAGGTCCTACAGGCCCTAGTATTGTAGCACCTGGACTATTGGCCAGCTGTATGGTCATGTAAGGACATAGGTAAGTTGGTCCAGAACAAAGCAGCACATATCGCACTTAGATGTACATGGAAGAAGTAACATGCATGTCAGTCTCTCCTGGCTAAAAGTTGAGGAGTGATTGACTGCATAACTATTGGTCTTTGTGCTAGGCATTGATGTGTCGAAGGTACCGAAGTGTCTGTTCAAGCAGTTGGCGCACAGTTCGGTCAGTCATCGGTACAACACAAGACATGCAACCAGAGGTCTCTTCACAGTCCCCAGGTCCAGAACAGAGGCTGAGAAACACAGTATTAAATAGAGACATGACTACATGGAACTCTCTGCCACCCAAGGCAACTCAAGCTAGCATTAAAACCAGTTAAAAAAACAGATAAAAGAACACCTTACTGCAGAAAGGGGACTGTGAAGAGAGACAGACATTTTATATATCTTGTATTGTAATTTGCAATGTATTATATATTAGACCTAAATATTGTGTGTGTGTACTGATATGTAGGCTATGTGTGACGTTTTTAATGTATGTATTTCGGTCCTTGACTAATAATGTTCTGTACTAAAGCTATAAGGCCCGAGGAGATGTGGTATATGGCCAATATACCACGGTTAAGGGCTGTTCTTACTCACGATGCAACGCCTGGACACAGCCCTTAGCCGTGGTATATTGGCCATATATCAAAACCTCCAGAGGTGCCTTATTGCTATTATAAGCTGGTTACCAACTTAATTAGAGCAGAAATAATTAATATTTTGTCATACCCATGGTTTACGGTCTGATATACCATGGCTGTCAGCCAATCAGCATTCAGGGCTCGAACCACCCAGTTTATAATATGTATTATGTCATGTTTCATGTGGACCCCAGGAAGAGTAGCTGATGCTTTTGTAGCGGCTAATGGAGAGCCTAATAAATACCAAATACCGTCCACAATGCCTTTGCAAAAACCGAAAAGGTAATAGCGCTCACTGTTGCTCCTAGCGGACAGTTTCCACATCATCTCCCAACTTCCTGAAATAGGGATGGACGTCGAATACTGACTTATATCCCGGGTGACCTGGCTGCGATCACACCCCATGATATGAGGGTTTGGGTGGCACAATAGGATCCCTCAAAAAAAGTAATAAAATACTGTACATAAAGAGACCATCAAGCTTCGGTCCCATGATTACAAAATGTGCAGATTCAGAGATGTACTATATGGTAATGGTGACCTTTACAGTACACACAAGTCAACATATGTGGTACAATAAAATAAGTGTAAGTAACTAAGTTCTCCACAAGGTGGTTCTGGAAGTATTCTTATGATACCTATTATGTTGGGGGAAAAAAACATTTGGTCTTTCCCCCCACAATTTTGGACATCCAGTATACACTGTCATCTCCAATTATTGTCACCCTTGATAAAAAATTTGGATAAAAGACAAAAAAATAAATAATAAAAATACTGAGCTATACTGTATGCTCATAAAAATTTGAAAATTATATTATTTTATACTAATACAATTGCTCAGAGAAAGAGTTTTTGTTAAAAAAAAAAATATTTTGAAATATCAATTATTGGCACCCAGTTTTCAATACTGTGCTTGGAGTTATTGTTTTGCTGGAAGATCCACCTGCGAACAAGTTTCAGCCTCTGGCAGAGGCAACCAGGTTTTGTGCTAAAATATCCTGGTACTGGGCAAAGATGCCGTTGACCTTAACAAGGGCCTTAGGACCAGTGGAACTAAACAAAAACAGTGTTTCCTGCGACCCTGCACCAGAACCTAACTAAACAGTCATTTTATTTATATAACATAAAACAATGATCTCAACTAGCTAAAAAGTCAGCAACTTCCAAACTTAAATCAACAGCCACATGTCAAACTTCCCTCTTACTTGCACCTTCCACCAGGCAGCCGCACCTCAAACAACAAAAAAAGACACAGAATTTAAAGAACAATCAGGAATTTAAAGAAACAGTCAGCAGATATAATTGCAGGATCAATCATTCAGTTAGCAAGCTCTCAAACCAAGGTAGCATGCACAAGTAATTAAGGCTCTTTTCACACCTGTGACAACAATGCTAGGACTGCATTCTTTGTCTTAAGTAAATCATTCAAATGCATCTGGTTTCCATGCCTCCATTTCTATTTGTTAAATGAATGTCCATTGTCCACCAAGAGTGGCTGAATATCCTCTTCTCTTCAGTTTGCTCCTACATGAATATTGGAGAGTGAAGTAGCAACAGTGTTCCCCTCCCCAAGTCTCCATCTTTATATTCAGTGAGCTCTCCAATACCCTCGTAGAGCAGGCCATACATCATCACATGGGATATCATTGCATTAGCGCTGCAATATGTCAGATTTCAGATAGACCTACTCTATTTGTAAAAAAAAAAAGGCTTTGTCATCTCATCAATCTATCTAGCTCCTCTATGAAATGATTTAAGCCTGCCCCTTACTTTACCTGGGAGAGATAAAGGATAATGTAGGCTTGTGGCCCAAACTGCATTTTGTGTACGCAGAGGCATCATGCTCATAGGGGGTACAGGGCCATGTGTCCACTTAAACTTGTTCTGTTTACTTTAAAAATATATATATATAATACTTGTTCTTTTCTGTAATGCTACTAGCCACCTATCAATGAAGTTGGCTTTAGCTAGCCCAGAAAGGTTCCCAACTTCATAACTAGCTACTGTACCAAGTAGCCATTTTAGGCTATCAATGAAGTTATATTTATATCTGCATTTTATTTATTTAGCAGAGTGACTTACAGGAGCAATTCGGGTTAAGTGCCTTGCTCAAGGGTATATCGACCAATTTTTTTCACCCTTCGGTCACTGGCCCAACGCTCTTAACTGCTAGGTTACCTGCCGAGTACCTACAAGTGTAGCTAGCAAGAGTAACAAGAGTAGCTAGCTTGCCTAACTATGTTAGCTGGTATGCCTGCTGGCAAAGTTGGTAGACTTTAGAAAAGCAAGCAGTAGCTAAATTTACAGAATAAGACTCAGATTCCTTTCAATCTTATACCTAGATTTTAGCAGAGATGCAGGCCTAGCCCCCCTATGGACCAACGTTTTTCAAATGTGAAAATACAATTCCATGTGAAATTGTTCACATGTGAAATTGCAAATGTTCTTTTCACATGTGAATGTTTTTCATGTAAATTCCACTTGTGAATCTACACTTCACATGTGAGGTGAAAACATGTTATTCTCACGTGAAAAGGTGGCGTTACATGTGAAGTCCATGTTGAATACATGTGAACAACTGACCTCACATGTCTCTTTTGTTTTCACATTTGTAGATTTCAGCTCAATTTCAGCTTCATAATGTGAAATAGTAAATTCCACAAATTTATTTTTGTAAGGGAGGTAATGAAATGGTACGGGGGGTTTAAGGTAAGTGGGTTTAAGGTAAGTGGTAAGCTGTTGAGTAAAATGTGTTATGAAAAAGCTGTACAAGTCTTTAATCATAAACAATATGATTACATTTGACATGATCACTTAGTACTGAGTTTTCAATATGACCTCACCTTGGATTTGAAATCAAACACCTCTGGATTTGGGTTACGCTGGTCTTTCTGCTGCGTCACAAAGTCTGTAGCATTCTTAAAAGTCCTCTACACATTCAGTACCTATAATACGTATCTGCACTATTTTAGTTATCAGTTATCTGACTATTGTTTATTTCATTTACTTATCTCATCAATTTGAGGGTTTTCTGTATAGTTGTCTAATGTTGGTGGGACATATTATTCTGGTTTAATGTTACTCCTGAATCACTATGATAAATAGAATAGTTTTTGAATGTACTGTATTATACAAAGTTGATATTTATTATGACCCGCAAAGTGTGGGAATACAGGTGAAATCAGTCATTGACACAGCCATGCTGGTGTAGCAGAAAGATCGGAATATCATGAACCAAGAAGTTGTTCAAATCCCTGGTGAGGAAATACTGAATAATAATTACTGTATAAATACATCTGTCAAATATGTACGTGGATTGCAGGGCATCATGGGAAAATGTTAATCCACTTGTGAATGGTTGTGATCACATGTGAAAATCCACTTGAAACTCCATGTAAAGTGTTCCAAAACCACATGGTTTTCACATGTGAAATACAATTTTGCATGTGCAAAACATGTGGAAATTTCAATATGACTATATGACAGGTAGCCTAGTGGTTAGAGTGTTGGTCCAGTAACCAAAAGGTTGCTAGATTGAATCCCCTAGCTGACAAGGTAAAAATCTCTCAGTCTTTCTGCCCCAGAACAAGGCAGTTAACCCACTGCTCCTAGCCCGTCACTGTAAATAAGAATTTGTTCTTAACTGACTTGCTTAGTTAAATAAAGGTTAAATAAACAAATAAATACACATGGTGGGGCATCAGGAGAGATAAGGCAGTACAATGGAGAGAGGGAGGAAGGGGATTATTTGAGTGGCCAGCCTAAATTATGTTATAATTATGTATCCTCATGTTCCTATACAATATATGACATGGGTCTAGAGCTTTCAAGGGGGCTTCAGTTGGAGTATTTGGCAAATTATTACTTAATTGAACCATATTACAGCTTCACAGACTTACCTTTTCCTGCCCCTCTGGAGTTGGTGTGTACCATTGGACATAAATCGAGAACAGATCTAACATGTTGTTTCGATGAAGTGCAATACAAGTTAATTTGCACTCAGGATGAAAAACTAAACTGAAGAGAGGAGAGCCGTAAAGTGTGCAGTGACGTAGGACAGTCTATGCGATCGCATGCTGGAGTTTGTACTATTTGCCTATGGAGGCTGAGAGAGCAGTACCGCAAACAAAATATTTCAAATTCTAAAAGCAGTCGGTCGAACTGCAGTGAAGTGGAATCGGAGCTGAAACACCCAAAGAGCGAGAAAGACTGTGGCCCGCCACTGCGTTAAGAGGATACCGGTGTAGTTTTGTCAAAAACATCTTATTAGGCGATTTCTGAAGCTGAGCCTGGGAAGCACTCTTCCCTTTTCACTTTTTGGAGCGCAGTGGGCAGATTTAATGAATGCTGTGGTGTATGTTGCCTAGATATTATAAGTTAAATGCTATTTTGGAGACCTTAGCATTGAGAAAATAAATATTGGAGCACCTGACCAGTCGCACATCGAACAAAAAAAAACAATACATGAGAGGACTGTTATGAAGAGGGATTGAAAAAGGACGACGCAAAAGGCTGTCAACGCTTTGAAGTTGGCGAGACCCGACATCAATCTCTGGCCGAATTTCAATAGGCCCACTGAATTAATTATTGGATACTGCGGACGGAACCTCTAATGTTCGTTTTATGTACATGGCTATTATTAAAACCAAGCTAAACGCAGTCCTCTGGAAAGTCCATTCACCGGAATATATAGCGGTGTAATACAGAAAGAAATAGACTACTACGGATCAACATTATACAAAAAAAATATTTCCGAAGAGACGTTTGAATTTCCTCTGAAATGGACTGACATCGATTAAAACCAAACATATCTCAATAAGATAATGACCGGCAATTTAGAGGCTGTGTTATAAAATAAATGAACATTTTATACTTTATTGGGACTTCATATTTGAGAAAATGCATAACGATAAGTAACTGTTGGTTGTTCGTGTGGGCAAGATTTATTCCGAAAGTTGCGTGATATCCTCTCTTGTGAGAATTGAGTATCCCTAATCCTGTACCAGAGGCATCGCGTGGTAACACGGTAACTGCGGGAAGGCAGGAGTGCAGTTTGGAGGTATCAGCAAATAAACGCACAGAAAAATGTGGCTGCGAATTCTTCCCCAGGTATGTCAGGTGCATGCGAGATGCTTTTAAATCATTGTTGTCCTTTCAGTTATTAACTGCTATGTTGTAAAAAAAAAAAATGTTTTGTTGGCAGCTGAGATTGTGTTTTTGCCTCTCACTGCTTGGGACTTAGATTTGTTTTTTCAAATCAAATCAGACTGTATGTGTCTCATGCGCCGAATACAACTGGTGTAGACTTTACCGTGAAATGCTTGCTTAAGAGCCCTTCCCAACGACGCAGAGTTCAACATTAATAATACAAATAAAATAGTAACACGAAGAATAAAATAAAATAGTCAAGAATGGAGCTATATACAGAGAGTAGGCTATCAGTAGTCGTACCAGATCAATTTGCAGTGGTACCAGGTTTTAAGTACACGAGGGCAGGGTAAAGTGACTAGGCATCAGGATAGATAATAATGAGAGTAAAATAAGGAAAAGAGTAGCAGCAGCAAAGGATGAATGTAAAAGTGTGCGTGTGCAGTATATGTGTGCGTGTGTGTTTTCCGTTTACAACTCCCGTAAAGAACAATATCTAGTGTATGATATTACTTCAAATGCAGGTTATATTGGCACTGGAGCTCTCGAGCACTACGAACTATTATTATTAAAGGGGATATTGCTAAATTTTGTTATATGCATTTTTTGTTGTTGATTCATTCACTTGGCTTGTATTCGAGAATACAATTAAACGCAGTTACGCGCTGATAATGCTGAGACAGTAAATATTGCAAATATGACTCAGCAGGTATTCAATTTAATTTAAATCCGCAGGAGGCACAGGGCTGTTTTTGGGATCTTTCTAAGTCTTTCAGCCAATCTTAGGTGTTGTTGTGGCTCGCCTGATTTAGCCTAACCCAGGAGAAGATTACGCATTGTCATTACACGTTTGAGTAAGGGTCAAATCTAAATCGGTAGGAATAAATATGCCTGTTTTCTTATACAATCCTCACATCCACATAGCCTACATGACCTGCGGAGATTGAAAGCACCGACGGCAACAACACAACTCTTCAGTACTTGCATAGGTCTACTACTTGTACGGGATTCTTCAATCTTGAATGCGCCAAGTTGGAGAGGTTTGGCACCTCGCCGCATAGCGCACCTCATTTTGATATCATAAATCAAAATACAAACACTAAAAATAAGCTTCTTCGAACCATTGACATTGCCGACACATGCCAAGCCTCTTTGTTCTCATTGTTTTCACTTTATGACTAAAATCTTTTGCCACAACTTGTGGCCAAAATGAATCCTTTATGCTGTGTAGAATCATAGAGTTGGCAGCTTTACACAAGGTTGCACAAGTGTATAAAGAAAGTGAGCTTATACAGTGGAAACACAGGGCAGAGATTACAAAGCCTTCTATTTCTACATGGAACATAAATGATCCATGTGTTCTGTTGTGTAAAGCAAGGGTTACCCATGCAATACCTCACGACAAGGAGCAGTAAATACGGAATGGTTGACACATTTTGTTCCATGCATACCAAATGTTTACGCTGAAAAATGTTTGGCTTACAGACACTTGTGCATCTGGTGTATGCATATGATCATACCTTCTTTGTGCAGTATATTCAAAACAGTCTCAATATAGACACCCTGATGCATTGAGAATCAAACTCATGCAGGTGCAGTAGGGGATTCATTTCTACACAGCCACTGCCTGTGAATCACACTAAGCCTATATTGCTTGAGGTAAGTCTGGCATTTGTCCAATGGAGAGAGATTAGTGAACTCTACCCAGGGCTATGAGGTGAAGTGATTGACAGTTCTAAATGCAGTGAGGGTTGACGTTCTAATTAAAGCAGAAAAGACAACCTGGACAGTGAGGAAGTGAAAATGCAAATAATACCAACGATGCATATCTGATTGCAGATCCATCATCTAGCTAATGATCAGATCACTTTCGTTTTGACTGAGCAACCATCCCATGTCTTTGATTTTCATATGATTCATTTGATATGTAAATGTGAGTATGTTAAAGTGAATCAACAATATGTCATTTTTATATATTTGCCAAACTGTCTGACTGTAAACATTTTTGTCCTGTCCACCAAACTATACATTTTACATTTTCGAATGAATCACCAACATAATGTTATTTTTATACTCCCTATTTGCCTGGCAGACAGACTCTGTAGGCCTACACATTTCTTCCTCTCTACCAAGCTTTTAACGACAGTCCTAAACAGGGCCTTCTTTCAGAGGCAAACAGATCCTTGTCCCTTCATCAGGTGTGAATGTCAGTGAGACTCCAGTCTGTTCTGCATCTCATCAAAACTATTCCTCAATTAAATCTCAATGTCCACTTCTTTAATTAAAGATCTCAATGTACCCCTAGTCACAGTCATAGCCTGGGTCTGTCTGTCCTCGCTGATCTAATTAACTGATCACAGAGCCCTCAGATGAAAAGGACCAGACCACAGAACGGACATTCCCATTCAATTCTAGTTAATTCTAGTATACTGTAGTAATTATATTTCCACGGGCACAGAAGCTACAGATATAAATCCTCCCGCGCAACCATATCACATAGCTGAAAACCAATGGCTGCTTGGCTGACAGAAGGGAAACTGGCTTTTGAGGAAAAACAGTCTGTGCTAGCACTATACAACAAGGTTCCCCAATAGGCGGCCCACGGGCCAAATTCGGCACCCAGGTGATTTTATTTGGCCCCCCAATTTTTCGTAGAAAAATAAATATATCTTTATTAATTTATTTTGACGTAAAATCACCAGGAAATCAGCTCAAATAGATTGCAATTCACAAAATCTGTTCCCAAGCATTCCCACACATAAATAAAGAGGTTATCGTAAACCAATGTAATCAGGGTTTGAAATACTTCTTCTTTTGTCAAATCTATTTGGGCTTCTTGCTGTCAACACTCATTTACAAACGAAGCATATTACAATTGAAGCGTTTGTGTTTAGTGAGTCTGCCAGATAAGAGGCAATAGGGATGACCAGGGATGTTCTCTTGGACCGTTTTCTTGTCCTGCTAAACATTTGAAATGTACTTATGGGTGTCAGGGAAAATGAATGGAGTTAAAAGTGCATTCATTTTCTCTAGGAATGTAGTGGAGTAAAATTAAAAGTTGTTAAAAAAATATAAATAGCAAAGCAAAGTACAGATACCCCCAAAACTAGTTTAAGTAGTAAGTTAAAGTATTTTTCCTTAACTACATTACACCCTTGAGGTGTTGAATATATTTTTTGTAGAAAGCAGGGTGACTTTTGGATTGGTTTCCCACCAGAAGCTGCCACTGGGGAATATAATACATCTGTGTGACCATGAACAGCGCCGGCGACCCTTACCACAGCCATGTGTCTCATTGACTACCTACAGTTGAAGTCGGAAGATTACATACACTTGGGTTGGAGTTATTAAAACTCATTTTTCAACCACTCCACAAATTTCTTGTTAACAAACTATAGTTTTGTCAAGTCGGTTCGGACATCTACTTTGTGCAAGACACAAGTCATTTTTCCAACAATTGTTTACAGACAGATTATTTCACTGTATCACAATTCCAGTGGGTCAGAAGTTTACATACACTAAGTTGACTGTGCCTTTAAACAGCTTGGAACATTCCAGAAAATATGTCCTGGCTTTATAAGTTTCTAAAAGTCTAATTGACATAATTTGAGTCAATTGGAGGTGTACCTGTAGATGCATTTCAAGGCCTACCTTCAAACTCAGTGCCTCTTTGCTTGACATCATGGGAAAATCAAAGAAAATCAGCCAAGACCTCAGAATTTTTTTTGTAGACCTCCACAAGTCTTGTTCCTCCTTGGGAGCAATTTCCAAACGCTTGGAGGTACCACGTTCATCTGTACAAACAATAGTGCGCAAGTATAAACACCATGGGACCACGCAGCCATCATACCCCTCAGGTAGGAGACACGTTCTGTCTCCTAGAGATGAATGTACTTTGGTGCGAAAAGTACAAATCAATCCCAGAACAACAGCAAATGAACTTTTGAAGATGCTGGAGGAAACAGCTACAAAAGTTTCTATATCCACAATAAAACGAGTCCTATATCGACATAACCTGAAAGGCCGCTCAGCAAGGAAGAAGCCACTGCTCCAAAACCGCCATTAAACAAAGGCAGACTACGGTTTGCAACTGCACATGGGGACAAAGATCGTACTTTTTGGAGAAATGTCCTCTTGTCTGATGAAACAAAAATAGAACTGTTTGGCCATAATAACCATTGTTATGTTTGGAGGAAAAATGGGGATGCTTGCAAGCCGAAGAACACCATCCCAACCGTGAAGCACAGGCGTGGCAGCATCATGTTGTGGGGGTGCTTTGCTGCAGGAGGGACTGGTGCACTTCACAAAATAGATGGCATCATGAGGGAGGAAATGTATGTGGATATATTGAAGCAACCTCTCAAGACATCAGTCAGGAAGTTAAAGCTTGGTCGCAAATGGGTCTTCCAAATGGACAATGACCCCAAGCATAGTTCCAAAGTTGTGGCAAAATGGCTTAAGGACAACAAAGTCAAGGTATTGGAGTGGCCATCACAAAGCCCTGAACCCAATCCTATTGAAAACGTGTGGGCAGAACTGAAAAAGCGTGTGCAGGCAAGGAGGCCTGCAATCCTGACTCAGTTACACCAGCTCTGTCAGGAGGAATGGGCCAAAATTCACCCAACTTATTGTGGGAAGCTTGTGGAAGGCTACCAAAAACGTTTGACCCAAGTTAAACAATTTAAAGGCAATGCTACCAAATACTAATTGAGTGTATGTCAACTTCTCACCCACTGGGAATATGATGAAAGAAATAAAAGCTGAAATAAATCATTCTCTCTACTATTATTCTGACATTTCACATTCTTAAACTAAAATTGTGAATTTTTACTAGGATTAAGTCAGGAGTTGCGAAAAACTGAGTTTAAATGTATTTGGCTAAGGTGTATGTAAACCTCCAACTTCAACTGTATATGGCTTACGTGCATTTACTGTTTACTATGGTTTGACCTTCAAGACACATATAAAGCCATCTATCGTATATCATGCCTGCGTCTGAAATGTTACACTTTTCCCTGTATAGTGCACTATACCAAGCAGGTGGCTATACATTAATGATAAAGTATGTGTTCGACGGCGCAAGGCTGAAATCCTTGAAAGTGCTTGCATCAGCAGCTCCAACTGAACATATTAATCAATAATAGCTAGGTTGCCAGCACACACATGTTTTAAAGCCCACCTTCCCCAAGCCAAGGTGACTGGACTGTTTGCTGCAGATAGGACGAGGCTTGAGAACTTCAATCAGTCAGAGTTTGAAGGCCGGTAATGAACTAATATCCCACTATACAGTATGTCATTCTGGGCTATAATATAGGTGAGGCTGACAGGTGTGTCTATCAGTACAGTAGTCTATTACAGTGGATATGGAAATGTATTGTTTGCACCCTGCAAGATTGGACATTTATCAGAAGTACAGGTTCTCTCTATTAAGGTCAGGTGGGAGGGGTTGAAGGCCAGAGGAGGGCGCTCTTCTATCTGGTCAGGGTCATGTTCAGTAGAGCACAGCGTAGCAAACCGTAGCAAACCATTTTGCTACTCAGTGTTCTTATTGGACAATGTACAGTGGTACCTCCCTGTTTCAGTCCATTTTGAAATTTTTTCCCCCTAATGAATAGGACCCTGGTCATGCACAGCCCTGAACCTATCGCATTGATGGATAGCTCAATGTCACTCATCATGACACGAGTTCTGCAGCAGATTTTAGTAGATGTTTCCTAGTCTAGCCCAAGAGAAATCTATGCCACTTCTATGCAATTGGTCCCAAGGTATAGCAAGCAACTGGAGGAGAAATTCTAACCACTTGTTTTGATTGAGTCATAGGATATCAGGCTTCTTTAAACCACCACATCTAAAATCCTGATTAAAAAAAAGGATATCAAGTAGATGTTAGATTTGGATTGCAATACATACACTACTGTTCAAAAGTTTGGGGTCACTTAGAAATGGCTTGTTTTTGAATGAAAAGTACATTTTTTGTCCATTGAAATATAGTGTAGACATTGTTAATGTTGCAAATGACTAGTTTAGCTGGAAACTGCAGATTGTTTAATGGAATATCTACGTAGGCGTACAGAGGCGCATTATCAGCAACCATCACTCCTGTGTTCCAATGACACGTTGTGTTAGCTAATCCTCTGTCCAGTGTTCTTTTGCTCATCTTAATTCTTTTGCCCATCTTAAAGCACAAACAATGTGCTTTTCTTTCAAAAACAAGGACATTTCTAAATGACCACAAGCTTTTGAACGGTAGTGTACATTCCAGAGTTCCTCAAAACAATACAATGTGTACAAAGAAATTGGAAATGGTGTAACGCAAAAGAATATGTCACGACACATCACATAGGCTGATGGCTTAAGATGCACTGGTAGTTGCAAGTCTTTGGTTAACTACATATTGATTGCCTCCTGTGTAAATTCATTCTATAAAAAATATAACCAAATCGGAGGACAGGACATTACGTACCAAAGGTAATCAGTTTTAGATCAAATACGGATGATAACAATCATAGTTGCCCTGAAAAGCCTTTGCTTCTCCTTTCCCTAAGCCCCTTACAACATGAGCCCTGTACAATTCTCAGAAAGCGGGTCTGATCAATTTCAAGTGAAACCTCAGAGAGCTGGGTATTTAAAGGGGCAGTCTGAGATTCAAACAAAAACAACGCAGCCACCACTTTTAAAAAGTCAAAAACGTATTCACCGCTCCCATATTGACCCTTTAATAGAATGAAGGAAACAATTCCGGGCAAGCCAAACTGCGATCCATCTGCTGACTTGCATGGCTGTTCTTTATTTTTCTACATCACGCTATGCTCACAGACACGTGTATAAAAGCACTTAAAGACACTGTAGGAGCACTCACTGGCTTGCGTCCCAAATGGCACCCTATTCCAAAAGGGTCCATTGGGCTGTTAGAAGTAGTGCACTATGTGGGTAATAGGGTGCCATTTGGGATGCGTTCCTCTCTGTCTTGTTTCCATAGGGGTGCTGTAAGAAACTGGTGTGTCAGTCATAAGGCCAATCAGTGCTGTGGAAAGAGGTGGTTGGGGAGACGGTGGTGTAATAACCTGGTTACATAGCGATGATACAGTCGAGGCTATATTGTATCACGGTCTTAACTGGTGCTTGTAGGTATAATGAATAGATTAAATATGGGCCACACTATTTATTTGACCTTAGATAAAGCAGTACTGAAGCATTGGAAGATAACTGTTAAAGATTGCATAGCACAGGGCTGAAGGGTATGATTCAAAGACACTGATATCTAATGTAAAGATAGTTCTAAACTGTGCATTGACTATTCAAGTTTAATTGGTAAAACTGGACACCTAGAAACTCATGTAATAACACGGACACGCTACGCTGCCTGATCATTATCTGTCTCTATCTATTTCTATTTTATTTTCCTATTTCGTACTTCATGCTTTACTTTGACCGTCCATAATCTGAATCTGATTGGTTTACTCTTGATGTTGTTAAGGTTTGGTGATGGGGTGTTGTCGTAGATATAACAATACAGAGATTATTATTTTCCAACATGAGCATTGTGGAACTGAAAATCACAGGATATTTGCTGTCTAGTCCTTACATAACTAAACATGGCTAAATCAGATAAATACCAAAGCAATAAAGCAACTATTTCTGGACAAATGTAATCTTTTAATTATTTTTCTAATGCTAGCCATTGTTGAGTTGTAGACTGTCAAACTCATTTATTTTTTGTTTAGTCTATTTTCAGTATAGTACTCAATGGCAATAAACCTTAGAGTCTAAGGGATAACAGTCTCATAATGTCTGATTAGGAATCTATGGGCCAGTTTCGCAGACCCAGATTAAGTATTCCCATGGACGCCAAACCACGTTCAATGGAATTTCTTTTTCATTTGAAAGTAGGCCTAATCCAGATCTGTGAAACCGCCCCATGACTTTTTCAAAACATGATTGCTTCATGATTCCTACATAGCTCTTGAGTTGGAGAGTGCGTAAACACAATACATTGTACTCATACTCTTGTATGACCGTATCAAACTCTTTCTACTTTTACTACAAAGCTATATGCAGTGTGTATCATCCAGGTATTTTATCCTGTTAGAGACATAGTCAGAAAGTATTCACACCCCTTTACTTTTTCCACATTTTGTCTTATTACAGCCTGAATTTAAAAATGGTTAAGTTGAGATAAATCACTGATCTAGGCACAACACCCCATAATGTCAAAGTGGAATTTTGTTTGTTATTTGTGGTGAAAATGTTTTACTAATTTGAGGCTAAAATGTCTTGAGTCAATAAGTATTCAACCCCTTTGTTATGGCCCGACTAAATACATTCAGTAAAAATGTGCTTAACAAATCATATGATAAATTGCATGGACTTATTCCATGTTCAGTAACAGTGCTTAAAAAGATTGTTGAATAACTACCCCATCTCTATACCCCACACATACATTTATCTGTAAGGTCCCTCAATCGAGTAGTGAGTTTCAAGCACAGATTCAACCACAAAGACCAAGGCGGGGTTTTCAATGCCTCACAAGGAAGGGCATCGATTGGTAGATGTGTAAGATAAATTATAAGCAGACACTGAATATCCCTATATTAGGCTTTGGGTGGTGTATCGATGCACCCAATCACTACAAAGATACAAGCGTCTTTCATAACTCAGTTGCCATAGAGGAAGGAAACTGCTCAGGGATTTCACCATGAGGCCAATTGTGATTTAAAAAAAGTTACATAGTTTAATGGCTATGATAGGATAAAACTGAGGATGGATCAACAACATTGTAGTTACTACACAATACTGACGTAAATGACAGACTGAAAAGAAGGAAGCCTGTACAGAATACAAATATTACAAAACATGCATCTTGTGTGCAACAAGGCACTTAAGAGACACTGCAAAAAAATTGGCAAAGAAAATGTACTTTTTGCCCTGAATACAAAGTGTTATGTTTGGAGCAAAGCCATCACAACACATCACTGAGTATCACTCTTCATATTTTCAAGCATGGTGATGGCTGCATCATGTTATGGGTATGCTTGTCATCGACAAGGACATGGGTGTTTTTGGGATAAAAAGAAACGGAATAGAGCTATAAGCACAGGCACAATCTTAAAGGAAAATCTGGTTTAGTCTGCTTTCCAACAGACACTGGGAGACAAATTCACCTTTCAGCAAGACAATAACCTAAAACACAAGGCCAAATATACGCTAGAGTTGCTTACCAAGACGACATTGAATGTTCCTAAGTGGCCTAGTTACAGTTTTGACTTAAATCTGTAATGAATACTCAGGGAGAAAAAGGTGTAGATTCACACGCAGAGTGCGGCAGGTGTTTATTACGTCTTCGCAGAAGGCAGGAATAGTGGTCACAGGCAGGCAATGGTCATACATAGGTAGGCAAACAGGCAGGTAAAAAAAATAGGACTGAAGGCTAAAACTGGTTCTCATAAACGAGCTAGGAATACAGTCAAAACGAACAATACCTCACAAAGGCACAAACAGAATGAACTGAACTAAATAAGGAGCTGACGAGACCAGGTGAGTAACTAACACAGGGGAAATCAATGAAAAAAATGAAAGACAGGGCTACGTTAAAGAACACAAAGAAAGAACACAACGAAACAGAACACAAGGTTGACCTTGCAGTACCCCCCCCCCCCCAGTTTGCGCTGTTCTGTGAAGGGAGTAGTACACAGCGCTCTACGAGATCTTCAATTTCTTGGCAATTTCTCGCATGGCATAGTCTTCCTTTCTCAGAACAAGAATAGACTGACGAGTTTCAGAAGAAAGTAAACTGTCTCTGGCCATTTTGAGCCTGTAATCGAACCCACAAATGCTGATGCTCCAGATACTCAACTAGTCTAAAGAAGGCCAGTTTTATTGCTTCTTTAATCAGGTCAACAGTTTTCAGCTGTGCTAACATAATTGCAAAAGGGTTTTCTAATGATCAGTTCGCCTTTTAAAAGGATAAACTTGGATAAGCTAACACAAAGTGCCATTGGAACACAGGAATGATGGTTGCTGATAATGAGCCTCTGTACGCCTATGTAGATATTCCATCCGTTTCCAGCTACAATAGTCATTTACAACATTAACAATGTCTACACTGTATTGCTGGTCAATTTTATGTTATTTTAATGGACAATTTTTGGGGATTTTCTTTCAAAAATAAGGACATTCCTAATTGACCCCCAACTTTGAACAGTAGTGTATGTAAATTAGATATTTCTATATTTCAAAAACATGTTTTCACTTTGTTATTATGGGGTATTCTGTGTAGATAGCTGAGAAAAAAAACTATTTCATACATTTTTGAATTCAGGTGGTAAGAAAAAGTGGAATAAGTCAAGGGGTATGAATACTTTCTGAAGGCACTGTACTGATTCAGGGGGACTTTTTCTTTGAGTCCAATGCAGCTTTGAAGCTTGTCAAGGTTTTTTGGTTGAATAACTATGAGAATACATTTTTTCCCAACTAACTCAGAGGAGGACAAAGGCAGCGCATCTCCATACCTGCATCAGGGTTTCACCCAAGCCAATTGACCACTCAAATCTGCAAAATAATTAAACGAAAGTGCACAGTCTACGGTGGTTTGAGAGCAGCGGGTACTGGGGGCGATGCCATAACAAAGCTTTGGGGAGCCAACCATTGTTTGGTTGACTTTTCCGATAAGTTACTTAAATTAAATTACTGTGTGATTGTTTTGTTTTTGGCAGAGTACATACTCTGGTTTCCCACTTAAAGCTAACACAAACTCATCAAAGCAATTGTTTGTGGTTCCCAAAAGGGTTATGTTATTACTTTTTCCTTTTGTTTGATCAGAGGACTGGAGTGTAGTTGAACTGTGTTGGATTATTGGTTTATTTGTGGAGGTTTTGTATTCTTATTATCAGTGCAATTACATAGCCTCGAAGCAGCTCACAAATGAGCTAATTAGGAAAGGAAGCGGGAGATATTTATGATGTCGGACGAAGAGACACTATAGCCGTGTCTCGGTAGTCTGTAAATAACAAGCCTTTTCACTCAATTGTTATTAATGTGAACTATATTGAAACAAAAATATAAACGCAACGTGCAACAAGTTCAACGATTGTACTCAGTTACAGTTTGTATCTGGAAATCAGTCAATTTGAATGAATTAGGCCCTAATCTATGGATTTCACATGACTGGGCAGCGGTGGGAGGGCATAGGCCCACCCACTGGGGAGCAAAGAACAGCAAATCAAAATGAGTTTTTCCCCACAAAAGGGCTTTTTTACAGACATAATTACTCCCCCCTCAGACGATCCCACATGTGAAGAAGCCAGATGTGGAGGTCCTGGGCTGGCGTGGTTACACGTGGTCTGCGGTTTTTAGGTCAGTTGGACTTACGGCCAAATTCTCTAAAACGACGTCGAAGGCAGTTTATGGTAGAGAAATAAACATTAAATGCTCTAAACAGCTCTGGTGGACATTCCTGCAATCAGCATGCCAATTGCATTCTCCCTCAAATCTTGAGACATATGTGGAATTGTGTTGTGAGACAAAACTGCACATTTTAAAGTGGCAATTTATTGTCCCCAGCACAAGGTGCACCTGTGTAATGATCATGCTGTTTAATCAGCTTCTTGATATGCCACACCTGTCAGGTGGATGGATTGTCTTGGCAAAATTTCTGGGATTTTTATTTCAGCTCATGAAATATGGGATCAACACTTTACATGGTGGGTTAATACTTTTGTTCAGTGTAATTGTGCACAACTATAGGGAGTAGCTAACAAGAGGTACTTTTCCAAGTTCAATATGTTATTTTTGTTTATTTTGCTTGTCTATATACTATCGTATTTACGGTATGCTAATAGCTGCGCTCACATATGAAGCAGGATGTAGCTTTGGCCACACAACATCCAAGGCCAGTATAAACAGAAAAGTAGCAAATCTGATGTTGAAGAGAGATAATGTAAATGGCCCTTAAGTCTTCACTATACTACAAACTCTTCCCTACCTTTTGCTCTCTTTCTTTCCCTCTACCTCTCTCCCCCTCCCACTCCATCTCTGCTGTAATGTTTATGGTGCACTGTGGATTGTCCAGAGGCCTGATAACCCATGCTTGGTCAGGCTGTAAACACTGGCCTCCTTTCCTACGACAGTGACATATTTATGGTCCTGTGAGTGGTGACTTTTTTTATATCCCAGGTCTCCCGGTATCTGTCGCAGGCTCGAGGCGCCTGAGATATGCAGGAAGTCAAGTGGAAGCGCTTGACTCCATGTTTCGTACCCTCGTGTCATGACGTCTCAGAGAGACTGCACCTATCCAGATGAACGTCATTGTTTAGTTTCTCCAGAGGAAAGACATTAAAAATACAAAGGACAGAATCAGTCTGTATGGGGCATGACCAAGGGATCTTAGCCACGTACCATTCCGACGTCTGATTTATTTGAACATGTACTAGTACAGCACCTCCATTCCCAAACATACACATGCACCCATATACAAGCACAACACAGTCCTGCACACACACACACACACACACACACACACACACACACACACACACACACACACACACACACACACACACACACACACACACACACACACACACACACACACACACACACACACACACACACACACACACACACACACACACACACAAGACTGCCCAAGTGGCTGCACTAGAATCATAGAGTAGAGAGATATATGCAAGAGAGAGGTGCACTGTGCCTTTTTACCGCCATCCTTGATACAAGCCTGAGCATCCTCCATTAATTACCCACAGAGACAGCAGCTCCTTGCCGTGCCGTGCCAGAGCTGGCATAAAATATATTGACTTGCTGGGCTACCGTAGGAGCTGGTGTCATTCTCATTTATCACAATTAACAACCTTACAGCGGCGATACCGGCCCAGAATCAACCACAACCGCAAGGTCAAGTGAAGAGGCAAAGTAGAGTTGCATATTTAGGCTGTGTCCCAAATGGCACCCTATTCCCTATGTAGTGCACTTCTTTTGACCACAACCCATAGGGGAGGCAGAATAAATATTGATCCGGCAGTCCTCCCTCAGAGGGTACCAAAATGGGAAGAAATAGGGATAGGGTTCTCTCATAGACATGTTTTCTCTCAGGGCTTTGGATGCCCTGGTGTCCTCAGTAGCCATCCCACTGTGTGAGAGGAAGTTGATTTTCAGACAGTAGCGTGTGCGTGTCGTGCAGTTTCCGCTGTCTCTTATGCCTGCATTCACTATTACACACACACACTCTCACACACGCACACACACACACACACACACACACACACACACACACACACACACACACACACACACACACACACACACACACACACACACACACACACACACACACACACACACGTTCCCTGGCCTGGCTCCTACGGATAGAGAGACCCACAACACCCACACCAAGTAATTAAGTAACCAAGTCATTAACACACGACTGCCTCGTTAATTCCTAGATACATGCCATGCAGCCTCCTACACATATACACCTACAGTACTTCCGACACAGCACTCAAACATATAACTTCCATTACTTGTACCGAAGTGAGTGCACGCACAAACCTGCCTCTTGACAGTAGTAGCGTTCTTGCGTGCTTGCCTTTCATGATATGCACCAACACACAAGTTCTACACTACAAGCTCCGACTGACACACAAAAAAAACATACACCCATGGTTTGACAGCTGGGACAGGGAGTGTAAGTGTGGCCAACGATCAATATAATGCAATCAATATTATGCCACCCATGCAAGCGACACATGTTCTCTCTCTCTCTCTCTCTCCTCCCCCCTGTGATAATAAGGCAGGGTAAACAGTGGAGCGTCATAATGCCCTGCATGTGTAAACACCATTAGAGCCTTAAACGGGACAGAGGTGCCGCTGGGGCTGCAGCACCACAGTATGCTAGCTGGATCTAGCCCTAGGGATCAAAGTAGATCAGGCAGCCCGGCAGGCAACAGTGACAAGGGTCTGTCCTCCTCACTTACGCCCACGGAGCACGGTCCCCACCATCCTCTGTGCCTGTTAGTTAGTGCCATGGCACCTGCTTAGTTAGTTTGTTAGCTTGCCATGGCACCTGTAGTGCTGGTTGTCTATCGACCCTGTAATTTCAAAACAGATTGGTGGATGAACACAAATTACAGTACAGCCCGGCTGCGAGGGTGGAGGTAGCTGGTTTTTCTTTAAGTGTTTACCTCCATATATCAATGTTGTTTTTTGCAAGACAGCCGTCCTAGATTGGTTCGAGCTTCCCTAGCTGTGCCTGTGAAATCAATCATCAGTGCAGGATGCAAAGCAGGCAAAGGCTTGGCGTTCCGCTGAAGCTCAAAGACCTCTGTGTGCTATTCCTTTTCATTGCTGTGTGCTTTCTGCTCTGCGGGGCTTCTGTTTGAAATGTGGGAGGTTTGAACAAACTTGAAGATATCTGGTAGTTGAACAAACAAGGCATTCATCACTGTCTACTCGCGTTGTTTTTCTTTCGCTCCCTCTCCCCCATTAGTTGTAATGTATTGTTTGTTAAGTCTGGTAGAGGCAGACCAAGTTCTGCATCCCATCGCTCACGCCGCAGCGCCGGCGAGGCTGCGAAGCCTAATGAAATAATGGTGCTGCGCGCTGTCTTTTTATGGGCTCGTTCACAATTTGTCGTCTTTGCAGTAGACGTTGTTGTCTTTTATATGTGCTGCAACTTTTTCTTTGTCATCGTGCCATGCCCATTTGTCTTTCATAACTTTAAAGAGAGAGCCAAATTGCCCGGCAATGGGACAATAACACTTTTCTGAATCTGAATCTCAAATTGAGCCATTTGAAAAGACACCTCTGAGGCTGCAAAACGCAACACAGAGAGCTTGATGGAAAATGTATTCACGGGCGGTTGACTGTGCTGTCTTGTTCCGTATCCATAAATGCAGTGTAAGTCTTCTCCTGACAGTTGCATGTTTGGCTGCTTTGTCACACACCATGGAGGAATTAACAGCTTACGTCTGTGGCTAGCACAAGCCTAACGCTAGCCTGGGGGAAGATTTGTGTAGTGCCCATGGAGATTCGATCATGAGCTGAGAGAGAAGAGAGAGAAAAGAGAGAGAAAAGAGAGAGAGAAAGAGAGAAAAGAGAGAAAGAGAGAGAGAGAAAGAGAGAAAATAGAGAGAAAGAGAGAGAGTATTTATTTTCCCTTGTGTACTTTAACCATTTGTACATTGTTACAACACTGTATATATATAATATGACATTTGTAATGTCTTTATCGTTTTGAAACTTCTGTATGTGTAATGTTTACTGTTAATTTTTATTGTTTATTTTACTTTTGTATATTATCTACCTCACTTGCTTTGGCAATGTTAACACATGTTTCCCATGCCAATAAAGCCCCTTGAATTGAATTGAGAGAGAGAGAGAGAGAGAGAGAGAGAGAGAGAGAGAGAGAGAGAGAGAGAGAGAGAGAGAGAGAGAGAGAGAGAGAGAGAGAGAGAGAGAGGAGAGAGAGAGAGAGAGAGAGAGAGGAGAGAGAGAGAGAGAGAGAGAGGGAGAGAGAGAGAGAGAGAGAGAGAGAGAGAGAGAGAGAGAGAGAGAGAGAGAGAGAGAGAGAGAGAGAGAGAGAGGAGAGAGAGAGAGAGAGAGAGAGAGAGAGAGAGAGAGAGAGAGAGAGAGAGAGAGAGAGAGAGAGAGAGAGAGAGAGAGAGAGAGAGAGAGAATCATTGTGGTAATTTGAAAGCACCTTTGTCTCTCCTCTTTCCCCTTCGGAGGTGTTTATAGTGGTTGTTAAAATTTGATCTGCCCTCAGGCCAAGAGCAGGAAAACTCATTTAAGTGTGTGGCCAGACCATAGTGACTTTGCGGAAAATGTCCAACTGTCTGTATTTTACCTCACCAACCACATCCTCTGCCAGGTGATCTTCTAATCCAACACTCCATCAAGCCACTCAACCATCGAAAGGCCCTCAGTCTCAGTTATAATACACAAACCTTTAGCTATTTGATTTCTCTCCCCAAGTGGGAATATCAACTTGGTTTTTTTAGAATATATTTTGAGAAGATTTTGGAACCACAACCTCTTCCCGATTTGATTCATTTCAGAAGTTCTGCCGAGACAGCTGCTGGTGTGCTGAATGGCAAGCAGGGCACCTTTTCCTGCTGCTCCCAGACTATCGACTCATTCACAGTGAGCAGCCTGCTCACTTTAGATAAGTGAAGCTTAGACACTGTAGCTAACATAAACAGCCGCTCCTTATGGGCCACCAAGGCAGCCGGAGGCACCTTACTCACGACAGCTGGAGGAGGTAGTGGCTGTCAAGGCCTGCGTCCCAATGGCACCCTATTCTCTATATATAGCACTGTGGGCTCAGATCAAAATTAGTGCACTATATAGGAAATAGGGAGCCATTTGAGACACAACCAAGTAGTCCCCCTCTCATCCTGTCCAATCATTACCACGTTGATATGAATGGAGAACAGAGTAAATGCTGAGACAAGAGAGGAAACTAAGCTAAATGGAGGGAAAGGGTCATTTCGGGGTTGATGGGGCCGATTATAGCCAGGCGTGTGTGTGTGTGTGTGTGTGTGTGTGTGTGTGTGTATGTGTGTGTGTATGTGTGTGTGTGTGTGCTTGTGTGTGTGTGTGTGTGTGTGTGTGTGTGTGTGTGTGTGTGTGTGTGTGTGTGTGTGTGTGTGTGTGTGTGTGTGTGTGTGTGTGTGTGTGTGTGTGTGTGTGTGTGTGTGTGTGTGTGTGTGTGTGTGTGTGTGTGTGTGTGTGTGTGTGTGTGTGTGTGTGTGTGTGTGTGTGTGTGTGTGTGTGTGTGTGTGTGTGTGTGTGTGTGTGTGTGTGTGTGTTTGTGTGTGGGAGTGTCTAGCACCTGTCATCAGCCACTCAAAGATCCACACAGTGACAGCAACATCCACTTACATGGGCCAACGTTGGCCACACTTCCACTCCCTATCCCAGCTGTCAAGCTTCAAGAAGGCCCGGTCCCTGGCTCTGGAGATAAAGAGAAGGATGGAGGGTTGGCTGGGGGAGGAGGGATGGAGGGATAAGGGAGGCCAGCAGCCACTGCCAGAGGGAAGACATATGGCGACGGAGACCTCCGTGGCCGTTTAACCAATTTTCTGCTTCTGAGTCCATTACCTTCCACTCTAGAGCTGTTTTGCACCAGCTTCCACTGTTCATTTCTCTCTCTCCCCATCCAAACATCATCATTCGGCATTGCAGAGTAGTGTGGCTGGAGACGACTGTTGGGATCTGTGCTCTTCTACATCAGAGGCTAAAGTGGAGAATCCTTTGAGAGTGGAAAGTGATTGGGTTCTAATGGGAAGATTAGGTATTTGGATTTCAAGTATGCATATCAAAATGAGATATTAAGTATTTGGATGATGTGTACAATAGCAACATATGCGACCATCACTGCCGTTCGCTCTTCCACATCTTGGGCTGGAGTGGAGCTGAGATATTTATTCAACAAAGAGTTTGTGAAATCATTCTAATGGGAAAATGATGTATTTGGATTTGAAGTGTACAGTACATAGCAACATATGGGACTCTCTTTATCGCTGGTTTCCTAATGTCCATTCGAGGAAATGTATAAATTCCATTTAGACAAATAAGGGCAAGGGGGCATTGTTGCTAACAAAACCAATTGGTCAAAGATTTGTTGATACCACATTTGATCAGTGGAGGCTCCTCAGAGGAGCAACAGGAAACATAAAAATTCCAGGCATATGTGTTGTTAGTGGCTATGACGTAGGGTTCAGCAAGGAGTTGATGGACAGTCAGAAGATAGAAAGAACATCCCAGCTTCAAGTGGTGTCAGATTTCACACCCTGCTTCACACAGGCAGAAGAGTCAGGGCTACCGCTCAATGAAAGCTATTTAGATCTACGGTGACCACAGATCAATTTATAAGCGAAAATGTTGGTCGGAACCGGTACCAGAACCATTTAAGAGGCTTATTAATTTATTGCCACGGGGCCCCACCGGAGTAACTGCTAAACTGCTTGCTGACTCTATATTGTACTGCATCATTGCATGAACGCGTTAGTTCTAGTAGCTATGTTGACTTTGACGTTAGCTAATATGGTGACAACAATGCACTTTCATTCATAGGCTAGGTTGTAGCAACCTCATGGTGTGTATTGGGAAAAGTTGAGGATCATGTAGTAGCCTAAACCTATCAATGTTACATTGAGCTGGGTGAATGGAATATGAATGACAGTCATCCAATATGCTGTCATAGAAATAAGACCATGCTCATAAAAATAGTAATGATCCTTCCTCATCTTAAATGGCACCGACCGCCTCTGCATCTGATTGGTCGGAGGACAGAGAAAATAGGAATCAATGTAACATTGACAGATCAATACCAAAGCTGATAGGGACGTTTATCTCCATGAAGGTTACGTCTAAAATTATAATTTGCCCTTAACCGGCATCAGAGCAGAAAAACTGTAGACAGAAAGGAAGCCCTGTTTATCAAATAGCCTGTGGGCATTTCATGTCCGAAGAGGCTATACTCATCTTTGCTTTTTATGCTGCTGCCAATATATTCTTCTTACTTTAAGGTGCATCAACAGCAACTTTCCACTAGAGTGGATTAAGTAACTGCCCTATGCGTGAAACACTGACCCATATAAGCACTGAGGCTCTTATGAGAAAGGCCTTGCACTGGTTTAAAGTATGACACAGTTAATCAAAAGTTAAATTCCCCTTTCATCCTAAAACCCACTGAGTGTAATCAAAGTCTAAAGAAATATGTGTTTGTCACGCATCACAGACATCACAGACTCCATTTATCCCCCTTGCCTAAACTCTTAGAAAATTGGATCATTTTTTATCCCGATAGGAGAACACTTTTTGGTTCCAGGTAGAACCCGTTGGTGGTGAAACATATTGTACTTAGAACCTTTAAGTGGTAAAGGGGTTCCACGTAGAACCTTGCATTAGTGAAAGGTTCCACTTGTTTCCCAATGCTGTCCCAGTTGTTTTGAAGCACGAAGCAAGATAGAAAATCATGTAGGATGGCCCATTAAATCAGATCTCTCTGGCACCGCCTATAATTCAACATGGTGTCACTTGGCCCTGATGCATTGACATATCTAACGGTCTGTTTGTCAGGCTTATCTGCCATGCTAGCCTAATTGTAGCTAGCATGCGTACTGGCGACCGACACTTGAATCTCAATATAATGGAGTCTGCCATTGGAGCTGCTACCCAGCTCCCCCTTAATAGCATGCACATCAGTAGCAATTCAACTGTGACAGGGCAGTACAATTTGTCACATATGATCAGACATGATAGGGGTTTGTATGATGTCAGACGTTCTGCTGTCACAGGCTCTCTGACAAACATCAAAGCAGTGAGTAAACTGTTACTACAGAGTAGTTAACTAAGCTGGATGTCTGACCCGCAGGACTAGTAGCCTTTGCCATCACCAAGGACCTATTAACAACTAGCATTTGGCCCCTCTATTTTCATGTCTTTTTGAATTTCGATTTGTTTTGGCTAATGATGCAAAGAAGGCAAACATCTTTGATTTGGTCTGCTTCTGAGCACTGAACTATTACACCATTTGGTAGTATGGTTCAAACTGGGTCTGGGGGCTCAGTTCTGTGTATAACAATTGCAAATGAATTCTAATAGGGAAGGGAAGTAGTTCTGTTTTGTATTTCAAAGCTGCTTTCTTGTTAGCTATCAGATGGAAATGGAGTGCATTCTCAAAGCATGAGGCTTGAGTCGTCGTTGGTGATACATTTTAATTACCCAAACAAAGGCAGCCTAATTATTCATGGGTTACATTTATATTGGAAAGAGGCAAAAGCTCCATCTGTAGTAGAAAAACTGATTAACACATCTCCTTTGATGTGCCTGACCTCAAACCAGCAGTTTTATAATTACTGTTAGGGCATGAAGTATACTGTCGATTTGGATGAGATAAAGGACAAAGACCTACCAAATGACTACAGTACAATGCCAATACTGCTTTTGACAGATACGTTTGGAGCAATGGACACGAAGGAGGCATATATTTAATAACACGGGGCATCAGATTTGGTTGTGACCATGACTAAACGATGCAGTATTTACTCATTTAATTTAAAAAAATCACCTTTAATGAGGCTCAATATGGTGGAAGCAATTTAAGGTATTCATAGCTGTGGGTCATATAGCACATTAATTAATGTCAATATAATTAAACTGAGTCTCTGCCATATTAACTTAGTGCCACACTAATAAGGTGTCTGTGATACCGCTGAAGAAATCGTCACTCTTGTACTCCTTGAAGTGCCTTCACAGGGATGCTGGCCCATGTTGACACCAATGCTTCCCACAGTTGTGTCAAGTTGGCTAGATGTCCTTTGGGTGGTGGACCATTCTTGATACACACGGGAAACTGTTGAGCATAAAAAACTGCAGCATTGCAGTTCGTAACACAAAGCGATGCCTATGGCACCTACTACCATACCCCGGTCAAGGGCACTTAAATCTTTTGTCTTTCCCATTCACCCTCTGAATGTCACACATACACAATCCATGTCTAAATTGTATCAAGGCTTAAAAATCCTTCTTTAAACTGTCTCCTCCCCTTCATCTACACTGATTGCAGTGGATTTAACAAGTGACATCAATAAGGGATCATAGATTTCACCTGGATTCACCTGGTCAGTCTATATCATGGAAAGAGCATGTGTTCTTCATGTTTTGTATACTCAGTGTGTATCTCCCATTAAGAAATTATTCAAATAGATGACATGAAGACAACTATATTATAGAAGAAGTCAATTGATGTTGCATTACATTGTCTCGGAGACATGCTTTTCGACTCATGCCATACGCACTTTGCGTGGGTTGTATCTCTCACGCATCACTACTGTCACACACACACAACAGGGGAGAGAAAGAGAGAGCACTACTACAGCAGCCAGCAATGCTCTTAAACCCATTCATTATGGCAGGGGGGAATTAAGAGCAATTCGCTCACCCCATCCATTTGAAGTATAAATAAGTCATGTGCTAGCCGCTTAGCGTGAGGGAGTTCAATCATATTATATACTGCGTCTTCACTGTGAGCGGCGGGACATCACTTGTGAGCGTTGATTTAAAAACAATATATATGACATATTTCACCAGAAGAGATCGGTTAAGTGTGTGTGTGTGTGCTTGAGCATGTGTTTATGTTTGTTTATGTGTTTGTTTTGGCTCTCATTAGCTGCAGAACAAGCATTTCATATAGCAAGCACCCATCACTCTTTAGAAAGCAATACACACATTGCCCTTGGTAACATCATCTTCCCATGTGTAAAGTTGATTTCAATGTTAAAAATAATTGTTTTTCACTTAGTTACTAACTTCACCTAGCATTTCAAATTCCACCCTTAATTCAGTTGTCAAGCTAAATCCTGGCACTAGGACGGACAGAAAAGAGCAATGGAAAGATTGTGGGTTGTGTGAAGTTCAGGACATACTCCATTGTTTTTCCAGACTGGGTCATCCAATCAGAGAGAGACTGTGGCAGCTTGAAGTTATAGATAATGCTCTTAAATTTTTCTGCCTGACCAATTGGGTGAAAATAACAGAATGTCTGGTATTTGGATGATGCTTGTGGTATTTGTAGTTTTTGTCATAATATCACATAGCATGATGGAGGATTAGTTGTCTGTGATGTATTAAGACACATTACTAGACATGAAATCCTTTTAGTGGTTCAGAGTGCTAATACAATGCTAATACATGAATATCTCTCTAACATCCACTCCGCTTTCTCTTGGCCTCTGTAGCATTTTGGCCCTCACAGGCACACACATTGCTGACTCTTGCCTCTGTGGGGAGGGGTTTGTTGAAACCAACAAACCTCTTACACTCCACAAGAAAAATAGTTCTTTCTCAGAATAATTTCAGCCTTCCTTGAACCTGAGGGTTAAGGGGATCATGACAGGGGGTGATGCTGTCTCGTGTTTGGGGGCTCAGGGGTTAGTGGACGAACAACAATCCCTGGATATCAGTCTTTCCAAAGCAGGGATCATCTCCACTCTATGTGTATCATCCAACTCTATTTGTTCTCAGAACCAACCTGCCAAACAGCCAGCCAGGCAATGTATCAAAACACTGATGGTTGTTCTTGTTGACTGTAGTCAGCTGCAGTGAACCCATTCCCACTGCATGCTCCAGCCCCTGGCTCCACGTCTGTGTGCCTGTCAAGCCTCTTGTTACGCAGCCTCTCCAAGATGGAGTTGGGCCAATGGTGGTGGATGGGGATGAGAATTGAGAGCGTGAGGACAGCATTGCCATTTGTAAGAGCCCAGCGTATATATGACATGTTGTTGGTGCCTGGTACCTATTGTCAGACCTGGATTATCCATTTTACAGATGGCTGCTGCTGCTAACGCTGGTGTATTCAGACAACCCTCTGTGTGTGGCTTAGTCAGTGACCACAGACACACGCAGAAACAGACACACACATACATGGGCACGCACACACACACGCACACACAGTAACTCTCTCCAACACACACACACACACACACACACACACACACACACACACACACACACACACACACACACACACACACACACACACACACACACACACACACACACACACACACACACACACACACACACACACACACACACGCGAGCATTATCTAATTGAAGAGGATTTTATGAGGTGCCATTCAACTCGCATGGAAAGGCTTCTGGCAAGGCATGTAGAACCCTGTCTGAAACTTTGGATAGTATAAACACTAGATGCATCATGGTTGTGTAATGCCAATGCCATTTGATGTAGCGCAATGTCAATACCATGTGTTTATGCCTTGTTGGCATATAAGGAGGACCAATGTGAATCGCACAACAAGGTAGTTGGGATAAACTCATGTTATGTGTCTCGACTTTAACCAAGAGTCCTAGAATCTCTTCCCTGAAACCAGTGTCCGAACACGGTTCAAAATGCACTTGCCTTCCAGCGTTGTCACATTGTTTTCCGGATTTACCATCAAAAGTTTCCGGGAAGTAGGAGAGCCAGGAATCATGCTGAGAAGCCTGGGAGAGAGTCGTGGGTTTCCGTGGTGCAGCACAGTGGGGAGAGGGAGTGATTTCAGGCACTTGACTTCTCAACCCCAGCGGTTGTTCAGGCAGCTTAGGGTTTTGATACTCTGCGAAGACTGAATCCCTTTATTTTTTTTCAAAACCTGTATCTCTATTCACTCACTATAGTGTGTGGTCAGGTATTATATTTGTAGAACCCTGTATTGTGTGGGACCTTGAAAGGTTTTGATGAAGCCACAAAGTGATATTGTGTTTGCACAGACAGTCAGACACTTTAAGGGGATCGGTGGTGGATAAAGGAGTGAAAATTGCCTCTCCGGGTGTTCTTTCATGTCCTGATGGGCTGATTAATAGGCTCTGACCTGGGCACGAACCTGGCTTCACTCACCACACAGGTGCATTGCTGATTGGTTATGAGTGCCATGCCCTGAGCTCTAAAGGAAGCCGTAGCTCAAATCCTCCGTTATATACAAATTAAGATACAATACTGGCTTTGATCTGATTCTACCTCTTTCTGTCCAAGAATGGAAAACAAGAATGGAAAGAATGAAAAACAACATTGTGGCAGTCACTCTGCCTTGATTGAAGGCCTGCTGCCAGCCAGCGTATCAGTTGTATAGCCAGTTGGGCCAGTGTTATCCGGTGAACTCCATTAGACAGATAGGCAGGTAGTCCTCCTGGCACCAATACAATCCACTTTCATTCACAGTCAACAGGAACTCGACAGAAGATCAAGAGCCATTTCCCTGTTGTCCCATTTCATTGTAGCAATTGCATTTTGACACATACATTTTCATTTTTGAAGATGATTGATAATGAATGTTTTCTGAAGCATCAATGTATGTCTTATTCAGGGTTTATAAAGGCTTCACTAAGACAAAAGTTGTAGTTTGTTTAAAGCGGAACCAGGGAAGAATAGTTTATCACGTGCACTGACTATGAACAGTCAGAATTAGATTTAGTTTCAACCCTTTTATCAACTGCAGATTGGGAGCAGGGCTATGGTGGCCTGTTTGAATTACCATGTATTGTTCATTGTTTACACTTTTAGGCTAAGCTGTCAGGGGATTTGCTCATAAAATGAACACTGCTCTGCTGCCAGTACAATTGTGCCTAAAAATGTCTTATATTGTTCTAGTTCTATTTTTATTGCTTTGTGTAAGTTGATTTGACCTTCTCCGTTTGATATTCTGGTAACTAAACCACAGTATTCAGTATTTGCACAAAGTCTTTTCAAACTTGAACAGACCCTCACTCGTTTCACCCCGTCTGCAATAAGAAAACGGCAGAAAAGCCAGAGGGCAGGACAGGACAGGGCACACCGTGTGGTTGTGGCTAATAGAACACTCAAATAAAACTTCCCTGAATGAGGATGTGCAACAGTACTGTAACTTATTCAGGGATCAAGGAGCAAAATTCGTACACTCAGTAAAACAGTCCATCACGAGGGAGACAAATACAAGCAATGGTATCTCACGCAGACTTTCCAAAGCCTGTAAGAAAGCTATCCCTGCTAACACATTTGGTTCCTTTGGAAGTTATGGGAACGGAGCCATACGGTATGTTTCCTGACCGGTAAAACGTAACTTTTTTAAATGTTCTGAGAAGAGAAGTGAACAAAATCAAATCAAATTTTATTTGTCATGTGCGCCGAATACAACAGGTGTAGGTAGACCTTACAGAGAAATGCTTACTTAAGGCTCGAACCAACAGTGCAATTTTTAAGTAAAAAATAGGTATTAAGTTAACAAAAGATTAGTAAAGAAATAAAAAATAACAGTAAAAAGACAGTGAAACATTATTTTTTTTCCCTCTTCTGGGAATGTTTTTTTTATGTTGCAGGGAGGTTCTGAGAATGTTTTACTCTGGTTCCTTGAAAGTTTTTATGGTAGGTTTTATTAACGCTCTTAGAATGGAAATTATAGGATATTTTGACTTAAAATTTTTTTTTTTTATTGTGACTTGGCTTCAGTGAGATTCAAAACTATAATCTTCTATTCTCTATACATGTACATGGAATTAGTCCACTGCGCCACCAGGATGGAGCTAGCACGCCATGTTTTTTTACGCATACAAAGCTCTTAATTTTGTCTATTGAAACAGACCCCATTTAAAAGGAAGCAAGTGCTCATTAAGACGAATACATCTGAACACACTTATCAAGATAGAGGATAGAGAGAGTTTTGTTGATGCTAAGAACAGAATGTAATTTTTTTTTTAAAACAACATTCTTTGAACGTTCTCTTGTGGTTTTTATGTTGTTGTTTTCTTAACGTTCTCGGAACAGTTTGAAGACTTTACTTTCCATAGAACTATGAGGAAACCTGTTGGAAACGTTATGCTGAAGTACTGAAATTGCCAAAAAAGAACATTGTTTCTTAATGTTTTTGGAACAATTTGATATCATGACTTTAAAATGAACCACGAGGAAACGTTAATGTGAAGTATTGAAATTCCCACATAAGAACGTTGTTTCTTAACGTTATTGGAACACTTTGAGTACATTACTTTAAATAGAACCATGAGGAAACCTGAAAGAAACATTATGCTGACAGTACTGACATTCCTATAGTAGAACATTGGTTCTTAACATTCTCTGAACTATTTGAGAACGTTCACGGTTTTACATTTCTTAAACATTACCAAAATTGAAATGAAATGTAACCATGTTTGAACTTTTAGGAAACGTTCTGTTAAAAAAATGAAATTCCAAGATCTTTTTTTTGTTGTCAAGTTAGGATGTGCTGAGAATGTTGAGAAAGCCAAGCGTCTATCCTGCACCATTACCAGAAAGTTGTGGAAAGGTTATATGCAAAATAACCAAAAGACAACCACACTCTCACCATATTTAAGAAACACATAACGTTCTCAGCTCGGTAGCCACCTTTAAAAGAAACTTCTCAGCATGTAGTGTGTGACAGTTCTTTTTGTGATAGCTTTACCCATGGTTGGCATATAGGCTCCATTTTCCCATAGTGTGCAATCAGTTTTGCTGGAGTGAACCAGAGCGAATCACATGAAGTCAGAGGTGACAACATATGTCTCTGCTGGACAAACCACCTTTAGGTTATGAGTTGAACTCCCTCATGCCTTCTGCTCTGTTGAAAAAATGACTGAGGGCAGAAGGCTGGCTTCCTGTGTTTTCCTTCCTCTCCTCTCCACTCTGCACAGAAGCACTCACTCTGGGCTATGTGTAACTCAGATGTTTGTTGGGGGAGTGTGTGAGTGTGTGTGTGTTGAGGTGGGTGTGGGGGGGGGTTGTGCGTTCGTGCCAGAGTTTGGAACCAAAATTATTTCCGTTCTGTTCCACTGTTCCGACCAGCAAAATAAAGTTCTGGTTCCACCGTTTTTTACAATTAGCTCATTAAATGACTCCTCCAATCAGTGAGGACAAGGCAGGCAAGCTAGTTGTTTACATGCGTGATGGACAGATGAGTGT
This sequence comes from Salvelinus fontinalis, assembly GCF_029448725.1. Lineage (NCBI taxonomy): Eukaryota > Metazoa > Chordata > Actinopteri > Salmoniformes > Salmonidae > Salvelinus > Salvelinus fontinalis. Next base: position 61,198,157 of record NC_074666.1, read on the forward strand.
AGCCTATGGCGCAAGATGTGTCTGAAGTTTTGTGGGTGGGAAGAGAGCGAGAGAAGGTTGAGAAGGAGGCTTGAAGCACTGACATGCATTCTCTGAATTAGAACCACAGAATTATACTTAGGAGGAGCGGCTTCCATAGAGGAACTTTGAATGTCCTTTGAGCTAGCTAGCTAACAAGCTTGTGTGTGCAGAGTGGCACCAGCATTAAAAACAAGTCTTGCCTTTTTGTAGTTAATGAATCCAACGTGAAACGTGATAACTAGGCATATAGTATCCTTAACTAGCTTTAAAAAAGTTGATCCATTCTTCTTTAGCTAGTTTAAAATATATTTCCTGAATCGTGCTTGTAACGCCAGTACAGTAGCCTGTACTTCGGAGGGGGAGGGGCAGGTAGCCTAAACACACACAAACTCTGGCAAAGATTTTCAGCTTTCAGGAAGACACTGGAATACATTTCTGGGTGACAGAGTGAGTGCTTTGCATAGGCGCTTTGTTGCGTTTTTATGTGGTACTCGAAAAAATGCCTGGAATGTTCCTATGCTTTTAAAACAACAGTTCTATTCCAGAACAGTATGGATCACTTTCGTTCCCGTTTCTGTTCCTTGGATCACTTTCTGTTCCTTGGATCACTTTCTGTTCCGGCTTTCAGTTCTGTTCCCTGAACCTATTCTAACCCCTGGTTTGTGCTCGCATACGTGCATGATATGTGCCTTGATATCTACTTACTAGAGGTGCAGTTTGTGAGTGACAGAAGTTTCTTTGCTCCTTGTGGATTGGGATTCATTAGCTCAGACATTCTTTCTAACTTTGGTTTGAGAGTGATTCACAGATCTGTTTCTGATTTAGCAAAAATACCCCATGGGACGGGTTCTTTTCTCATGCTTTTGATATTAAGAATGGAGACTTCCCATTTGACTCCACCCAAATTGAGACGAGCAGATTTTTGGGGGTTTAAAACAAATCAGAAGCCAGCTGATAAGTATTTCACATTTAAACTGCCAACTGCACTTTAAAAGTATACATTTTTGAACACACGCAAACACACTCACTCCTACCCACTTTACTTAGGAACAGGATTAAGTTGTATAGAATACTACATGGGCATAATGAGTCAATGACCCCTGGATATGTCTCCATGCCAACCTGCCCATGACCCCTGGATATATTTCCATGTCAACCTCCCCATGACCCCTAGATATACAGTAGCTCCTTGCCAACCCAGATTTACCTCTCTCTCTCTAGGGACTAGGGATATATAGGTACTACAATGACTTGGGATTTAGGGACAACAAAGACTACAAAGTCCCCACCATTCTGTCACCCTTAATTGTCTTTGTTTTTATCAACCATGTACTTATTCAAATGGATTATAAAGTTGGCATTACTTAGCACAGAAGTGTTATGCTTGGTAAGATATTCCCCATGTGTGAAAGATACTTGCTGTGCATCATCTTCACACCACATGGCAGTGTCTGAATTAGTTGAGTGAATTAAATGAATTAATGTTGTACTGTATTGGCCAGCTGCAGTGATGATGTGTGGTCATTATGCGGCATTAGAGTGCATTACTGTAGATCCACAGCTAAGATGTTGCCAAACATGCTAATTATGTGAATGTCAGTCAAGAAGTACTTTGATGAACGTGTGATTGCATTATCAAGGCTGACACAGTTTTAGTAAAGATTGATTTATCAAATATTCTGCCAGCTTATTACTATGGAAGACTGCATACAGTGGAACTACATTTCTTAGAAAATTACCATGGAAAAGCAAACTAGTTTTTCAGACAGTTCCACTACTATCCACCGCAGAATAGTAATTTAACACTTGGGAAAGATTCCACGTCTTGCTCATCCTGTTTTTAAGCTGAAGGTTATGCCAGAACATGCTACTGACACAGAGCACCATTTTGTTGTGATAGTGAATCACAGTTAAGAGACAGAGCATATAAGTAGAGCTCCCTGAGAGGATAAATAATGTTTCAAGTGCAGCTCCTTGTGACACATTCTGAATTCTGAATTCTCCTTTCATCAACAAGGACACAAGCAAAGCAAGCAGATGAGGTTACATAAAACCCCATTAATGTTCTCAACAGTCAAGGCTATTTTGAGTGTACTGGCTCAACGGCAGACCAGGCCCCTGTGTGTGTTTTTTATTTTATTCTAGCTTCCTCTCTTCACGGATTATTGCATTCCAATTTCAGCATATTACGAAATGTAGGTCACAAATCAATTTAGTGTCATTTGTAGGAAACCTCAGAGGTGGGATGGGGGTAGGAGGAGGGGAGCAGGGTCTTAGATTAGCAGGCCTCTTCTCTGTTTGGGTGTGTGGGCATTGAAATACCTTTTTCCTCGAAGAAGGGCCTCAGCGCCTATGGCGATAGAGGCTCTTCACATGTGACCGATCACAGAAAGAATGGGCGGTTTGAGTTTATGAAATACGGCCTGCATGGGTTTCATTTAGCCATCCTTGCAACAGGTGGAAAACTATTTTCCCCAACATTTTTATTCCGCCAACAATTTGGCTCGCGGGGGGTTTTATTCCCCCCCCACCCCCAAGTTAAAAATAAATAAATACAATTTAATTGTTGGACAGCAAATGAGCTCTTAAGTGATTTTAATTGTGGAAATCTGTTCCGAAGTATTCCCACGCATAGTAGAGATACAGGTAACTTCCAAAATAAAGGAATCACCAACATAAATTGTCTTAATAGAACTTTGGGCCACCACAAGCCAGAAAAGTTTCAATGCACCTTGGCAAGCGTCTGGAACTCTAGAAAAGGGATACGTCACCATTCTTCCATGGGAAATTCCATTATTTTTAGTCAATTATTATATATGTTTGGCTTCTTGTGTACAATTTGCAGTCTACAAATTATGTGTGATTATCTTCCTGCCCCCTGAACATTTGCTCAAGAACAAATTGGCCTGTGGCGGAATCTAGTTGATGATTCCTGGCCTATAGGGATATTTATGTATCTACTGCATATGTTTCCCTAGGTATGTACATTTTTATTTAACCTTTATTTAACTATGCAAGTCAGTTAAGAACAAATTCTAATTTACAATGAGAGCCTACTCCGGCCAAACCCTAACGATGCTGAGCCAATTGTGCGCCGCCCTATGGGATTCCCAATCACAGCCGGTTGTGATACAGCCTGGAATTGAACCAGGGTCTGTAGTGACACCTCTAGCACTGAGAGGCAGTGCCGTAGACCACTGCGCCACTCGTGAGGGCCAGGGTACTCAGAAGGGAAAGGGTGCAATACATGTGAATATATTCTTTACAGCCTACATGACAAGCTAGTGCAATATGCATGCATAAATGACATAAATGTTTGTACTTAGGTTCAATGGAACGTGCTGAAAGTTTTAACTCTGCAGGTTGTTCGGTATACTGTACGTCAGGCAACCCTATAGGGAAGTAATGTATATAAATAACATGAACAATTCATGCCACAAATGTAAAATATGTGCATAAAACCAACATGTAAAATGAATGTAGTATTTTACGATGCTGAGACTGGGAGTGTGTCTGATAGTCAATTCATTTGATACATTAGCATCATTTTTTATTCAGTGAACAGCATAGAAATGCACTTTTGGGAACTTGGGGATATTTTCTGCCTTTTTGTGTGGGAGGTAGGCTGACTAATGCTAGACACTAGACATAGTGTCTGCCTATGTTTCCCTCGTCTCAAGTCGACAGTGAAGTTCACATCGGTACTAAACTTATGTCATCTGTCTTTTAGATAACAATGTGTTTTACCCCAGTTCCAGAAACAGACTGACTAGACTTGTTTTCTCTTTATTTATTTCTCTTTTCCTTTTCAGGTGCTGACCATCTGGGCTGTGGTGATCTCTGGGACAACGGCTGACCTGACCTGTGATACACTGCTCCTGCTGTCCACCAATCTCACTGGTGAGGCCCTCCTCCAATCGTCTAAGGACAGTTTTCTATGTGGGCGGGGAATATGGTGGCGGAACATTTTTAATGGTCTATCATGTTAAATAGAGAGTTGAATCATTCTGAGTTTATCCCATCACTGAATAGGCACTGGTGGAATACTGTACATAGGCAACAAGAGTCATTATTGGTCCGTCCACAGCATCAGTGGCCAACAGCAATGCAATTGAGCAAGAATGTGATCCCAATAGAAGTCCATATGCACTTTGTAGTCCCAATCACCTATAATAACACAAAGCTTTCAAAATGTTTATTTTTTTTTAAATGGGGGGCTGAACGCAATGATTCCTCATGTGTTTTTCTGCTCCTCATTAAGAAAAATAAGATTTGGGTCTTGGAGGTATGGTTCGATGTGGGTGTGTTACGTTCACTATATCGTACCCTGGCAGTTATTGTTGTTTGTCCCTATTGAGTCATGGTAGCAACCACTTTCCTTCAAAATAGTCCGAATTAATTAAGATAAATCAAGAAGTCTGTAATTAACTTCAACGTTTTTTCCCGAGGAGGTCTTGGTCGTTCAATTTGATATCTAGCTAAGGTGTCTGGTGCGGTATTTCTCAAGTAAATTTTTTTTGCATGAAAACTAGAAGTGCCCTGCAGTATCGAGTCAGCTGCTACTACACTCAATACTGATTTTCTGCTGCTCATTAAGGCTACCTATTGCCAGAGTACAGTATCCGTCTGTCTTTCAGTGTTTCATAGGGAGTCATGTTAAGAAGTAAATTGCGGTGAGACACAAGGTGCTCGCAAATGTGTTTAGATTTTTTTTTATATTGAATATTGGCAGTTTGGATGCATGTGTGCATTGTCTCCATTTGTAATTTTGCCAAAACAAAGTGGCAGACTCGAGTGATTACAATCAAACACATCAGCAAGTTGCAACTCGATAAGCTTAGGGGCCAAGTGTTCTTTCAACATAACATTGGCGACGTGTTGTCTTATGTAAACAAGTCAGTAGTTTGAGAAACAGACGCCTCAACTGGCAGCTTCATTAAATAGTGCCCGCAAAACACCAGTCTCAACGTCAATAGTGAAGAGGCGACTCCGGGATGCTGGCCTTCGAGGCAGAGTTCCTCTGTCCAGTGTCTGTGTTCTTTTGCCCATTTGAATCTTTTATTTTTATTGGCCAGTCTGAGATATGGCTTTTTCTTTGAAACTCTGCCTAGAAGGCCAGCCTCCCGGAGTCGCTTCTTCACTGTTGACGTTGACACTGGTGTTTTGCTTGACTACATGACAAAGGCGTGGGCAGGCGATTTCCATAGGCTGTGGGATCTTATTGCATGAGCAGTTAATCAAGACTGTCTAAACATCTGCGATGGTGATGGGACTTAGAGTTGCAATTCAGTTACCCTCAGTATCGATCTATGAGTAGTCTGTGATGATTGCAGTCTCTTTTCCATAAAGATTAGCCTTCCCACCCCCACACCTCTCACCCGTCACCCTCCACTTTCACTTCAAAGGCCAATCTCAAAGATTATGTGGAGCAGTTGCTCTGTGCCGTATGTGTGAACACAATGTGTTGGAGGACTTGATTTTGGTGGAGCTCAGATCCGATAAGATCTATGAAGATGGATTATCTCTAAGTTATCAGAGACTACGTGTGGAAGAGATGTCATGTTATAGAGCACACTTCATAGACCCGTCTTTGTAGCTTCTTATGAGGGTTTGACCGACAAGATTCAAGACTCATTTGACCTGTAATGCAACGATAGTTTGACCTGTAGCACAAACCTTCAGACAGGTGTACAGTCGTGGCCAAAAGTTTTGAGAATGACACAAGTGTTACATTTCACAAAGTCTGCTGCTTCAGTGTCTTTAGATATTTTTGTCAGATGTTACTATGGAATACTGAAGTATAATTACAAGCATTTCATACGTGTCAAAGGCTTTCATTGACAATTACATGAAGTTGATGCAAAAAGTCAATATTTGCAGTGTTGACCCTTCTTTTTCAAGACCTCTGCAATCCGCCTTGGCATGCTGTCAATTAACTTCTGGGCCACATCCTGACTGATGGCAGCCCATTCTTGCATAATCAATGCTTGGAGTTTGTCAGATTTTGTGGGTTTTTGTTTGTCCACCCGCCTCTTGAGGATTGACCACAAGTTCTCAATGTGGGGAGGTCTGGGGAGTTTCCTGGCCATTATCAATGTTTTGTTACCCGAGCCACTTAGTTATCACCTTTGCCTTCTGGCAAGGTGCTCCATCATGCTGGAAAAGGCATTGTTTGTCACCAAACTATTCCTGGATGGTTGGGAGAAGTTGCTCTCGGAGGATGTGTTGGTACCATTCTTTACTCATGGCTGTGTTCTTAGGCAAAATTGTGAGTGAGCCCACTCCCTTGGCTGAGAAGCAACCCCACACATGAATGGTCCTCGGCTGCTTTACTGTTGGCATGACACAGGACTGATGGTAGCGCTCACCTTGTCTTCTCCTGACAAGCTTTTTTCTGGATGCCCCAAACAATCGGAAAGGGGATTCATCAGAGAAAATGACTTTACCCCAGTCCTCAGCAGTCCAATCCCTCTACCTTTTGCAGAAAATCAGTCTGTCCCTGATGTTTTTCCTGGAGAGAAGTGGCTTCTTTGCTGCCCTTCTTGACACCAGGCCATCCTCCAAAAGTCTTCACCTCACTGTGCGTGCAGATGCACTCACACCGGCCTGCTGCCATTCCTGAGCAAGCTCTGTACTGGTGGTGCCCCAAATCAACTTTAGGAGCCTTCTTCACAACAACTGAACCGCTCTCCTTGAAGTTCTTGATGATCCGATAAATGGTTGATTTAGGTGCAATGGCAGCAATATCCTTGCCTGTGAAGCCCTTTTTGTGCAAAGCAATGATGACGGCACGTGTTTCCTTGCAGGTAACCATGGATGACAGAGGAAGAACAATGATTCCAAGCACCACCCTACTTTTGAAGCTTCCAGTCTGTTATTCAAACTCAATCAGCATGACAGAGCGATCTCCAGCCTTGTCCTCGTCAACACTCACATCTGTGTTATTGAGAGAATCACTGACATGATGTCAGATGGTCCTTTTGTGGCAGGGCTGAAATGCAGTGGAAATGTTTTTTGGGGTTTCAGTTCATTTGCATGGCAAATGAACAATTCATCTGATTACTCTTCATAACATTCTGGAGTATATGCAAAATTGCCATCATACAAACTGAGGTAGCAGACTTTGTGAAAATTAATATTTGTGTCATTCTCAAAACTTTTGGCCACGAGTGTACAGTTGGCTACACAGAGGGCCATAAAAAGTGAAGAGCTTTAACGTCAGAGCATCGAGGATATCATGTCTAGCACATTATCTAGACATGTCAAAGATGAAATCATCCATATCTCCCACTCACCATGATAGTGTTTGAAATGGAATTCAATGGGAAAAAAATGTGTCATTTCTTTGTTTCCCTTTTAAATTGTCAGCCACCACAGAGGATAGGTTTTTTTGTGTCTCTCAGAGGAAAATGTCCGAAATATTGCTGGATATAGAGTTTACACAGCACAAAATGTAACAGTTTCTTTCTTCAACTGTCATTCTCATGTCATGAGGTCACCACCTTCTCCTAGAGCACTCTTGGGAAATCAACAATGCAAAAGTTCTGAGATGACACACAACGAACGGGAACATAGTCTTCCCTGCCCATCAGACAATTTTTCAGAGCTATTTATTCCTTATCTTTTCAACTTCCACATGAAAGGTGAAAACACAACTTAGGGATGGGCATGAATGACATATTACAATTTTTTTATTTTTTTTATTTCACCTTTATTTAACCAGGTAGGCTAGTTGAGAACAAGTTCTCATTTGCAACTGCGACCTGGCCAAGATAAAGCATAGCAGTGTGAACAGACAACAACACAGAGTTACACATGGAGTAAACAATAAACAAGTCAATAACATAGTAGGAGAAAAAAAAGAAAAAAGAAAAGTGAATCTATATACAATGTGTGCAAAAGGCATGAGGAGGTAGGCAATAAATAGGCCATAGGAGCGAATAATTACAATTTAGCAGATTAACACTGGGGTGATAAATCATCAGATGATCATGTGCAAGTAGAGATACTGGTGTGCAAAAGAGGCATGACAATATACTACTCCAAAATACCCCAAAGACCAATGTATCAAAATCAAATAAAACATACTTCTGCAAAGTATTATAACATACATTAACATACATGTATTTTCTTTTTTAGAATGCAAAAATACAATTTGCAAGTAGCCAGCCGAAAAGCAACAACATTCTCAGTAACGTTACGGAAATGTCTTACTTACTATGACTGTGATATGTTGTTGTTCATCTACCTAAGTTGAATGCACTGTTACTCTGGAGAAGAGTGTCTGCTAAATTACCAAAATGTAAAGGTATATGTGAAAATTAACAACTGCAAAGCACACTGGGAACTGTCATTGGCCTAGTTTAGCGGTCATCAGAGTAATACTCAGCATGCTTTGCAATTATAATATTTTAGATATACAGTGCATTTGGAAATTATTCAGAGCCCTTTAATTTTTCCACATTTTGTTATGTTTCAGCCTTATTCTAAAATGTATTAAAACAAATGTTTTAAATACTAATCAATCTACACACAATACCCCATAATGACAAAGGATTATTATTTATTTTTTTAAATATCAAATTTACATAACTCTTCAGACCCTTTACTCTGTACTTTGTTGAAGCAAGCTTTGCACACCTGTATTTGGGGAGTTTTTCCCATTCTTCTCTGCAGATCCTCTCAAGCTCTGTCAGGTTGGATAGGGAGTGTCGCTGCACAGCTATTTTAAGGTCTTTCCAGAGATGTTAGATCGGGTTCAATTACAGGCGCTGGCTGGGCCACTTAAGGACATTCATAGACTTATCCCGAAGCCACTCTTGCATTGACTTGGCTGTGTGCTTATGGTTGTTGTCCTGTTGGAAGGTGAACCTTCGCCCCAGTCTGAGGTCCTGAGCACTCTGGAGCAGGTTTTCATCAAGGATCTCTCTGTTCTTTGCTCCGTTCATCCTTCCCTCAATCCTGACTAGTCTCCCAGTCCCCGAGGCTGAAAAACATCCCCATAGTATGATGCTGCCACCAACATGCTTCACCATAGGAATGGTGCCAGGTTTCCTCCAAACATGACGCTTGCCATTCAGGAACAAAGAGTTCAAAAAGGTGCCTTTTGGCAACCTCCAAGCTGGCTGTCATGTGCCTTTTACTGAGGAGTGGCTTCCGTCTGGCCGTTCTATCATAAAGGTCTGATAGGTGGAGTGCTGTAGAGATGGTTGTCCTTCTGGAACGTTATCCCATCTCCCCAGAGGAACTCTGGAACTCTGTCAGAGTGACCATTGGGTTCTTGCTCACCTCCCTGACTAAGGCCTCTCCTCCTAATGCTTAGTTTGGCCGGGTGGCCAGGTCTAGGAAGAGTCTTGGGTGTTCCAAACCTCTTCCATTTAAGAATGATGGAGGCCACTGTCTCTTGGGGATCTTCAATGCTGCAGAAATGTTTTGTCACCTTCCCCAGATCTGTGCCTCGACGCAATCCTGTCTCGGAGCTCTACGTACATTTCTTTCGTCCTCATGGCTTAGTTTTTGCTCTGACATGCACTGTCTATGTGGGACCTTATATAGACAGATGTGTGCCTTTTCAAATCATGTCCAATCAATTGTATTTACCACAGGTGGACTCCAATCAAGTTGTAGAAACATCTCAAGGATGATCAATGGACACAGGATGCACCTGAGCTCAATTTCAAGTCTCATAGCAAAGGGTCTAAATATTTATACATTTGCAAACATTTCTAAAAATCAGTTTTCGCTTTGTCATTATTGGGTATTGTGTGTAGATTGATGATAGAAAAAGTAATTGAATCCATTTCAGAATAAGGCTGTAATGTAACATAATGTTGAAAAGGAAAGGGGTCTGAATACTTTCCAAATGCACTGTTCATTTAGCAGACACTCTCATCACACAGTAGCGCCATCAAACTTTTGATACCAATGTAGGGTGAAAGACGACAACAAAAATGTTAACAGTTATATGAAAAATTGTATAGAAAAGTATTTTGAAAATAGAAATGACAGCTTTCGAAATATCTTGTTCGAAAATACATTGAGTGTAGTTCATCCCAGTGTAATACAAAATGCAAAATACTCAGAAGAAATTCAAATACGTATTTCACATACAGTACATGTAACAGAAATACTGCCCATCTCTGACGAGACTAGAGCTTTGCAAATAAACTATGCAAATACAGTGGGGTTCCAAAATTATTGACACCCTTGATAAGATGAGCAAAAATTATTGTATAAAATAAATAATTCAAATACTGAGTTACATTGTATGTTCCCCAAAAATATATTTTATACTAATACAATTGCTCAGAGAAAGAGATTTGGTTTAACAAGTAATCTATCTTAAAAAATAAACACATTTTTTTCAATACCTCACCTTGCGAAGATAACTGCACTGAGCTGTTGTATGAGTTGGAGAACACATTGGGAGGGAGCTTAGACCATTCCCCCCTACACAATCCTTCTTAATATAAAATCCTTCTACATCCTTGGTATCCCTCGTCTGCGCTTATGGACTTCCTTCTGCAATTCAAACCACCAGTTTTTATTGGGTTTGAAGTTCTGATACTGAGATGGCCATTGCAAAATGTTGATGTTGTGGCCAATTAACCACTTCTTTGTGGATTTTGATTTGTGCTTGGGGATTTACAAAAAAAATTATTACTTGTTAAACAAAATCTTGTACAATTGTATTAGTATAAAATAATATAATAAAAAAAATGTTTGCATACAATATAGCTCAGTATTTGCCTAGTTAAATAAAGGTTAACAAAAAAAAAACGCTGATGAAGCTGCAGTATTGATGTTGTCTCCCTTGAATTAGCCTGCTAATTGGATGGAAGCCATTTTCAACTAATGCAATAAGCAATTTTCTTCTTCCTTTAAGGATCAAATTAGCTTGTGTGCAATTAACTATTTGTGTCAGTTGGACCAGCGAGCGATGGTTCAGTAACACGCACGCACGCACACACCCACACACACACACACACACACACACACACAGTGCCCAGTTCTTTAATTAGCCTTAAGTGCTTTTGAAGGGATATCGAAGGATAAGATGCACATTAGCCACTACTTGGTTGCAATTAAGCAGCTTAGTAAAAAGCAAGAATAATGCATAGTCCTTTTTTATCCATAGCCCTTATGAGCACCCTGTTGACCTACAAAGGGAAGATACTGTGGCAAATTGTTATGAGCAGAGAAAAGAGGGGAACGTGATGATAGTGGCTTACGATTAAGGTCATTGCAGTGCTGAGAAAGAACACTGAGGATGTCTAATAGACAAGCTATTAACGCAGAGAGAAATCATCGACTTTGTATAACTTTGTTTAACACTTTGTTTAACACAATCGTCTCAGCCCACTTCAATAAACTGTTCTAAGAACTGCTGTTTAGAAGTCAGCGCAATCAAGGGCAATGGCTGGCTGGCGTCAATAGACGTTGACATATCAAACTTGTGGGTGGGTGGGTGGGTGGGGGGGGGGGGGGGTTGTGCAGCAGGTGCAGCAGTTGTTCTGTTTCCATGGTGACTATTCAACAGAAAACTTAAATGGGGATATGTACAGCGGCCCCCTCACATTATTACTTGCTGCTGTGTACACTTAATAGTTCCAGTAAGATATGAACACCCTCCATAATTGTATAGCTGGTTGTTTATTCTATAGGTTTTGTCATTTCATTCACAAAATTCAGAGCATGTTTTCCTATGGATTTGATTTTCCTTCCCACCAATGCTCACCATATATCCTGCTATCTGCAGTAGAGGATGTTTACTCCCTTCCACATGTCAAGAGAGTACTCTGTCTCTCTCTCTCATCTCTCCCTCTCTCTCCTTTTCTGTCTCATTCTCTCTCTCTCATCTCTCTCTCCCTCTCTCTCTCTCTCTCTGGCTCCATCCATCTCTGATATCTGTGCCCGTTAAACAGAGGGAAGCTTTGGGAAAGTACGCGGATCAAACAGTGATTAACATCTCATCTCAGATTTCATGAATCAATGTCTGTCTCCCTTTAATGGGCCTCTGAAGGCCATGATTTATCAGTGCTATTACACCAACAAGTTGTTGTTGAATTGGTTGTAGTATTGAACGTCTCCCTTAAAATCTTTCCGACATGACTACCATAAGTAATTCCTACATTCTAGCCTATTTGTATTTATCCCGGAATTGCCTGGGTAGATCTCTTATCTACATAGCTTATCCTGTACTCATCACACAGTTACTAATAGCTTTCAGTGTGTGGGAGAGAGAGAGAGCGGTACTGCCTATCCTGCCTATCCATCAATCTTCACAGTAAGCCAATTATTGAGAACAAAAAGCTTGATTTTTGTACTTGAAATGGTGTGAAAAGATGATTGCAACTGTTTTAGGCTCTGTTTCTAACATCTGCGGTTTGCATGAGTCATGGTTTATTAATTGAGCAATAATCTTGTCAAGTTGCGTTACGCCAGTCAGCGGTGAAATGAATCACTGGAACGTGTGTGTGGGATGACTCGCTCACATGAATGAATGCAAGGAATAATTATTGGTGCGTGAGCACAGCATTTAGGTGAGTGGTAGGGCTGGATCAGTTTTTTTTTAGAACCCGGAGAGTTGACTGAGAACACATTCACAGCAACAGCCTGGGGAATAGTTACACGCCGGGGATAATTAGGTGGCCATGATGGTACGAGGGACAGAACTGAGCCAGAACACTGGGTTTAACACCCCTACTCTTACAATAATGAATGACCAAAGAGAGTCAGGACACCTGTTCAATGTCCCATCAGAAAGACAGCACCCTACACAGGGCAATGTCCCCAATTACTGTCCTGGTGTATTGGGGATATTTACTTTTGGACCAGAGGAAAGAGTACCTCCTACTGGCCCTCCAACACCACTTCTAGCAGCATCTGGTCCCCAATCCATGACCAACCCTGCTTAGCTTCAGAGGCAAGCCAGCAGAGGGATGCAGGATGGAATGCTGTTGACAATTGTTATGATAGCTGGTTTAGAGGCAACAGTACCACCAGTGCACTGAAGAGTGGCACCTTTCTCTAGTAGTTGTGTGATATTTGAGTTCTTGATATAATTTGAGACCAGTGTGAAGGGTATACTCTGAGAGCTACAGTAGGGTGACTAGCTGGAGGACAACTCTGACTCTGACCTCTCTTCATTTGCGTTCAGTCAGCCGCACTGACCCCGTCTGGTAGAATAGAGGGCATTGACCTCTGCTACTGCACAGAAGACCATCATGAGATGGGACTTGGTCTTGGGAGATGGGTGATCTATTAGATTACCCATTGAATACATACAGTACTGTGAAATTATTATTTATTGAGATGGAAAAGCAAATTCAATACTGTGTATCTCTATGGGTTTTTTGAGGTATCAGCGAGATCACAGGGATCCGTTTGTACTGTATTGGCTCTGAGCCTGTATAGGTTGCAGGGCATGTTATCTCAATGGCCTGGTCCTTTGACATATAATCTACCCATGCAGGGGCTCACTGAACCTGAACCAAGGGTATAGGATCACTAGGGACCTGCAGTCTCTCTGGAATGATTGCCTGAGTCCCAAATGGCACCCTATGTAGAGCACTAGTTTTGACCAGGGCCCATATGGTTCTGGTCAAACGTAGTGCACTATGTAGGGAGTAGGGTGCATCCTCTCTAATTATAACTATTTATAATGGATGGACTGTCACAAGCCATGTCCAGAGCCTGTTCCCTGTTAGGGGAGGATGTTATGGTAATGTTTGTGGAGCGTGGACACAGTCATCACGAGTGAGTACGTCCCTGGGGAATTCCTCTATTATAGAATAATTCTGAAGACGGATTGTAGGACTTGTGTTATCAATGTAGTAACACACGTGCTGTGTGTGCTGTCTGTGTGACCTACCCTCCAACTAGCAGACCGCATGTCCTCACAGTCCTCACAGTGCTCACAGTGCTCACAGTCCTCACAGTGCTCACAGTGCTCACAGTCCTCACAGTGCTCACAGTGTGTGGACATGCGGTCCACTGGTTAGAGGGTTAGTGTGTGTGTGTGTGTGTGTGTGTGTGTGTGTGTGTGTGTGTGTGTGTGTGTGTGTGTGTGTGTGTGTGTGTGTGTGTGTGTGTGTGTGTGTGTGTGTGTGTGTGTACATGCGTGCGTGCTAAGTGATTGGATGTGTGTCTGTGTGTGTCTTTCTCTGAGCATAACACAACCGTTTATGTTGAAATCATGTGCTTGGGCCAACTTGTTTTATGTCAGTGGACGGCAGCCACAGTGGCAGTTAGGGGGAACAGACTGAAGGTCTAAGAGACAGGGCTTTAGGAGCAGTGAAAATGCATCGTGAATATCAACGATCATATCAACATTCCACGGCCTACTAGCAAGGCCAAGTCGCACATACTGAACATGAACATGGACTCCCACCAAAATGGGATATGAATCCACCAAAGATACAGGATGAATCATGGAAACAGTTAGCAGTGTTTTGAGGATGAAATGCGTTGTGTGTTTGAGCCATTACAGTGTGCTGTGTGACCTCTATATTCCGGCTCAGGACTTGAGGATGATCTAAGATTAAATGAAAGAACGGTCTGTCCATTCATGTGAGACTGCCTCTGTCTTCATCACCTTATTACAGCCCAAACTGCCTGTACTTTATGAATATTTTAATATATATTTATGTTCTATTGACATAGATAGCGTCCTCTATCCAACTGTCCTTTGTTCTAAGTTCAATGAGGGGAAAAGAGAAGGTAGACGGGCATGGAATTATGTTTGGAAGGAACTATTTCACAGTCATGAGTGCTAGGTTTCCTTCATGATGAGATGCGATGTGGCCCTGGCTCAAACGAAACATGCTCCATGGGTGCCTAGTACCCTGCACTTTTTGAATAATGGAACTGTACATCAAAGCATACGCCGGAGAGAAAAAGGGAATATTTCCATGTAAACTCAGCAAAAAAAGAAACGTCCTCTCACTGTCAACTGCATTTGTTTTCAGCAAACTTAACATGTGTAAATATTTGTATGAACATAACAAGATTCAACAACTAAAACATAAACTGAACAAGTTCCAATGAACAAGTTCCACAGACATGTGACTAACAGAAATTAAATAAATTGTCCCTGAACAAAGGGGGGGTCAAAATCAAAAGTAACAGTCAGTATCTGGTGTGGCCACCAGCTGCATTAAGTACTGCAGTGCATCTCCTCCTCATGGACTGCACCAGATTTACCAGTTCTTGCTGTGAGATGTTACCCTACTCTTCCACCAAGGCACCTGCAAGTTCCCGGACATTTCTGGGGGGAATGGCCCTAGCCCTCACTCTCCGATCCAACAGGTCCCAGACGTACTCAATGGGATTGAGATCCGGGCTCTTAGCTGGTCATGGCAGAATACTGACATTCCTGTCTTGCAGGCAATGACGCACAGAACGAGCAGTATGGCTGGTGGCATTGTCATGCTGGCGGGTCATGTCAGGATGAGCCTGCAGGAAGGTTACCACATGAGGGAGGAGGATGTCTTCCCTGTAACGCACAGCATTGATATTGCCTGCAATGACAACAGGCTCAGTCCGATGATGCTATGACACTCCGCCCCAGACCATGATGGACCCTCCACCTCCAAATCTATCCCGCTCCAGAATACAGGCCTCGGTGTAACACTCATTCCTTCGACGATAAACGCAAATCCGACCATCCCCCCTGGTGAGACAAAACCGCAACTCGTCAGTGAAGAGCACTTTTTGCCAATCCTGTCTGGTCCAGCGATGGTGGGTTTGTGCCCATAGGTGACGTTGTTGCCGGGGATGTCTGGTGAGGACCTGCCTTACAACAGGCCTACAAGCTCTCAGTCCAGCCTCTCTCAGCCTATTGCGGACAGTCTGAGCACTGATGGAAGGATTGTGCGTTCCTGGTGTAATTCGGGCAGTTGTTGTTGCCATCCTGTACCTGTTCCGCAGGTGTGATGTTCAGATGTACCGATCCTGTGCAGGTGTTGTTACAGGTGGTCTGCCACTGTGAGGATCAGCTGTCCGTCCTGTCTCCCTGTAGGGCTGTTTTAGGCATCTCACAGTACGGACATTGCAATTTATTGCCCTGGCCACATCTGCAGTCCTCATGCCTCCTTGCAGTGTGCCTAAGGCATGTTCATACAGATGAGCAGGGACCCTGGGCATCTTTCTTTTGGTGTTTTGCAGAGTCAGTAGAAAGGCATCTTTAGTGTCCTAAGTTTTCATAACTGTGACCTTAATTGCCTACCGTCTGTAAGCTGTTATTGTCTTAACGACCGTTCCACAGGTGCATGTTCAATAACTGTTTATGGTTCATTGAACAAGCACGGGAAACAGTGTTAAAACCCTTTACAATGAAGATCTGTGAAGTTCTTTGGATTTTTATGAATTATCTTTGAAAGACAGGGTCCTGACAAAGGGACGTTTCTTTTTTTGCCGAGCTTATATATTACGTATAGTATGAAATGAAGTGCTGTGCAAATGTAAGGGGAAAGGGGTGGGTGAGGGGGTGGGTGAGGGATAGGGGGAACGGGGCATAAGGAATGGTTGGTTACAGTGGCAAGCATCATGTTTACAAATATTAATCAAAGACGATTCTTCTTTTGTCTCTTGTATTCCACCTTGTCAGATTGTTGAAATGATTTCACTAGTGTTGCGTCTTGCGTGCCTAATTGTCTATGTTGACCGGTAGCACGTTTTAAAAGTAATGGAGGACAGAATACAGAGAAGATCATGACAAGACTTTTATGACATTTTGAGTCTCTTTGTTTTCCTTTGTTGTCACCATTGATCCGACACGTATCCATCGTCATGTCAAACCTGAAAAGGACTATACATGAATTGTAAATGGAATATGGTTTTATTCATGTGTTTCCTGTATATTTTAGTGTTGTATTAATATTTGATTTTCCTCTTGTGTTTCAGCACGTACGTTGGCACTGTGGAATCTGACCCTCACGCCCAGCAATGTCACTGCCGGTGAGTACAGTAGAAATGTTCACGTGGTCCCAAAGTGTAAGTGTGTCTTGCCTGGTATCAGTTTGTGTCATTTTTGATGCTTCTGCAAGATATATGATTCAGGGTATGTAACACAAAAGAGCCGCATTCATTTTTGATACAGAGAAAACATGTGTCTTGGGCTAGTTTTGTTACTCACCTGACAAAGGGCTGCACTCACAGCAACATCTTAGACATTCATCAACATCAGGGTCTGAAGGTATGTGTTAAAAAGTATTGGTAATGCCAGGCCATGCCATGTGTGTTAGTTTTGTTTGAATTTAAGGACCTTTTCATTTCCATGCTTGATCAGAATCCATTTTGTTACATTTTTCATGAAATTTTTGTAAAGAGAATAACAACAAATAAATGGATTAACACATTCCAACTTGAATCAAACTCTGGACATTGGATTTGTATGAGGCAGAACTATACAAACCAAATAAATCCAATTTTATTTGTCACTTTCACATATTTAGCAGATGTTATTGCGGGTGTAGCGAAATGCTTGTTTTCAAACTTCTACCACTCTCCATTGTAGCTAAATTATTAGGATGGAAATTGCATTGGGACAATTATATTAGACGATTTAGCCACTACTCTTTATTTTACGGTCCTATTTTTTCCTATATTCGGTTTACGGTTTAAAGTAAATGTCACATCCCGCTGTGCTCTTCCAAAACAGAAAGATACATTTGACCCCCCTCCATGAAATGAAGGGGAGGATTTTCTCTAAGCCAATCACTAGGGCTGTTCTTTGGCAGCCCATGATGCATTGCTGCCTGTAGTTGTAAAAGCTGTGCAGGACAAATTAGAGTCCCCTTTGTTTGATTAATAAGTAACACATTTTTCTACCAAAGCCCAGAGTAACGTTATCAGCCGTATGAGGGCTGCCTGCTTGCCTCCTCCAATCTGACGTGCTCTAATTAGTTTTAAACTGCCTGCAGCGCCACAACTTTGCGTTTTATCTCCATTTTAGTTTAGCAGAATCGTGTTTGGGGTTGTGCTGGGTTTTCAAATC
Source organism: Salvelinus fontinalis (assembly GCF_029448725.1). Taxonomy (NCBI): domain Eukaryota; kingdom Metazoa; phylum Chordata; class Actinopteri; order Salmoniformes; family Salmonidae; genus Salvelinus; species Salvelinus fontinalis. Next base: position 61,216,176 of record NC_074666.1, read on the forward strand.
CCTCCAGCGTCTCTACCTCTCTCATTTACATAGTGAGGCTTGGATGTCTTCACTGAAGTTTTAAATCTTTGGGGGGAAAAAAAACATCGGAAAGTCTTCTCTCCTTACGACTTATCGAATCACTAGCATATGTAGTCCGACAATGCTAAATGTACCCAGACAGACACCTCCTATTTTGCTTATGTGTTCTCTTCTCTTACTCCATCTATTTATCCGTCCATAACCCTTTACGGAAAAACCACATAATTTCATGTGAAATTTCACATGTGAATTCATGGTTTTGTAACGCTTTAAATGTGATGATATGTGGATTTTCACGTGATCACATATCCTTTCACATGTGAAACCATGTAGTTTTGGAACACGTCACGTGGTGATATTTTAAATTAAGTTTCACATTTGACACATTTTCACATTTGAAAATCGAATTTGTACTTTCATGTGAACAACTTTCACCTGAAAAGTGAATTCTCACATGTTAAAATCAAATGTGCAGTTCCACATGTAAGAAAAATTTACATGTGAAAATCTAACTCACATGTTTAATTGCATTTTCACACGTGAAAAAAGTTCACGTGAAAATAGAATTTGGAGTTTTCCATTTTTAAAGCATTTATTGTTACATTTATTTCAGATGAGATCATGTTTTCACATGTGAAGTTTTGTGATATCACAGGTTGCTTTTACATGTTGTCACGTTATCACATCTTCACAGAAATTCATTTGGTTTTTCCGTAAGGGTACTGACATCTATCTAGCCCAGATATGGCTTGCCTCAATTACTATTTCAACATGGTGTTATAGCTAAACAGAGCCTATCCACCCGAGCAATCTGCCTACCTCTTCTTCAGTCTGCTGCTCTCTACGTTTCTCTCTGTCATTCACTCTCTCTCATTCAGTTGTTGTCGCTCTCTCAACCTCGCTCCCTCTACCATTCCCTCTTTCATTCACTCATTCTCTCCCCCTCTCCTCCCACTCTCCCAGCTCACCTGACTAACAGACACAGACGCCTCACTGGTAGTGCAGCAGCTGTCACTAAAGGTTACCTGCCCAGCTGTATCCCTAGTGTGGTGGTTGCTGTTGTTGCTGTTTTGTTGTTGGTATGGTCATCATGGAAGGCCGCAGTGAGGTGTTAATCCCCTTATCCCCAGGTTCAGGTTTGCCGCTACCTGTAAGCATGTTTTCCACTAGCGTGTTGTTGCTAGCACGTTAACACAGATGTTGTTGCTAGTACGTTAGTGACCCACGGTGGATTACGGGTCCATAGCAGGCCACGCAGTTTGTGACTCATCTTTGCTTATTTTCCATTAATTGGAAATATGATTTTATCATGCTTTCATCTTTATGCACATATATTGCTATCATCTGTTGTGCTCAGGCATTGCAGTAATGAACAAACATGACAGGGGAAAACTGCATCCTAACCCTAGATGTAAATCGCTTTGATAAGAGTGTATGCTAAATTACTAAAATGGAAATGGAAAACACCGTAAAGAGAGACAGAGACCTGAGATGCAAGCATGGTTATTGCTGAGATAATCTATATGCAATGAAAGCTAACCCAGTCGCCTCCCACTATGCAGCCAATGTTCCGGGTTAACACGTAATGTCTGTGCATAATAGAATGTCAGTTTGTCATAGAGAAACTGCCTGTGTCACTGCCTTGTTGGCCACATACCCCATACACAAAATAGTGGCTAGCAAGATGGAGATCACAAAGGTTATTTTTAATGTGTGCATTTCACAAGTAGCTAGTTTGCGTCAACCACCATCATTTAAACAACTGCAAAGGTTTTGCTTGTACATTCTGGATTGAAATCGTAATGTTCTGGCATGTCTGCCTCACGATTGGTTGGGAGATTTGTCTGTCTGAAGGGGAAACACCCCGGAAACAATCATGAATTGGAGTCCGTCATGAATTGCAGACCCTAGTCACTGCTGTTGACAAGGGTTGAGTTTACAAGAATATTAATCTAATTACCTTTGGGATTCTTGTAAAACAGCCTTTGTACTTAGTAGTGTGGATAATCAATTGGAGACCGGTTCACGGCTTGTGACGTTTGTGGTGACTTCTGTGATGCGGTGTATCTAAAAGGTCACTAATGTTTCCTGCCGTGTCAAAACGACCAAGAGCTTCGACAGCTCCTTTAATAGATCTTACTCACACACACACACACACACACACACACACACACACACACACACACACACACACACACACACACACACACACACACACACACACACACACACACACACACACACACACACACACACACACACACACACACACACACACACACACACACACAATTCCTTCCCAATTACAAGGTAAAAATACCATCCACCCAAGGCATAGCAGATTAACACAAGGCATTAACACAATCTGTTAGCATACGTCTGCCACACAAAGATGTGAGGAAACGGAGAGCACCAAGGTTTTGGACAATGACACACTTTATAGAGTGAATGTAATGTCTACATCCCCACCCTCTTCAAGCCCTGATGCAAATCAACTAGAAAAGCTCTGTTTCAGACGTGAATGAAAACCTACATTTTTCTCTGTCTACACAGGTTCAGTTACACCTCAATGCACTATAATCTCTTTAGCAGACATTTCAATTCCATTCAGCTGGGGTTACACAGAGTTCTGTAGGAGATGGAACTGATTGCTTTTTCAAGTCATGTTTAACATTATTCAATATCTATTTGACTTGATTTATTAGGATCCTCATTAGCCGACGCCAATGGTGACAGCTAGTCTTACTGGGGTCCGACACATAACAACAACAAAAAACTTTACAATTTACATACAGTACCAGTCAAAAGTTTGGACACACCTACTCATTCCTGGGTTTCCTTTATTTGTACTATTTTCTACATCGTAGAATAATAGTGAAGACATCAAAACTATGTAGCAACCAAAAAAGTGTTAAACAAATCAAAATATATTTTATATTTGAGATTCTTCAACGTAGCCACCCTTACCCTTGATGACAACTTTGCACACGCTTGGCATTCTCTCAACCAGCTTCACCTGGAATGCTTTTTCAACAGTCTTGAAGGAGTTCCCACATATGCTGAGCACTTGTTGGCTGCTTTTCCTTCACTCTGCGGTCCAACTCATCCCAATCAATATCAATTGGGTTGAGGTCGGGTGATTGTGGAGGCCAGGTCATCTGACGGAACACTCCATCACTCTCCTTCTTGGTCAAGTAGCCCTTACACAGCTTGGAGGTGTGTTGGTTCATTGTCCCATTGAAAAACAAATGATAGTCCCACTAAGCACAAACCAGATGGGATGGCGTATCGCTGCAGAATGCTGTGGTAGCCATCCTGGTTAAGTGTTCCTTGAATTCTAAATAAATCACTGACTGTGTCAACAGCAAAGCACCCCCACACTATCACACATCGTTCACGGCGGGAAGCAAACATGTGGAGATAATCCTTTCACCTACTTTGAGTCCCACAAAGACACAATGGTTGGAACCAAAAATCTCAAATTTGGACTCATCTGACCAAAGGACAGATTTCCACCAGTCTAATGTCCATTGCTTGTGATTCTTGCCACAAGCATGTCTCTTCTTATTATTGGGGTACTTTAGTAGTGGTTACTTTTCAGCAATTTGACCATAAAGGCCTGATTCACGCAGTCTCAGCTGAACGGTTGATGTAGAGATGTGTCTGTTACTTGAACTCTGGGAAGCATTTATTTGGGCTGCAATTTCTGAAGCTGGTAACTCTAATGAACGTATCCTCTGCAGCAGAGGTAACTCTGGTTCTTCCTTTCCTGTGGCGGTGCACATGAGAGCCAGTTTCATCATAGCACTTGATGGTTTTTGTGACTGCAATGAAGAAATGTTCAAAGTTCTTGAAATGTTCTGCATTGACTGACCTTCATGTCATATTGTAACGATCGTCGTCTGAAGGTGAGTATTCATCGGACCAAAGCGCAGCGTGGTAAGTGTTCACGTTAATTTATTAAAACAGAACACTAAACAAAATAACAAAGAGAACGAAACGAAACGAAACAAAACAGTCCTGTCTGGTACAGACACAAAGACAGAAAATAACTACCCACAAAACACAGGTGGGAAAAGGCTACCTAAGTAAGGTTCTCAATCAGAGACAACGATAGACAGCTGCCTCTGATTGAGAACCACACCCGGCGAAACACACAGAAATAGAAAACATAAAACACAAAACATAGAATGCCCACCCCAACTCACGCCCTGACCAAACCAAAATAGAGACATAAAAAGGAACTAAGGTCAGGGCGTGACACATATAGTAATGATGGAATGTCATTTATCTTTGCTTATTTGAGCTCTTCTTGCCATATATGGACTTGATCTTTTTCAAATAGGGATATCTTCTGTATATCACCCTTACCTTGTCACAACACAACTGATTTGCTCAAATGCATTAAAAAGGAAAGAAATTCCACAAATGTACTTTTAACAAGGCATACCTGCTATTTTAAATGTATTCCAGGTGACTACCTCATGAAGCTGGTTGAGAGAATGCCAAGAGTGTGCAAAGCTGTCATCAAGGGTAAGGGTGGCTACGTTGAAGAATCTCAAATATAAAATATACTTTTTTGGGTACTACATGATTCCATGTGTGTTATTTCATAGTTTTAATATATTCACTATTATTCTACAATGTAGAAAATAGTACAAATAAAGAAAAACCTTGGAATGAGTAGGTGTGTCCAAACTTTTGACTGGTACTGTACATTTAAAAATATTAACATGTAGTGTGTGTGTGTGTGTGTGTGTGTGTGTGTGTGTGTGTGTGTGTGTGTGTGTGTGTGTGTGTGTGTGTGTGTGTGTGTGTGCATGCGTGTGCGCATCAATCAGTTGCAGTTGAAGACAGAAGTTTACATACACCTTAGCCAAATACATTTAACTTCTTCTGGCTGCAAGCCCGAGGCCAGTCACAATATGACAACAGCCACTTCAAGTGCAGGGCACAAAATTCAAAATATATTTTTTAGAAATATTTAACTTTCACACATTAACAAGTCCAATACAGCAAATGAAAGGTACACATCTTGTGAATCCAGCCAACATGTCCGATTTTTAAAATGTTTTACAGCGAAAACAACACGTATATTTATGTTAGCTCACCACCAAATACAAAAAAGGACAGACATTTTTCACAGCACAGGTAGCATGCACAACGCCAACCTAACTAACCAAGAACCAACCAAACTAACCAACAAACAACTTCATCAGATGACAGTCTTATAACATGTTATTCAATAAATCTATGTTTTGTTCGAAAAATGGGCATATTTCAGGTATAAATCATAGTTTACATTGCAGCTACAATCAGAAACTGCACCGAAAGCAGCCAGAATAATTACAGACACCAACGTCAAATACCTAAATACTCATCATAAAACATTTCTGAAAAATACATAGTGTACAGCAAATAAAAGACAGGCATCTTGTGATTCCAGACAATATTTCCGATTTATTAAGTGTTTTACAGCGAAAACACAATATAGCGTTATATTAGCTTACCACAATAGCCAGAAACACAAGCCATTTCCCAGTAGCAAAAGTTAGCGATCGTAACAAACCAGCAAAAGATATATAATTTTTGACTAACCTTGATAAGCTTCATCAGATGACAGTCCTATAACATCAGGTTATACATACACTTATGTTTTGTTCGAAAATGTGCATATTTAGAGCTGAAATCAGTGGTTATACATTGTGCTAACGTAGCATCTTTTTCCCACAACGTCCGGATATTTTTCTGACACTTTTTCTGACACACATATTCTGACCAAATAGCTATTCATAAACATAACTAAAAAATACATGTAAAATACAAAAATACATGTAAAATACAAAAATACATGTAATACAAAATACATGCAATCGCCGTGTTAGAATTCTAAAAATAACTTCATTACGACATCCAGCTTAGGTATAGCGAGAGAGTACCCTAAAGCTGGGCGCAAATGACTAGTTCACAAGTTCGACAGATATATGAAATAGCATCATAAAATGGGTCCTACTTTTGCTTATGTTTCATCAGAATGTTGTACAAGGGGTCCTATGTCGGGAACAATCGTTGTTTGGATTTAGAACGGCCTTTTTCCCTCTCGATTTAGCAAGCACACTTGCCAAGTGGCGCGAATCTCTCCATGTCAACAAACGGAAGAGAACGGAACACGGCAAAACTCCCGAAAAAAATTCAATAATCGGATTAAACTATATTGAAAAAAGATACTTTACGATGATATCGTCACATATATCAAATTAAATCAAAGCCGGAGATATTAGTCGTCCATAACGGCAGCTTATCAGAAGGCAAATCCAGGTCCCTGCTCGCGCTCTCCAGAAAGCAGGAAACTGGTGACACGTCATGCCAAGAGCTATGATTCGAGTCCAGATCAAGTTACACACTCCATTTCTTCTCTCACTCCTTGTCGAGATCTAGCGGAAGACGTATGAAGTGCATCTAAACTTTTAAATATCAAGGACTTTAATAGGCAGCCCCTAGAAGAGAGCATCGATTTCAGATTTTCCACTTCCTGTCAGGAAGTTTGCTGCAAAAGGAGTTCTGTTTTGCTCACAGATATAATTCAAACGGTTTTAGAAACTAGAGAGTGTTTTCTATCCAATAGTAATAATAATATGCATATTGTAAGAGCAAGAATTGAGTACGAGGCCGTTTGAAATGGGCACCTTTTATCCGGCTACTCAATACTGCCCCTGCAGCCCAAACAGGTTAAACTCAGTTTAAACAATTCCTGACATTTAATCCTAGTAAAAATTCCCGGTCTTAGGTCAGTTAGGATAACCACTTTATTTTAAGAATGTGAAATGTCAGAATAACATTAGAGAGAATGATTTAATTCAGCTTTTATTTCTTTCATCACATTCACAGTGGCTCAGAAGTTGACATACACTCAATTAGTATTTGGTAACATTGCATTTAAATTGTTTAACTTACGTAAAACGTAAGGTTGCCTTCCACAAGCTTCCCACAATAAGTTGGGTGAATTTTGGCCCATTACTCCTGACAGAGCTGGTGTAACTGAGTCAGGTTTGTAGGCCTCCTTGCTCGCACACGCTTTTTCAGTTCTACCCACGAATGTTCTATAGGATTGAGGTTAGGTCTTTGTGATGGCCACTCCAATACTTTTCCTTTGTTGTCCTTAAGCCATTTTGCCACAACTTTGGAAGTATGCTTGGGGTCATTGTCCATTTGGAAGACCCACTTGCGACCAAGCTTTAACCTGTCTAGGATCAGCGTGCCGCTAGCGGCACTCCCCCCCCCCCCCCCACTGAAAAACCAGTGCCGCGAAATTCAAAAAAAATATTTTTTTAAAATATTTAACTTTCACACATTAAAGTCCAATACAGCTAATGAAAGACACAGATCTTATGAATCCAGTCAACATTTCCGATTTTTAAAATGTTTTACAGGGAAGACACAATATGTAAAGATGTACATCTATTACCTAAAAACACATTAGCATATTCCACCATCTTTTATTTGTCCACCAACACCAGTAGCCATCACCAATTCGGCTAAACTAAGATATTTATAGCCCCTAACCAACAAAAAAACTCATTAGATGACAGTCTGATAACATATTTATGGTATGGGATAGGTTTTGTTAGAAAAAAGTGCATATTTCAGGTAGATGGCATAGTTTACAATTGCACCCACCATCACAAATGGACTAGAATAATTACAATGAGCAACGTGTTTACCTAACTACTAATCATCAAACATTTCGTAAAAATACACAGCATACACGAATCGAAAGACACAGATCCTGTGAATACAGACAATATTTCAGATTTTCTAAGTGTCTTACAGCGAAAACACAATAAATCGTTATATTAGCTTAGCACATAGCAATTAGCAGCCCAGCATTGATTCTAGCCAAAGTGAGCGATAAAAGTCAACATCGCCAAAAGATATTAATTTTTTCACTAACCTTCTCAGAATTCTTCCGATGACACTCCTGTAACATCACATTACAACATGCATATACAGTTTGATCGAAAATGTTTATATTTAGCCACCAAAATCATGGTTAGACAATGTGAAATGTAGACAAGCTGGTAAAGAAAACGTCCTTGCGCCACTTAGACAGTGATCTACTCTTATACATAAATACTCATAAACGTGACTAAAAAATATAGGGTGGACAGGGATTGATAGACAATTTAATTCTTAATACAATTGCGTTATTACATTTTTTAATTTATCCTTACTTTTCAATACAGTTTGCGCCAAGCGAAGCTACGTCAAAAAACATGGCGTCCTAAGCCACTAAAATGTTTCGACAGAAACACGATTTATCATAATAAAAATGTCCTACCTTGAGCTGTTCTTCCATCAGTATCTTGGGCAAAGGATCCTTTCTTGGGAGAAATCGTCTTTTGGTGGAAAGCTGTCCTCTTGCCATGTGGAAATGTCAACTACGTTCGGGATGAACTGAAAAGCGTGACCAACTTTTCACATCGTTGCAAAAATAAATGTCCCAAAATCGCACTAAACGGATATAAATTGCTATAAAACGCTTTAAATTAACTACTTTGTGATGTTTGTAACTCCTATAACGAGTGAAAAGATGACCGGAGAAATATAACAGGCTAAACTAATGCTTGGAACAGGAGAGGGTCGGTGTCTTCCACGCGCGTTACGCAGCAAGAAAAGACTTGCTAGCTAAAGGTTTTTTTCATTTGTAGGGCCTGTGAACGAGCAATCGAGCCCGTTGGAATCGTCATCACGTAAAGGCATCCAGGGGAAGACGTAAGAAGTGTCCGTATAGTCATAGCAACGACAGTGCCCGTTTAAATGACTTCAGAAAAGTGGCCAACGTTTCTCAAATCTGACTCCATGTCAGGGAAATTGCTGTAGAATGGGCTCTGTTCCACTTAGAGACAAAATTTCAACTCCTATAGAAACTATAGACTGTTTTCTATCCAATAATAATAATAATATGCATATTGTACGATCAAGGATTTTGTGGGAAGCCGTTTAAAAAATTAGCCACATTAGCATAAATAGTCTAAACAGCGCCCCCATCCCCAACAGGTTAACTTCCTGACTGATGTCTTGAGATGTTACTTCAATATATCCACATCATTTTCCTTTCTCATGAAGCCCTCTATTTCGTGAAGTGCACCAGTCCCTCCTGCAGCAAATCACCCCACAACATGATGCTGCCACCCCCATGCTTCACGGTTGGTATGGTATTCTTCGGCTTGCAAGCATCAACGATGGTCATTATGGCCAAACAGTTCAATTTTTGTTTCATCAGACCAGAGGACATTTCTCCAAAAAGTATGATCGTTGTCCCCATGTGCAGTTGCAAACCATAGTCTGGCTTTTTTATGGCGGTTTTGGAGCAGCGGCTTCTTTCTTGCTCAGCAGCCTTTCAGGTTATGTCGATATAGGACTCGTTTTACTGTGGCTATAGGTACTTTTGTACCTGTTTACTCCAGCATCTTCACAAGGTCCTTTACTGTTGTTCTGGGATTGATTTGCATTTTTGCACAAAAGTACGTTCATTTCTAGTAGACAGAACGCATCTCCTTCCTGAGCGGTACGACGGCTGAGCGGTCCCATGGTGTTTATACTTGCGTACTATTGTTTGTACAGATGAATGTGGTACGTTCAGGCGTTTGGAATTATCTGCCAAGGATGAACCAGACTTGTGGAGGTCTACAAAAGTTTTTGCTGAGGACTTGGCTGATTTCTTTTGATTTCCCCATGATGTCAAACAAAGATGCACTGAGTTTGAAGGTAGGCCTTGAAATACATCCACATGTACACCTCCAGTTTACTCAAACGATGTCAATTAGCCTGTCAGAAGCTTCTGATGTCATGACATCATTTTCTGGAATTTTCCAAGCTGTTTAAAGGCACAGTTAACTTAGTGTATGTAACTTCTGACCCACTGGAATTGTGATACAGTGAATTATAAGTGAAATAATCTGTCTGTAAACAATTGTTGGAAAAATTACTTGTGTCATGTACAAAGTAGATGTCCTAACTGACTTGCCAAAACTATAGTTTGTTAACAAGACATTTGTGGAGTGGTTGAAAAACGAGTTTTAATGACTCCAACCTAAGTGTATGTAAACTTCCGACTTCATCTGTACACATATATGTCAGTACATACAAACAACAAGTAGGTCACTTGGGGGAGAGGCGTTGTGTCGTGAAGTGTTGCTTTATTTGTTTTTGGAAACCAGGTTTGCTGTTCACTAGTGTTATATACGATGGAAGGCTGAACTCATGGCTCTGTATAATACTGTACATTTCCTTTCATTTGTTCTGGATCTGGACCACTCTATTCTGGGCCAGCTGCAGCTTAACTAGGTCTTTCTTTATAGCACTTAACCCTATGACTGGGCAATAATCAACATAAGATAAAACTAGAGCCTGTAGGACTTTGTGCTTTATGGAGTGTGGTGTCAAAAAAAGACTTCACTCTCCCCATCTTTAAAACCATCGAATCTATATGTTTTGACCATGACAGTTTACAGTCTAAGATAACACCAAGTGCCACACCTGTCATTACCAGATGCAGCTGAGGTCAAGAACTTAGGGAATGATTTGTATCAAAATACAATGCTCTTAGATATAGAGAGGTTCAGGGCCAGTTTATTACTGGCCACCCATTCCAAAACAGACTGCAGCTCTTTGTTAAGGATTTCAGTGACTTCATTAGCTGTGGGTCCTGGTGCGTATATGGTTGAATCATCAGCATACATGGACTCACATTCTTTGTTTAATGCTAGTGGCAGGTCATTGGTAAAAATAGAAAATAATAGAGGACCTATAGAGCTGCCCTGTGTTACACCACACTTGACATGTTTGACATTAGAGAAGCTTCCATTAAAGAAAACCCTCTGAGTTCCATTAGATAGATTTTTCTGACTATGGCAGAGGTTGAAAAGCCATAACACATACGTTTTTTGTTTGCAGAGAAATAGCATTGTATTTGGTCAAACTCCATTTTCTGCAACAGTTTGCTAAGAGCTGGCAGCAAGCTGACAGGCCGCTTTACCACTCTTGCGTAGCGTAATGACTTTGGCTTCCCTCCAGGCCTGAGGACAATACTTTCCTCTAGGCTCAGATTCAAGATATGACAGATAGGAAAGGCTATAGAGTCAGCTACCATCCTCGATGCCAGGAGGTTTGTCCTTATTGATCGTTAACAATCATTTTTCCACCTCTCCCACACTAACTTTACAAAATTCAAACTTGCAATGCTTTTCTTTCATTATTCGTTTTTTTTATGCATCATTACGATGTCTCACCCATACAAGGCATTTCCTGCCTATGTTTGCCCACTTTGCCAATGAAGAAATCATTAAAATATTTGGCAAAGTCAAAATGTTTTGTGATGAATAAGCCACCTGATTCGATTAAATATTTAATTTCATTAAAAGTTTTTTTCATCATTTTTATATCATTGATCTTGGCATAAGTCACATAATTTCTCAATTTGCAGTAAGTCAGATGTGCAGCCAGACTTATTAGCCACTCATTTTGCCCCATCACGGCTCCTAAGTCACTATATCTCAGTGCTAGAGGCGTCACTACAGACCCTGGTTCAATTCCAGGCTGTATCACAACCGACCGTGATTAGGAGTCCCATAGGGCAGCGCATAATTGTCCCAGCGTCGTCTGGGTTAGGGTCTGGCCGATGTTGGCCGTCATTGTAGATAATATTTTGTTCTTAACTGACTTGTCTAGTTAAATAAAGGTTAAATAATACAAGTCAAATTAAAAAATCTCTTTCAACCATACAGTTCCTCATCAGTCCATGCAGCCGTAGCAGTTCTAACAGTCAGTTTCTTAACAGGTTGCATGTTTATCAATAATTGGAAGAAGCAATTCCATAAATTCATCAAATGCAGCATCTGGGTGCTCCTTATGATTCACATCAGACCAACAAACATTTTTAACATGATCTACATAAATCACTGCAAAATTGTTTGTATGATCTCTTATACATTATTTTATGCCCAGCTTTTGGAACTTTGGCTTTCCTGGATGTAGCCACTATATTGGGATCACTGTATCCAATGGGTACGGATAAAGCTTTAGAACAAAGTTCTACAGTATAAGTACAAATGTGATCAATGATCTTGTTCCTGTAGTGTTTGTAAACACCTTGGTAGTTTGATTAATAACCTGAACCAGATTACAGGCACTGGTTACAATGAGAAGCTTCCTCTTGAGCGGACAGCTTGATGAAAACTAGTCAATATTCAGGTCCCCAAGAATGTAGACCTCTCTGTTTACATCACACTTCATTCTGTTTGTCTCCAATCCCATGGTGGTGACACAACATGGATCTTTTACTAATATGTTAATATACATGTTCAATGATTTTTAAGGAAACAATTTTAGGTAAATAGAAAATTCATACAATGGGTTTTTCACCTGAGTGCAAACAGATTGTTGCTCAGACACAGTACAGTATATCATTAAATGTAATAGGTTATTGTAATATGTTTGTAATCATAACTGAAGCCATCATTTTTCCACAGGCAATAACAAGCCCTATCTTGACTGCCATCGCATTGTATTACAATGCCACGTTTACAGAGATGGGAAAAATCAACAAGGAAATTGGCTTCCCACTTTATATGAGGTGGCACTATAACCATGTATTTAAATTGTACTTACATAGTCAGATACAGTGTAGCTGTATTGTGAGTACACATTACAGCATTGCAACTGTAATCCTAGTTTGCACTTTGCACGTTTCAATTAGTATTTGTAAACAAACTTTCAATCAACATAATTCATGTAATTGTTGGCATTTATAGATTGAGGGGTGATCTAAAACAAAGCAGTGACTTCCTACTGTTGAATACCACTTCATATAAGAGGGATGGAAATGTAAAATGTAATGGGTTAACACGGCACAACTTTCCAAAATGTACAATGTTCAAACATTAGAAATATTACGGGTTATTATAATTGAATACAGCTGAGGCTGTAGCTCAGTTGATGACTGGTGCCATGGTTACGACGTCTGTGACCATGCGTGTGTGTGGTCGACCCTGCTGCTGCCAGTTCCAGTTACCTGTAAGCACTGCTAGGCAGGTCACAGTGGTCATGTCCTGTTCTTTAGTTACCATCCACTTCCTGTTAGACAGCTGTGACACTGCGCTCTTTAACCTCTGTCCGTCCACAATCACAGACACAAGTCCACTGGTTGTAACGCTGGCTTTTTTTCTCTCGTCCTCTCTCTTTCTTTCCTTTTGTGATCCCCTTCTCTGTGTCTGTCTCGCTATCTCCCTCGGTCCTTTCTCTGTCACTCAGGCCTGTTCTGTAACATGTCCATCGATCCCATCGGTACCTGCTGGCCCAAGAGCACTGCAGGGGAGTGGGTGTCACGGCCATGTCCAGAGATGTTCTATGGTGTCAAATACAACACCACCAGTGAGTAGAGCCCCATTGACAATGCATATTTGTACATGTCTGTCCAATATCCATAGTTGTTTATCGATTTTCAGGGTTTAGCTATTGTTTATTTATACAGGCCTGTTGTAAGACACATACAGTACACAAACACACACACACACGTATGCATGCAGATGCAAACATCCGAGTAAATCTTTGTACATCTGTGCATGTTAGAGTGTGTCGCGACGTGACTATCATTCATGTGATGACAGGGTATTGATCGAATAATTACCAATGTTTAATTATCACGTGATTAAATTAATCATGCAACAATTCACTCATTAGTAACTTGGGGCACCTTAGGAAAAGTTTGTTTAATGAGTCACCGCTTCCCGAATTAACTCAAGAATATATCAGAATATCTCAATATCATAACAGTCAATAATCAATAATTTCCTCAAATCAGTCTCATTCTGAACGTTTTTGACCTCGTAAATCTGCACGAACCCTAGCCTAAATGATGAATCAGCGATACACAAATTGGCTTAATTATTTATTTACTTACTAACTAAATAATCACACAGAATTACATAAACACACACACAGAATAGATTAGCGATTTCTAACATAATGCAATGAAAAGTCCCTAGTGGACTAACCCGATATGACCATTTGGTTACACAATGGGAAGGGAGGGGCAAGATAAGGAGAGCGGGAGAGACAAAGAGAATGGGCTGGTACATACATGTGAAAGCTATGCTCATGAGAATGAATACTTTGCACATGAACCACCGCTCATTCGAAAATAATTGCAACGTATATATTTACGCTTGTATGTCTTTGTCGTTTCTCTGTTGAAATCACCCGGTCCGTCTATGCCTTTGGGGAGTAGTTGGCCTCTAGTTTGTCCACCAGAGGCCTACTGTCCTTTGTAGAAGTAGTTTTCTTTCTCTATGAGTGTTTGTCCAGGATGGATCCTCCAGATGTTGCACAAACAGTGGTCTTTGGTCGAGTTTACTAAAACAGCTGCAGACTGCATGTTCCAGTGTAGTCTTTATCTTCTTCACTCGTGAGTTTCAGAGTGTCTTACCACTTTCTAGTCTTGTAGTTTTTAAACCATTTGTCAGCCATGTAGCCACCGCTCAACGCTCTCGTCTGTAGAGATTTAAATTACAAACATCTCAACGTGTGGATGATCCTCACGTTCTCTGCTCTAATATGTTAATTCTTCAACAAGTAATTTCAAGCTCTCGCCTTTGAGGGTGGTTCCATCAAGTTGCCACAATGTCTGTGCTCACATGGGCGTGGTTACCGACTTGGAACAAGTTTATATGAAAAAATGTTATCTAATTTAGAAGGCTAAAATCACATTGCTATCTTTTCACAAATAGTTTAATATTTAATCATATAGGTTTTACAACATTTAGAATCTGGGAAAATTGTTTATGGCTCTATCACTTCCTAAGTGTCAAAGACAATGAAACAAAACATTTATAAAAGCATAAACAAAAGATATACATAATTTAGTTATCACACCTTAATCATATAATGGGACTATATTCCATATAGGTCCATGGTCTTGGTAAAATGACCCTATCATGGCATTGTCTAATGTCATATCTAAGGCGTTCCTACTTGGTGGTGTGTTGCTTAGGGCACTATCCTAAGTTGAGAACTACATGATAAGTCTACAGCTGTAAGGCACCTAGCTTCAGACAGTCTACAGGGATGACCTATAGACCTCTGGGGAGAAACTGGTGAGTACTGTAGCTGTAGAGTCAAAAGCCTCAGGGTAAATGTTCAACTTTACTAAGGCTGGTATTTGGCTCGAACCCTTAAGTGATCCTAGCATAAATCCTTATTAAATGTTCTGTTGTACGTGTGTTTATGCGTACACAAGCACACATGCCCAGGGAAAGAAAACCAAGTATTCTGGTAGGCTGCAACCGGTTCAGAATGAGTCTGACATCATCAGATAATTTCCATGTCAATGCCTGGAGGTTAGTAAAAATTTATATCTTCCTCAAGACCTATGTTAAGGGGACCTGTAGTTTACTACACGTGAATGTATCTTACACCATTGTAGTGGCGATAGGTATGAAAGAGTCTATTTCATTGCTATGTTATCCACTAAGGAGCTAACCTCACAACGGAAGTACTCTATAATCACTGAACCAGTCGTACGTGGTGTGATCATGGTTCATGACTTCAAATAACTGTCCTCCTGAATGGAGGATTCTATTTACAGTGGGAAGAAAAAGTATGTGAACCCTTTAGAATTACCATGTTTTCTGCATAAATTAGTCATAACATTTTATCTGATCTTCATCTAAGTCACAACGATAGGAAAACACCGTCTGCTTAAACTAGTAACACACAAACAATTATAATGTGTCATGTCTTTATTGAACACACCATGTAAAAATTCACAGTGCAGGTTGGAAAAAGTATACTTTTTACTACACTGTGAATGTTTAAATGATGTATTGAATATTGACAAGAAAAATACAGTAATGTGTGTGTTATTAGTTTAAGCACACTGAGTTTGTCTATTGTTGTGATTTGTTGTGATTTTATGTAACATTTATGCAGAAATCCAGGTAATTCCAAATGGTTCACATACTTTTTCTTGCTACTGTATTAGAGGCATGTGTGTTTACCATCAGAAAAGTGTTTTGGAGATTCCCTTCCACGTGTTGCAATCTGAGTGACTACTAACTACTCTGTCGCTGTCATCAATAGCAATTTGACTTGTTAGGTCTCTAACCTTTTGACTGATTGTGGCTGGACTGACTGTGCTGGCATTGGTACTGGTACTAAAGGGGACCAGTTATCCTACCGATTTATTCTGAAATGTTATCTTACCGGAACATATGATTTGAGCATTTTACTAGTTGCATTGTATTTGAAACTACACATGGCAAGGAATGATTATTGTTGACATTTGTTTTTTGGAGGTGGAAAGTCCACTGGACTTCTTTTACGACCACTCTGGTACACCTCAGTGATATCGTAGATGTTCTCTAAGGTTATCCCCATCGAGGGGCCTGTCTGCTCCTCTCAGTTCTCATGGAGAAGTTTTCTAGAGGTCGAACGATTATGATTTTTCAACGCCGATACCTATTATTGGAGGACCAAAAAAAGCCGATACCAATTAAATCGGCCGATTTTTATATATATATTTGTAATAAATGACAATTACAACAATAATGAATGAACAATGCACACTTTTATTTTAACTTAATATAGTACATAAATAAATCTGTTTGGTCTCAAATAAATAATGAAACATGTTCAATTTAGTTTAAAAAATGCAAAAACACAGTGTTGGAGAAGAAAGTAAAAGTGCAATATGTGCCATGTAAAAAAGCTAACGTTTAAGCTCCTTGCTCAGAACATGAGAACGTATGAAAGCTGGTGGTTCCTTCTAACATGAGTCTTCAATATTCCCAGTAGGTTGTAGTTATTATAGGAATTATAGGACTATTTCTCTCTATACTGTCACGCCCTGACTTTAGTTATATTTGCTTTCTTTATTATTTGGTTAGGGCAGGGTGTGACAAGGGGTGGTTTGTTTAGTTTTTGTATTGTCTAGGGGGTTTTGTCTTGTCTAGGGTTTTGTTATCTATGGGGATTTTGTATTGTCTAGGGATTGTAGGTTTATGGTGGCCTGAGTGGGTTCCCAATCAGAGACAGCTGTTTATCGTTGTCTCAGATTGGGGAGCCTATTTAGGTTGCCATTTTCCATGTTGGTTTTGTGGGTAGTTGTCCACGTTAGTTGCCTGTGAGCTACGTTGGCGTCACGGTTTGTTTGTTATTTTGTTAAGTGATCTTTGTTGACTCAAAATATGTATTCCAATCGCGCTGCACCTTGGTCCACTCCTTTAAATGGCCGTGACAATACCATTTGTATTTCCTATACCTTTGACTATTGGATGTTCTTATAGGCACATTAGTATTGCCAGCCTAATCTCGGGAGTTGATAGGCTTGAAGTCATAAACAGCGCTGTGCATCTCAGCATTGCTAAGAGCTGCTGTTTGAATGAATGCTTAGGAGCCTGCTGCTGCCTACCACCGCTCAGTCAGACTGCTATATCAAATCATATACCTCATTATAATATAATAAACACACAGAAATACAAGCCTTTGGTCATTAATATATCCAGAAACTATCATTTCAAAAACAAAACGAAATACGGAATTTAATTATGTACTATGTTAGGAATAAAATGGCCTTTCAACAGTTCGCAATGAGGAAGGCGGCCCAAACTGCTGCATATACCCTGCCTCTGCTTGCATTGAACGCAAGAGAAGTGACACAAAATCCCTAGTTAATATTGCCTGCTAGCATGAATTTATTTTAACTAATTTCTTTTAACTACATACGCAGGTTTAAAAATGTATACTTGTGTATTGATTTTAAGAAAGGCATTGATGTTTATGGTTAGTGTCACATTCCTGACCTGTTTTCTGTTGTTTGGTTGTGTTTATTGGTCAGGGCGTGAGTTTTGGGTGGGCAGTCTATGTTTTCTGTTTCTATGTTGGTTTTGGGTTGCCTGGTATGGCTCTCAATTAGAGGCAGGTGTTTGACGTTTCCTCTAATTGAGAGTCATATTAAGGTAGGTTGTTCTCACTGTTTGTTTGTGGGTGATTGTCTCCTGTGTCAGTGTCTGTATGTTATGCCACACGGGACTGTTCCGGTTTTTGTTAGTTTGTTCGTTCGTTTTATGTAATCTGTTTTCCTGGTTCATGCGTTCTTCACGTTGTATGTAAGTTCGTGTCCAGGTCTGTCTACATTCGTTTATTTGTTTTGTAATTATTCAAGTGTTCGTCGTGTTCTTCAGTTTTGTTTATTAAATCATTATGTATTCACAACCCGCTGCAGTTTGGTCGAATCACTATGAAGAGGAGGAGGAAGCCCGTTACAGTTAGTTACATTTGTGCAATGATTGTGCTTTTTTTTGCGAATGCGCTTTTGTTAAATCATCAAGTTGAAGTAGGCTGTGATTCGATGATAAATTAGCAGGCACCACATTGATTATATGCAACGCAGAACAAGCTAGTTAATCTAGTAATATCATCAACCATGTGTAGTTAACTAGTGATTATGTGAAGATTGATCGTTTTTTATTAGATACGTTTCATGCTAGCTAGCAACTTACCTTGGCTCCTTGCAGCCACAAGGCCCTTTTGATGCTGCACTCGCGTAACAGGTGGTCAGCCTGCCAAGCAGTCTCCTCATGGATTTCAATGTAAACAGCCATAATCGGCATCCAAAAAGGCAGATTACCGATTGTTATGAAAACTTGAAATCAGCCATAATTCGGTCGACCTCTAAAGTTTACAACTAGATTTGTACCCTGCTCTGGCGGCCTCGTACAGTGTTGCATGTAGTCTCGACCCCCCACCCCACCCAAACCCACCCCCCACCCCATCAGACTCGACGAGGCTCATAATGGGTCTGGGCTAGTATTTCCCTTTGTGTCTCGGGACTCCCCCAGCAGCGGTTGGTGTTGGTATCCGAGGCACAAACGAAAAGGTCAGACCCTTTGTACGAGTTGTCAGGAGCACATTGTTATTAGATTGGCTGTAACCTTTCAACCAAATCTCCTGGTGTTTGCGCTTCAAAACACTCAGTGACTGTCAAGGCCTGTCAGTCGCCACAGCGTTCGCATGTGGCAACCTCTCCAGTACCTGCGAACAGAGACGAGGATATCTGTCTGCAATATCGCACAGCATTTCACCAGTGGGAGTCATTGGGTCAGTTGCGCAACTGACACCGTTAGTGTCACTAAGGGGTTTCAATCCCATACAAAGTGGAAAATGTATCATCGGAATCAGAATACACTCTGCACGTCGATGCTTTTATTGCTGAGATGGCCGCAGTGTTTGTGGAAGCTACAGTATTGCACGACTCCAAGGAGGAGGGAAGATGCTCATTCAAAGAGACTGCTGGCCAAAATCACGAGAAGGATGATCAATCAGGTTTGCTGATAGAATGTATCGAGTTATCGTAATATCTCCTTGGATCGGATTCTGCACCAAGAGGTTTCGAAACGTCTTTTTCTCAAGAATGCTGTCGACAGATACTACTTGTGGATGACTGCATTGCAGCAAGTGTTAGGAGAAGACAGTGTGGTTAGTGGAGACGGCCCTTTTCTCAAATTTTTCTCGCTTTAGTTCTCCACGTAGTAGAACTTCTAGAGAACATTGGTCTACGTTTTGATTGTCCTTGAACCCTTTGTTACCCTTGTGCTCTGACTCTTTGTGTGGATTGGATGCAGGAACGTAGTGATCAGGTCAATTGTAGCTGTAGTCGTCTCAATGGCAACATATTTACAGTTATTTCGACCGCGGTTGGTATTTGTTTCATGGTAACCAAAATGTCTGGGCTCTATGTTTCAAAAAGCTGTGCTCGCAAGCTCTCTGAGATGTAAGATTGGCAAGGCAACGTGGGCTGTTGGGCCCAAGTAGGTAATGAAGTTGGGATACATGTTCGACAGCAACATTTGTTTGAATGGTAACAACTCTTCCATTCCTGTTTCAGTGAGTAGGCCAAAGTAAGCTGAACGGAGCCTATGATAGTAAGCTTGTGGGTGTTCATTTTAAGCTTGTTTGACAGTGTTAGCCAGCGAACTGTCGTGTTTGCGAGTCGCAGAACCACTGACTTCTATTCTATTTTCAAAGCTGTGGCAAGTTTAGCGTAGTCATTTTGCACGTGTTGCTATTGTAGAACAATTAACCTTGTTTTTTGGAAGCCACCCAAGGCGTCCTCTATGTCTGCTAGGAATATCTCCGTATTGTTTGGCTTGCCAGAAATGGGGTCAAAGGTGTTGAAGTTTTTGACGAGTTTGTCAAGGCAGGCGTAGAAGGTTGGCTTCATACTGTGGGGAAATTGGGGCCGAAAGACCAAGAGGAGAAGCAAAGGTTTGGTTTTGTTGGAGAGGAGGCGCCATATTACTCTGTGCCAAATGGCCAAGAGGAGAAGACTAAAGGACACATGATGGAGGCAAAGTCTGAAATCTTCTTTTGTCTTCACTCCTTTGAGTACCGAGCTCCGGTTGCTTGACTGGATAGTCACGCTGTAGCGTGTGACTGCTCTGGAATTTCTCCAGATGATATCTAAGGGTGGTATTCTGCTGTGTAGCAGAGTCCACTTGGGCGTTTAGAGTACTTATTTTAGACACGTGAGTGTCGCATTTGCTTTGTTCGTCCTCATACTTATCTGTCATGGTTTGCAGGTAGAGGTCTTGAGTACGGAGCAAGAGATTCAGTGATGAGATTTCCTCCGATTGCTTAGAAATCAATATTTCCATCTTCATCACCTGTTCTCTCACCATTAATTTGGTCAGCGACTTCAAAGAGATCTGCCGATTTCTCATCCAGCTTTGTCATTGTGTTCAACTGATTGTCTTTGGTCTGCAGCATTATGACTAGAACATTGTTGCTTTGAGTAACGTTCATCAAAACTGCATGTATGTTATCAAGTTGGGTGTTCCTGTTCGTAGAGAGATTTATCTAGTTTAGCGTGGACTTCATCATATTTAGTTTTGGCTAAATCGATTTGTTCCTGTAGAAAACGATTTTGTTGAAGTGTTTGTGCTCGTTCGTCATCATAAGCTTTAGCAATTACTTTTAATTGTTCAGTTTTCAAACGCAGCTCCTCGGCTAGCAGAATGTTTTAATTTTCTACTTTTGTTATTAGCTTCCTGGTTCTCTCCACCTGTCCCTTCATATCAACCATTTCTTGCTCGTGCTTCTGCTGAGCACTGCGGAATGGGACCAATGCCAATCTCTGGTGGTGATACATCAGGGCTAAACTGGAGAGAACCTTTACAAGGCCTGCGACCAACGGTTGATTTTGGAGAGCGTTTGTCACAATTTCTGCTGTTTTTCCTGTAATGGCATTGTTATGGTTAGTATCACTGCTGAGGTCAGTGATTAATCCTTTTATGGGTGAGGGTTCACAAATTAGTAGGGGACTGGGGACCACCCCCTCTGATAGCTTGCACATTCTTAATAGATTTGGGTTTTGAGTCGTTGTGGAGCTGCAGAAAACTATTGTAATCTATTTAAATACTTTACTGAACCATCAATACTGGATCAGTAATGTATGAGTTGGACGTGAATGAATTTTCAAAAGCTAATTTAATTGATTAATCAATGTTAATGATCAATCATACCTGTATAGGCTATTTGGGAAGGATCCACCCCTTTTTTTTCCATTTTTGCCTAAACCAAATCTAACTGCCTGTAGCTCAGGTCCTGAAGCAAAAATATGCATTCTTGGTACCATTTGAAAGGAAACACTTTGAAGTTTGTGGGAATGTAGGAGAATAACACACAATAGAGCTGGTAAACGATAAAAGATAAACAACTGTTCTTTTGTATTTTTTTGTACTATCATCTTTGAAATGCAAGAGAAAGGCCATAATGTATTATTCCAGCCCAGGTGCAATTTAGATTTTGGTCAGTAGATGGCAGCAGTGTATGTGAAAAGTTTTAGACTGATCCAATGAACCATTTCATTTCTGTTCAAGACTGTCCAAATGTGCCATATTTGTTTATTAATAACTTTTCACGTTCAAAATTGTGCTCTCCTCAAACAATAGCATGGTATTATTTCACTGTAATAGCTACTGCAAATTGAACAATGCATTTAGATTAACAAGAATTTAGGTTTTCTGCCAATATCAGATATGTCTATGCCCCGGGAAATGTTCTTGTTACTTACAATGTCATGCTAATAGCATTAGCCTACGTTAGCTTAACCGTCCCGTGGATGGGACACCAATCAAATTAACCTGAAAGTGTTGCTGTATCTAGGTTAATGTGGAAAAGTTTAAATTGTCACATTGGTAGAAACACATTTGTTTGGACCTTATCCTAATGATCACCTGTAAGTCTGACAATTTTAACATCCTAGGAAAAATTGAATGAGAGAACGATATTCAATCAGTTGAAATTGGTTGGATATCCTAAGTGTAACCATTTGTTTACAAATGTGAGCATGAGGTTGCTGTCACATGAAAAAAAACACATATATATATATTAATAAATATACATATATATATATATTAGGCGATTCTTTACCACCAGGGGTCACTTATCCCTGAAAGCTGAATTCTGAGTACCTAACCGGCCGGCGCATATGTCTGACCTGGCTGTAACGTCCGGGGTGTAGCGGAGGAAGAAGTCAGGCGCAGCGAGTTCAGGGTAGCGATACTTTTATTACACCACACCGGTGAAAAATGACGCCAACTTAACCAAATGCCCCAAACAGGGGGAACTAAACAGTTCAGCAAAAAACACTATACACAAACAACCGTGACTTACAGTCGAGTACAAACGTATACTGAAAATAATCCCGCACAACCAGCAGACGGGCCGGCTGGTAAATAAAGCCCAACCAATTAACCTAACTAAACACAGGTGCAACTAATAAACAGACAAGGGGGAAACAACAGGATCAGTGGCAGCTAATAGGCCGGTGACGACGACCGCCGAGCGCCACCCGAACAGGAGGGGAGCCACCTTCGGTGGGAGTCGTGACACTGGCTCGTAGTATTCAATAATTGAACCTACTCACGGACTATGTCAGAGAAACAACCCCAGAGGCAACCTTCAGATCTTGTTCAAATAGAAACACACCCACCCAACAATTCCTGCCAACAGCTCTAATGGTGTATAACGTAATCTACTTTACAATTTCACATAGGCTGAATGCAACATGAAGGCCTCATTCTATCTTAGATTCCTTGCACGGGGCTCCAATATGTCATGATGTGACTACATGTGATGACATACTATTTATCGAATAATTAATTTTTTTAAATTATTACTTGAGTAAATTAATCATGTAACAATGAACTCATTAGTAACTTGGGGCACCACGGGAAAAGTTTGTTTAATGAGTCACCATTTCCCAAATTAACTCAATTATATCAGAATATCTCAATATCATAACAGACAATAATCAATAATTTCATCATATCAGTCTCATTCTGAACGTCGTTGACCTCCTAAATACAGTGGGGCAAAAAAGTATTTAGTCAGCCACCAATTGTGCAAGTTCTCCCACTTAAAAAGATGAGAGAGGCCTGTAATTTTCATCATAGGTACACTTCAACTATGACAGACAAAATGAGGAAAAAAAATCCAGAAAATCACATTGTAGGATTTTTAATGAATTTATTTGCAAATTATGGTGGAAAATACGTATTTGGTCACCTACAAACAAGCAAGATTTCTGGCTCTCACAGACCTGTAACTTCTTCTTTAAGAGGCTCCTCTGTCCTCCACTCGTTACCTGTATTAATGGCACCTGTTTGAACTTGTTATCAGTATAAAAGACACCTGTCCACAACCTCAAACAGTCACACTCCAAACTCCACTATGGCCAAGACCAAAGAGCTGTCAAAGGACACCAGAAACAAAATTGTAGACCTGCACCAGGCTGGGAAGACTGAATCTGCAATAGGTAAGCAGCTTGGTTTGAAGTAATCAACTGTGGGAGCAATTATTAGGAAATGGAAGACATACAAGACCACTGATAATCTCCCTCGATCTGGGGCTCCACGCAAGATCTCACCCCGTGGGGTCAAAATGATCACAAGAACGGTGAGCAAAAATCCCAGAACCACACGGGGGGACCTAGTGAATGACCTGCAGAGAGCTGGGACCAAAGTAACAAAGCCTACCATCAGTAACACACTACGCCGCCAGGGACTCAAATCCTGCAGTGCCAGACGTGTCCCCCTGCTTAATAAGCCAGTACATGTCCAGGCCCGTCTGAAGTTTGCTAGAGAGCATTTGGATGATCCAGAAGAAGATTGGGAGAATGTCATATGGTCAGATGAAACCAAAATAGAACTTTTTGATAACTCAACTCGTCGTGTTTGGAGGACAAAGAATGCTGAGTTGCATCCAAAGAACACCATACCTACTGTGAAGCATGGGGGTGGAAACGTCATGCTTTGGGGCTGTTTTTCTGCAAAGGGACCAGGACGACTGATCCGTGTAAAGGAAAGAATGAATGGGGCCATGTATCGTGAGATTTTGAGTGAAAACCTCCTTCCATCAGCTAGGGCATTGAAGATGAAACGTGGCTGGGTCTTTCAACATGACAATGATCCCAAACTCACCGCCCGGGCAACGAAGGAGTGGCTTCGTAAGAAGCATTTCAAGGTCCTGGAGTGGCCTAGCCAGTCTCCAGATCTCAACCCCATAGAAAATCTTTGGAGGGAGTTGAAAGTCCGTGTTGCCCAGCAACAGCCCCAAAACATCACTGCTCTAGAGGAGATCTGCATGGAGGAATGGGCCAAAATACTAGCAACAAGTGTGTGAAAACCTTGTGAAGACTTACAGAAAACGTTTGACCTCTGTCATTGCCAACAAAGGGTATATAACAAAGTATTGAGATAAACTTTTGTTATTGACCAAATACTTATTTTCCACCATAATTTGTAAATAAATTCATTAAAAATCCTACAATGTGATTTTCTGGGTTTTTTTCTCATTTTGTCTGTCATTGTTGAAGTGTACTTATGATGAAAATTTCAGGCCTCTCTCATCTTTTTAAGTGGGAGAACTTGGACAATTGGTGGCTGACTAAATACTTTTTTGCCCCACTGTATGCACGAACCCGAGCCTAAATGATGAATCAGCGATACACAAATTGTCTTAATTATTTATTTACTAACTAACTAAATAACCACACAGAATTACATGAACACACACACAGTATAGATTATCGATTACGAACATAATGCAATGAAAATTCCCTGGTGGACTATCCCGATATGGCTATTTGGTTACATAATGGGAAGGGAGGGGCAAGATAAAGAGAGCGGGAGAGACAAAGAGAATGGGCTGGTACATACATGTGAAAGCTATGCTCATGAGAATGAAAACTTTACACATTTGTATTTGTATTTTCAGGTCGCAATTGTAAATGAGAACTTGTTCTCAACTTGCCTACCTGGTTAAATAAAGGTGAAATAAAAAAATTATTATGGATCCCCATTAGCCAAAGCAGCCGCTACTCTTCCTGGGGCCCAGCAAAATTAAGGCAGTTTATACAATTTTAAAAACATTACAATACATTCACAGATTTCACAACACAATGTGTGCCCTCAGTGGACTCCACCACTACCACATATCTAGAGTACTAAATCCATGTTTATGTATAGTGTGTATGTTATCGTGTGTGTGTGTATGCATGTGTCTGTGCCAATGTTTGTGTTGCTTCACAGTCCCCACTGTTCCACAATGTGTTTTTTTATCTGTTTTTTAAATCTAATTTTACTGCTTGCGTCAGTTACTTGATGTGGAATAGAGTTCAATGTAGTCATGGCTCTATGTAGTACTGTGGGCCTCTCATAGTCTGTTCTGGACTTGGGGACTGTGAAGATACCTCTTGTGGCATGTCTTGTGGGGTATGCATGGGTGTCCGAGCTGTGTGCCAGTAGTTTAGACAGACAGCTCAGTGCATTCAACATGTCAATACCTCTCATAAATAAAAGTAGTCCTCCACTTTCAGCCAGGAAATTCTGACCTGCCTTGTTGATAATGTTGTGAAGAAGGCAGAGCATCGCATTATTATAGACAGACTTCTCCCCATCTTAGCTACTACTGCATCAATATGTTTTGACCGATGACAGTTTACAATCTAGGATTACTCCAGGCAGTTTAGTTATCTCAACTTGCTCAATTTCCACATTATTTATTACAAGATTTAGTTGAGGTTTAGTGAGTGTTTTGTTCCAAATACAATGCTTTTAGTTTTCGAAATATTTAGGGCTAACTTATTCCTTGCCACCCGCTCTGAAACTAACAGCAGCTCTTTGTTGAGTGTTGCAGTCATTTCAGTCACTGTAGTAGCTGACGTGTATAGTGTTGAGTCATCCGCATACATAGACACTCTGGCTTTAGTCAAAGTCAGTGGCATGTCGTTAGTAAAAAATTTAAAAAGCAAGGGGCTGAAACAGCTACCCTGGGGAATTCCTGATTCTAACTGGATTATATTTGATAGGATTCCATTAAAGAACACCCTCTGTGTTCTGTTAGACAAGTAACTCTTTATCCACGTTATAGCAGGGGGTGTAAAGCCATAACTTTAGTTTTTCCAGCAGCAGACTATGATCGATAATGTCAAAAGCTGCACTGCACTGAGTCTAAGAAGACAGCACCCACAATCATTTTATCATCAATTTCTCTTAGCCAATCATCAGTCATTTGTGTAATGGCTCTGATTGTTGAGTGTCCTTCCCTATAAGTATGCTGAAATTCTGTTGTCAATTTGTTTACTGTGAAATAGCATTGTATCTGGTCAATTTTTTCCAGAAGTTTTCTAAGGGTTGATAACATGCTGATTGGGGTCAGCTATTTGAGCCAGTAAAGAGGGCTTTACTATTCTTGGGTAGCGGAATGACCTTTGCTTCCCTCCAGGCCTGAGGGCACACACTCTCTAGTAGGCTTAAATTGAAGATGTGGCAAATAGGAGTGGCAATATCGTCTGCTATTATCCTCAGTAATTTTCCATCCAGATTGTCAGACCCCGGTGGCTTGTCATTGTTGACAGACAACAATACTTTTTTCACCTCTTCCACACTGACTTTATGGAATTCAGAAGTACAATTCTTGTCTGTCATAATTTGGTCCGATATATTTGGAAGTACAGTGTCAGCGTTTGTTGCCGTCATGTCATCCCTTAGTTTGCTTATCTTGCCAATGAAAAAGTCATTAAAGTAGTTTGCAATATCAGTGGGCTTTGTGATGAATGTGCCGTCTGATTCAATGAATGAAGGAGCCAATTTGGCTTTTTCCCCCAAATTTAATTTAAGGTGCCCCAAAGCTTTTTACTATCATTTTTTATATAATTTATCTTTGTTTCATGGTGTAATTTATTTTTATTTAGTTTAGTCACATGATTTCTTAATTTGCAGTATGTTTGCCAGCCAGACTTAACTGCCATACCTTTTGCCTCATCCCTCTCAACCATACAATTCTTTAATTCCTCATCAATCCAAGGGGATTTAACAGTTTTTACAATCATTTTCTTAATGGGTGTGTGCTTGTTAGTAACTGGAATAAGTAGTTTCATAAATGCCTCAAGTGCAGTGTCTGGTTGCTCCCCATTACATGCCACAGACCAGCAAATATTCTTTACATCATCAACATATGAATCACTACAAAACTTATTGTGTGACCTCTTATATTAGCCCCAGCCTTTGGAACTTTGGTTTTCCTAGATATGGCTATTATATTGTGATCACTACATCCTATGGATTTGGATACTGCTTTAAAGCAAATGTCTGCAGCATTAATAAAGATGTGATCAATACACATTGATGATTTAATTCCTGTGCTGTTTGTAACTACCCTGGTCGGTTGACTGACAATCTGATCCAGGTTGCAGGCACTGGTTACAGTTTGAAGTTTTTTCCTGAGTGGGCAGCTTGATGATAGCCAGTCAATATTTAAATCACCCAGAAAATATACTTCTCTGTTGATATCACATACATTATAAAGCATTTCACACACATTATCCAGATACTGACTGTTAGCACTTGGTGGTCTATAGCAGCTTCCCACAATAATGGGCTTTAGGTGAGTTTCAGAGAGAGTTTAAATTTGAATGTCATGTTACAAGCAAGTTATTGACTTCATGGACATTGTTTCTTATGGGCTATTTTTTAGCACTTTTCTGGGTTGCTTGATTGTTTTTAATGCTTTACTGGGAAGCTTATCAGAGGTAGACTTACTCATGTTGTTTACATTGGAGCTGATAGTGCAGGGTGAGACGCATAAAGTGGTCTTCCTACGATTGCACACCGCCTCAGTGCTAACAGCGTAACTCTGGTTCATAGGCTCATGATTACTGCTCACAATATCTGTAGGATAAACAGGTGTCTTCGGTGCAATTAGGGGTACACAAATTAAATGACTTATATTGTGTTTGACAGTGCCCATAGGATCATGTGCATTTGACTCATTGCCACAATGGTAGGGATTAACTGAGCTGGTCTTGGATCATTTACCAGTCATTGTTTCAACGCAGCCTTGAAATGTGTGGACAGAGTCCATGAGCCAAGGTGATTTGGATGGACTCTGTCATTCCTGTAGAGTATCTTCTGTTTCCAGAAGGTGTCAAAGTTATCAATAAAAGTGACTTCAGCAGAGCTACATTAGTCTTTCAGCACATGAACAAACCGCTCGACGCTGTCTGGTCTGTAGAGATTATCCTCAAACATTATCATCAAACATTTGCCTAGCTGTGGGTCCTTTTGATTCTCACCAAGGAGAGGGAGGCATGACAAGTATATATGAACACTTTTGCATTTTAGAGAGTTGAAATAGAGGAAGACAGTTAAACAGTCAGAGAGAGAGACAGGCAGAGAGAGGAAGAGAGTTAAACAGTCAGAGAGAGGGACAGAGAGGGAGAGAGAAGGGAAAGAGAGCGAGAGCACTGTTGGGCGTTTAGGCCTGGCTCGCAGTCGGTGTTCCAATGCATCCCAAAGGTGTTCAATGGGGTTGAGGTCAGGGCTCTGTGCTGGCCAGTCAAGTTCTTCCACACTGATCTCGACAAACCATTGTTGTATGGACCTCGCTTTGTGCACGGGGGGCATTGTCATGCTGAAACAGGAAAGGGCCTTCCCCATACTGTTTCCACAGAGTTGGAAGCACAGAATCATCTAAAATGTATGTACCCCTAATTAAGATAAAGATTTCCCTTCACTTGAACTAAGGGGCCTAGCCCAAACCCTTATTCCTCCTACACCAAATTTTACAGTTGGCACTATGCATTGGGGCAGGTAGCATTTTCCTTGCATCTGAAGCGTGAGTCAATACTCCATAGAGCGCGTTTCCACTGCTCCAGAGTACAAAGGCGGCGAGCTTTACACCACTCCAGCCAACGCTAGGCATTGCACATGGTGATCTTAGGCTTCTGTGCGGCTGCTCGGCCATGGAAACCCATTTCATAAAGCTCCCGACTGACAGTTCTGGTGCTGACGTTGCGTCCAAAAGCAGTTTGGAACTCGGTAGTGAGTGTTGCAACCAAGGACAGATAATTTTTACACGCTATGAGCTTCAGCACTCAGCAATCCCGTTCTGAGTGCTTGTGTAGCCTACCATTTTGTGGCTGAGCCGTTGTTGCTCCTAGAGGTTTCCACTTCACAATAATGGCACTTACAGTTGACCAGGGCAGCTCTAGCAAGGCAGAAATCTAACATGTCTAGGACTGGGGTTCCGCTAGCGGAAAATAACTTCTGGACATCAGGAACGCAACTACTCACAGTGGACTGAAATAAACTTTTTCCTTTAACTAGTCCGACGAGAAGGATATCCTGATTTCACTGGAAAAGGCCCAGATCCACGCCTTTTGCGTGAAGAAAAGATGCCGGGAAAGGGGAGCATACTCCCAATGCCTTCCATTCTTCTTGATAACGTGCAATCATTGGATATTTTTGTTGTTGATGACCTACTATTAAGATT
Organism: Salvelinus fontinalis; assembly: GCF_029448725.1. Lineage (NCBI taxonomy): Eukaryota > Metazoa > Chordata > Actinopteri > Salmoniformes > Salmonidae > Salvelinus > Salvelinus fontinalis. The sequence continues at coordinate 61,246,089 of NC_074666.1, forward strand.
ATCCTACCAACAGGACATTAAAAACTAACATCGGGATATTAAAAACTGTAACATCTTATGTTTCACCGAGACGTGGCTAAACGAAGAAACGAACAATATAGAGCTGGCGGGATTTTCCATGCACCGGCAGAACAGAGACGCAACCTCTGGTAAGACGAGGGGTGGGGGTCTTTTTGTCAATAACAGCTGGTGCGCGATGTCTAATATTAAAGAAGTCTCGATGTATTGCTCGCCTGAGGTAGGGTACTTAATGATAAGTCGATCACACGGTCTACTAAGAGAGTTCTCATCTGTATTATTTGTAGCCGTCTATTTACCACCACAAAGTGAAACTGGCACTAAGACCGCTCTCAACCAACTCTATAAGGCCATTATCAAAGAAGAAAATGCTTACCCAGAAGTGGCGCTCCTAGTGGCCGGGGACTTTAATGCAGGCAATCTTAAATCAGTTTTACCAAATATTTACCATTATGTCATGTGCAACCAGGGGGGGAAAAATCCTAGACCACCTTTACTCCACACACAGAGATGCATACAAAGGTCTCCTCTGCCATCCATTTGGCAAATCTGACCATAAATATATCCTCCTGATTCCTGCTTACAAGCAAAAACTAAAGGAGGAAGTACCAGTGACTCGCTCAATACGGAAGTGGTCAGATGACGTGGATGCTACACTACAGGACTGTTTTTCAAGCACACACTGAAGTATGTTCTGGGATTCATCCAATGACTTTGAGGAGTACACCACCTCAGTTATTGGCTTCATCAATAATTGCATCGATGACGTCGTCCACACAGTGACTGTACGTACATATCCCAACCAGAAACCATGGATTACAGGCAACATCCGCATCGAGCTAAAGGCTAGAGCTGTACTAATCCGGACGCTTATAAGAAATCCCGCTATGCCCTCAGACGAACCATCAAACAAACAAAGCGTCAATAAAGGATTAAGATTGATTCCTACTACACCGTCTCTGAAGCTCGTCGGATGTGGCAGGGCTTGAAAACTATTACGGACTACAAAGGGAAACCCAGACTCGATCTGCCCAGTGACGTGAGCCTACCAGACGAGCAAAACGCCTTTAATGCTTGCTTCGTGGCAAGCAAGACTGTAGCATGCATGAGAGCACCAGCTGTTCTGGATGATTATGTGATAACGCTCTCGGTAGCCGATTTGAACAGAACCTTTAACCTCTCTGGGATATGTGGGACGCTTGCGTCTCACTTGGCCAATAGCCAGGGAAAATGTACAGCGCCAAATTCAAAAAAATGATATAAAATCAAACTTTCATTAAATCACACATGTAAGATACCAAATTAAAGCTACACTCGTTGTGAATCCAGCCAACAGGTCAGATTTCAAAAAGGCTTTTCGGCGAAAGCATAAGATGCTATTATCTGATGATAGCACAACAGTAAACAAAGAGAGTGTAGCATATTTCAACCCTGCAGGCGCAACACAAAACGCAGAAATAAAATATAAATCATGCCTTATCTTTGACGAGCTTCTTTTGTTGGCACTCCAATATCTCCCATAAACATCACAAATGGTCCTTTTGTTCAATTAATTCCGTCCATATATATCCAAATTGTCAATTTATTTGGCGCGTTTGATCCAGAAAAAAACAGCTTCCAATTTGCGCAACGTCACTACAAAATATCTCTAAAATTACCTCTAAACTTTGCCAAAACATTTCAAACTACTTTTGTAATACAGCTTCAGGTATTTTTAAACGTTAATAATCGATCAAATTGAAGACGGGTCTATCTGTTTTCAATACAGGAGGACAACAAACTAACGCTACTTTTCTAGTCTTGCGCAACTCTCAAACAGTACACATAACGTTACACTGATTCCAGATGGCCGTACTTCTTCATTGCACAAAAGAATAACCTCAACCTATTTCCAAAGACTGGTGACATCCAGTGGAAGCGGTAGGAACTGCAAACAGGTTGATTAGAAATCTAGTATCCCAATGAAATCCCATTGAATAGACAGTGACCTAAAAAAAAAAAATCTGAATGGTTAGTCCTCGGGGTTTTGCCTGCTACATAAGTTCTGTTATACTCAGACATGATTCAAACAGTTTTAGAAACTTCAGAGTGTTTTCTATCCAAATCTACTAATAATATGCATATCTTATATTCTGGGGATGAGTAGAAGGAAGTTGAAATTGGGCACGCTATTTATCCAAAAGTGAAAATGCTGCCCCCTATCCTAGAGAAGTTAAACAGGTCAACATTCACAAAGCCGCTGGGCCAGATGGATTACCAGGACCTGTACTCAAAGCATGCGCGGACCAACTGTCATGTGTCTTCACTGACATTTTCAACCTCTCCCTGACCGAGTCTGTATTACCTACATGTTTCATGCAGACCACCACAGTCCCTGTGCCCAAAGAAGCGAAGGAAACCTGCCTAAATGATTAACGCCACATGACACTCACATCTGTAGCCATAAAGTGCTTTGAAAGGCTGGTCATGGCTCACAACAGCATCCTCCCGGACACCCTAGACTCCAATTCGCATACCTCCCCAACAGATTCACAATCGCACTCCACACTGCCCTTTCTCACCTGGACAAAAGGAACACATATGTGAGAATGGTGTTCTTTGAATACAGCTCACTGTATAACACCATATTGCCCACGAAGCTCATCACTAAGCTAAGGACTCTGGGACTAAATACCTCCCTCTGCAACTGGATCCTGGACTTCCTGACGGGCCGCCCCCAGGTTGTAAGAGTAGGCAACAACACATCTGCCACGCTGATCCTTAACACTGGGGTACTTGGGGTACCTGTATTCCCTGTTCACCCATGACTGCGTGGCCAAACACGACTCCAACACCATCATTAAGTTTGCTGACGACACAACACTGTTAGGCCTGATCACCGACAACGATGAAATGGCCTATAGGGAGGAGGTCAGAGAACAGGCAGTGTGGTGCCAGGACAACAACGTCTCCCTCAATGTGAGCAAGACAAAGAAGCTGATCGTGGACTACAGGAAAAGGCGGGCCGAACAGGCCCCCATTAACATCGACGGGGCTGTATTGGAGCGGGTCGAGAGTTTCAAGTTCCTTGGTGTCCACATCACCATCGAACTATCATGGTCCAAACATACCAAGACAGTCGTGAAGAGTGCACGCCAAAACCTTTTCCCGCTCAGGAGACTGAAAAGATTTGGCATGGCTCCCCAGATCCTCAAAAGGTACTACAGCTGCACCATCGAGAGCATCCTGACCGGTTGCATCACCACCTGGTATGGCAACTGCTCGGTATCTGACCTTAAGGCGCTACAGAGGGTAGTGAGAATGGCCCAGTACATCACTGGCACCAAGCTTCCTGCCATCCAGGACCTACGTAAATAATAGGCGGTGTCAGAGGATAGCCCATATAATTGTCAGAGACTCCAGTCAACCAAGTTATATGCTGTTTTCTCTTCTAGCGCATGGCAAGCGGTACCGGAGCGCCAAGTGTAGGACCAAAAGGCTCCTCAACAGCTTCTACCCCCAAGCAATTAGACTGCTGAACAATTCATAAAAATCGCCACTGGACAAATTACATTGACCCCCCCTCCCCCTGTACACTACTTCTACTCACTGTTTGTTTGTTACCTATGCATAGTCACTTCGCCCTCACCTACACGTACAGATTCAACTAACCTGTACCCCTGCACATTGACTCGGTGCCGGTGCCCCCTGTACAGTATGCAGTGTAGCCTCATTATTGTTATTCTTATTGTGTTACTTTTTATTATTACTTTTTATTTTAGCCTACTTCTGTCACACCCTGACCATAGAGAGCTCGTATTCTCTATGTTGGTTAGGTCGGGGTGTGATTTAGGGTGGGTCATCTAGGCGTTTTATATGTCGATGTTGGCCTGTTATGGTTCCCAATCAGAGGCAGCTGTTTATCGTTGTCTCTGATTTGGGGATCTTATTTAGGCAGCCATTTCCCCTTTGTGGGATCTTGTGTTTGTGTAGCTGCCTGTGAGTAGTCCAAGACGTTTTGTTTGTGCTTGTTTGTTTTGTTTGGTGAGTTTCTATTTATTAAAATATGTGGAAAACTACGCACGCTGCGCCTTGGTCCGACCATCATTATTACAAACAACTTGACAACTTGATAAATATTTTCTACTTCTTGAACTGCACTGTTGGTTAACACCATAGTCATTGTTTGATTTCAAATCATCCAAACCTTTGCAGTATAGAGCCAAAATAATAATATTTACGGAGGGCACCGTGTTGTAGAATTCCTAATGGGTTCTCTGTCTATGGAGAAGGAGGTAGGTTTTCTAAATTAGGTCACCAGTAATGCAAATTCACACTGCATATTCAAATCCTTGGTAATTCAGCCCATGGCTCTTTACACCAGAGCAAGACATACCCAAGGGCAGTGATTTGACTGGAACTGAAATCTTGAATAATGCATTATGTCAAATGGTGCAGTGCCGTTGTATTTTATTTCTCTTTTTTTTGTGTCATATTTCTCCCCAGGTCTATTTTTTTTGTTGTTTTGAATTAACCCGGAGGGAACTGGTAGCGTTTAGAAAACTTTTGGAAACCAGTTAGTGATGTAGTCATGGGCACGACAAACAGAAGGGGGTACATTATGTATGCTTATTGTAACGGCTTTCTTCTGTGGACGAAGGAGAGGACCAAAGCGCAGCGTGGTTAGTGTTCATCATGTTTAATAAAGACAAAAAACTGAACACTACAAATTACAAAACAACAAATGTGAAAAAACCGAAACAGTTCTGTCTGGTGCAGACACACGAAGACAGAAGACAACCACCCACAAAACCCAACACAAAACAGGCTACCTAAATATGGTTCCCAATCAGAGACAATGACTAACACCTGCCTCTGATTGAGAACCATATCAGGCCAAACATAGAAACGGGAAAACTAGACACACAACATAGAATGCCCACTCAGCTCACGTCCTGACCAACACTAAAACAAAGAAAACACAAAAGAACTATGGTCAGAACATGACACCTATGCTCTACTTTTTAGCTAAACACATCAGCTCTGGATGTGTTTCTTTCAGCAGGTATCGGATGAGAAGACGACTGACTGGAAAAAAAATTGAGAGAGGGAGAGTTCTGAATATCAATTAGTCCTACTTTCAGGGCACACCTTCACAGATTGTAATCTGAATAATGTCAATGCATCGAAGCGGTACAAAACAAATGCAATGGAAAGGTGAGCAATGAATATTAATGTATACAGTATATTCAATGTAATATGATTCGGGCTGTTGGTCATGGGACATTTCACGGCGGGTCTTGAAAAGGTTTAAGCTCTCATGTTCAATTGGTTAATAAAAGGGACTGTTTACCAATTTCTCCCATCATTATCCATTTTCGGAGAAACCCACTTAAAAAGTAAACAGAAACTGCAGTAACAGATGCCTGGTTCTCAGTATTTCTCTCTCGCGCTCTCTCTCTCTCTCTCTCTCTCTTGCTCTCTCAGTTTGACGTCATGTAAAAGATTCAAACCAACACCAAAATCTGTTTTAATAATTTACGAAGTAAGATTTAGTAAACTCTTGAGACATCAATGTGGATAGTTTAATTAGCTGATGTTAGTTAAAGAGGACTGTCATTGATTTTGTTTTCATATAGCTCCCATTCCAACCATAACCACCTAATCACTATCAGAAACTAGCATTTCCTCCTTTTCTCAGAGGGTCAATGTGTGAATGCACATTCATTTGTGTGCTTCTCTTGAAATGATCAGTAGGGTTAAATGAATCCTAGTTTTGTGTGGATGCACCAATTTAATAAATGAAAGTCTTCTGATTCTGCAGATTAAAAATGTTGATGATTTTTTAATTGCTGGAGTAAGTGCTTAGGCCTGTTTGTGATATTCCCTCTAGTAATTAGTCACTAACCATTAAAGACGAGTGATGATAGCGAAGTGGAGGACACACAAATCTACCCTCAGTACCACCATAGGCCCCCTTACTCTTTCTCTGTCCACTTAGGCCCAAGGAAAAGGACGAAAGGGCCATGTAAATTAGATAACACACCACTCCAGAAGGTTACATTACAGTATGAGAAACAGCAAAGTGTTGATCCATATGTCACAACCTGACCTAAGAGACATGATTCATCGCACGATCTATCCTTTATATCCTTTTCTGTGATTTCATTTCTCTAGTCCTTCACTTTCATTGCAGAAAAGATAACTCCCACACATTAGTATTACATCTGCATGTTATTGTGGACATTTAGGACAGAGACCTTTTTCAAGATGATAGTCCTTCCTCTCTTCTGTCATCCCACACAATCCAAAGGGATATTCATTTAATAAGTAAATGTCAGTGTTTCCATAAAATAAACATAGACGTACAGTACACCATGGAATGGCATTTCACTTCCATTGAAAAGGGTCAGAGGGCACCTTCTGTGAGCTTTGTTGTGATGTCATCTTCCTGTATCCTGGTCCACACAGTACATAGAGATTTTAGTAGGTTAGCTAATATTATTGACTTTTAAATGATGCTAAAATGTACGCACACCGATGGAGCTGAAGGGCCTATGATGTTTTGACTCTGAACAGTCAGACAGCTAACAGCGACATGAAGCTGCCACATGGGGAATCGTAGGTGGCTGGTTTCCGTTAGTTTTATCTTGTTCTTGATGTCATGTCTTGTTTTGAGGTGTTTTGACTGATGTTACATCTGTGCTAATATGTCAAATATTTTCTAGCTAGCTAGCCAACAACTGTAACAATGTACACTCCTCAAAAAAATAAAGGGAACACTAAAATAACAAATCCTAGATCTGAATGAATGAAACATTCTTATTAAATACTTTTTTCTTTACATAGTTGAATGTGCTGACTACAAAATCACACAAAAATTATCAATGGAAATCAAATTTATCAACCCATGGAGGTCTGGATTTGGAGTCACACTCAAAATTAAAGTGGAAAACCACACTACAGGCTGATCCAACTTTGATGTAATGTCCTTAAAACAAGTCAAAATGAGGCTCAGTAGTGTGTGTAGCCTACACGTGCCTGTATGACCTCCCTACAACGCCTGGGCATGCTCCTGATGAGGTGACTAAAGCATCCGCCAACTCCTGGACAGTCTGTGGTGCAACGTGGCGTTGGTGGATGGAGCGAGACATGTTGTCCCAGATGTGCTCAATTGGATTCAGGTCTGGGAACGGGCGGGCCAGTCCATAGCATCAATGCCTTCCTCTTGCAGGAACTGCTGACACACTCCAGCCACATGAGGTCTAGCATTGTCCTGCATTAGAAAGAACCCAGGGCCAACCGCACCAGCATATGGTCTCACAAGGGGTCTGAGGATCTCATCTCGGTACCTAATGGCAGTCAGGCTACCTCTGGCGAGCACATGGAGGGCTGTACGGCCCCACAAAGAAATGCCACCCACACCATGACTGACCCACCGCCAAACCGGTCATGCTGGAGGATGTTGCAGGCAGCAGAACGTTCTCCATGGCATCTCCAGACTCTATCACGTCTGTCACATGTGCGTGTGAACCTGCTTTCATCTGTGAAGAGCACAGGGCGCCAGTGGCGAATTTGCCAAACTTGGTGTTCTCTGGCAAATGCCAAACGTCCTGCACGGTGTTGAGCTGTAAGCACAACCCCCACCTGTGGATGTCGGGCCCTCATACCACCCTCATGGAGTCTGTTTCTGACCGTTTGAGCAGACACATGCACATTTGTGGCCTGCTGAAGGTCATTTTGCAGGGTGCTGGCAGTGCACCTCCTTGCACAAAGGCGGAGGTAGCGGTCCTGCTGCTGGGTTGTTGCCCTCCTACGGCCTCCTCCACGTCTCCTGATGTACTGGCCTGTCTCCTGGTAGCGCCTCCATGCTCTGGACACTACGCTGACAGACACAGCAAACCTTCTTGCCACAGCTCGCATTGATGTGCCATCCTGGATGAGCTGCACTACCTGAGCCACTTGTGTGGGTTGTAGACTCCGTCTCATGCTACCACTAGAGTGAAAGCACCGCCAGCATTCAAAAGTCACCAAAACATCAGCCAGGAAGCATAGGAACTGAGAAGTGGTCTGTGGTCACCACCTGCAGAATCACTCCTTTTTTGGGGGTGTCTTGCTAATTGCCTATAATTTCCACCTTTTGTCTATTCCATTTGCACTACAGCATGTGAAATTTATTGTCAATCAGTGTTGCTTCCTAAGTGGACAGTTTGATTTCACAGAAGTGTGATTGACTTGGAGTTACATTGTGTTGTTTAAGTGTTCCCTTTATTTTTTTGAGTAGTGTATTTGAGACAAAAAGTGCTCATTGTGCAAATGTATTTATGTTTTCAATAAACATTTGGAGACGAAATATAGTTTAGGCCTACATGTTGTCAACAATCTAAGTCAACCCTGTCTGTTTTGCCTTTAGTTGTGCAGCCGTCGGTTTTGTTGCTAAACAACCAACCTGTCTATAGCACTGTCATATTTTTCTGCCTCTAAAGGTATTGGGAATTTTACATCGATGATGATGATATAGCTATATGATTCCTGGTTTCAGTACAGCTCATTGGATGCAAAATTATCTTCATATTATATAGAAATTATCATAGAAAAAAAATCTATGTATACAGTACCAGTCAAAAGTTTGGACACACCTACTCATTCCAGGGTTTTTCTTTATTTTTTACTATTTTCTACATTGTAGAATAATAGTAAAGACATCAAAACTATGAAATAACACATATGGAATCATGTAGTAACCAAAAAAGTGTTAAACAAATCAAAATATATTTGAGATTGCACAATCGTCTATGGGTGAGAGAGAGGACCAAGGCGCAGCGTGTGCAAAATACATTCTCTTTGAGTTAGAGAAGGGAAAAACACGCAACGAACACTATAACAAAACAACAAACGATCGTGAAGCTATAAACGTAAGTGCACACACAAGCTACAAACGTACAACATAGACAATTTCCCACAAAACCCAATGCATATGACTGCCTTAAAACCTCTAACGCCTCACAAACCTGGATCCGGGATCCCCCCCATCAAATAAGCTGACTAGCATAGGCTAGCCTAAAGCCACAGGGATATCATATAATAAAATGTTCATGAACTCACAAGTCCAAGACACCAAATGAAAGATACACATCTTGTGAATCCAGCCATCATTTCTGATTTTTAATATTTTTTACAGGGAAGACACAATATGTAAATCTATTAGCTAACCACGTTAGCAAAAGACACCACTTTTTTACTCCACCATTTTTTTACTCCATCAGTAGCTATCACAAATTCGACCAAATAAAGATATAAATAGCCACTAACCAAGAAACAACTTCATCAGATGACAGTCTGATAACATATTTATTGTATAGCATATGTTTTGTTAGAAAAATGTGCATATTTCAGGTATAAATCATAGTTTACCATTGCAGCCACCATCACAACTCTCACCAAAGCGACTACAATAACTACAGAGACCATCGTGTATTACCTAATTACTCATCATAAAACATTTCTTAAAAATACACAGCGTACAGCAAATTAAAGACACAGATCTTTTGAATCCAGACAATCTTTCAGATTTTCGAAGTGTTTTACAGCGAAAACACAATATAGTGTTATATTAGCTTACCACAATAGCAAACATCACAACAGCATTGATTCAAGGCAAAAATAGCGATAACGTATAAACCACCAAAATATATTAATTTTTTCACTAACCTTCTCAGAATTCTTCAGATGACAGTCCTATAACATCCTATTACACAATGCATATAGAGTTTGTTCGAAAATGTGCATATTTAGCGGCACAATTCGTGGTTATACAATGTGATTAGTGGCCAAAACTTCAAGCAATCTGTCCGGCGCCATCTTGGAGAGGCACCTATTCTAAACGAAAACTATTCATAAACTTGACTAAAAAATACAAGTTGGACAGCAAATGAAAGACAAATTAGTTCTTAATGCAATCGCTGTGTTACATTTTTAAAATTAACGTTACTTCAAGCATACAGCGTGCGCTAAAGCGAGACCGCACCGAAATTCATGGCGGAATTATTATTTGACATTTGTCAACATAAATACGAATTAACAACATAAAGATTGCTTACTATTTGCCGAGCTTCCATCAGAATCTTGGGCAAGGTGTCCTTTCTCCAGAACAATCGTCTTTTGGTTGAAAGATGTCCTCTTCTCATGTGGAAAAAGCAGCTAACGATAGCCACCCACTGGAGAGGTGCCCAACTAGTGAAAGCGCGTCACAAAGAAATCCAGGAAAATCGCAATAAACTGATATAAACTGCTATAAGTCGGTTTAAATTAACTACCTTATGATGTCTTTAACACCTATAACGAATAAAAACATGACCGGAGATATAGAACTGCTAAAACGAAAGCGTTTGCAGGACGCCATTGTGATGTCCTCTTGCGCCAGATGTCCCGTTGAAAAGAATGGTACTTCCGTTCCATGATCATTTATAGTGGCCCAGATTGCGCAATCCACTACATTCAAATTCTCCCCGCTTACTGACATCTAGTGGAAGGCGTATGCAGTGCATGTAGCCCGATGGCTTACATGGGGACTTATAAACTGACCTCAGAACAGGGACCTCGATTTCTGAAATCTCACTCCCTGACAGGAAATGTGCTGCAGAATGAGTTCTGTTTCACTCAGAGAAATAATTCAAACGGTTTAAGAAACTAGAGAGTGTTTTCTATCCAATAGTAATAATAATATGCATATTGTAAGAGCAAGAATTGAGTACGAGGCAGTTTAATTTGTGAACGAATTTTTACAAAGCCGAAATGGCGCCCCCTAGTGTCAAGAAGTTTTAAATATGGCTCTCAACTAGAGACAATGAACCACAGCTGCCTCTAATTGAGAACCAATCTAGGCAGCCATAGACATACAAACACCTAGACAAGACACTGACCCATTTACCCTACAAAACCCCAAGACAATACAAAAACACATACATTCCCCATGTCACACCCTGACCTAACTAAAATAATAAAGAAAACAAAGAATACTAAGGCCAGGGCGTGACAGAGATTCTTCAAATTAGCCACCCTTTGCCCTTAGTGCATTTGAGCCAATCAGTTGTGTTGTGACAAGTTAGTGGTGTTATACAGAAGGTTTACCCTATTTGCTAAAAGACCAAGTCCATATTATGGCAATGCCAGCTCAAAATAAGCAAAGAGAAGTGACAGTCCATCGTTACTTTAAGACATGAAGGTCAGTCAATGCGGAACATTTCAAGAACTTTGAAAGTTTCTTCAAGTGCAGTCGCAAAAACCATCAAGAGCTATGATGAAACTAGCTCTCATGAGGACAACCACAGGAAAGGCAGACCCAGAGATACCTTTGCTGCAGAGGATAAGTTCAGTAGAGTTACCAGCCTCAAATTGCAGCCCAAATAAATGCTTCACAGAGTTCAAGTAACAGTCACATCTCAACATCAACTGTTCAGAGGAGACTATGTGAATCAGGCCTTCATGGTCTAATTGCTGCAAAGAACCACAACTTATGGACACCAATAAGAAGAAAAGACTTGCTTGGGCCACGAAACAAAAGAAATGGACATTAGACCGGTGGAAATCTATCTTTTGGTCTGATGAGTCCAAGTTTGAGATTTGGTTCCAACCGCCGTGTCTTTGTGAGACGCAGAGTAGGGGAACGGATGATGTCTGCATGTGTGCTTCCCATTGTGAAGTATGTAGGAGGAGGTGCTTTGCCGGTGACACTGTGATTTATTTAGAATTCAAGGCACACTTAACCAGCATGTCTACCATAGCATTTTGTAGCGAAATGTCATCCCATCTGGTTTGCGCTTAGTGGGATTACCATTTGTTTTTGAACAGGACAATGACCCAACACACATCCAGGCTGTGTAAGGTCAATTTGACCAAGAAGGAGAGGGATGGAGTGCTGCATCAGATGACTTGCCCTCCATAATCAGCTGACCTCAACCCAATTGAGATGGTTTGGGATGAGTTGGACCGCAGAGTGAAGGAAAAGCAGGCAACAAGTGCTCAGCATATGTGGGAACTCCTTCAAGACTGTTGGAATAGCATTCCAGGTGAAGCTAGTTGAGAGACTGCCAAAGCTGTTATCAAGGAAAAGGGTGGCTACTTTAAAGAATATAAAATATATTTTTATTTGTTGAACCCTTTTCTGGTTACTATATGATTCCATATGTGTTATTTCAAAGTGTTGATGTATTCACTATTATTCTACAATGTAGAAAATAGTAAAAATAAAGAAAAACCCTTGAATGAGTAGGTGTGTCCAAACTTTTGACTGGTACTGTATATATTGCCAAAATCTTCTCCATACGATTTGTGATATAATTGTCCAGTGCATTTTTAGAACAATGATCTATCTCCCGAGTGAATCAACGTTGGTGTGAAGCCAGCGCAAACGCCATTTAGCTCATCCAGCAGTACAGTCAGATGATCAGAGCAGATTTGATTGCAATTGATTTGAAGGAAGGGACTTTAAACTCTAAAAATGGAGCAATTATCCCAGTCTGTTCCTCATCCAGAAGTTCTCTGTGAAAATATCCCCCCCACCCCAAATTTGAATTTATGAAATATGCTGACAAGAATAGAACGATGATGAACTGCTGGGAGCTGCTTCTCTGTGATTTTTAAATGGTCCCACACCACACTTTAGGTGATATATTAGATTAGCAAAGGTATAAATCTGGACACATGCAATGTTCTGGTCCTTTTTATAATAGCAAGCACACATTATCAAACATCTGTTAAATGGACATTTCACCCCAAGATTAGAGTTAGACAGACCTCAAAAGTAGACCAATTGTCTCAGGGTGTTTTGTCACTAAAAGTTGATCATTGAGTGTGCGATTAAAAGAAGGCTTAATCGTGGTTTATCTTTAAATGAGCCACGGCAATCCTGGAAAAACACCAGGGATCTCAATCTTCGTTGCAGAAACGTAAGAAGATCCACCACCAGCTCCACAAAAAGTGTAATCACACACTCAATATTTATTGACGGTCATGAACGCTTATTGATGTTCATGATCACTGTAATTACAAGTGTCATCGTAATTCAAATTACTTAAGCTAAATGATGACTCGTGTTAAGTTCACTAGAATCATTCTCCTGCCAATTCACATCGCCATATTCTAACTAACTAATTGATCCATGGTTCTGCCTTCCGCCCACCACTTTGTCAGGAGTGTGCTGTATGTGTGTGTGTGAGTGAGTGCGTGTGCATATGCATGTGTGAGTGTGTGCGTGTGCATGTGAGTGTGTGTGCATATGCGTGAGTGTGTGTGTGTACGAGTGCATGTGCATTTGCATGTGTGTGTGTGATCACTGAGAACTCTTTCATGGTTTGACAGGAGCAATTAAGGAGGCCCTTGGATTTTATGTGACTAATCAATACAACTACCAACTATAGGTAGCATTAGAGGCAGAAAAGAGTGGGACGGAGAGGGAGAAAAAGGAAATGAGGGGAAATGATGACAGGAACAATTACAAAAGTCATTGAGTTGTGTGTGTGTGATCAATATCAGCACAACCTGTAAGCAGGGTGAAAAGAGATAAGGAGGAAAAGTACAGAAATAGCCCAGGAAGGATTCAAGTCAAAAAGTAAAAAATCTAACGAGAAAAGTAGAACTCCAGTAGAGTGATGGACATGAATTGGAAAGAAAGAGGTGTAAAGATGTTATTTCCTGGACTCTCGCTCTTCCTCCCAGTCTCGCAGGTCTCTTCTATAACTTGTCCATCAGCATGTCCATTTGGCCTACAGCGATGCCTATACTGTCTGTCTGTCTGTCTCTCTCTCTCTCTCTCACACACACACACTCCATCTGGCCCCCTCTCCCTCTGTATTTCCCCCCTTGTTATATCGACAGTCAGTAGAGTGAGTTCTCCAGCCTTGTACACCACCACCCCCACCCCTCAACAACTCAGCCCAACTCTCCAGTCACTGCTCCGTTGCATTCCACCTCTAAATTCTGTCCAGAAACACTGTCTGCCCCCAATCTGCTCAGGCTTTAACAGAAGCTGTGTTGAGTCCTTCCCTAGTCCCTCTGGTCCAAGCTAGAGTGATCGACTAGCACTGTACTCGTCACATTACCGTCTGTGTCCAATGGAGCTTATACCTGCTAGGAGACAGACAGTTGGAGGGAAGAGCTGAGACAACTGATGGCTAAAGTCCTTGACTACCCTCCAATTGCTTCTCTCTTGGCTCAGTGTACTCGTCATTATGGATAACCCAAGCGTGGATGATGAAAGGGTACAAGCCAGCCTGAAGCTGGAGAACTTTGGCAGAACGTTTTGCTGAAAGTTTCCTTCATACATGGTGCTGTATCATAATTTCAGAGTTGTAGTTGTCTTCCCAGATAGGTTACATTGGTATTATCATTTCATACAGCTTTAGATGTTTCATCCCTGATATTAGTGTTTCACACCTGATAGTCAAAGACACGACACACCCCTAGATGTAGTCTGGAATTAAATCGTTCAATTGGGCCCCGACTCCTGATCATTCTTCACATCTATCTCCTTTGTGGCTGGGTTTACTGACTGTAGGGGTTCCGTTCAGATAACTGTATAACTGGGCTTCCCACTTGCTTCTTAGAATTCCTAGAGCTCTTCAGAAGGTGAAGATTGAACCCCATTCATACTCACCAGATATATTCTCCCCTGTACAAAGATAATTCCTCAAATAATGGTAGACAGTATTTTCGCTGTTCTGCGTTGCCACGCTTACTATATAGCTTGTCAGCTCGTCGATTTAAGCCCACTTAAGATGTGCCGGCTGTAGCGATGACTTCCGACGGCTGAGCATCAGAGCGGTACATGACATACACATCCCGTTTGAGGGGGGCGAGAGAGAATGTTAAGCTTCTGGCGGGGGCTTCCATGGGATTCAGATAGATTTAGATGAATTAGAGCTTAGAAAGCTGACAGCGAGTATCCAATACCCATGGGGGTCTCCGTGGCGAGTGGGCAGAGAGAGGGAAAGTGAGAATGAGATCACACTGAATGAGAAGGAGACTGTAGCAAGTCAATAAATGGTAATGTGTCAACTGTATGTGTTTATAATTGGAGTTTAACATGATTGATCTTTGGAATTACTGTGTACTGAAAATGAGTGTCGGACCATCTCAAGGTGGTTTCCTGGATTTTCTGGAAGTCTGGATTTTGCACTGGCCTTTGTATTGTTTCAATTATAGTCAGGAGGGGGTACATGGGAGCCTCTTCTTCAGGGTAGATATTGACTGTCGGAAAATGCAGAATGCAGATCCAGACTTTAAATCTTTCCTTCTCTTCCTTTCCAATTTCAGTCTAGCTCTCAGCTGGAGTTCTACTTTTACTAATGGAATTCCATTCTCCTTTGTTATATTTGTTATGTGTTTATACTTATTCAGACAGTTGGAAGGAGAGGTGGAGACAGATGAGGGAGGATGTGAAGTGTAGAAATTCCAGACCTGGAATTTACTGACCCTTCTAGACTCTATCTTGAGGAAGGAAGTTCCAGACCTGGGATCCCGATCTCTGCAGTGTTACCGCTCCACCAAAGCCTGCATTCTATCGTTTTTTTAAATTTATGATATTAGTGGGTTTTGATCAATACAGGGACTGATGGGTGTAAATCCTTAGCCGCAGGGGCGTTGCTGTGAGTGAGTTAGCCTGAGTTCAAGGTCACATTGGCTTGATTCTGGACATCATAGCTTGATGGGATCCAGACACGAGGGCCACACTTATTCCCCATGGTGCACCATTAATTCCTAGCGACCTCATCTTCAAACAAAGCTGAAAAGAAGAGAAACCCTTGGGATGGGCAGCTTAGAAAAAGGTCACTGTGATTGATTTTCAAAGTCAAAAAGATGAAAACAGTATCGTTTTTGTGGATATTGCCATCCGTGACTAAATGTAATCTTCTCCTCTTAAGTGCAATGTCCTTGCCTCAATCTATCCAAGAAAGCTTATTTCCATGGACAGCAGTATGGCATTCGTACACCTTCTGAGAAAGTGTACTATAGCTCAACGTTCAGTGTAGAGTGAGGAAGAGGTCCTTGCTCAGTGCAGGGCCAGCGGCTCTCAGCTGCAGTGGGAATGATTGAATCACACTGATAATAGCTACTCAGCCTTAAAGGTATTGATTTGAGGCCTTCCCCAAATCCCCCTACAGCAGAACCCCACAATAGGGGCGACTCAAGTAGGAGAGTGATATCATTCACATGGTGGGCCAGAGCAGTTTGGCAGAAATGTATTGTCAGCGGTTTGTTTCAGAAGACCATCCATCCCTTGCTTTCTGCAGTGTGTGTGTATGTGTGTGTGTGTGTGTGTGTGTGTTTTTGTTTGTGTGCGTTTATACTGTCTCATTCTCTATCAGATACAGTATGTACTGTATGTCATATCCATAGTATGCCATGTGTTCAGTACAACACAACCTCCAACCCAGTTCAAAGATTGAACTGTGTGTATTCTTAATGACATAATGAAGATAAGCTGTAGGACAGAAGCATAGGTTAGTCCAACGGGTTATTAGTATTTAGTGATACAGACTATGCAAGTTAAAATGTTGATGTCAATGATCAATAAATGCATGAGAGTGTGTTCATTAGTGTTTGTATTACACCCCAACTCCCACTGATCAGAACAGGTCAATCAATGCAGCCTACTGCCTTGCCTAGTTTTAAATAAAGATTACACATAATGGTCGATAAATGAATCAACAATGCCAAGGAGAGAATATGATATGAACGGAATGTCAATGACTTACCAACAATGTTTTCTAACCGCAAACATTGATCTCAAACAGTATACTGTGTATCTGTACATGTAGACAAACAAGGTTGTACCTATCTACTGTAATACCGAACCCCTGCAACAACAAAAACAATTGTCTTTTGAAAAATTCTGATATTGTCAAATATTTATTCATTTTTTTTGGAATGTGTATACCACATCAAGAGTGTCATTACTGAAATATCATGTCATCACACGTCTCTCCATTAATTGTAGTTCTGGATTTCATTCTTATTTTCCATACTTTCTGTAATGATTCACCAAGTCTTATCAAAATGTTTTTTTTTCAATCCCATTACTTCGTGTTTGTACAGATCCTCATGTTTAGAGCATAGCAGGAAGTATACAAAATCTTATGGCCTTAGGTCGTGCTTACGTTTGATATGTTTTGTATTTTGTCTGTCGAATTCATATGATGTAACATAATGAGAGCATGGCATGCCACCTACTCTATGTCAATCAACTTAAGAACAACCAATTAGACCTGTCTTGGGGTAATGACATGATGCTTCATTTCTTGCAGTTTGTCAGGTAATATTATGATGGTTCATTAGGTGCTAGTGGAGCGTTAGCTGACAGTCTTTATTTTAGGTTAGCTTAATGGAAGCTTCTCTAATGTCAAACATGTAAAGTGTGGTGTACCGCAGGGCAGCTCTCTAGGCCTGACTGCTTTTGGTCTGTCTTCTGCTGTCTCCGACACTCTGTCGCTTACTTTGTCGCAACCTTGGGAACACAGCGGAGAGTCTTTTAGAAGTCTGTGGCTTTGCTTCTCTGTTTGTCTCTTGCTTACTTCTTGAGTCACATTACCTCCACTGTGTGCATGTAGCATGTGCACCTGACATCAAACAAAGACACCTATTAGCTTTTTTGGGGTTTCTTTGCTTCACTTTGTTGTATTTTTGTATTATTTAGAGCATAAAAAGCGGCAGCACTGTCAAGAGTTGGGTTTGGCGTGCAACATTGTCAAGACTGGATCATGTGTCCTCTATCTGGGGCTATCAGCACTCTAAGCTGCATAAATTACAGCCACCCTGCGTGGTTTTTGCAGAATCTGAGTTTAAGGTTTCGGTTCATTTTAGACGCTTGTATGAAAGGAGAAATGGTGCATGTTTGCTAACTTTACTTACATGGTTTTCAATCCTTTATTTCCACAGACAATGTGTACAGAGAATGCCTTTCCAACGGGTCCTGGGCCGTGAAAGGCAACTACACCCAGTGTCAAGAGATTCTCAATGAGGTATGTACTGTATGTAGCATGGTTATTGTTGTATGGAAAGGTAACTGTTTAACTCTGAGAATACTGAGCCTTTCTCTGTAATGGTTAGTAAAATATCTATTCTTCCATTCTTCTTCTAAGGATACAAGCACTGCTGAAAATATCTTTACTATCTATTTGTAGAGAAATTCTCAGTATCCCTCAAACACACACATGACAGTCTGGAGGCAGCACAGGGTCAGACACAGAGCAGCATCCCTAAAGCATTGTGGGAGTTAGTTAAAGAGGAAGTTTTGATTTTTACAACCACATCTCAATTTTTTATGTAAATGTAATTGTTTTGAGGAACTTTAAAAAAATATATATGTATTTTTTTTTATTGGACATACAGTTAAAGTCGGAAGTTTACATACACATTAGCCAAATACATTTAAACACAGTTTTTCACAATTCCTGACATTTAATCCTAGTAAAAATTCCCTGTCTTAGGTCAGTTAGGATCACCGCTTTACTTTAAGAATGTGAAATGTCAGAATAATAGTAGAGCGAATTATTTATTTCATCTTTTATTTATTTCATCTCATTCCCAGTGGGTCAGAAGTTTACATACATGCAATTAGTATTTGGTAGCATTGCCTTTAAATTGTTTAACTTGCGTAAAACGTTTCGGTTAGCCTTCCACAAGCTTCCCACAATAAGTTGGGTGAATTTTGGCCCATGCCTCCTGACAGAGCTGGTGTAACTGAGTAAGGTTTCTAGGCCTCCTTGCTCGCATATGCTTTTTCAGTGCTCTCCACAAATGTTCTATAGGATTGAGGTCCGGGATTTGTGATGGCCACTCCAATACCTTGACTTTGTTGTCTTTAAGCCATTTTGCCACAACTTTGGAAGTATGCTTGGGGTCATTGTCCATTTGGAAGACCCATTTGTGACCAAGCTTTAACTTCCTGCCTGATGTCTTGAGATGTTGCTTCAATATATCCACATCATTTTCTGTCCTCATGATATCATCAACTTTGTGAAGTGCACCAGTCCGTCCTGCAGCAAAGCTCCCCCACAACATGATGCTGCCACTCCCATGCTTCACAGTTGGGATGGTGTTCTTCAGCTTGCAAGCCTCCCCCTTTTTCCTCCAAACATAACGATGGTCATTGCAGCCAAACAGTTCTATTTTTGTTTCATCAGACCAGAGGACATTTCTCCAAAAAGTATGATCTTAATCCCCATGCGTAGTCTCTTTGTTTATGGTGGTTTTGGAGCAGTGGCTATTTCCTTGCTGAGCAGGCTTTCAGGTTACGTCGATATAGTACTCGTTTTACTGTGGATATAGATACTTTTGAAACCTGTTTCCTCCAGCACCTTCACATGGTCCTTTGCTGTTGTTCTGGGATTGATTTGCACTTTTCGCACCAAAGTATGTTCATCTCTAGGAGACAGAACACGTCTCCTTCCTGAGCGGTATGACGGCTGCATGGTCCCATGGTGTTTATACTTGTGTAATGTTGTTTGCACAGATGAACGTGGTACCTTCAGGCATTTGGAAATTACTTCCAAGGATGAACCAGACGTGGAGGTCTACAATTATTTTTCTGAGGTCTTGGCTGATTTCTTTTGAATTTCCCATGATTTCAAGCAAAGAGGCACTGAGTTTGAAGGTAGGCCTTGAAGTATATCCACAGGTACACCTCCAAATTACTCATTTGATGTCAATTATCCTACCAGAAGCTTCTAAATCAATGACATCCTTTTCTGGAATTTTCCAAGCTGTTTCAAGGCACAGTCAAATTAGTGTATGTAAACTTCTGACCCACTGGAATTGTGATGAAGCTGAAGTTGATTTGGTGGAATGTGAAGTTTTTTCCGTTGATTTTCCAAAGCGTGTTACTGGTTTGCTCATGCTAACTTAGATACACTTTATTACTGGGTAATTAAAATGTTTTTGAGATCATGAGAAGTATGAATTTAGGCAAAATTGCGGATTATTTACAAAAATTGTCGGAGACGAGACATCGTGCGACTTCTTTCTACATTGCTCAACTGGAAGCCGTGTTTTTGAGAAAATTACCTCAAACAGCAAATCATGAACAAAGGCTCCAAAAACAGCTCTCATTATAGTGATGCAGGTCATTAGATGTTGTGAAATTGTCTCGTTCCGAACTTTATCCGCAATGTTATACTCCCTTTTACTGCGACTCAAAAGATTCCCCTCCATCCATTCTACAAGTAACTGCCAAAATAAAGGAAACACTTGAGTAAATTCGGGATACAAAGTGTATTGAAAGCAGCTACAACACAGGAATTTCCAGAGTCTTGTAGAATCTATGCCAAGGCGCATTGAAGCTGTTCTGGCGGCTCTTGGTGGCCTACTGCCCTATTAAGACGCCTTATGTTGGTGTCTCTTTGATTTTGCAATTCTTTGTGTAGTAGCAAGCTACACAGAGAATGGAACAGCTGGATAAGCTAAACAGCTCGAGTTGCACAAACGGGAATATAACGCTGCGGATAATGTTCAGAATGACACAATCTCAGGTGTACAACATCTAAACATCTGCATCACTATACAGAGATTTTACTTTTCTAAAAGGACATATTTGGATGTTTTTGGAGCGTTTGTTCATGTTTTTTCAGGGCCCCCGTACTACACAACGAGGATGAGGAATTGATTTACTGTTTTGGGTTTCTCATAAACAAGTGAAATGACAAAAAAAAGGTGTCTGAACCCTTCCCATAACATATCATTTTCATTCAAAAAAATATAGATTTCATTGTAAAAAAGAAAGATTCTACTGTAAGTACCTTGCGCAAGGTCACAACGTCTGTAGCACCTCCGATACTGATGCAAGTAACCCTCACGTTCATCGGATTTTTTTTCCCGTCGGCTCTGGTATTTAAAGCGAATGGCTAGCCTCAGGTTACTGACCCTCTTCTCGAATCTTGAGGCTACCTCCTGCTAATAGAAACATTCTGCGGTACAACCGAAATCACAACAGCACCACCATGTGCTCCCCCAGCACACATTCTCTTTAAAATTCCAGGACTGATGATGTGTGTTATAGAGTGGGTGTTGCATGCTTCACCTCTTCAGTTTGCTTTTCATTGTCCATGAGCATCCTGTTGATCCTGGATGACTAAGCCTTCACAAGTTAATGCCTACTTGAAGCAACTGTACTCCGTCAAAATCGTTCAGACAGGGCCCAGCTCAGCTTTGTCATTCACAGCAGAATCTACCAGTCGTACAGAGTCATACCTTTATATTTCAGTCCTCAAGACAACATGGCTTTTACCGAACCACTTTTCTTCCATCTCCAACAAGCACCTCATGTAGCTCTATTGAGTCAGGCACATTCAAATGGAGCACTTTTTATGGGATGGGATGCTTAGTCCCTTTCTCTCTACCCTCCATCACACGTTAATGGAGTCCTGTTATTGTTGTGGGTCCTGGGGTGCCAGTAGGACACACACTGATTCTAGCCTTTACTGACTGGCAAGTAAGCGGGCCTACTATGGGCCATACATGCCTTCTGCCAGCTAAAATATGTATCATGGGTTGTTTTGGGAGGATAAGAGAGTGGGAGAGAGCTTGAATGATGTATAGGCTTGTTATCTTATTTGTAGCTTGTATTTAACAAGGCATAAGTGGTTGTTTACATCGACCAGATCATTATGGAGTGTAATGGAGGTGATCTGGTTGGAGGGAAGGGACGTTAGTGTGAGGTAGACTATATGCTTGGTCTCCCGAGTACTTGTTACAACTACTGTACAATGTGAATTAAAAACACATTTTCTGTGAATTTTCTCACATCAAGCTATTCCAATGCCTCTACCACTGATTGTAAACAGGTAAATTAGATTCCCTTATAATACTTTTTAACCCCACATTTGACCTGTGACCTTTTTGCCTTCCTTTCCATTCCCTGAAAAAACTGACCACTATAGTATATGCATCACTTACAGGACTATGAGTCATATAGTAAACAAATGATCTCCCTTCCCAAAACCAATCACGTAGATTGATTGTGATTGCCATTGGCAAGCAGACAGCTGCTAGCTAGCAGTATTGTGAACAGGCGAACACGTGAGTCATCTAAGGTTGTTGAGGACCCCCTTGCCACTGGGCAGACGGCTGCACACTGCATGCTCTCTTCTCCCCACCATCTGTCTCCTGATGGACATACACATGCAAATGAATAAGTCCACTCACACAGGGGAGCACCCTGTCGCCTCAGACGCCCACTGCTTTGTGGTTTGACTCATCCAGATGCAATCATCGGGAAGGTTGGCGCTGCGCATTAACAAAATCAAACCTTGTGGTATAGGGAAAATTAAAAACAGTATGGGAATCAATGGCAGGATTATTCAAAGACTGAGGACGGTGGCAAAGCGGTGCTACTGTATTAAAACAGTGTCACCTTGCAGACACAAAGGTCCCAATGCACTTAATTAAAAGTAGTTCTAGTGACCTTTACTGATATTCAGAAAGTGTGCAATCCTTTAGGGTGTAGCTTTTGCTTACCAATCTTTTTTTAAATCAAGTAGGGAAAAGGTTAACTATATTACTCTTTTTTGGCATTCACTATATCTGACTACAGTGGTTCTTTTGTTGGAGCTGTTTATGCCAGCAATTCACACATTTTACGAGGTATGCAGTAACTGTTGAATTTGAACACTTTTAAGTGTTGGGTTTTAACACCGGTTGCATAAATAGTGGTAGACCAAACTTATATGACTAGGTTTTGTTGAGAAGAAAGAAAAGCCGTCTGCTGCCAGTGTTGCTAGCATCAGCATTCAATATCACCTTTAGGGAAAGACAGAAAGCAGAGAGGAGCAAAGAAAAATCTAGCCTCATCTCAGAGCAGGAGAGTACAAAAGCAAGGGGTTTTTTTTCCCCGGGAAGGTCTTTGACTATGTTTATAGCTGGATCGTGTTGTAAATGATAACTTGCCCTTTCCACCTGTAGAACATTTTAACCCACTTACAGCACAGTGGGCTACTGACAAGATGAGTTAACCACTTCAGTGTGGTTACAAAACGTTCAATTTGATCTCCCTATTTGTTCCGTATACCAGCACAGCAGGAGGGGGCTGAGTAAACGCTTTCTAGGGCATCTTCCGGTCCGCAAAGCTTATAGCTGACAAACTGGCTATAATCTTCTTGGTCCAATCACAAACCTGCATTCCTTGAAATCCCAGCAACCCTTGAGAGCATTTGGCTTATGATTCACCACAGTTTATATCGTGGTTGCTCAGTTGGTAATGGTTGTTTAAGGAGGAATTGCTGTCGCTAGAGTGCTGATTTCATTAAAATCATGTCCAGCTGTTGGTTTATGTTCTCATTTTCTCTGTGGTCAGTCTCCTCCTGCCCAGGCTGGATGTTTTGGGGTTATTTTCTCTCTAGTAGGCAGCCGAGTGAATGCTGCACTCCTACGACTTTACAGACTAAAACAGTGAAGGAACAGATATGATGAGCTTTGACCCTGGAATACATAGCTAGTTCACCGCTTTTAAGTTTCCTTTCCCTGGGCTAGGGCCCCCGTAGGAGAGAGCTCATGGGTTAGGAGTCATGTTAAGGTTACTTTTGTTTTAAAAGAACTTGGCAGAACCAGAGGTCATACAGCCTTTGCTTTTCATGTGATTACCATGATCATGGACTTGAATGATGTATGTAGTGTATCTGGTCATTTGCTGCATGCATTTGTAATAGAAAAGGGAAATGACTGTGAAATGTTCTTCATTCCAGTCCAGTGGCATATGTGGTTAAGAATGAAGCCATGTTCTAAAGACTTGACTACCCCGGTTTAAACGACCAATAGATGACTGCAAACGAACACAGCAAACAAACTTTTTTTATCACACACAACTGTACTGTGTTAATTTGCTTCATACAGTACATCTGTTCTGCTGTACTAAAACACCAGTGCAGGCACATGTCCCCATCCCATTCCACTGTGGCACATGTACTCTTAAACAAGAAAAGGCACTTTGTTAAGGTAGGAAAAGGTCGTTGTCAGCAGAGCCCCAGAGGCAGGGGGTATAGAAATAGCCATAGAGTATTTTCCCAGGTCAATCATGGCCTCTAAAGAGGGCTGTTTGTCACTCAGGTCCACAGACTTGACATGAAATAAAAATGCTTACTGGCCCAATGCTTTTCACGTGTTGTATATGTGAACTCGGGTTGAAAATTTGGCCCTCTAGGCTTCGGTAGATGGGCCAAAGACAAAAGAAAGTAAAAAAAAAAAAATCACTCAACTGTGAAAGCAAGTGCACAAAGAAACAAGGCAACAGTAAACATGTCATCCATAAATGATGCAGTGCCCCCCCTTGGGGCAATTAGTGACAATTATTCCAACTTATGTTGCGTGAATTAATAAGAGAGAATTAAAACAATGAGGTATGTTTTCCCTCGATGGAAATCAAAACTTGATAGCTCACAATGGACGGGATGTCAGAGAATGGACCCCACTGCTTGATGGGGAGATGCGTTACAGGAGAAAAGCAAAGAGAAAAACCTTAGTGGCATGTGGGGAAATGTGCTTATTTCACAGGAAGATATGTCATCAGAGCTGTTGCAAAATGGTGTTAAACTTCTTTGGTCTAAATCTGAATATCAGTTATCAAATAATATAGCTGCACATGGCACATTGTGTTAGCTAATCCAAGTTTATCATTTTAAATGGCTAGAAAACCCTTTTGCAATTATGTTAGCACAGCTGAAAACTGTTGTTCTGAATAAAGAAGCAGTAAAACTGGCCTTCTTTAGACTAGTTGTTCCTGTTCCCAAGAAAGCGAAGGTAACTGAGCTAAACGACTATCGCCCCGTAGCACTCACTTCCGTCATCATGAAGTGCTTTGAGAGACTAGTCAAGGATCATATCACATCCACCCTACCTGACATCCTAGACCAACTCCAATTTGCTTACCGCCCCAATAGGTCCACAGACATCACAATCGCAATACACTGCCCTAACCCATCTGGACAAGAAGAATACCTATGTAAGAATGCTGTTCATGGATTACAGCTCAGCATTTAACACCAGACCCTGGGTCTCGACCCCCCCCCCCCCCCCCCCCCCCCCCCCCCCCCCCCCCCCCCCCTTGCAACTGGGTCCTGGACTTTCTGATGGGCCGCCCCCAGGTGATGAGGGTAGGAAACAACATCTCCACACCGCTGATCCTCAACACTGGGGCCCCACAAGGGTGCGTTCTCAGCCCTCTCCTGTACTCCCTGTTCACCCATGACTGCGTGGCCATGCACGCCTCGAACTCAATCATCAAGTTTGCAACAACGACGAGACGGCCTACAGGGAGGAGGTGAGGGCCCTCGGAGTGTGGTGTCAGGAAAACAACCTCACACTCAACGTCAACAAAACAAAGAAGATGATCGTGGACTTCAGGAAACAGCAGAGGGAGCACCCCCCCTATCCACATTGATGGGACAGTAGTGGAGAAGATGGAAAGTTAAGTTCCTCGCCGTACACATCACGGACAAACTGAAATGGTCCACCCACACAGACAACGCAACAGCGCCTCTTCAACCTCAGGAGGCTGAAGAAATTTGGCTTGTCACCGAAAACACTCACAAACTTTTACAGATGCACAATCGAGAGCATCCTGTCGGGCTGTATCACCGCCTGGTACAGCAATTGCTCTGCCCACAACCGTAAGGCTGTCCAGAGGGTAGTGAGGTCTGCACAACGCATCACCGGGGGCAAAACACTCAGTCTCAACGTCAACAGTGAAGAGGCGACTCCAGGATGCTGACCTTCTAGGTAGAGTTCCTCTGTCCGGTGTCTGTGTTCTTTTGCCCATCTTAATCTTTTATTTTTATTGGCCAGTCTGAGATATGGCTTTTTCTTTGCAACTCTGCTTAGAAGGCCAGCATCCCGGAGTCGCCTCTTCACTGTTGATGTTGAGACTGGTGTTTTGCGGGTACTATTTAATGAAGCTGCCAGTTGAGGACTTGTGAGGCGTCTGTTTCTCAAACCAGACCCTCTAATGTACTTGTCCTCTTGCTCAGTTGCGTACTGGGGCCTCCATTCCTCTTTATTTTCTGTTTAGAGCAAGTGTGTGCTGTTCTGTGAAGGGAGTAGTACACAGCATTGTACGAGATCTTCAGTTTCTTGGCAATTTCTCGCATGGTATAGCCTTCATTTCTCAGAAGAAGAATAGACTGACAAGTTTCAGAAGAAAATGCTTTGTTTCTGGCCATTTTGAGCCTGTAGTCGAACCCACAAATGCTGATGCTCCAGATACTCAACTAGTCTAAAGGCCAGTTTTCAGCTGTGCTAACATAATTGCAAAATTATTTTCTAATGATCAATTAGCCTTTTAAAATGATAAACTTGGATTAGCTAACACAACGTGCCATTGGAACACAGGATTTATGGTTGCTGAGAATGGGCCCCTGTACGCCTATGTAAATATTCCATTACAAATCAGCCGTTTCCAGCTAAAATAGTCATTTACAACATTAACAAAGTCTAAACTATAGTTCTGATCAATTTGATGAGCAAAAAATGTCATTTTCTTTCAAAAACATGGACATTTCCTAGTGATCCCCAAACTTTTGAATGGTAGTGTATATTCCCCCCACAGTCATGGGGGACAACAAGTCTAAATTGTGGAAAATTTTATGGGCAGAGCTTATAGGTCCTTATAGGATGCTTGTTTCTCATGAGGAGATACATATACAGTGGGGTCCAAAATTATTAACACGCTTGATAAAGATGTTAAAGTAGGTATGGGGTTCTTTTCTGGTTCCCAACCCAAGTGCTAATGCTGTTTAGCAATCTCACGGTGTTTGCATTTTGTTGGATGACATGAACATAGAGCTCTTTGGCCACGCACACCAGTGGTGGGTTTGGTGTCCAAATGAGAACGCATGAGCAGAAGAGAACCCCATATCTACTGTAAAATATGGTGGTGGATCTTTGATGTTATGGGGCTATTTTGCTGTGGAGTGTGGATCTTCCAGCAAGACAATAACCCCAAGCACACATCAAAATCCAAATAAATTGTTAATGGGCAAACACGTTTTTCATCGAGAGCTGCATATATGTTAAATATTTCATGAATGTAGGTCAAACGGGACTGGAGATATGCTTGTTCAAAGTTTCAGTCGATTAGTATAGCGATGTGCAGGGGCCCATTGATGTGTGCTTGGGCCAATTAGTGTAATTTTGTAAATGTCGGATCTCCATCTCCGTGGAAAGACGCCTCATTCACCAGTGGTGTCGACTGTGACGAACATACGGAGACAGATCCATAGTCCCCCTCTTATTTCCTCATGGGGGACAACAACTGGCTCAGGCAAGTTATCTTGTCGAATTACATCTTGCATACGCTGTGCGTTAGGGGGATGCTGCTGCTCTGCCAGGAAAGAGAAAGAGATGCCTCAGGACATAGTACTATCACCATGTCTCGTTATGCTGAGGCAGACAAATGAGCAATGAGGGACTCATTTCCGAGTAAAAAAATACATCCCAATGTCTGCCCTACATCCCAGACTTCCTGTTTTATACAGAATACAAGGTACTTGTTGGTTCTTTTGTGAATGACAAAGCTATTTACCCCCAGTTAGAGCACAGCACAGAGAGACACAGGCACAGATAGCAGACAGGAGAGTGTAGATTAAGCAGTGTTGCAGCATGAGGTAAAAGAGACTCCCCCACCTGCGAGATCAAGATAGCCCTGCTAGAAACAGCTGATAGGATGAATTTAACATTTTTCACAAAGTGTAGTGGGGAAGACAGTTGGGCACAGAGCGAATGAAACTGTGAGTATAACTGCTACCTCTGTATCAGAGAACTAAATTCATTCTTAGAACTAAAACATTAAAAGGTGGGGAGAGGATCATGTTTTGCACATACTGCGGATAGCCTGCCCCGCGAGAAATAAAGGGAAACTGCATGGATGTGTTTTAGTGGGAACCCCTTTCAACCTGCTTTTTTTCTCTCTCGCCCACTTTTACTAATCACTACTGTATGTCCATTTACAGTTTCAAGGTGCTGGAATCTCCTCTTGCAGATTTCAAATGTATCAGTAAAATCTCAGCTCTACAAGTGAGATGCTCGCTGTGTTCCAAAGTACAAAGCCAAAAGTAATTTGACCAAATGGCTAAATACCAACTGAATGTACCAGCTCAAATCTCTGACTCAAGTCTTAACACATGCCATTGTGTACCAATGGCACACATGTTTTCTATAATCACAGATCTTAGTCATCGTCGGGAGTCATTCATATACACATCAAACTAAAATAATAGTTTATCTAAACCAGCACTGCAGCAGAAGGAGAGGCAGGGGAGTCAGGAGAAATGAGATGAGGACCCAGCCATCCCTACTGTTCATAGGCTGGCGATGCAGCCTGCTCCCTCTGTTTGGCTCTGCATGGCATGCTGCTCCTCCATTCTCACTGTCCTATTTTATTGGCTCGGAGAGCTTTCACTGGCCTCCTTTAAGAGGGCAGGAGGAAATTGGTGACAGATTTGGCCAGCGGGAAGGCTGGCCTCTAAGAGTGGGAGGCGGCTGGGCACAGCCATCAACAAGCCTCCACCTATCCTCCCCCTCTGCGGACCAGCGTTACGTGACAAAACATATGAGCCTTGTTCTTATCAGGTTTCAGGGAGGTCAGACACACAACACAAGGCTCACAGCCTCCGATGTTTTAATAAACATGTTAACTCTTGAACAAATACAAAAACAGCCTGTCCTTACACACCGGCACATACACAGTACACATGCATGTCCTGCTGATGTGTATAGATGGGTAGATGGGTAGATGGGTGGATGGATGGATAGATGGATAGATGGATAGATGGATAGATGGATAGATGGATAGATGGATAGATGGATAGATAGATAGATAGATAGGATGCAAGCCTGTGTACCACATCGTATGCTAGGACTATCCGGTCTGTCCCAATTGCCTAATTAAAGAGATAGGGGCCAGGAAGGATGTCCACAGAAGCAGTCTGGATCCCTCCCTGACATCTGTTTCCCTCAGACCCAGCAAGAATATGAATATTTCTAAGAAACTGTTGCCAGACGGAGCATTAGGATCATTGTTACCATATGTGAGACCCTATGTAAAGTGATCCTTATAAACCTGGCAGTTGTTTTCACTTGGTATGATGGGGTGAGTTACAGCTTGCCTTCGCAGTGTTTGTTTGGGGGCTGCTCTGAATGCTGCTACTGCCTTAGCCAGGAAAGCGAAAGAGATGCCTCAGGGTTGAGTACTATCACCATGTTAGAGACCATTTCCAGGGACCACCGCTGCTTGCTTTCCCCCGGTGACCACTTCCCTCCGATGACCATTCAAGCCGTGAACTTTCCAACCCTCTCTTGACCTTCCGTCTCATTTATTTAAATTGCTTTTCTTTTTTTTTGTGTTGCTATGAAGCGCTTTGAGATTCTTTATGTAATGAAGAGCGCTATAAAAGGTAAATCATTTTGTCTGCCTTAGATCCCAGAGTTCCTGTTTTATGCAGAATACAAGGGAGTCGCTGGTTCGTTTGTGAATGACAAAGCTAGTTCCCCCCCAGTTATAGCACAGCACAGAAAGAGACAGAGACAGAGATAGCAGACAGGATAGAGTGTAGATGAAGAATCTCGAGGAGACCCTTGGCAGTGTTGTAGCCTGAGGTAAAACAGACTCTTCCACCTGCAAGATCAAGATAGCCCTGCATGAAACAGCTGCTAGGATAAGTGTGCATTTGCGTATGCAAATGTCTGTGTATGTAAGTGAGTGAGTGAGTGAGTGAGTGTGTGTGTTGGTAGGGGAATGGGGTGCTTCCAGTTTAAAAAGTTTTTAAAATTCTCATGACTCATCAAGGCGTACGTTTGTAATCTGCCAGTGGCTGCCTGTTGGTAATCCATCTAAGTGACAGATTATATTGGGGGATTACCGGGGAGATAATCGGATCAGGATGATCTGGATGGATAAAGATTCACATTTGTCTCTGGGGGGAGTTTGTTTTTGTTTCTTTGTCTGTTAGTAGATCTTAGTCCCCCCCCCCCCCCCCCCCCCCCCTAGCTATCCAGTTCTCCAAAATTACAATAGAATGCGGAGGGAAACAACACTGTGGGGCAGAGCTAAATTCCAGAAAGAAGACAGGGAGGAAGTATGCAAAGAGTCTGTCACGATCGTTTGTAGAATTAACGGACCAAGGCGCAGCGTGCGTAGAGTTTAATTAAAGAAACTCACCAAAACAATACAGAAAAAAACTAAACGTGAAGTCAAATGCAGTGCTCACAGGCAACTACACACAAAAAAGATCCCACAAAAAACCCATTGGAAAAGGCTGCCTAAATATGATCCCCGATCACAGACAACGATAAACAGCTGCCTCTGATTGGGAACCATACCAGGCCAACAGACAAATAATAACCTAGATAACCCACCCTAATCACACCCCGACCTAACCAACATAGAGAATAAAATTATCTCTATGGTCAGGGCGTGACAGAGTCATCTCTAAAAAGAAAAGAGATGAGGGGCTGTTATTTGTAGAGAAGGAGATAGACAGTTGCCCCAGAGGTGTTAACTGTACAAGAATGTGAACGTTTAAATGGTGTAAAGTAAAGATGTGATTTAAAGTACCAATGACATATCATTTCTCTGTTTGATGTGAATGAAATTGACTAAATGACCAATATGTAATATTTTACATCACTCATTGCACGTTGATATTAATGACAACAAGGATTGTCTTGTCCCTTATAAAATGCCATCTGGTTGAGTTCTACAGGGGTCTTTTTCACAGATAATGATGGGAAGTCATATAATCCAGTGTCAACTCAAACCTCTGCACTTTGACTCTATCTATTCAATACCAGACTGTTCTAACAGTACATAATACATACAGACAGACAGAAATATTACAGTTTTTTTTTTTACAATCGCTAATATTGTTTTGTCCAAGCTGTAGTCACATTTTCAAAACTCTAAACACAATTAGCACAACAACCGTCTGTTGTGGACCGTACCATTAACACAATTCATGTTGTTTTCACAGAATATGTAGTCAATTAACACATTTCTAAAATGCTTACATTTTCTTTACATATTTCCTTACCCATTACCAAAATGATGGATCTTTCTTGTCTTATTCACAAATGCTTGCACACAGCACGCCAGAAATGAAGACCTAATGTCTAAGACCTTAACTATAGCGTAAAGCCTCTACTTCTGCAACAACAGCAGCTCAAAAGCTATATTGAAACAGATGATAAGCATTTTTGAATGAACAGATCATTGAAACATTGAGAAATAGCTGATTTACTTGAAGTTGTGTAAAATAGACCAACCACAGCTGATTCCAATCGCAATCAGAGACATTGCCAGGTGTTGAAGTTCTTTCAATTACATGGACATACACAGTAAAAAGTGGACTCTTTGGATGGATTTTGACCAATGTGGAGACAGAACAACACAGAGGAGCAGAGAGAGAAAAAACGATGTTTGGACAAGGGAGAGGAATAGTTAAACCAGGCAGAGGAGTAGCTGGACCAGGCAGAGGAGTAGCACGACAAGGCAGAGGAGAAGCCGGACCAGGCAGAGGAATAGTTGGACCAGGACAATGAAGAAGGGGAGGTAGGGGGAGAGGAGTAAGAATGTGTGGTGGTGTTCAAAGGAGAGTAAGATCTGTTGTCACTGACGAAATAAGAGCCACCATCATAGACCATGGTTTATCACATGGTCTATCACTGAGAGAGGCTGGTGAAAGAGTCCAGCCTAATCTCAGACGGTCAACCGTGGCTTCCATTATCCGGAATTTAACAAACCAACAGGTAAGTAATGCATTTCACAAGGGCTTCTTCTATCATTACTGTTGCAATGTCTCACTGTAACTGTAGGCCACCAGGCTCAATGCAAAGATGTATGTTGTATTTTTGTTGCTCTAAAGGACGTCTTCCTCCCTCTGGGGAGGAAGGAAAGCTCCTCAGTGGAGACCGAAAGCATGCCATGGAAGTATTGTTCATTGCTGACAATGCAATAAAATTGAGAGAAATTCATATCACAATTGTAGAGGACAACCTGGTAATTCACAATGTGGAAAGCATCAGCCTGACTACCATTGCTCGGACTATGACCAAACTCAGAGTTGTACACAGTTCCTTTTGAAAGGTCAAGGAACTCCGGCACGTCCAGGTATGGTGTCTATCCAATGTCTTGTTCTATAGTGAGTTTTACACTATGCTACTCTACATGTAAACATGGGTTACAGTACATGCAGTAGGACACGCTGTGTTTTCTTCCCCAGAGAGTCATAGAGTTGGAGGCTAATCAGACCCCACATGAAATCATTTATGTTGACGAGGCAGGGTTGATCCTGGCAAAAACACGTCGGCGGGGAAGACACGTAATCGGGAAAAGGGCCACCGTCGATGTGCCGGGTCAGAGAGGAGCAAATATCACAATGTGTGCTGCAATCTCGGGTGCTGGTTTGGTCCTGCAGAAATGACAGATTGGTCCCTACAACACTGAGCGCCTTCTTTTGTTTTTAGATGACATCCACCAACAACTGGTGCCAGAAGCAGAAAGGGAACAGGTGGGAGGAAACATGAGGACATTTGTGATTGCATTGGACAATGTAGCATTCCACCATTCACATGCAATCACAAACTGGTCTGCAGCCCATCCAAGAATGGTTTCCCTTTTCCTCCCTCCCTACTCGCCTCTCCTCAACCCCATCGAGGTATTTTTTTTTTGCCTGGAGGTGTAAAGTGGATGATCATCGGCCACATGACCAAATGTCCCTCCTGAATGCAATGGATGCCGGCTGCAGAGACATCTCAGCTGAAGACTGCCAGGGGTGGATAAAGTATGCCAAGCGTTTCTATCAAAAGGTGCATAGCGAGAGATGACATAAGATGTGACGGGGACGAGAACATGTGGCCAAATGCTGAAGATCATATAGATTAGAACAGGACTGTGAATTTTTTTTTCTTCCCCTTCTGTGCCTTTTTTAAACTGTAATTGTGTTTTATTTTTACACTTTTGGAACCAAAGACCATGTATGTTGGATTTTTTGTTGGTTACTGGCAGCAATTTCATGTTGCTAATAAAGCTTTTACTGCAGCAATTCTGTCACTTACTATTCTTTGCTACTGTACATTCTATAAAGTTAAGATGACTCATTCACTTTTAGACAGTATGTTGCCAAAACTGCACACATTCGACACTCAACAAAAAAATATAGTGGTTTCCAGTAAAAGGAAAATGAATGATAAAAAAATATATATTTCATATTGTATGCAGGTAGAACTGAAAAATTAAAAGTAATGCAGTTTTTGTAATGCCATCAAATGTTAGTATTTTAAAAGTCGTTGTGCTATGATTGACTATACAGTTGAAGTCAGAAGTTTACATACACCTTAGCCAAATACATTTAAACACAGTTTTTCACAATTCCTGACATTTAATCCTAGTAAAAATTCCCTGTTTTAGGTCAGTTAGGATCACCACTTTATTTTAAGCATGTGAAATGTCAGAATAATAGTAGAGAATTATTTTTTCATCTTTCATTTCTTTCATCTCATTCCCAGTGGGTAAGAAGTTGACATACACTCAATTAGTATTTGGTAGCATTGCCTTTAAATTGTTTAACTTGGGTTAAACGTTTCGGGTAGCCTTCCACAAGCTTCACATGATAAGTTCGGTGAATTTTGACCCATTTCACCTGACAGAGCTGGTGTAACTGAATAAGTTTTTTAGGCTTGCACATGCTTTTTCAGTTCTGCCCACACATTTTCTATAGGATTGAGGTCAGGGATTTGTGATGGCCACTCCAATACCTTGAGTTTGTTGTCCTTAAGCCGTTTTGCCACAACTTTGGAAGTATGCTTCTGGTCATTATCCATTTGGAAGACCCATTTGCGACCAAGCTGCAACTTCCTGACTGATGTCTTGAGATGTTGCTTCAATATATCCACATCATTTTCCTGCCTCCATGAAGCCATCTATTTTGTGAAGTGCACCAGTCCCTCCTGCAGCAAATCACCCCCACAATATGATGCTGCCACCCCCATGCTTCACGGTTGGGATGGTGTTCTTCAGCTTGCAAGCCTCCCCCTTTTTCCTCCAAACATAACGATGGTCATTATGCGACCTGTACCGGTCCCACACACAGGACTCCAGTGCACTTCCACAGTCCAGTATGTCCTGTGCCTCCTCGCCGCACTCGCCCTGAGGTGCGTGTCATCAGCCCTGTGCCCCCTGTACCGGTCCCACGCATCAGGCCTCCAGTGCGCCTCCACAGTCCAGTACGTCCTGTGCCTCCTCCCCGCACTCGCCCTGAGGTGCATGTCATCAGCCCGGTGCCACCTGTACCGGTCCCACGCATCAAGCCTCCAGTGCGCCTCCACAGTCCAGTACGTCCTGTGCCTTCTCCCCGCACTCGCCCTAAGGTGCATGTCATCAGCCCAGTGCCACCTGTACCGGTCCCACGCATCAGGCCTCAAAAGTGTGCCTCCACAGTCCAGAGCTTCCGGCAACAGTTCCCAGTCCAGAGCTTCCGGAGACAGTTCCCAGTCCAGAGCTTCCGGCGACAGGTCCCAGTCCAGAGCTTCCTGCGACAGGTCCCAGTCCAGAGCTTCCGGCGACGATCGGCGGCCCGGAGCCCCCAGCGACGATCGGCGGCCCGGAGCCCCCAGCGACGATCGGCGGCCCGGAGCCCCCAGCGACGATCGGCGGCCCGGAGCCCCCAGCGACGATCGGCGGCCCGGAGCCCCCAGCGACGATCGGCGGCCCGGAGCCCCCAGCGACGATCGGCGGCCCGGAGCCCCCAGCGACGATCGGCGGCCCGGAGCCTCCAGCGAGGGTTCCCAGTCCGGAGCCCCCGGCGACGACCCACGGTCCGGTTCTTCCGGCAACTAGCCACGGTCCGGTTCCTCCAATGACATGTCCACGAGCGGAGTGGGTACTTCGCCCCGCACCGGAGCCGCCCCCGACGGTAGATGCCCACCCGGACCCTCCCCTATTGAGTCAGGTTTTGCGGAGTCCGCACCTTTGGGGGGGGGGGTACTGTCACGCCCTGACCATAGAGAGCTTTTATTCTCTATGTTGGTTAGGTCTGGGTGTGATTTAAGGGTGGGTTATCTAGGTGAATTATATTTCTATGTTGGCCTAGTATGGTTCCCAATCAGAGGCAGCTGTTTATCGTTGTCTCCGATTGGGGATCATATTTAGGTAGCCATTTTCCCATTGTGCTTTGTGGGATCTTGTCTATGTTTAGTTGCCTGTGAGCATTATTATAGCTTCACGTTTCGTTTGTTCTTTGAAGTTTTCTATTCCATAATAAAGGATGGAGACATACCACGCTGCATCTTGGTCTACTCCTTATGACGAACTTGACAGATATGCACTTTTCGCACCAAAGTACGTTCATCTCTAGGAGACAGAACGCATCTCCTGCCTGAGCCGTATGCGGCTGCGTGGTCACATGGTGTTTATACTTGTGTACTATTGTTCGTACGGAAATTGCTCCCAAGGGTGAACCAGAGTTGTGGAGGTCTACAATTTTTTTCTGAGGTCTTGGCTGATTTCTTTTGATTTTCCCATGTTGTCAAGCAAAGAGGCACTGAGTTTGAAGGTAGGCCTTGAAATGCATCCACAGGTACACCTCCAATTGACTCAAATTATGTCAATGAGCCTATCAGAAGCTTCTAAAGCCATGACATCATTTTCTGGAATTTTCCAAGCTGTTTAAAGGCACAGTCAACTTAGTGTATGTAAACTTCTGACCCACTAGAATTGTGATTCAGTGAAATAATCTGTCTGTAAACAATTGTTGGAAAAATTACTTGTGTCATGCACAAAGTAGATGTCCTAACCGACTTGCCAAAACTATAGATTGTTAACAAGAAGTTTGGAGTGTTTGAAAAACGAGTTTTAATGACTCCAACCTAAGTGTATGTAAACTTCCGACTTCAACTGTATGTTCCTCTTGGATAGAAAACATGTGCTAGTGTTTTGACAGAATGATTAGATAATGAGTCAGGTTTGTCGTGTTTTGATAAAGTTAATGTATGTAGAGAACGTTTCTTTGCGTTTCGAAATGTAGAGTTGGTATTTAATGAACAAAATGTGGTTCTGAGCAGAAAATTAACTATTTGGCTAATTGTGTGATGTAGGTGTGTTGCTGCGTCAAGAGTTTAGAAAAAGTATCTGTTTTTAGAGATAATTCAATTATGTGACTTTTATAGATCCTTTGCAAAGTCTGCTGTACATGATGACCTCATGAGCGAAGGCTGTAATGCATGAACTTGTATTTATCAAATACGCTGAGTACAACGCTGAGTACAACAGGTGTAGAGTTTACCGTGAAAAGCTTACTTACGAACCCTTTCCCAAAGCAGATATTTAAAATAAGAAACATTTGCTAAATAGCAAAAAGGAAATATTAACTTGAATAATTATAACGAGGCTATATACAAGGAGTACAGGTACCGAGTTAGGGTTACGTGCAGGGGTATGAGCTAGCAGAGGTATTTTAGGTTATACAGTGGGGCAAAAAAGTATTTAGTCAGCCACCAATTGTGCAAGTTCTCCCACTTAAAAATATGTATGGACGGGAATAAATCCATAAAAAATCCTACAATGTGATTTTCTGGATTTTTTTTTTCTCATTTAGTCTGTCATCGTTGAAGTGTACGTATGATAAATTACAGGCCTCATCTTGCACAATTGGTGGCTGACTAAATACTTTTTTGCCCCACTGTATGTACATGTAGGTAGGAGTAAAAGTGACTAGACAATCGGGATAGATAACAGAGTAGCAGCAGCGTTGTGTGTGTGTGTGTGTGTGTGTGTGTGTTGGAATGTCAGTGCAGTATGTGTGAGTGTGTGGGTAGAGTCCAGTGAGGGTGCACAGAGCCAATAAAAGAGAGTCTGTGCAAAAAGAAGGAAATCAATGCAAATAGTCCGGGTAGCCATTTGATTAACTGTTTAGCAGTCGTATGGCTTGGGGGTAAAAGCTGCTCAGGAGCCTTTTGGTCCCAGACTTGGCGCTCCGGAACCACTTGCTGTGCGGTAGCAGAAAGAACAGTTTATGACTTGGGTGGCTGGACTCTTATAACATTTTTAGGGCCTTCATCTGACACCGCCTGGCATAGAGGTCCTGGATGGCAGGAAGCTCTGCCCCATGATGTACTCGGGACATACGCGCCGCCCTCTGTAGCGCCTTAGTCGGATGCCAAGCAATTGCCATAATACGATTCATAGTTGATACGTTTTGCACTGTTTTTATCAGTAGGCATTACGAAAGTGCACAATATCTCTCATGAAGTAATTAGCTATCGTTTAACTTTGACAATGATGTACACTGCCAAGTATAGATTTGTGTGTCCATACTATTGTTTGCATATTACTGCATATTACTTACATATTACTTCTGGCTTTTTTCCCCTCCTTTCTGCAGAAAAAGAGCAAGCTGCACTACCACATAGCCGTGATCATAAACTACATGGGACACTGTATCTCTCTGGCAGCCCTGCTGGTGGCCTTCATCCTCTTTATGAGGCTGAGGTGAGTGACACTGTCGTCCTCCTATCATTCCTCCATCATGTCAACACATCATATAACAGAAACAGATAACAGCACGACACCCGCCTGCTACGTTCCTTCACGTTCCTCCATCATATCAACACCTCCTGCGTTCTGATGTCACACCCACACGAACCCGTATCCTTGGTTACGGCTAAGTGTTTCATACTCAATCCAATACAACACGAAACAGTAACAGTATGAAACCGAGAAGAAAATACCATTATAACATAGATCGTAATACTCTATAATAATCCTGCCAAGATTCATGTTATTTTATGGCTCAGTAGACAGGATCCGCGTTCTTGTGCTCGATACTTGTCACTCACCGGGGGGGTATGTCATTATGTGTAACACCAGCCCGGCCCTCAACCCTGCAGTGCATGCTCTGGCATGACCCATCTATGTCTAAATTGATTTTCTGACTAATGACAAGGTTGGATGAATGAGGTGGTGAATGTAATGCAGTGCTGGTTTGACCTAGGTGTAATGTAGCCTTGTTCGGTTCTGTCCAGCATATTAGTGAAGTGTGTCCTGCTGGAGTGTCGTGTATTATTCAAATACATTCACACACACAGGCAGGCACGCACGAACAAACACACACACACACATGGACAAATCCACTCTGAGACTCAAACCCATGTTCACACAACCGCAATCTTGTTTTGTGAGAGGGGAGAGAGACTGTTTCATTCTGGACTCCCAGGGCTCAACCCGCTGGGCAAAAACTGGTTGAGTCAACGTTGTTTCCACGTAATTTCAACCAAACAATGTGATGACGTTGAATCAACGTGGAGAAGTGATTGGATTTGAAAAAAGTCATCAACGGAAGGGAATTGTTTTACCTCAATCCAATGACATGGTCATTTTTTTAATTTTATTTCACATTGAGTTCATGTTAGTTGACAACTCAACCAAATGTAAACCAAAACTAGATGCTGAAATGATGTCTGTTTGGGAAGGTGTTGACCAGTGAAGGCGCTGTGCGGTGGTGAAAGCAGTGATACGTGACAAACAGCATGTCACTAACAACCCAACATGTCAGTCAACACAGACATGCGTGGTTTTTGGCTTTCTCAAAGGCCACACCAACACAGATTATCTGGACTCTGAGATTAAACATATAGTGTAAGAGATTGTTTCGAACAGATTATCCTGGATTAATCTGGTCCGATTTAATTTCAGCAAGATACTGTCTCACTGCTTCAATTGCTCCAATCAAGAAGTCTCATTTGAGTTGAGACAACAGAGGAAGTTTTTTTTGGTCTGGTTTGGTCTGGTTAAAATAGTTACATCTTCAACATCAGTGCCCTGTTCATTAATTAACCTCTTACCATCTCAGCTAATATGGAGAGTGGTGTGTCATAAAGCTTTTGGGATTGGTCGTACTGCATGTATGTAGAGAATAGCCAAAGTAAAGTAGCAGACAGGCCCGGCCAGCGCTGGTCTACTGTTTACTTCCTAAACTGAACTGAAACAGCTAGCAGGAACAGATGTCTGGGATGGACACACACACACACACACACACACACACACACACACACACACACACACACACACACACACCCTGAGACTTCATTACTCCTTCTCCACTCACGGCCTTTATCTTTTCATTTGATCTGGCTGTGATAAAGCTGTCCTTTTTAATATTTCATACACACATTTTTTTTTTTTGGGGGGGGGGGGGGCTCTAAAGCCCCTCTAGCTACTTCACGGGTATAGACCTCTCACAGGAGAATGGTAGCTGTGTGAGTCATACATTGTACGTACTGTAACGGCAGAAGAAATGTCCCCGAAAGGAGTACTTTCTCATTCACATGCCTCGTTTCGATAGATTATAGGCCTTCAATGTCTTCTGGCATAAAATCGAAAGTCAAAAGGTGCGTTTTTCTCCTTACATCCTTGAAACGGAGTTATTTTCTATATCCTCATTTTATATCCTGTCTAATCTGCTCTTCAGGACTGATTGCAAAATCGATAGTACAATTTGAAGGATTATCAGATTACGGAGATGAATCAAAATAGCTTCCCTGCCTGAATGCACTGTACAGTTAGAAAAACAATGCACATCAGTGTCACTCCTGAGTGCATACGCTCTTCTTTGATCATGCAATGCTTTGCCGTACAGTATCAGTGCATTCAATGCATGCGGATTGTTTGGGTAGCTCGGCCAAGGAAACCACTTTTAAAGAGGTTTAGTGTCTGCACATAAGTTTCGGTAACACTTTGTTTGGATAGTCCTAAACCTCCTATTCAAACTCAGTGAAGACCCCAGGCCTGGTTTAGTGTGCGGACAAGTTTAGATTGAAAATAACCTCAAGTCATTCAGTCTGGGAACAGCAACGGTAAGAAGAGGGTAAACCCATTGCTATGCCTACTTGTTCAAGCCTCACTGAGTTAAGGCACCCAATGCACTGTGAACGGTATTGCCGAGTTTGAGTTGTAGACAAAGCATCCGTGGGAGAACACTTCTGCTTCGCCCCTCCTTTCATTCACACTTGCTGACATTTGGTAAGATACTGCCGAGCACTGAAATACACAGACGCATACGTGTAAAAGAGGTAATGGTGCTTTCGTATGGGACGAGGGCTTAGTTGTTTGTGTGGGGACATCAGCTGACGTGTTGAATTGGGCGGACCTAAATTACTTTCGCGTTATACAAATTTTGGATATTTCTTGTGCACAAGTTTTGTGATTACCTCCACTTGGAAACGTCGTACACAACTTCACGATTCGTCAATTATTTTAACACTTCAGTGATTCCGAAAGGGGAAAAGATGATCAGGGAAACAGCGACTTTTAGATCATCATTGACTTTCCACTGATCCCTGAACTAGGAGGACCTGGCGGATTCTATTCCCGTCCATACTGACGTAGCAGCAGGATGAAGAGACGGGGGGGGGGGGTGTAGAGGATAGGAGTCTACAGACCTCAGAGACACATGGTCTCAGTGTGAAGTGGTGGCCCCTGGCCAGCTTTCCTCAGCTCCCCCAGTGAACTGAGAAGCGCACCGACAGCGAACATACCCAGGACCCCAGCACTGCACTGGCAGGGTGTTACCAAAGCAGTGATATGCCATTTGGACTGTGAAACACACCAGGGGGAGTCTGCGTCAGTGGAAAAGGACAAGCAGAGCAGCACTGCTGTCATCCCCTAATGGAAAACCCCCTGTTGTGAAAACGACAGAGGCGTTATTCACGTAGCTAACCAGTATCTTTGCCTGATCTATCCCCCCTCATTTTGTTAACAGGTTAAAGGAGCAGGCGCTTATACAACCGTGTCTCGGAGCATTTCGTATTATTTTGTATGTAAATCCGAGACTCCATTTATCAAATCAAATTGTATTAGTCACATGCGCCGAATACAACAGTGAAACGCTTATGATATTCTAAGTTTCGTATAGTATGTATTAGTTTGTTGATGTCCATCGCATATTTCGTATGATATGTTATGAATTGCAATTCGTATTATATGCTATGAATAATAACTGTATGATATGTTAACAATTCTAGCTTGGTGGCTAATGGTATTTAGCTCACTAACATTAGCTAGGCTAGGGGTTCAAATCAAATCAAATTGTATTAGTCACATGCTCCGTATACAACAGGTGTTGATCTTGCAGTGAAATGCTTACTTATGAGCCCCCAACCAACAATGCAGTGTAAAGAATTATGGACAAGAAGAAGAGATTAAAGAGCAGCAGTAAAATAACAAGACTATATACAGGAGGGTACCAGTTCAGAGTCAATGTGAGGGGGTACCGGTTAGTTGAGGTAGTATGTACATGTAGGTAGAGTTATTGAAGTGACTATGCATGGGATGACAACAACAGAAAGTAGCAGTGGTGTAAAGAGGGTGGGAAGGCAATGCAATGCAAATAGTCTGGGTAGCCAATTGATTAGATGTTCAGGAGTCTTATGGCTTGGGGTAGAAGCTGTTTAGAAGCCTCTTGGACCTAGACTTGGCGCTCCGGTACCGCTTGCCGTACGGTAGCAGAGAGAACATTCTATGACTAGGGTGGCTGGAGTCTTTGAACATTTTTGGGCCTCCTCTGACACCACCTGGTATAGAGGTCCTGGATGGCAGGAATCATGGCCCCACTGATGTGCTGGGGCATTCGCACTACCCTCTGTAGTGCCTCTTCATCCTGCTGCTGAGGCCAAGCAGTTGCCATACCAGGCGGTGATGCAACCAGTCAGGATGCTCTCAATGGTGCAGCTGTAGAACCTTTTGAGGATCTGAGGAGCCATAATAGATAGGGTTAGGGTTAAGTTTAGTAGTTAGGTTAAAGAGTTAAACTAGGGTTAACGGTTAGGGGAAGGGTTCGCTAACATGCTAAGTAGTTGAAAAGTAGCTAAAAAGTAGCAAAATGCTTCTAATTAGCTAAAATGCTCAAGTTATCTGTGATAATTTTTGAACTCGCAACCTTTGAGTAGCTAGATATTCCCGTTATATGTCTACCCATCCACCCCGACCAGCCACCCGGACCAGCCACCTTCCTTTTGTTTTTGCCTTAGGTAAACATATGTCTTATGTGACAAAACGTAACATATCATACTAAATGGAGTGTCTCAGATGTATGTACAGAATCATACGAAATGCTCTGAGACCAGGTTGGTTTGCAGCAAAATGCCCATGACGCTGTCCAAGTTCGTTCACAGTGGGGAGGGGGTTTAAAGCATGAAACGGGAAATACTGCTGCTTTCAAGAATGTACATAGTGAAGATACAGGACTCCCTGGGGAGAGGGAAATTAACCAAGAGATAGGCCAG
Organism: Salvelinus fontinalis; assembly: GCF_029448725.1. NCBI lineage: Eukaryota > Metazoa > Chordata > Actinopteri > Salmoniformes > Salmonidae > Salvelinus > Salvelinus fontinalis. The sequence continues at coordinate 61,288,395 of NC_074666.1, forward strand.
TGAGATTAGAGGAACTGTGGTGATGTGGGAAGGGGTTTGCTGTCAACCCTACTGTACCACTAGGCCCTTGAGATCACATGTAGTAAGGATCCACTCAGCACAGAGCCCTGGGCTGTACAGCAGCTCAAACTCCCTCAAAACTGTGATACTATTCATATAATAAAGTGTAAGACATAAGCCCGTGTTCTCACTTGGAACAAACGTGGCGGAACTTTGGATCCCAAAGCAGCTGCTCGCCCACTTTCAGAGCTCGCATCCTAGTGTGACGGCTGGAGTGGTGCCTGTCAGTGATTGTCACAGCTCACCTGGCACTGGCTGGCATCGACGCATCAGACGAAAAGCTGTCTAGCCTAGTGCCAGTCAATGTTTCACCATGGCATTATTTTTTATTAACTTTGCTTGAGCCCACTCCATTAGAGTCAGTTTGCAGAGGTCCAGTTCAAACATGTTGTTAAAGACATTTGTTGCCAAGGTACCGAACATGAACTTAACATCAGCATTGAATCAAGCTGCAAATCATTGACGTAAATACAGCACCCTGTTGAAAGGGATAGTCTGCTACCAAAAAAGGAAAAGTAAAGCGGCAGAGATACTGTACCACAACACTTCTACTGTCACACCCTGGCCTTTGTTATATTGATTTTCTTTATTACTTTAGTTAGGTCAGGGTGTGACATGGGGGATGTTTGTGTGTTTTGTCTAGTTTAGGGTGTGTGTATTGTTTAGGGGGTTTTGTAGAGTGTATGGGGTTGTGTTTAGGAAAGTCTATGGTTGCCTGGTTTGGTTCTCAATCAGAGACAGCTGTTTATTGTTATCTCTGATTGGGAGCCATATTTAAGGCAGCCATAGGCTTTAGGTGTTTGTGGGTAATTGTCTATGTCTAACGTTAGTAGCTGTGTGTGTGCACTTTCGTTTGTAGCTTCACGTTCGTGGTTTATTGTTTTTGTATTTGTTTGTATAGTGTTCGTTTCGTCTTCGTCTCCAATAAAAGAAGATGTATTCATATCACTCTGCGTTTTGGTCCGATACATGCTCCTCCTCAGACGAGGAGGAGAACGAACGTGACATCTACCCAACTTAGAGATGTCCTCCTTGTAAACCAAGGCACTTTTGCGGTTACTTAAAGGGGACGATTACAGGCTTGTTTTAACAGCGATGTGGCATGTTTTTCCCTGGAGTGGGGTCCCTGATCCCGCTTTCTTTTTTACAAGAGCCCAGAGCTCAGAAATATGAAACAGAGCCTTCAGCCCACTGCTGGTTAGTGCCTCAAAGGGCTTCCTGAGGTAGCCAATGGCACTATGTTCAGTCTTTATTTGGTTTAATGGATCTTAGCCACGTGTCTGTCTAATTTCGCTTCACTAATGACTTTTTTTAACTAATTCTACCCTAACCATAGTACTAATTACATAGTTTGGGACATCAAACTGTAGCACCTTCCAAAAGCGTAATGAATGTTGCGTACCAACAACGTCAAGGGCAAATCTGATGGCCAGTGTAGGGGAGAGGCTGAGGAGATTAAAGTCATGCCCTTAATCCTTACAGCTCCATAAAGAGACTTCTTGGTGATTGGGGTGATGGGAGTCATTTATGACAACCTTCAAGGCATTCTGGAACAACGTGGGCTCATTGACTATGCTACTTTGCTTCAATACCCAGGTACTCTCTAACCTTGAGGACGAGGTCGTTTTAGTCATCGAGTCATTATAGAGAGACCCGGTGACCCATCTTAGGTAAGCCATTATCTTGATGGGTAACCTGTACTCACACACACAGACACACAACTCACACACATGCACACATGCACACACACACACACACACGTGCAATTCCCATTCCCCACACACACTCCAGCGTTACATCCGCCTGAAAAGGTCAAGTCCAATAGCCTGCTGTTGAGCAAGCAGACGTACTAACCAGTCACACAGATAGCTGACTTGACTCTAGTGTAAACACGTGATGTTTGTTCATAAACGTATTTGACGTTGGGGGATGAAATAATACTTATTAATGGCTCAACAGACCCCATTTCTGTGATCTGGGTTAATGGTGTATAATGTAATATACATGAATAGAAATTGACTGAAAGAACCAGTCAATTCTCGCTTATACTGATTCAGAATCCCTTTATCTGG